>NC_135584.1:39034920-39731667 GCF_965152235.1 Eretmochelys imbricata | reverse complement strand
TTTCTCTGACTTTCATGGGCTTCCCATCAGTCTGTAGCAGGGCTGGAGTATTTACAGCGCACTGCCCACAACAACGCATCATGACTCAAGTTACCCAGCACAGAAACCAGTCACATTTCCCATGGCAAGGAGAATCCACCCGATGAATGGCTGGAAATGTTCCCGTGAGGTTCTGAAAACACCCCCGGTCATTGCCATGATCTTAGGAGGCTAAGAGATATTCCTCCATTTTAGGCCCTCTCGTGTCCACATCACATGGCATCTGGGGACCTCCTGGTCTTTCATGAGTTTGTCCTCACAACAGCGCTGTGAGGCAGGAAAGGGCCGGAGTGTCCGAGGTGCGGGTGGGGGCCTGAAACACAAGGGGACACGTCACACTTGCCCCGGGTAACCCAGGGAGTCTATGGAGGAAAAGGGGGATGGATCCCCATACCCCTAACTCCACTCTGGATCCCTACCCACTGACGTCTGACTGCCCTCCCTGAATCCCCAAACCGAGGTTTTCAGAGGCCGCTCTTAGGGAGCTTGTCTCTCTTATAAGGAGGGGGATATGCAAATAGGGCTGACAGGTTCCTGTTTAAAGCTGTCCCTCTCTGTGCCCGGGCTGCAGCCGGAGGGACAATCCGCAGCCCCTGGGTCTCTGCAGTTACCGGCCAAAAGTCTGAAAACTTTCCCCAACAACAACGCGCAAAATGACACTTTGGCTCCATTTGGTTTTCTTTGTAGCGGCTCTGGAAGGTAATTTATCCCCCATTAATACACAGGAGGGGTGGGGTATCTGGGACTATTGTGGCTGATATCGATGTGGGTGGGACACTTCTTTCTTCTGTCCTCTCCCACCGACTGATGTACAAAGTGTCCAGTGTGGCTGGTTCTCCCACTGTTCCTTGTTCACTTGCCATTGAACCCGGGGCTAATGACTGGTTTCATGTGGTGACTGAGCTTTAATTCCAATCTGCCATTTCCCTTCTCCCCCAGGGGCCCGCTCGCAGGTGGTTCTGACCCAGTCGGGGCCAGTGCTGAAGAAGCCCGGAGAGTCCCAGAAACTGCAATGTGCCACCAGCGGGTTCACTCTCAGCAGCTACTGGATGGGCTGGATCAGACAGGAGCCTGGAAAGGGGCTGGAGTGGCTGGCTTACTATTACAGTGAGGGAAGCAAGTACTACGCCTCCTCGGTCCAGGGCCGGTTCACAGCCTCCAAGGACAGCACCAACTTCTACCTGCAAATGACCGGCCTGAAGCCCGAGGACACCGCCGTGTATTACTGTGCGAGAGACACAGTGAAACAAAACCGGTTTGTGATCGTACAAAAACCCAGGCTGCGGAATCGCCCTTCTCCCGGCGGCCGCGCGGGGGCAGCAGCGACACCCCCAGCTTCGGGCTCGGGCAGGAGACCCGGCCCCCGGGGGAACGGGACACAAACCTCCCGCCAGTTTAACCCTTCCGTTCCCGGACACTGAATGGCCCATTTCCCTACCCCAGAGATGGAGAGCGGGGTGTGGAAATGGGCCATGCAGGGTCCGGGCGGGGCTGGGGGGCAGAGATCACCCGGCGCCGGAATAAACCCAGCTCCGCTGCGCCGGGGGATGGGGCACCGCCGGGACTTTCCAAAGAGACTCGAGCATTTTTTCCATCCATTTGACAGCTGGAAATCACAGCCCTGGTGTAAACGGTGCAACTCAGGATCCTTCCCCCAATAAAGTGCCCCCATGTCACAGAGTAAGCATGGAGATAAAAGGCCCCGCCCCTCAACCCCCGATGGCCTCACTCAGCCCAGCTCTGGCCCGCAGGGCATTGGGGACAGTCACGTGGCTAAGGGCTGTGGACAGGGACACGGTGGGATTTCATGGGGTCGCTCAGGGGGAGGCGGCTGCCGAGGGAGAAGCAGAGGCCCGTGGGGCAGAGGAATCTTTAAAAAAGGGAAGAAGGAGGATCCTGGGAACTACAGGCCAGTCAGCCTCACCTCAGTCCCTGGAAAAATCATGGAGCAGGTCCTCAAAGACTCAGTCCTGAAGCACTGACATGAGAGAAAAGTGATCAGGAACAGTCAGCATGGATTCACCAAGGGAAGGTCATGCCTGACTAATCTAATCATCTTCTATGATGAGATTACTGGTTCTGTGGATGAAGGGAAAGCAGTGGATGTTTTGTTTCTTGACTTTAGCAAAGCTTTTGACACGGTCTCCCACAGTATTCTTGTCAGCAAGTTAAAGAAGTATGGGCTGGATGAATGCACTCTAAGGTGGGTAGAAAGGTGGCTAGATTGTCGGGCTCAACGGGTAGTGATCAATGGCTCCATGTCTAGTTGGCAGCCGGTGTCAAGTGGAGTGCCCCAGGGGTTGGTCCTGGGATCGGTTTTGTTCAATATCTTCATAAATGATCTGTAGGATGGTGTGGATTGCACTCTCAGCAAATTTGCGGATGATACTAAACTGGGAGGAGTGGTAGATACGCTGGAGGGCAGGGATAGGATACAGAGGGACCTAGACAAATTGGAGGATTAGGCCAAAAGAAATCTGATGAGGTTCAATAAGGATAAGTGCAGGGTCCTGCACTTAGGACGGAAGAACCCAATGCACAGCTACAGACTAGGGACCGAATGGCTAGGCAGCAGTTCTGCGGAAAAGGACCTAGGGGTGACAGTGGACGAGAAGCTGGATATGAGTCAGCAGTGTGCCTTTGTTGCCAAGAAGGCCAATGGCATTTTGGGATGTATAAGTAGGGGCATAGCGAGCAGATCGAGGGACGTGATCGTCCCCCTGTATTCGACATTGGTGAGGCCTCATCTGGAGTACTGTGTCCAGTTTTGGGCCCCACACTACAAGAAGGATGTGGATAAATAGGAAAGAGTCCAGCGAAGGGCAACAAAAATGATTAGGGGTCTGGAACACATGACTTATGAGGAAAGGCTGAGGGAACTGGGATTGTTTAATCTGCAGAAGAGAAGAATGAGGGGGGATTTGATAGCTGCTTTCAACTACCTGAGAGGTGGTTCCAGAGAGGATGGTTCTAGACTATTCTCAGTGGTAGAAGATGACAGGACAAGGAGTAATGGTCTCAAGTTGCAGTGGGGGAGGTTTAGGTTGGATATTAGGAAAAACTTTTTCACTAGGAGGGTGGTGAAACACTGGAATGCGTTACCTAGGGAGGTGGTAGAATCTCCTTCCTTAGAAGTTTTTAAGGTCAGGCTTGACAAAGCCCTGGCTGGGATGATTTAATTGGGGATTGGTCCTGCTTTGAGCAGGCGGTTGGACTAGATGACCTCCTGAGGTCCCTTCCAACCCTGATATTCTATGATTCTATGATTCTATGAGGGACAGGGGGGCACAAGGGTCACAGAGCGCAGCTCCCACTGAGTGAGATTCACCATCTCCAGAGATGTTTCAGAGTAACAGCCATGTTAGTCTGTATTCGCAAAAAGAAAAGGAGTATTTGTGGCACCTTAGAGACTAACCAATTTATTTGAGCATGAGCTTTCCTGAGCTACAGCTCACTTCATCGGATGCATACCGTGGAAACTGCAGCAGACTTTATATACACACAGAGAATATGAAACAATACCTCTTCCCACCCCACTGTCGTGCTGGTAATAGCTTATCCAAAGTGATCATCAAGTTGGGCCATTTCCAGCACAAATCCAGGTTTTCTCACCCTCCACCTCCCCACACAAATTCACTCTCCTGCTGGTGATAGCCCATCCAAAGTGACAACTCTTTACACAATGTGCATGATAATCAAGTTGGGCCATTTCCTGCACAAATCCAGGTTCTCTCACCCCCCTCCCAAAAACCACACACACAAACTCACTCTCCTGCTGGTAATAGCTCATCCAAAGTGACCACTCTCCCTACAATGTGCATGGTAATCAAGGTGGGCCATGTCCAGCACAAATTCAGGTTTTTTCACCCCCCCACCCCCAGACACACACAAACTCACTCTCCTGCTGGTAATAGCTCATCGAAACTGACCACTCTCCAAGTTTAAATCCAAGTTAAACCAGAAGATCTGGGGGTGGGGGGGGGGGTAGGAAAAAACAAGGGGAAATAGGCTACCTTGCACAATGACTTAGCCACTCCCAGTCTCTATTTAAGCCTAAATTAATAGTATCCAATTTGCAAATGAATTCCATTTCAGCAGTTTCTCGCTGGAGTCTGGATTTGAAGTTTTTTTGTTTTAAGATAGCGACCTTCATGTCTGTGATTGCGTGACCAGAGAGATTGAAGTGTTCTCCGACTGGTTTATGGATGTTATCATTCTTGACATCTGATTTGTGTCCATTTATTCTTTTACGTAGAGACTGTCCAGTTTGACCAATGTACATGGCAGAGGGGCATTGCTGGCACATGATGGCATATATCACATTGGTGGATGTGCAGGTGAACGAGCCTCTGATAGTGTGGCTGATGTTATGAGGCCCTGTGATGGTGTCCCCTGAATAGATATGTGGGGACAGTTGGCAACGGGCTTTGTTGCAAGGATAAGTTCCTGGGTCAGTGGTTCTGTTGTGTGGTATGTGGTTGTTGGTGAGTATTTGCTTCAGGTTGCGGGGCTGTCTGTAGGCAAGGACTGGCCTGTCTCCCAAGATTTGTGAGAGTGTTGGGTCATCCTTTAGGATAGGTTGTAGATCCTTAATAATGCGTTGGAGGGGTTTTAGTTGGGGGCTGAAGGTGACGGCTAGTGGCGTTCTGTTATTTTCTTTGTTAGGCCTGTCCTGTAGTAGGTAACTTCTGGGAACTCTTCTGGCTTTATCAAATAAATTGGTTAGTCTCTAAGGTGCCACAAGTACTCCTTTTCTTTTTGCGAATACAGACTAACACGGCTGTTACTCTGAAAACTTTCCTTATTAAAATCTTGCATTTGTTCTACTGGGGGATCTCTGATAAGCTCAGCTAGCAGGTGAGAAATGTTCTTCTCACTGAAAACACCTTTTTGTCCAGTGTTACCGGTAGAAACAAACTTGTCCTCAGAGTTACTCCCGGATTATGTTTTCCTTCATCCCTCAATGTGTATTTCTGGAAGAGGCTCATAACTGAAATAGCAATGGCTGGTGCTAAAAATGCCTAAGACGCATTCGGTGTTTGTGAATGGAAGGAAGCAATTTCTTTCTTTCTTTCTTTCTTTCTTTCTTTCTTTCTTTCTTTCTTTCTTTCTTTCTTTCTTTCTTTCTTTCTTTCTTTCTTTCTTTCTTTCTTTCTTTCCCAGCACTGTTCGTGAAGGAGGATGTCTTGTTCTCCTTTCGAAAACATGATCATTTCCCCCCTCTACATAGATAAGTTCTCTCAAAGATGCAAAACGCCCCCATTTTATTTGCTATTTAAAAACTCAGTGATCCAGAGAAGCTTGTTCTTTCAATTTGTCAGCGACCTTCTGCATTCACCTTCTGTCCAGTCCTATGGCTGTGCCCTTAGCTGTCCTCAGCTTCATTTTCCTGATCAGACTTTCATGTTACTTAATGATTTGTTAATAATTATGTATATACCGTTATAAATCTGGTCGGGAAATTACAGTGGTGAAGGGATAGATTAGAGAGAGGCAACCAGAGAGAGAGAGAGAGAGAGAGAGAGAGAGAGAGAGAGAGAGATCCAATCAGCATACATAGAGAGGGAAGGATAGTTTGATGGATATTGCAGAAAGAATAGACAGCCAGAGTGCAGAGAGGAGGTAGAATGGGGGGATGGACAGAAGGGTGGGCAGCTCTTGCGAGTGCATGGACAGAGGAGTATTTTTAAAACTATACTTTTTTTAAAAAAAAATCTTTTTTTCTTTGTCAGGTGTCCTCTCCCAGGTTGTCCTGACCCAGTCAGGTCCGGAAGTGAGGAAGCCAGGCGAGTCCACTCTTCCGAAATGCGCTGTGTCGGGGGCTGATCACAGCACATTTATCATGACTTGGGTAAGACAGGCTCCGGGGAAGGGACTGGAGTGGCTGGTTCACTACTATTCCCAGTCGGGCATCTTCTACTCGCCTGCCATCCAGGGGCGATTCACAGGCTCCAAGGACAGCTCCAGCGTCTACCTAACAGGAGCAGCCTGAAGCCCGAGGACACCGCGGTGTATCCCTGGGCGAGGGACACAGTGAGGGGAAGCCGATCTGGGCTCAGACACAAACCGCCCCTGGTGCTAGTTTCAAAAGAAGCCCCCAGCAGGTGGCGCTCCGGAGCTACACGCAGCAAGGGGCCCGTGGCCGCAAAGACACTCAGAGCCGGACCGGCTGGTCTCCCTCCTTTGTCCTCCTCTCCCTGCATCCAACACAGAGCAGATAAAAGCAGAAAATAAAGACGCTTTTAAAACAGCCTTTACTATTTACTTATTTGTTTAGCCCTTTCAGGAATCCTGTAGTGCTCCCCACCGCTCCAGCTGAACTCAATTGCAGAGGTAGATAAGAATCGCCACACTTGATAAGAGCAGGCAACAAACTAGGCCATTTTCTGTCTCTGTTAGTGACCATTAAAAATCGCAAGAAATCCGGCTGCTGTGGGAATTTATGCAACAGTCTATTCACCGGGAAATTTCTCTAAAACTCTCCTAAATCATAGGTTGGTTTATGCTACACAGTAGATTAAGGGAAGGACTTTGGGGGACCTTATCCGTGCACTGAGTGTTTCACCATCATTTGTAAATTGTAAGGCAGGGAAGCATTATTCCCGTTTCACAGATAAGGGAGCGAGGCACAGAGAGATTCAAAGGGAGGCACCCCAACTATCACCGACTTTGAGTGACAGTCAGTCCCCCCGACTGTGCTTCTGCAAATCTCCTCCGAACTGATTTGCCCACGGTTAAAAGGATGCCTGCGGCACAGGTGGGAGCAGGACATACTTCTCCTGGGTTCCGGTCCAGCGCCCCTTCTCCCTGACCATCCCCCCTAGGTCCTTCCCAAAACCTTTGTGGCCAGAGCCTCCTGCAATAACCAGGGGAAACAGAAACACCCTCTCTCTCTCTCTCTCTCTCTCTCTCTGTCGGGGTAAATTATCATATAACTGCGCACTGGGGGATGCACGGCCCCAGTTTCTGAAGCAGATGCACCGATTGCTCTCAGAGACAAGCGACTGGGAATCACCCTCACCACTTCCGCTTCGATCTCACGGTGGCTAACAGGGAGATAAGCGCCATTGTCCACATGCTACTGGTCGCTCCTTGAGTCATGGATTCCAAGGCCAGAAAGGACCATTGTCAACATCTAATCTGACCTCCACAGGCCAGAGAACTGCCCAGAAATAATCCCTCGGGGCAGATCTTTTAGGGGGGAAAAGTGCAATCCGGCTTTAAAAATTGTCAATGCTGGAGAACACACTGCGACCATTGGTGAGTTATTCCAGTGGCTGACTACTCCCCTTGTTAAATATTTGCACCCTATTTCCAGTCTGAATGTGACTAGCTTCAACTTCCAGCCCTTGCCTCATGTTATAACTTTGTCTGTCAGATTAAAGCGCCCAGGATTAAATATTTGCTCCCCACGTAGGAACTGATCCCCTGTTGGTGGCAGTCAAGGGGCCACGTCCCTTCTGATTTCAGGAAGGTTTGGGTCTGAACGTTACGCACATTCTTCACCCGTCCCTCGGACTGGGAGGGCGAGAAATATGATCTTTCAGGGAAGGAGTTTGTGTGTCTCTTATAAGAAGCAACTGGGATATGCAAATGGGGGTGACACTTTCCTGTTTAAATCTGTGCCTCCCTCTGCCCAGGCTGCACCCGGGGAGACAATCCGCAGCCCCCTGAGTCTGTGCAGTTAATCCCCCAGCTGATCCCCCAGAGAAGTTTCCTCTCCAATCCCAAGGAAAATGAAACTTTGGCTCCATTTAAGTTTTAATTATAGCAGCTCCTCCCCTCAAATTGTAGGCATATTAAAGAAGGTCTGTGATTCCCCATAATTAGTCCCCCACAATTTAAATCCCAGGGCATTAGCAATTGAAAGATCTCTTGGGTCTCTTGTTAACTGGCAAGCTGCTGAAGGTGTCTGTGTAAAACTTGTGAGCCGTTAATTGACTCTGCTCCCTAAATGATACTTTGTAACCAATATTGACACTTTGTAACAACCACCTCCGTTAATTGACTCTGCGCTCAAAGCCATGCTGTGCAAGTGATACCTTGTAACAACTGTTCTTAGAAATAGCACAGAGAGACTCCCACTCTCTGTAGTTTTTACCTCGCTTTATCATGAATGTTAAAAGGGAGGGAGTCTCAAATAAATTAGTAACACCCGGAAAGTTAAAGAGAAGGTGAAATAATAAATGAGATTAAAACAGAAAATGTCTGCGAATGAAGACTCGGTTTAGATGACCAGTGAATGGTCAGGGAGGTGCCAGCCTAGGAATTCAGTGTCGATTGGCTGAAGAAGGCGCCAAGTGAGCAGCGGGGGACAGCAGAGCAGCTCACAGCAGGAGTTTGCCTGGGACTGGTAAGTATCCCAGCGTGTGTTTGCTGGGAGGGCAGTGTGAGAGCCTGAGTGAGTGTCTGATTGGCTGCTAGCCTGCAGGGGGCGGGCATTAGGGTGTCTGTTTGTTTGCGTCAGGGAAGCCTGGCTGTTTAAAAATAGCCAGAGCTTCACAAACCAGCTGAGCAGCGGGGGACAGCAGAGTAGCTCACAGCAGGAGTTTGCCTAGGAGTTTGCCTGGAGTGAGCCCAGTGAGGCTTACGTCTTGCAAACTGCTCTGAGGAAGCTCATAGTAGGAAGGTGATATGGAAGGGGGGTTCAGCTGTTGTGACCTGCACTGGATGTGCCATGTTTGTCTTTCTTCCACAGGACAGAAGCGACTTTGTCTGTACAAAGTGCAAGCTGGTCTCCATATTGGAAGAGAAGATTGAAGGTCTGGAGCAACAGATAACGACCCTGCGTTGCATACGAGAAACTGAGGATTTTCTGGACAAAACTCAGGATAGGCTTCTAGGGGCACAAAGCTCTAAAGATATAGAGCAGGTTGCACAGAGGAGCCAAGAGGCCAGTGAAGATGCTTGGCAACATGTGACCTCCAGAAGAGGTAAGTGGAATGTCCGGGTTCCAGTAACACAGACACAGGTAACTAACCGCTTTCATGTTCTCTCCACAGGTACCGTTGCGGAGAGTGGACCAGATGATATGTCTGGGGCGAGAAAGCAGAAGGAGACTCCGCTGGTTGGAAGGCATGAGATGCGATGTCCTGAGGTTGGGGGTTCCACGACCACCACTCCCAAGAGGAGAAGGCGGGTGGTGGTGGTCGGGGACTCTCTCCTCCGGGGGACTGAGTCATCTATCTGCCGCCCTGACCGGGAAAACCGAGAAGTCTGTTGCTTGCCAGGGGCTAAGATTCGCGATGTGACGGAGAGACTGCCGAGACTCATCAAGCCCTCGGATCGCTACCCCTTCCTGCTTCTCCACGTGGGCACCAATGATACTGCCAAGAATGACCTTGAGCGGATCGCTGCAGACTATGTGGCTCTGGGAAGAAGGATAAAGGAGTTGGAGGCGCAAGTGGTGTTCTCGTCCATCCTCCCTGTGGAAGGAAAAGGCCTGGGTAGGGACTGTCGAATCGTGGAAGTCAACGAATGGCTATGCAGGTGGTGTCGGAGAGAAGGCTTTGGATTCTTTGACCATGGGATGGTGTTCCATGAAGAAGGAGTGCTGGGCAGAGACGGGCTCCATCTTACGAAGAGAGGGAAGAGCATCTTTGCCAGCAGGCTGGCTAACCTAGTGAGGAGGGCTTTAAACTAGGTTCACCGGGGGAAGGAGACCAAAGCCCTGAGGTAAGTGGAAAAGCAGGATACCGGGAGGAAGCACAGGCAGGAATGTCTGTGAGGGGGGGCTTCTGCCTCATACTGGGAATGAGGGGCGATCAACAGGTTATCTCAAGTGCTTATATACAAATGCACAAAGCCTTGGAAACAAGCAGGGAGAACTGGAGGTCCTGGTGATGTCAAGGAACTATGACGTGATCGGAATAACAGAGACTTGGTGGGATAACTCACATGACTGGAGTACTGTCATGGATGGTTATAAACTGTTCAGGAAGGACAGGCAGGGCAGAAAAGGTGGGGGAGTAGCACTGTATGTAAGGGAGCAGTATGACTGCTCAGAGCTCTGGTACGAAACTGTAGAAAAACCTGAGTGTCTCTGGATTAAGTTTAGAAGTGTGTGCAACAAGAGTGATGTAGTGGTGGGAGTCTGCTATAGACCACCGGACCAGGGCTATGAGGTAGATGAGGCTTTCTTCCGGCAGCTCACGGAAGCTACTAGATCGCATGCCCTGATTCTCATGGGTGACTTTAATTTTCCTGATATCTGCTGGGAGAGCAATACAGCGGTGCATAGACAATCCAGGAAGTTTTTGGAAAGCATAGGGGACAATTTCCTGGTGCAAGTGCTAGAGGAGCCAACTAGGGGGAGAGCTTTTCTTGACCTGCTGCTCACAAACCGGGTAGAATTAGTGGGGGAAGCAAAAGTGGATGGGAATCTGGGAGGCAGTGACCATGAGTTGGTTGAGTTCAGGATCCTGACACAGGGAAGAAAGGTAAGCAGCAGGATACGGACCCTGGACTTCAGGAAAGTAGACTTCGACTGCCTCAGGGAATGGATGGCCAGGATCCCCTGGGGGACTAACTTGAAGGGGAAAGGAGTCCAGGAGAGCTGGCTGTATTTCAAGGAATCCCTGTTGAGGTTACAGGGACAAACCATCCCAATGAGTCAAAAGAATAGTAAATATGGCAGGCGACCAGCTTGGCTTAATGGTGAAATCCTAGCGGATCTTAAACATAAAAAAGAAGCTTACAAGAAGTGGAAGGTTGGACATATGACCAGGGAAGAGTATAAAAATATTGCTCGGGCATGTAGGAATGATATCAGGAGGGCCAAATCGCACCTGGAGCTGCAGCTAGCAAGAGATGTCAAGAGTAACAAGAAGGGTTTCTTCAGGTATGTTGGCAACAAGAAGAAAGCCAAGGAAAGTGTGGGCCCCTTACTGAATGAGGGAGGCAACCTAGTGACAGAGGATGTGGAAAAAGCTAATGTACTCAATGCTTTTTTTTTTTTGCCTCTGTTTTCACTAACAAGGTCAGCTCCCAGACTGCTGCGCTGGGCATCACAAAATGGGGAAGAGATGGCCAGCCCTCTGTGGAGATAGAGGTGGTTAGGGACTATTTAGAAAAGCTGGACGTGCGCAAGTCCATGGGGCCGGACGAGTAGCATCCGAGAGTGCTGAAGGAATTGGCGGCTGTGATTGCAGAGCCATTGGCCATTATCTTTGAAAACTCGTGGCGAACCGGGGAAGTCCCGGATGACTGGAAAAAGGCTAATGTAGTGCCAATCTTTAAAAAAGGGAAGAAGGAGGATCCTGGGAACTACAGGCCAGTCAGCCTCACCTCAGTCCCTGGAAAAATCATGGAGCAGGTCCTCAAAGAATCAATCCTGAAGCACTTGCATGAGAGGAAAGTGATCAGGAACAGCCAGCATGGATTCACCAAGGGAAGGTCATGCATGACTAATCTAATCGCCTTTTATCATGAGATTACTGGTTCTGTGGATGAAGGGAAAGCAGTGGATGTATTGTTTCTTGACTTTAGCAAAGCTTTTGACACGGTCTCCCACAGTATTCTTGTCAGCAAGTTAAGGAAGTATGGGCTGGATGAATGCACTATAAGGTGGGTAGAAAGCTGGCTAGATTATCGGGCTCAACGGGTAGTGATCAATGGCTCCATGTCTAGTTGGCAGCCGGTGTCAAGTGGAGTGCCCCAGGGGTCGGTCCTGGGATCGGTTTTGTTCAATATCTTCATAAATGATCTGTAGGATGGTGTGGATTGCACTCTCAGCAAATTTGCGGATGATACTAAACTGGGAGGAGTGGTAGATACGCTGGAGGGCAGGGATAGGATACAGAGGGACCTAGACAAATTGGAGGATTGGACCAAAAGAAATCTGATGAGGTTCAATAAGGATAAGTGCAGGGTCCTGCACTTAGGATGGAAGAATCCAATGCACCGCTACAGACTAGGGACCGAATGGCCAGGCAGCAGTTCTGCGGAAAAGGACCTAGGGGTGACAGTGGACGAGAAGCTGGATATGAGTCAGCAGTGTGCCCTTGTTGCCAAGAAGGCCAATGGCATTTTGGGATGTATAAGTAGGGGCATAGCGAGCAGATCGAGGGACGTGATCGTTCCCCTCTATTCGACATTGGTGAGGCCTCATCTGGAGTACTGTGTCCAGTTTTGGGCCCCACACTACAAGAAGGATGTGGATAAATTGGCGAGAGTCCAGCGAAGGGCAACAAAAATGATTAGGGGTCTAGAACACATGACTTATGAGGAGAGGCTGAGGGAGCTGGGATTGTTTAGCCTGCAGAAGAGAAGAATGAGGGGGGATTTGATAGCTGCTTTCAACTACCTGAAAGGGGGTTCCAAAGAGGATGGCTCTAGACTGTTCTCAATGGTAGCAGATGACAGAATGAGGAGTAATGGTCTCAAGTTGCAGTGGGGGAGGTTTAGATTGGATATTAGGAAAAACTTTTTCACTAAGAGGGTGGTGAAACACTGGAATGCATTACCTAGGGAGGTGGTAGAATCTCCTTCCTTAGAGGTTTTTAAGGTCAGGCTTGACAAAGCCCTGGCTGGGATGATTTAACTGGGAATTGGTCCTGCTTCAAGCAGGGGGTTGGACTAGATGACCTTCTGGGGTCCCTTCCAACCCTGATATTCTATGATTCTATGAAGTGGAAACAACCAGAGGACCCCCGGGAAGCTAACTGGAATCCACCCGACTATCCCAATGGATGAGAAACCTGATAAGCACCTGACAGCCATCATGGAGCTGTCATGACAGCCAGCATGATGAAGCAACGCTCATGGACTGGCATAGGAATAAATGCCTATGAAAATAGACTCTGAGGACTGGGAACTTGGAGTCTTGTTCTGCCACCACCCTCCAGGAGCATAGGATGGGCGTCTGACAGGGCCTCCGCTCCAGTCTCCTGTACAGGCCGCCTGGCCAGGACGCTGTCAGGAGCAGCTTTTAGGCTGGTAACTATAACTACTATGCAGAACTTGCATGAATGAATGTATGGATGGATATGTGGATAAATAAGGAATAGTAGTGATCTAACATTGTGTGTTTCTATCTTTTTATTATATTTACAATAATTGCGGCATTTTGCCTTATCCCCCTTTACAAGCTCCTGTTGGTTTTATTTTATTAGTGTAACAAAATGGCAGGGCAACAGTCTATTATTCCTATTAAGATTAATGTGATTTATTATATATTTTTATTCCCAGGTGCCCAGTCGCAGATCCAGCCCCTGGACCCCCAAGCTTATGTGCAAAACCCGGAGACTCTCTCCGCCTCTCCTGCAGACCCACCGGGTTCACGCTCAGCAGCTACTTGATGAGATGGGTCCGCCAGGCTCCCGGGAAGGCACTGGAGTGCATAGGGGAAATATACCGAACTTCAACTACTGCCAACTAGGCACAGCCCTTTAAGGGACAAAAACACACACGCGGGGAAAGGAACACGGTTCAGCACTAACTAGTAGGTGATTTTTACTTGCTTCTCTCAGGCATGAGAGAGTAGTTCCTCCTCCTGCTCCAAGCGAAGTCAATTGTTATTTTGTATTATGACCCGTAGGAGCCAGGGTCACGGACCAGAGCTCTATTGTGCTAGGCGCTGCACAAACACAGACCAAACAGCCCCAGGCAGCTTATGAAGTCAATGTAAGACAACAGATGGGAAGAGACACATGGGGGCGGGGACAAGGAACCACTAAGACAATATTGATCAGCAACCTCAGCAAAAGAGCCCCCTAACAGATAAGTATTTTTCTAGGCTTCATGGGAAAGATGTATTTTAGGAGAGCTTTGAAGGGAAACACTGAGGTAGCTTTGCCCAAGTTCCCCACTCCCCCCACCGCTCCCCCGCTCCCAAGGCCAGCAGCAATCGCGGGCAAAAGCAGAACTGTCCTTGTTTAAAAAGTTAACAAATGGACAAAGGAGGCTCACGTAGGAAGATGGGAATTGTCACAGTGGATGAGAACAGGCACCGAACGAGTCCATTCCCCTGCCTCCTCTAGCGGTAAACACCAACTGCATGAAGGTTGCAACAGGCAGTTCTGGAATAATCTGACCACAGGAGAATTTTTTCTCTGGACATCTCCATGCTTGTATATTGGTTTCTGCCACAAATCAGTTTAATCTGAACAAAGCAAAGCCAATGTTATTACTAGAGACGTTTTAGACCAAGGCGGAAAAGCGGTGTGGCAGGGGGAAGAGAGAAGTATAACAGTGAAACCTAAGGCTAAACCTAACATTACCGAATGTTAAAACACTTATAAAGATTTTTAAAGGGATATTCACCAGGGGCCTTTCCCTTATTTTAGCTCATGGAACACCATCCGCCGGAGCCGGAGAGACAGGTTCGGTGAGGTCAAGAAAGAGGCACGGGGGACGAACCCCGGAGAGCCCTTTAGACCTCAAGCGGCAACACAGATTGCACGGTCATCACTAAGGGGGAGGTCTGTCACCTGCCCTAAAGATCATGGGCAGACGCAGTTACTGTGGTCGGTGACCCTGTCTGGGCCTAGCTCCGAGCCAGCTGAGTGGCCTGCCAGTGGATTGAAAGGGGAGAGTCGTGACGGCCCGCAGCGTGTGGTTACAAACATTCTCTAAGGAACGGGCATACCCACAGGTCTTGTAGTAAGAGCGGAATAGCTGAAAGAGAAACAGCTGCCAAATCCAGGTGCATGTCAATACCCACTATTGCCACGCGATTAATTTAATCTAGGAGAGGTGTTTTAAGGGCCGCATCACCTCGGTATCTCTGCGTCTCACATTCATGAGCGAATCTTAACGTAGAGAAATAAAATCCCCATTGGACAAACGGGGAAACAGTTTCAATGACCTGAGAGCCTAAATCCAATTTTTAGAAGTGGCTTAAATTTCACAGCCTAAATGCCAGAGACAGGGATTAGGGTTTAGCTTCCCAAATAATGTAATTACCCCAAACCCGACTCCCTGAGGCTCCTTTGATTTCAGGGGGATTTGAGTCAGGGCGCTCCCCCTCCCCCTCCCTCGTCCTTCTCTCAGAACCGGAGGGCAGCTCATGAGCTCAGCCGGGGAAGGCGTTTGATGTGTTTAGTGGGGAGCGGGGCATGCAGGCCAGGGAGACAGGGTCCTGTTCAAATCTCTGCCGCTCTCTGCCCAGGCTGCATTAGCAGCACAGAGGCTTTGTTTAAGTTCGTCACCATCTGTGTCGTGCTGTTAAACTGGCCAGGAATCCTCAGGAGGGGAAGGGGGAGGGAAGAGATGGAAGGTTTTTAAACAGTGTTTTTGATTCGGTTTCTCCCCCTTGGTCTGAATTACCCATGGCATCCATACTGCATCACGTCAAGTCCAGATCATGAGAGCAATGCCTCTGCTTGCCCTGACCAGCGGATGTCTGGATTCTGCTGTCAGCCCAGCTCTGCAGCCTGGCGGGAACCAGGTGTTGTCCCCATGTACCGAGAATTCTTCTTTGCAGCCGAACTAGTCCAATGTGCACTGTGATAACTGGAACCAGAGCAGCCTAACAAATGCCTCATTTTCCAGTTTTGTGGATGAGAGAACTGTAAGTGAAGATTCTAATGATGACCTTAAACCAGCTGCCTCAGGAATCTGCCAAGAACTTTGCTGAAAATATCTTCCTCATCTTAACCATGGAGCTAAGACTATCCCACATCTGCCCAACTCTATTCCAATGACGCTCCTTCTGATCTGACAGCTCCGGCCTTGCCAGTTTCATCTAGAACAATTCACAAACTTGGGACCTAATCCTGTAAACCCTTCATCATTTGATCAGTCCCATTGAAGACTGTCAGGGTTCCCTCCTCACTCTGAACTTTGGGGTACAGATGTGGGGACCTGCATGAAAGTCCCCCAAAGTTTATTTTTACCAGCCTAGGTTAAAACTTTCCCAAGGCATACTTTTTTTCTTGTTCTTGGACGGTATGGCTGCCACCGCTAAGTGATTTGACAAAATTCAGGAAAAGGACCACTTGCAGTTCCTGTTTCCCCAAAATATCCCCCCAAGACCCTTCACCCCCTTTCCTGGGGAGGCTGGAGAATAATATACTAACCAGTTGTTTACAAAGTGAGAACAGATCAAACCCTGGTTCTTAGGATGCTGAAAATCCATTAGGTTCTTAAAAGAAGAATTTTATTTAAAAAAAAAGTAAAAGAATCACAGCTGCAAAATTAGGATGGAAGATAACTTTTCAGGGTAATAAAAAGATTTAAAACACAGAGGATTTTCCTCTAGGCTTAACTTCAAAGTTACAAAAAGGGGAATAAACCTCCCTCTTAGCATAGAGAAAATTCACAAGCTAAACAAAAGATAATCTAACACATTTCCTTGCTATACTTACAATATTTGTAATCTTAGAGGCTCGTTTCAGGTATGGTTTTAGGAGATGGCTTTTTCTGCCCTGGTCCCTCTCTGTCCGAGAGAACCAGACAAAGAGCACAAACAAAACCTCCCCCCACAGATTTGAAAGGATCTTCTTTCCTTTTTGGTCCTTTTGGTCAGGTGCCAACCAGGTTATTTGAGCTTCTTAACCCCTTACAGGTAAAGGAGGGATTTTAGGCTACCCTTAGCTGTGGGTTTATGACAAAGACAATGGGACTATTTGCATGTCTATGTACCACTTTTGTGGTAAGAGTTTCAGGAGTCCGTTCTATTCCTATAAAGGAAGTTGAATCTCACATTTAAATGCAATGTTTGGGTACAATACCATAATGCAGTTTAGGATTCAGCTCTACTTAAGATTTGTCTTTTAATAAGTCATACATACACTGAAATGACTCTTCACCCAACTCCCATATTCCATATAAACAGACTGAAATTCTACATATTTGGAGGGAAAGTGAGTAGTTAAGCAAGTTGATGCTTGTATATACAAACACCTATTTCATCCCTGTACTGGAAAATATAGCTGAACTTAATTTTTGTATGGAATTTGAAAAAAGTTTAACAGCCCTGATTGTTTTCTGTGGTAATCAGTGTGAACCTGGGAAAATTACATGCCTTCTAAGAGAAAAGAATCAGTCCACATTTACTGGGAAAAAAAAATTCCTTCCAACTGGTGTTCAGAAGAGTGCTACAAGACACATACATAACCTCATGAGCAGAGGGCGGAGAGGATACCCTCCCACATTATGACCAGCAATAATAATAATAGTAATAAAATCTCAAAGAGGCAGAGGTTCACAGATTTGCAAACCTAAAAAGCTGTGTTATGCTTTAAACCACCTCAGCCCATGCCAGGTTTATGAACATTAGAAAGTTAACTGGAAAGGAACACTGAAGCCCATTAACCTGCATGCGGGCCAGCCAGTCTGCCCTCACGGACTAAAGGTGCAGTCATACCTGAACAGCTCAGAATTAACTTTGCCCTTTTAGGCTACATGGAGAGTCCTGTCACTGGCTCCCTGTCTGTTCTTACATAAAATAAAACTCCAGATAAAGATAAAAAAGATAAAACTCCAGTGGGGCCTGGTGCTGGCACAGAGGGTCTCAGGTAAGTGGTGTGATTTTTCAGAATCTCTTTTGGGAATAGTCATGCAGGTGAAATAGCTGGTACTTATGATTATGCTATTTCTATGCATGTGTATTCATCTTGGTATCTGAAGTTATGAATATTAGCTATGTTTACTACATGCTTGCTCCTGTGGTAACGCCCACAAGATATTGATCCAGCTCATGAAGGGAAAGTTGAATGGACACTGAGCTCACAATGAACCCTGAAAAATGCCTGTCTACACTTAATGGACTTTTGGTGAATGTTCTCATTAGAATATGGGTGGGGGTGATGGACATGTAACTTTCCCATGTGACTCCAAACACCATCTTTCACAGTGAGAACAGATTTCACTTTATTTGCCCCTTGGCAGAAGCTAAAAGGCCCTGGCCTCGAAACCTCCCCATTTTACCTCTTTTCTGCTCCACCCTCTGGACTATGAGCATATACTAGTGGGAGCATTCTAACCAAGGGACTGAGGACTTGAAGGTAATCTGGAGCCTTCATATTTCCTTGACCCATTGTGGGACATTGCACTCCACATGATTTTATGAAAATATGCTAATGATTATGAATATAATGTAAGTGGAATATGCTTCCTGCAAAATGTCTCTTGTAAGGTATCATTACAAAGCTTATAATCTACTGAGTGTGGTCATCCTATTTGTCTAAATGCATCACTCTTCAGAATTGTGCTTCAATTTAAAATGGTATCCTGAATAGAGATGGGTTTAAACAAATTCTTACATGCTTTCATGAATCAAGGCCTAACAAATTGTACTAGGGTCTCCCTGAAATCATTTCCATCCTTGAAAATCATCCACAGACCTGCCATCTCCCTTAAGCAATTTGGAACATCCCAACCCTGCACTGCTGTGGGATTTTACATTACAGTCTTTGCAACAGATTTCCCACACTTATATATTGCTGAGCTGTGTGCCTGAGTGCACTGTATCTTACCTGAGAAACAACAGGTCCTCCACCAATTAGAGAGTGTGAGACTGAGATTTTCAAAGGAACCCAAAGTTGTGAAGTTCCAGCTCCCTTGGGATTTGAGTATTTTGCCTTGCTTAAGACCTTTTAAAAAATCCACCCTGCTGCATAAACACAGCCGCAAAGCAGAGCTTTTAAGGTCTATGTATTGTTGTTTTTGTATTATTTTATCCAGCATTTCCACAGAAACGTTAGTTTGACATTTTTATCTATTTTATTGCCTATTTATAGTGGGTGTTGAAAATAATATGAATGGTAATACTAAGAAGAAGAGTGATAGAACACTTCTATGCAACTGAATTGTTTTATTCATATAATTAGCCCCACTCAAAGCAAGGCAAGTACTCTCAGTTGCAGAGGCCTACAAACACCTGCAGGATTATAACCCTAATCTGTACATTCTTTCAGGGTGCCGACTGTCCATTCTTACTGTATGACTTAGCCCAGAAGTCTGAATAACTGAATTCTGCTAAAACATTCTAAGCAGGCGAGGCAGGGATCCTCACCCAACTCCCATTCATTTTAAGGTAGTAATCTAATAATAATTCTGTCTTGTAGTCCAGCATTGGAAGGAAGAATTTCAAACATAGGGGCTGGAATTAGGGGTTCTGGCTTGAAGGTGGTTCCTTTATATACAGAGTTTACAGTTTGGCTCAATGTCTTGCAGCACCCCCACTATAAAAACTGTTCCAGCACCCCTGGTTTCAAAGGAATATTTGCTCCCCATGTAAGATCTGATCCGATGTCAATCGCAGTCAAGGCCACATCCCTTCTGATTTCAGGGAGGTTTGGGTCCAAACGTTACACACATTCCCCCTTCCTTCTCCTGGAATTGGAGGGCAAGACATTTGATTGCTCAGGAAAGGAGTTTGTGTCTCTTATAAGGAGCGGGATATCCAAATAGGGGTGATGCTTTCCTGTTTAAATCTGTCCCTCTCTCTGTCCAGGCTGCACTTAGAGAAACCATCCACAGCCCCCTGGGTCTGTGCAGTTACCAGCTGATCCCCTGAGACCTTTTCGCTCCAACTCCAGGGAAAATGAGACTTTGGCTCCATTTAGTGTTCCTTGTAGCAGCTCGGGAAGGTATCTTCTCCCCTGGGAACCATTGGCAGGGCAAGGGAGCAGTCTATTATCGCTATTACTATCAATATGATTTATAATGTTTTTCTATTCCCAGGTGCCTGGTCTCAGATCCAGATCCCAGAGTCCCAAACTTATGTGCAAAAGTCTGGAGACTCCCTCCGCCTTTCCTGCAAACCCACCGGGTTTCTCCTTCAGCAGCTACAGGATGAGCTGGGTCAGACAGGCCCCTGGGAAGGGACTGGAGTGGATCAGGGAAATACACCCAACTTCTACTACCATCAACTATGCACAGACCTTCAAGGGACGTTTCACCATCTCCAGGAACAACCCCAACAACCTGCTGTATCTGCAAATGACCAGCCTGAAATCCTAGGACACCGGTCAGTATTCCCTGTTCTATTCATTCCCTCTGGAGCACCTGGCATTGGCCACTGTTGGAAGACAGGACACTGGGCTAGATGGACCTTTGGTATGACCCAGTCTGGCCGTTCTTATGTTCTTAAAATTTGTGGCGGACCGACACTAGGATTTTGTACACCATAATTTTGTTGCTGTTTGCGCAGACCACTGAATGGCGCTTCTGCAACACATTGTCTGTCCTGAACAATTAAAGACTGAACTGCAGTGCATAAACACATGCGCTGCGGGACTAGATAAACCTTTGGTTTTGCTTCCTGGCTAATTTCAGGATTCTTCCTCTAGACCTGGTGGATCAACCTGAATTCTGCTGTTTAGGATCCTGCCCAAAGAAAAGACCAGACCACAAGAATATCTGGCATACCCACAAGTCTTTGCATTGAGGGGGAACCAACGTGAAAAGCTGAAACAGAGACAGCTGCCAAATCCAGCTGCCTATTAATAGCCTCTATTCTCCACGTGGCTAATTCAATCTAGGCATTTTAAGGCTCCCATCAATGCTGCATTTAGGATTCCTTAGTGAATCTTAAGGTAGAGAAATATAATTCCCATTGTGCAAATCGGGAACAGTTTAAGTGAGCTGGGAGCCCAAGGCCAACTTTCGATAGTGACTTAAATTTAGGAGCCTAAATCCCAGAGACAGTGATTAGGATTTCGGTTCCCAAGTCATTTAGTTATCCCAAATCCGACTCCCTGGGGCTCCTCTGCCAATTCTCGCTGAATAATCTGTGTTGCTGAAAGACAGCACAGCCCCACTGCAGGGGTCATTCTGCACTGAAGATGATGGTGATGATTGAAAGGACTGCAGCTTCCTTTCTTGCTTTCTCTCTTTTCTGCTCACTCCATTCTTCCTCAGTTTCTGCTTTGACAGCCCATTTCCGAAGCTATTCAGGACCGGGTTCCCAAATTGTGCTGGACTCCACACAAACACGTGGGACCGGATCCCATGTAGGTCCAAGCCACTCAAAAATCCCCTTGGGTTTCAATGGGATTTGGGTCAGAGCGCTACACACATTTACCCCCCTCTCCTGGAATCGGAGGGCAAGAAATGAGATCAGCAAGGGAAGGAGTTTGTGTGTGTTATAAGGGGCGGGATATGCAAATCAGGGGGACAGTTTCCTGTTTAAATCTGAGCCTCCCTCTGCCCAGGCTGCACCCGGAGAGACAATCCGCAGCCCCCTGGGTCTGTGCAGTGACCAGCCAGTCCCCTGAGAACTTTCCCCTCCAGCACCAGGGAAAATGAGATTTTGGCTCCAGTTAGTGTTCCTTGCAGTGGCTTTGGAAGGTATTTCCTCCCCTCACACCCATTGGCGGGGCAGGGGAACAGTCTCTTGTTGCTCTTAATACTAATGATAATTACATTATGTTTCTATTCCGAGGTGTCCGGTCCCAGGTGCAGCTGGTGGAGTCGGGAGGGGATGTGAAAAAGCCCGGAGACTCTCTCCGCCTCTCCTGCAAAGCCTCTGGCTTCACCTTCAGCAGCTACTGGATGCAATGGGTCAGACAGGCCCCTGGGAAGGGACTGGAGTGGATCGGGGAAATACACCCAACTTCAACTACCATCAACTATGCACAGCCCTTCAAGGGACGCTTCACCATCTCCAGAGACAACCCCAACAACCTGCTGTATCTGCAGATGACCGGCCTGAAGCCCGAGGACACCGCCCGGTATTACTGTGCTGGGCACACAGTGAGCAGAAAGCTATTAAGCAGGGAGCAAAAACCGAGCTGAAATGGTAACAACTCTGCCAACACTCTGCAGAGGGCAGCAGTGAATTAAAATTAAATACTATTATAGTAAATTATTTAAGGAGTCAGTATTAAAGGGCATGTTTGTGCACATATCAGCATGTAAGTATTTAGGGATTTCTATGTGTTTTAGTAACATGAGACAAATATTCTTTCAGATCTTGAATAGCCACGGGCATTACTGAGAATTAAGTGTGAAGTTAAATCCATGGCACTATGAATTGTGCTGAAATGGATAAGGTGTCCTGCACAGAGATGGGGTTAAGCAAATGCCTAAGTGCTTCCCTGAATGAAGACCTAAGAAATTGGTCTAGGGTCTAGATGAAATCACTAATTAATTTGCATCCTTGAGAATCATCCCCTGCCCTACTATCTCCCTTAAACTCTTTGGAATATCCCAACCCCAGACTGCTGTGGGATTTTACATAACAATATTTGCAAGAGATTGCCCACACTTAAATATTGCTGAGCTGGGCTCTGAGGGCTCTGTACCCCGCCTGAGAAACAATAGGTCCTCAACCCATTAGAGAGTTTCCTCCCGGTTTTCAAAGGAACCCAAAGTTGTGAGGTTTCCAACTCCCATGGGATTTGAGAATTTAAACTGCTTAAGCCCTGGTCTACACTAGGACTTTAGGTCAAATTTAGCAGCGTTAAATCGATGTAAACCTGCACCCGTCCACACAATCAAGCCCTTTATTTCAACTTAAAGGGCTCTTAAAATCGATTTCCTTACTCCACCCCTGACAAGTGGATTAGCACTTAAATCGACCTTGCCGGCTTGAATTTGGGGTACTGTGGACACAATTCGATGGTATTGGCCTCCGGGAGCTATCCCAGAGTGCTCCATTGTGACCGCTCTGGACAGCACTCTCAACTCAGATGCACTGGCCAGGTAGACAGGAAAAGAACCGCGAACTTTTGAATCTCATTTCCTGATTGATCAGCATGGCAAGCTGCAGGTGACCATGCAGAGCTCATCAGCACAGGTGACCATGATGGAATCCCAGAATCGCAAAAGAGCTCCAGCACGGACAGAACGGGAGGTATGGGATCTGATCGCTGTTTGGGGAGAGGAATCCGTGCTATCAGAACTCTGTTCCAGTTTTCGAAATGCCAAAACCTTTGTCAAAATCTCCCAGGACATGAAGGACAGAGGCCATAACAGGGACCCGAAGCAGTGCCGCGTGAAACTGAAGGAGCTGAGGCAAGCCTACCAGAAAACCAGAGAGGCGAACGGCCGCTCCGGGTCAGAGCCCCAAACATGCCACTTCTATGATGAGCTGCATGCCATTTTAGGGGGTTCAGCCACCACTACCCCAGCCGTGTTGTTTGACTCCTTCAATGGAGATGGAGGCAATACGGAAGCAGGTTTTGGGGATGAAGAAGATGATGATGATGATGATGATGAGGTTGTAGATAGCTCACAGCAAGCAAGCGGAGAAACCGGTTTTCCCGACAGCCAGGAACTGTTTCTCATCCTGGACCTGGAGCCAGTACCCCCCGAACCCACCCAAGGCTGCCTCCTGGACCCAGCAGACGGAGAAGGGACCTCTGGTGAGTATCTTTTAAAATACTATACATGGTTTAAAAGCAAGCATGTGAAAGGATTACTTTGCCCTGGCATTCGCAGTTCTCCTAGATGTACTCCTAAAGCCTTTGCAAAAGGTTTCTGGGGAGGGCAGCCTTATTGTGTCCTTCATGGTAGGACACTTTACCACTCCAGGCCAGTAACACGTACTCGGGAATCATTGTACAACAAAGCATTGCAGTGTATGTTTGCTGGCATTCAAACAACATCCGTTCTTTATCTCTCTGTGTTACCCTCAGGAGAGTGAGATAACATTCATGGTCACCTGGTTGAAATAAGAAAAGGAGTACTTGTGGCACCTTAGAGACTAACCAATTTATTTGAGCATGAGCTTTCGTGAGCTACAGCTCACTTCATCGGCATCCTTTTCTTTTTGCGAATACAGACTAACACGGCTGTTACTCTGAAACTGGTTGAAATAGAGTGCTTTTCTTCAGGGGACACTCAGAGGAGCCCATTCCTGCTGGGCTGTTTGCCTGTGGCTAAACAGAAATGTTTCCTGCTGTTAGCCACAGGGAGGGGGGAAGGTTGAGGGGGTAGCCACGCGGTGGGGGGAGGCAAAATGCGACCTTGTAACGAAAGCACATGTGCTATGTATGTAATGTTAACAGCAAGGATTATCCTGAAAGAGTGTAGCCACTGTTTTAGAAAATGTGTCTTTTTAAATACTGCTGTCCCTTTTTTTTTCTCCACCAGCTGCATGTGTTTCAATGATCACAGGATCTTCTCCTTCCCAGAGCCTAGTGAAGCTTAGAAAGAAAAAAAAAACGCACTCGCGATGAAATATTCTCCGAGCTCATGCTGTCTTCCCACACTGACAGAGCACAGACGAATGCATGGAGGCAAATAATGTCAGAGTGCAGGAAAGCACAAAATGACCGGGAGGAGAGGTGGCGGGCTGAAGAGAGTAAGTGGCGGGCTGAAGAGAGTAAGTGGTGGACTGAAGAGAGGGCTGAAGCTCAAATGTGGCGGCAGCGTGATGAGAGGAGGCAGGATTCAATGCTGAGGCTGCTGGAGGACCAAACCAGTATGCTCCAGTGTATGGTTGAGCTGCAGCAAAGGCAGCTGGAGCACAGACTGCCACTGCAGCCCCTCTGTAACCAACCGCCCTCCTCCCCAAGTTCCATAGCCTCCAAACCCAGACGCCCAAGAACGCGGTGGGGGGGCCTCCGGCCAACCAGCCACTCCACCACAGAGGATTGCCCCAAAAAAAGAAGGCTGTCATTCAATAAATTTTAAAGTTGTAAACTTTTGAAGTGAAGTGCTGTGTGGCATTTTCCTTCCCTCCTCCACCACCCGTCCTGGGCTACCTTGGTAGTCATCCCCCTATTTGTGTGATGAATGAATAAAGAATGCATGAATGTGAAGCAACAATGATTTTATTGCCTCTGCAAGCGGTGATTGAAGGGAGGAGGGGCGGGTGGTTAGCTTACAGGGAAGTAGAGTGAACCAAGGGGCGGGGGGGTTCATCAAGGAGAAACAAACAGAACTTTCACACCATAGCCTGGCCAGTCATGAAACTGGTTTTCAAAGCTTCTCTGATGCGTACCGCGCCCTCCTGTGCTCTTCTAACCGCCCTGGTGTCTGGCTGCGCGTAACCAGCAGCCAGGCGATTTGCCTCAACCTCCCACCCCGCCATAAACGTCTCCCCCTTACTCTCACAGATATTGTGGAGCACACAGCAAGCAGTAATAACAGTGGGAATATTGGTTTCGCTGAGGTCTAAGCGAGTCAGTAAACTGCGCCAGCGCGCCTTTAAACGTCCAAATGCACATTCTACCACCATTCTGCACTTGCTCAGCCTATAGTTGAACAGCTCCTGACTACTGTCCAGGCTGCCTGTGTACGGCTTCATGAGCCATGGCATTAAGGGGTAGGCTGAGTCCCCAAGGATACATATAGGCATTTCAACATCCCCAACAGTTATTTTCTGGTCTGGGAATAAAGTCCCTTCCTGCAGCTTTTGAAACAGACCAGAGTTCCTGAAGATGCGAGCGTCATGCACCTTTCCCGGACATCCCACGTTGATGTTGGTGAAACGTCCCTTGTGATCCACCAGAGCTTGCAGCACTATCAAAAAGTACCCCTTGCGGTTTATGTACTCTGCGGCTTGGTGCTCCGGTGCAAAGATAGGGATATGTGTTCTGTCTATGGCCACCACAGTTAGGGAATCCCATTGCAGCAAAGCCATCCACTATGACCTGCACATTTCCCAGGGTTACTACCCTTGATATCAGCAGATCTTTGATTGCGTGGGCTACTTGCATCACAGCAGCCCCCACAGTAGATTTGCCCACTCCAAATTGATTCCCAACTGACCGGTAGCTGTCTGGCGTTGCAAGCTTCCACAGGGCTATCGCCACTCACTTCTCAACTGTGAGGGCTGCTCTCATCTTGGTATTCATGCGCCTCAGGGCAGGGGAAAGCAAGTCACAAAGTTCCATGAAAGTGCCCTTATGCATGCGAAAGTTTCGCAGCCACTGGGAATCGTCCCAGACCTGCAACACTATGCGGTCCCACCAGTCTGTGCTTGTTTCCCGAGCCCAGAATCGGCGTTCCACAGCATGAACCTGCCCCATTAGCACCATGATGCATGCATTGGCAGGGCCCATGCTTTCAGAGAAATCTGTGTCCATGTCCTGATCACTCACCTGACCGCGCTGACGTCACCTCCTCGCCCGGTATCGCTTTGCCAGGTTCTGGTGCTGCATATACCGCTGGATAATGCGTGTGGTGTTTAATGTGCTCCTCATTGCCAAAGTGAGCTGAGCGGCCTCCATGCTTGCCTTGGTATGGCGTCCGCACAAAAAAAAGGCGCGGAACGATTGTCTGCCATTGCTCTGACGGAGGGAGGGGCGACTGACGACACGGCTTACAGGGTTGGCTTCAGGGAGCTAAAATCAACAAAGGGGGTGTCTTTACATCAAGGAGTATTTCAGGCAGGACTTCACGGAGGGTTCCAATAAGAAATGGTGCACCTAAGTTATTGTTCTTATTGGAACAAGGAGGTTAGCCTGGCCTCTGATTGATACATGGCTAGATTTACCTCGCTGCACCTTCTCTGTGAGTGACTGCAGTGTGACCTAGCGGAATGAGTCCCCTAGACAGGGGAGGGGGGGAAGCAAATGAGTACAAAACAAATCTGGTCTATTTCTTGTTTTGATCCACTCCATCTATCTTTTACATCTTTGGCTGGCAGCAGATGGTGCAGAAGGACTGCATGCCATCCACATCTCATGGCTGCTCGGCAGAAGATGGTACAGTACAACTGCTAGCAATCCTCATCTCTTGCCTGCCTGGCAGAAGATGGTACAGTACGACTGCTAGCAATCCGTATTGCCTGCCTGCTCACCATAAGACGGTTCAATAGGACTGACTGCAGTACTAAAGAGAATGACCTGGTCAAGTCACTCTAAATTAAGTCCCTGCATCCATGTCTGCCCAGGTGCTCCCAGCCGACGTGGCCAGGAGCACCTCGGACATGACAACGACGGCTACCAGTCGTACTGTACCGTCTGCTGCCACAAGGCAAGGGGTTGCTGCTACTGTGTAGCAAAGCCTTACCACGTCTGCCAGCACCCAGGAGACATAGGGTGACGGTTACCTGAGCGGGCTCCATGCTTGCCGTGGTATGGCGTCTGCACAGGTAACTCAGGAAAAAAGGTGCGAAACGATTGTCTGCCCTTGCTTTCATGGAGGGAGGGAGGGAACGGGGGCCAGACGATATGTACCCAGAACCACCCGCGACAATGTTTTAGCCCCATCAGGCATTGGGATCTCAACCCAGAATTCCAATGGGCAGCGGAGACTGCGGGAACTGTGGGATAGCCACCCACAGTGCAACGCTCCGGAAGTCGACTCTAGCCTCGGTCCTGTGGAAGCGCTCCGCCGAGTTAATGCACTTAATGCACTTAGAGCATTTTCTGTGGGGACACACACACTCGAATATATAAAACCGATTTCTAAAAAACCGACTTCTATAAATTCGACCTTATTCCGTAGTGTAGACATACCCTAAGTTAATACCCTTTAAAAACTCCCCCCATATCAGAATGCATAAACACAGGGGCAGGGCTGAGCTTCTCAGGTCTGTGTATTATTGTTATTTTTTATTATTTTACCCAGCGTTCCCATGGCGACTTTCATTTAGCTTGTTGACACTTTTATCTGTATAATTCCCTATGTACAGTGAGTGTTGAAAACAATATTGACACCACCATGATGACGATGAGTGGTACAACACTTCTGGGCAACTGAGTTTCTTACAATTAGCCCCACTCAGAGCAGTGGGAGTTACTGTGTCAATCACAGTTACACATACGCATACAAATACCTGCCGGGTTATACTCCTAGGCTGGAGATTCTTTCAGGGTACCGCCTGTCCATTTTCACCATATGATTTAGCAGAGTTTAGCTCTTTGGGACTTCTGGGCTACAACAGTCAAAGCAGGCTGGGGGTACCCACACCCATCTCCCATTCATTTTAAGGTGCTAATCTAATCATAATTCTGTCTTGTCATCCAGCAGTGCAAGGAAGACTTTCAAACATAGATGGTGGAACTAGAGGTGCTGCTCCAAGCCTGGCTTGAAGTGGTTTCCATCATATACAGGGTTTCCAGTTTGGTTCAATGTCTCTCAGCATCCGCACTATGCAAATTGTTCCAGAACCCCTGCTTTCAAAGGCTTGCCTCCTTCTTCTTATAGAAGAAGAAAAAGACGGTATCAGACATTAGTAATAGTACTAACCCCTAGCATTTATAGAGAGATTTCCATCAGGAGGTCTCAGAGCACTTCACAAAGGAGGGTCATGGTCTCTATCCCAACTTTACAGAGAGAAGTGACTTATCCAAGCAACCCGGCAGACCAAGGAAGAAACAGCCCGTGTCCCATGGCCCAGTCTAGTGCTCTGCGCGCTAGGACACAGTGGCAAGGGACTCACAAACTGAGAACAGACAGAGTTCAGCAGCAGGTGAACAATCAAGGGTGCATTTTGTCTGTCGGAGGCAGCAAGCATCCCTGAAGAGATCACTTCAGAAATGAGCCTATCAGAGAGACTCTAACTCTCCTTCTCCAGCTGAATATCTTCTTCCTCCAAACCCGTCTCCCAGAGACCTGAGTTTAATGAGGGTTGCGGTCTGTTGTGTGTTTTTTAAAGAGGGAAGATGCAAATTCAGTGTCTCGGGGCCCTGCATAAATCTGGTGTCTTCTGGACGGCAGAGTATGAAAAGGGAGCAGGCCAAGGTCTTGGTGTCTTTGCAGTTACCGTCAGAAACCGCTCCAGCGTCAGCAGCAGGATATCGTGGCTGAATCTTCTCTTTGCCCTACCAGCCCTTCAAGGTAATTCTCCCCTCCCTCGCCCCCAACATTGGCTGGAGACTCCAGGGAAGGTTTTACATTCCTTCCCCAACTCAAAGCTCAGTGAAGTGAATGGGCATCTTTCCAACGGCTTCTGTGAGCTTTGGCTCAGGTCTTGTATTAATGTGATTCTTAATAGCCTTTTTCCTTCTTCTTTTCCCCCTAGATGTGCGGTCCCAGGTTCTTCTGGTGGAGTCTGGAGGTGGAATTCAGAAGCTGGGGGGATCTCTCCCCCTCTCCTGCAAAGCCTCCAGGTTCACCTTCAGCAGCTACCACATGAGCTGGGTCCGTCAGGTGCCCGGGAAGGGCCTGGAGTGGGTCTCATGTATATACAACCCTGCTAATAGCCACTGCATGTTTTACAGTGATGCGGTTAAAGGGCGATTCACCATCTCCAGAGACGACTCCAGCAGCCTGGTGTAACGGCAGATGAACAGCCTGAAAGTGGAGGACACCAGCCGGTATCACTGTGTGAGAGACACAGCGATTAGAAACCAACTGCCGTGAATACAGAAACCTCCTCCTCGAATCCAACCAGCTCCCAGCGCCCGCAGAGAGCAGCAGACACAGACACAGCAGAGCAGTTTAGACACCAAGAAACCGCCAATAATGGATCTGGACTTCAGTCACCTCAAAATGCGCCTTGGCAATTAAAGACTCGCTATGCTGAGAGAATAGAGAGGACTTTTCTGCATTGCCAGCCACTAAGTAATAGAATCCATCTCAGTTGCTATTGATCATGAGCTTTCTGCCCTTCAACCTGCCTTGTGAACATGAACTAAAAGGAAGAAATGTGAGTGTCAAAAACCTACAGCTAAGGGTAGCCTAAAATCCCTCCTTCACCTGTAAGGGTTTAAGAAGCTCAAATAACCTGGTTGGCACCTGACCAAAAGGGCCAATAAGGAAAGAAGATACTTTCCAATGGGGGCAGGGGAGGGGGAGGTTTTGTTTGTGCTCTCTTTGTTGTTCCCTCTGGTTATTGAGAGAGAGAGACCAAGCCCTTAACCCAGCTCCAAATGAAATGATACATCTAAAATTACAGAAATTGTAAGTAATAGCAAGGGAATGTGTTAGATTATCTCTTGTTTTAGCTTGTGAATTTTCCCTATGCTAAGAGGGAGGTTTATTCCTGTTTTTGTAACTTTGAAGCTGAGCCTAGAGGGGAATCCTCTGTGTTCAAATCTTTCTATTACCCTGTATAATTACCTTCCATCCTGATTTTACAGAGGTACTTCTTTTACTTTTTACTTGATACTAAAGTTCGTCTTTTAAGAACCTGATTGATTTTAGTGCCCTAAAAATAAAGGGTCTGGTCTGTACTTTTCTTAAAGGCAATTGGTTGGTATATTATTCTCAAGTGTCCCCCGGAAAGGGGGTGAATGTGTTTGGGAGGAGATTTTGGGGAAATAGAAACTCCAAGTGGTCCTTTTCCTGAATCATTGTCTAAATGGTTGGTGGCGATACTCTCCAAGGACAAGGGAAGGATTCATGCCTTGGGGCAGTTTTTAACCTAAGCTGGTAGAAATAAGCTTAGAAGGTCTTTCATGTGGGTCCCCACATCTGTACCCCAGAGTTCAGAGTGGGGAGGGAACCGTGACAGCCAGAGACATTATTTAAAGAGCCTGTTTGCCAGATGCTGGGAATGGGTGACAGGGGATGGATCACTGGGTAATGCCCTGTTTTGTTCATTCCCTCTGGGGCACCTGGCATTGGACAATGTCGGAAGACAGGGCAGTGGGCTCGATGGACCTTTGGTATGATCCAGTCTGGCCATTCTTATATTGTAAAAATTTGTGACAGACCCTACCTAGAATTTTGTACACCATAATTTTGTTGCTGTTTGCACAGACCTGCAGACTGTTGAATGGTGCTTCTGCAGCACATTGTCTGTCCTGAACAATTAAAGTCTGAACTGCAATGCATAAACACATGCGCTGAGGGACTAGTTAAAGGTTTGGTTTTGCTTCCTGACTAATTTCAGGATTCTTCCTCTAGACCTGGTGGATCAGCCTGAATTCAGCTGTTTAGGATCCTGCCCAAAGAAAAGACCAAACCACAAGAATATCTGGCATACCCACAAGTCTTTGCATTGAGGGGGAACCAACGTGAAAAGCTGAAACAGAGACAGCTGCCAAATCCAGCTGCTTATTAATAGCCTCTATTCTCCACGTGGCTAATTCAATCTAGGCATTTTAAGGCCCTTTTCAATGATGCATTTAGGATTCATCAGTGAATCTTAAGGTAGAGAAATATAATTCTCATTGTGCAAATCAGGAACAGTTTAAGTGAGCTGGGAGCCCAAGGCCAACTTTCGATAGTGACTTAAATTTAGGAGCCTAAATCCCAGAGACAGTGATTAGGATTTCGGTTCCCAAATCATTTAGTTATCCCAAATCCGACTCCCTGGGGCTCCTCTGCCAATCCTCGCCGAATAATCCGTGTTGCTGAAAGACATCACAGCCCCACTCCCTCAGTGCCCCACTAACCCTGCAGGGGTCATTCTGCACTGAAGATGCTGGTGATGATTGAAAGGACTGCAGCTTCCTTTCTTGCTTTCTCTCTTTTCTGCTCACTCCCTTCTTCCTCTGTTTCTGCTTTGACAGCCCATTTCTGGAGCCGTTCAGGACCGGGTTCCCAAATTGTGCTGGATTCCACACAAACACGTGGGACCGGATCCCATGTAGGTCTAAGCCACTCAAAAATCCCCTTGGGTTTCAATGGGATTTGGGTCAGAGCGCTACACACTTTTACCCCCCTCTCCTGGAATCGGAGGGCAAGAAATGAGATCAACAAGGGAAGGAGTTTGTGTGTGTTATAAGGGGCGGGATATGCAAATCAGGGGGACAGTTTCCTGTTTAAATCTGAGTCTCCCTCTGCCCAGGCTGCACCCGGAGAGACAATCCGCAGCCCCCTGGGTCTGTGCAGTGACCAGCCAGTCCCCTGAGAACTTTCCCCTCCAGCACCAGGGAAAATGAGATTTTGGCTCCAGTTAGTGTTCCTTGCAGTGGCTTTGGAAGGTATTTCCTCCCCTCACACCCATTGGCGGGGCAGGGGAACAGTCTCTTGTTGCTCTTAATACTAATGATAATTTCATTATGTTTCTATTCCTAGGTGCCCGGTCCCAGGTGCAGCTGGTGGAGTCGGGAGGGGATGTGAAAAAGCCCGGAGACTCTCTCCGCCTCTCCTGCAAAGCCTCTGGCTTCACCTTCAGCAGCTACTGGATGGACTGGGTCAGACAGGCCCCTGGGAAGGGACTGGAGTGGATTGGGGAAATACACCCAACTTCAACTACCATCAACTACGCACAGCCCTTCAAGGGACGCTTCACCATCTCCAGAGACAACCCCAACAACCTGCTGTATCTGCAAATGACCGGCCTGAAATCCGAGGACACCGCCCGGTATTACTGTGCGAGAGACACAGTGCGGGAAAGCCGGTCTGAGCTCAGACAAAAACCTGCCCTCGCTGGCTAAGGGCAAACTCTCCGCTGGCGGGGCTGGAGTTCTATAGCTCGCAGCGGGGATAGCCGTGAAATTAATTACTCCTCCCCTGAGCTGCCTCTCTGAGGCTCTCTGACACACAAATGCAGACACTGACTAACCGCACTGTGAGAAGAGACCAGCCCGCAACTTTCCCTTGTCCCTAATACACTCTGTGCCCCTCACTCCGCTCCTCCCCACCTTCCCTCACCCCCTCCAGCTCCCAATAGCCCAGGTTGAGAGAACCAACTGGAAAATATATGAATGAAAACGTTATTTAACGCCCCCCCCCCCCCCAACAGCCAGGCTAATAGTTTCCAAGCTGCCCTGGAGATACGCACACCTCATTCCTATTAGAACCCCTCGGGAGCTTTGGGGAATCTCAGCCCGGGCAGATAGGTTTGAATTCCGGAAGGAGCCCAGGAGTGCTCGACAGGGGCTTTCAATATGTGTTCAGGGCTAGATCCACAAAGGGAATTCAGCACCTAACTGCCGCCTTATGTGCCTAAATCTGACATGCCACCGAGACTCTCAAAGCCTGCACCCTGTAGGCACCGAAATCCCTTAGGTGTCTAGCTGGTGACATGTACTGGGCCAAAGAGAGCAGGAAAGCGATTCACTCGACAGCTCAGTGGTCAGGACACTCTCTGGGATTCAGGAGGAGACTCAAGTCTCTCCTCTCATGAGTCTTTAATTGCTTATAGTAAGTGCAACAGCCTCGCAAGAGCCATGGGAAACAAATGTTCTCACAATTCAGGAGAAGCCTCGTGTGAGCAAGGTCATTCCTACACATATGCTTTGATGCTCTTCCCATTGAAATCAATGGCAGAACTCCTATGGACTCCAGTGGGAGCAAAATCAGACACACTGTTGTGGTATCCTTCAGGACATAGAGCCAATAAGGGTGCGGTATGATTAATAATGCATGTAATTAGTTTGAGAGTTATGGGAATGAACTTTCAAATACATTTATGATTCTTAAAGGGCTGTTTTCATTTGCAGACTTTGTCCATTCCATTGGCCCGAGGAATGTCTGACAAAACTCTACAGGCAAAATAATCATAGAATATGCAGAAATTTGTGCTGTCTGTGTCCACAGATCCTGGGCTCTGGAGATGAGAAAACACCCATTCTCTAATTATGAATTTTACTGAGTATATTTTGGAAGACGACCATAAATGTGGACTTTTCTGTTACACCTTGTGAATTGATTTTGTTAAATGTGTTAAGAACTCGCGAGCCATGGCTGGTGTAATGAGCGTATGTGCAACTCTCGTATTTTAAAAAAGAAATCCAGTTGAAGAGACTTGGAAGCTTGCATGGAAAAACTTACAGAGAAAATCCTAAAATTGACCGAGTGGATGAATTAATTGGGAACAAACCAAAAGACCCAGCATGCTTGAGGCTGCTTTGAGTTATTTTCTGTGCATTTCAGAAACCATGAACGTCTTTCAATTTCCAGCTTTCAAGGACTCGCCCGGAAGAACGCTTTCAGTTTTCCCCGTGTGGAATTGCTGCATCTCAACTGCACTTCTTTTTCACAAATCTGTTCTTGTCAAAGAAACAGCCCTGTCACCTTGCGAGCTTAGCCCTGAACATTTCATTTCCTAGAACCCCCGCTCCCGAAAATCCCATCACTACACTCACATCCCAGAAAACATACACCGAGGGAAGAGAAAAGGAGAGAGCAGCAGGCAAGGAGAGCAATAAAACCGAGCTTCCTACTGTCGCTGGCAGTGACCATTCCAGCCAGAAGTAGGGAACAGACCGTCATACCCTTAGGTTGACTGAACATTGCACTCTGAATAACCCTTCTGGGGGGAGAAAATAGGAGCGGGTGTGTAGGTATTTCCATATGGTTCAGCAACATGGAACAAATCTCCCCCACCTTATGTAGCCCATGGCGCGGCTCAGAGACCCAGTGAGCTGCTGTCTCCCTTAAGGTCCCTTCAATATCCCAACCCCAGCTCACAGATTTTACAAACCAATGTCTGCGAAGGGTCGCCCACCCCTAAAGGAAACGGAGCCTGGCATCTGAGCGCACTGCCTCTCACCTGGGAGATAACACCCACTGCCTGACTGAGCAGCGTCCCGCACCATGGCACCTCTTGGGCTACGACTCTCACAACAGCAGAGGGGATCCTGACCCACAAATTCCCACTAACGTTAAGGTGCTGGTATAACAATAATAAATAGAATTCTGTCTTCTCTTCCAGCATTGCCAGAAGGAGTTCAATAAACTTTCTCCAATTCTTCTAGCAGAGCTAACAACACCGAGCTATTCTACAGAGGTTTCCCATACATAGATCTCTAAGCCCCGACAAAGGAGGGTCAATATCATTTCCCCCATTTTATAGACATACAGATTGAGGCACAAAGGGTGTAAGTCTCTTGCCCAAGATCACGCATCATAGGAGTAGCAGAGCCAGGAACAAACCGCCAGATTCTCAAGGACCAGGCTCATGCCCCCCGACAGATCACACTGCTCCAGGGATCTCAGAAGAGCAGAGGGATAAGTAGACAGGATTTAGGGGAAGGTGAACAATCAATAAGGAATTTTCTCTCGAAAAAGCAACTAGCGCAACTGTGAAAAACACTGCAGAAACTATTCTGTGAGTGCAGTTCTGACTCCTCTTTTTCCCAGATAACCCACTACACCCACCTCCAGGAGGCTGAGTTTGCTGAGGTCCAAGATCTGTGTCTTATAAAGAGGAGGAGATGCAAATTCAGTGCCTCGGCGCACTATAGAAACCCTGTGATCTCCGGGACCCTGCAGTGTGAGAAGAGAGGAAGGACAAGTCCGGGTGTCAAGGTGAAGTTCCCACCAGAAAACCCTCCAGCGTCAGCAACATGCGACTGTGGCTGACCCTCGCTTTCTTACTAGCAGCCCTTCCAGGTAATTTTATCCCCTTCCCCGCTACATGGACTGGAGACACCGGGGGATGCTGCACATCCCTAACCTGACCCAAAGGGCAGTGAAGTCAACGGGAACCTTCCTGCTGCTTCCAATGGGCTCTGAGCCAGGCCCTGTGTGAATGTGATTCTCATTCTTTCCAGGTGTCCGGTCACAGGTCCAGCTGGTGGAGTCCGGAGGAGGGATTCAAACCCCTGGGGGATCTCTCCGCCTCTCCTGCAAAGCCTCCGGATTCACCTTCAGCAACTACTGGATGAACTGGGTCCGTCAGGCTCCCGGGAAAGGACTGGAGTGGGTCGCACAGATACGCAATCCTGCTTATAGTTCAGCAGCATATTACAGTGATGCGGTGAAAGGACGATTCACCATCTCCAGAGACGAGTCCAGCAGCACGGTGTATCTGCAAATGAACAGCCTGAAAGCCGAAGACAGCGCCCGGTATCACTGTGCGAGAGACACAGCGATCAGAAACCTCCTGCGGTTAGCACAGAAACCTCCAGCGCGAATCCCCCTCCCGCTCCGTGCCCACAGTCACTGCCAGAACAGAGCCGTTCACACAGGAACCCAGAGAGTGTGAAGCCTCCAGTCCTTTATCCGGGCTTCAGTCCTCTCAAAATTCACTTTTATTATCAGAGACCCGCGGTTCCGACAGAACCGAGACCGCCTTATACATTCCCTAGGAATACAGAAAGAGATTCCTTCTCCAAAGTGTGATTAACACTTAGCTCTCCGTCCTTCCACCTGCCTTACCAACAAACTCAGCTGGAGGAGACAGGCAGGAAGCAGGAGCCATGCAGCCAAAGGTGGACCGTGAACTTTAGAATTTTTCACACCGTAATCTTGCTACACTTTGCACTCACCTAACGAAGGCTGAATTGTGCTTCTCGAACACCCTGATTCATTTGCAGAGGGACTGGAGATCCTGAATAGCCAATGCCACGTTCTGCAGGAGGGGGAAATGGGGGTCACTCATCCTACACTCATAGGCAGACCGTGGGAATTCCCTGTACAGAGTCTAGTGGATTGATCTTTAGCCAAACACCAAGTTTCTTGCTAATGCCCATCCATAATAAAATACCCCTTGTACAGAGATGGTCTCATTTTAAGAATTCCCTTTTAAAAAAATATCGTGGTTTTCTAAGCACACAGAAAATTCCCACCACTGTTGTCTGGTTACTTCGTGTGTCAGACGGTCATTCCTCACCTCTGTGTTTCAACAAATCTGTTTATACTGAAATCGCATTCAAGATTACAACAGGTCAGAATATCACCTGTCTCACAAGTGGCGTCAAAATGTAGCATCCCATCATTTCCCTTCCTTCGGCCCACTTCTGCACAAGGCAGCCCCTAATTAAGAAAGGGAAAGTGCAGGGGACTCATTTAATCTGAGAGCTTTGAAGGAGCCAGATCTGGAGTATCACAAAAGAGCATTGAGAGCAGGGGTCGGCGACCTATGGCACGTGTGCCAAACCCCTGCAGGCAGCAGCGAGCCATTAAGAATCCTGCCCGCCCTGGCCTGCTCTTCTCCGCCCCCACCCTCCTCGCTGGGGGGCAGGGTGAAGAAGCTTGGTCCTGCGGGCTACTGCGGCAGGGCAGACGAGCTCTCCCCTCCCCCACCTCTTCCCCCCCCCCCGCTGTGCTGGGTTCCTGCCCCTGCCCCTCCCCTGCCGCCCATCAGCTGATGGCCCTTGGAGGGAGGGGGAGAAGCCGAGCAGCAGCGCACTTGCTGCTTTGGGGAGGAGGCGGAGAAGAGGTGGGGACGGGTCCTCCAGGAAGGGGTGTGGAATCAGAGTATATCCCTTCCAGGCCCCTGCCGTGAGCCGCTCTGGGCAGGGGGCTGGGAGCACCCCCATGACCCTAGCCCACACCCCCAGCCCTCTGCCCCGACCCCTACACTCCCCCCCACACACCCCTGCCCTGACCCCTACACCCCCTCACACACTCCCAGCCCTCTGCCCTGACCCCTGCACCCCCACACATACCCAGCCCCCCCAGACCCCATGCCCTGACTCCTGCACCTGCCACACCCCATGCCCTGACTCTTACACCCCCCACATTCCCACCCCTACCCTGAGCACCAAACGGGAGCCTGGCATACACACCCCCACGTTCCCACCTGCACCCCTTGCACCAAATGGGAGCTGCCCAGGTAAGCACTCCACACCCAAACCTCCTGCCCCAGCCCTGAGCCCACTCCCTCATTCTAGCTCTTGGCCAGGCCCTACACCCCAACCCCCAGCCTGCTTCTTCACCCCCAGCCCTGTGCTCAGTGCACTCCCACCCTCAGCTCAGTGCAGAGAGAGAGGAAGAGAATGGGCTAGAACCAGGGAGAAGGTAGGTCCCCACTCTATGTGGGCAGGGCCGGGATCCCAGACCGGCAGCGGGCTGAGCCACTCAGCCTACTGCTGGTCTGCGGTCCCAGCGGCTGGCCCCACTCAGCCTGCTGCCGGCCTAGGTGAACAGAACCCCAGGCTGGCAGCGGGCTGAGCGGGCCGGTGGCGTAAGATCAGAATTTTAATTTCATTTTAAATGAAGCTTCTTAAAGCTTTTGAAAACCTTGTTTACTTTACATTTGACAAGAGTTTAGTTATAGAATATATAGACTTATAGAGAGAGACCTTCTAAACAAATGTTAAAATGTATTACTGGCATGTGAAACCTTAATTTAAAGTGAATAAATGAAGACTCGGCACGCCACTTCTGAAAGGTTGCTGACCCCTGATTTAGGGATACCTCTGGTTACGAGCAAAGCTTTGCAGAGGGCTCTGGGTGTCTTTCTGTGACCCTTACTTGGCTCACACACACACACACACAGAGACTAAGTCCTAGACAGCCACCTTTGTGGCTTTTCTGGCCTACCTGAAGGCATCAGAACTATTTGAAAATAAAGTTCAGATCCAGCACTCAACTCACCCAGTTCCAGAGCCTATAGTCAGTTCTCCACTGAAAACCCAATATGGAGATTTAAAAGGTCTTGTACCTTTTACATGGCACCTTGGGTTCGGAGGGAAACGGCCTGCGGTCCTCTAGTCCTGGATGGTATACGGTGGATCCTGGATGAGGCCCCAGATTGTTGTAGAAAATGAGTCACACCATCTGTTTGGTTCAAACAGTCTGAGGTCCTTTTATTTTGAATACAAGCATGCCGGGGGAAGGAGACAGAGATGGCCACACGCAGGTGCCACCCTGGTCTCTCTCTGTCCTGCCCCTATAATACCAGTCTTACATAGTTTTTTTACATTAAAGTTAAATGATACATTTCCTTAATTTTTTATCACTCAAGCATTGTTAATAAAGCCTCATAAGGAGCCAAAGTAAACAGTGTCATCATTAGCACTGTGCTGACGCACGTCGTTATTATCAAGATCTGTGGTTTGCTTGTGGCAGTGTTTTGTCTAGGGGCTTTAGCAGGTTTGGCGGGTGGGGAGGGGTTTCATATAATGGACAGCTAGGGACTTGAGCTCGGCTAGAGGTTGGCCTAGTTCATTATCTGGGTCAAAATACCACAGCCCCGCATATGCAAATGCTCTTAGTGCAAGCGAAGTCTTACAGGATGCCGGCCTGCAGGCCTCTTGAGTTACCGCTCTTGCCTACGCTGCATACAGTGCATAGATCTTGCACAGAGTGGGATGGGGTCAGCTTCAACAGCAAGGTTAACAGCAATTTCCCCCACACCTTCACCCAACGATACATCAATAGGTTTCCCTTCATTAAAACTTGACCATGAAGAACAGCTCAACACATGAGATTTTGACAGTTGGGGGGTTTTAAAACATTCATTAGCCCTAAGCCAGTTTCTGAACCCCTTATCACTAAATGCTGGGTCAGTGTGACCTTTGTTTTCTGCATCATTAGAGGAGAAGAAAAGGCAGTAAAAGCAAAATGCTGCATCCTTTGATGGGCTACAGTCTAACCACCTAGACTTTTCATACCAATCAGACTGAAAACTTCTTTGTTTATTCCCTATTTTACTTCTAGGAAACATGCTCAATCTAGGCTGATAAGAACCTCTAGATAATCGAGACTGGCATTCTAATCTATTTTTTGGAATATCCCAGACCGGGTCATCAGAGGGAATGTTTGATGGCTTTGAATAGGAGCGACACTGACCTGAGCTAAGGGACGAAGTCTGTTTCTGGTGGTCATTGCTCAGTTCATTGCACGCACTGGAACTGGTGGCGGCATTCTCTTCATGTAAGTTCTTAACCGAGGCGTCCAAGCTATTTGCACTACGATCAGCACGTTCATTATCATTCAGTTTGTCTGCTCCTTTTCTTCTCTTAACAATGAGCCGATCCATAGTTTAAAATTAAAAGGGGGTATCATACAGTTGAATTAAAACGTAAAGCCACGGGCTTGTTATGCTATTTCAGCAGCGTACACGTGACAGAGATTACAAACACTGTAGACACGGCGCTAGGCACACCTGATGCGGCCCTGTATATAGGTCAAAGAATTTTCTAGAAGAGTAGTCGGAGGGGGAGGGAGGACCAATGGTCATGTGACGCTGCAGTAGTGGGGACGCATGCGGTGAGAGAACATAGGCTTTCTAGAAATTTCTACCACATCTATACTATGCAATTTGGCGCTTATTGCATAATACAACAATCCCTACTTTAAAACTAAAAAAGTGTATCATGCGATTAAATTAAAACACAAAGACACTTTTTTTTGAGACATTAGGTCAGGGGTGGGCAAACTTTTTGGCCCGAGGGCCACGTCGGGGTTGCAAAATTGCATGGAGGGCGAGATAGGGAAGGCAGTGCCTCCCCAAACAGCCTGGCCCCTGTCCCCATCTGCCCCCTCCCACTTCCCATCCCCTGACTGCCCCCCTCAGAATCACTGATCCATCCAACCCCCCTATTCCTTTTCCCGATTACCCCCACCAGAGACCCCCCCACCCCTAACCACCCCCGCAAGATCCCACCCCCTATCTAAGCCCCCCTGCTCCTTGTACCCTGACCGCCCCCTCCAGAGACCCGCCACCCCCCGCCCCAACCACCACCACCCCTGGGATCCCACACCCTATCTAAGCACCCCCGCTCCCTGAATGCCGCCACACCTGACAGACCCTTGGGACTCCCCCACCTATACAAACCCCCCCCATTTCCTGACTGTCCTGCCCCCCCGCCCCTGAACCTCCACCAAGGACAGGCCAAGGAATCCTTCGGCAGCTGCTTGGCCTTCTACTGTAGATGGACCACTTGCTCCTGGTGCCCCATTGGTTTCCAATGCCTGGGACTCTGTTCTCCTTCTCAGTGGACATTCTCGGCAAGTATGCCCTGCCCTTTCACAAGTGTAACAAATGTACCCTCCCTGCTTATCCTTTAGTGGGGTTCTTCAGGATCCTGGTCTCCATGGATACTTTGGCATTTTAGTGGAGGTTTTCCTTTCATCACCTCAGTCATCACTTTCATATGTTGGACTGCCGGTTTTTGGACAGCTTCACTTAATCTTTCCAGTGTTAACTGTGTTTGGGGCAGGGTCTTTTCCCCAGCACTTGCATTCACTAGGCCCCCACTTCATTTACAGGACTTCGGCTTGGCCGTCTCTGCCACAGGAACTTCCTCTTCTTCCGACCACATAGTGACAGCCAGACTCAGTTAATGGAATTTCTTACTGGGCTCTTCCTTAAACCTCCTTTTAATGTCACGGTGGAAGGAATCATCCTGGAGCCCCAGCACCAACTGCTCTTTCAGAACCATATCTGGGTCTGGAACTTGTCGAGAGTCTCGCCCCTCCACTCTTCTCATTCTCTCCTGGAGCTCATATGCATATGCCCAGACAGTTTCACCAGGCTCCTGCTTGCTCTCAAATAACTCCTTTCATCTGGGTCCAATAGGTACCTTTGTGACAGATTAAGTTACCAATCTGTCTGAGGCGTCAGGTGATCAGCTTGAGGCCGCAGGATCATTAGGCGAGGAGATGACGGAGGACACCAAGTGACTGAGTTTAAAGCTTTATTAATGAAATAAAGTAAAATAACAGCGGAGAGTGCTGGGGGTTCCCCACGTCACTCAGAGGAAGGAAGGAAGCATTAATGCCCCAGCCCTAATCCAATTTCATACTCATACATGCACTAACCGAGGCTGGCCAAGCCCGGGTGTAACGTACGAAGAAGCGGGGGGAGAGGTGGATGGGAATTGTGTCCTGTGCACAGGTTGTCCAGGGTCCACTGTTGATCTCCAGCTTGCTTCAGCTCTCAAGAAGGTTTTAAGTCCTGGGTTCTTCTGGGGGGTTTTGTCCAGGGACCTTTGTCCACCGTGCTCTTTGTATCAGTCCAAACCGGCCTTCCGAGGCTTCCTTGGCTTCCCCTAAATACATCAGGGCTTCAGGGTTGTTACGTTCCCATTCGCTCACGTTTGCATTCTCACTAGTTTTTGCAATCCCCTGCAGTCTTGTTCAGTTTACTGCTCTGTTCTCACAGCTGGTTGGGGTTGGAATCCAGGCCCCCATCTTTCTTGGCATCAGAGAGTCTGCTTGGGTGCATTGGCCTTGAGTGGCTGGAGTCAGCTTCTTTTCTTTGGACCTAGCTGGATCATCGAGTGAACGTGTTCCTTTCTCCCTTCCTCCCCTTTTGGCCTCTCGCAACCTGCAAAGGAATCTTTCACGCCACACTTACTCCTTCAACCCCTCCCAAAATCCTTTCCCATGCATATGCCTATATAGGCATCAGGGATATACAATGCTGGTGCTTACCCAGGAGACCTCATGGGGGGCAATTTTATCGTGCCTGGGACATTCCCATGAGGCTATTTTATTGTGACTGTGACACCTTATCTCCATACACTTCTAGGAGGAGTTCAAATACCTTTTCCACATCTTTCTTGTCTGCCATTGCCATGAGATTAACCGTGGCCTTGGCCCTGGCCCTTGAGGTGTTCCTCTATGAAGTCCATATGATCCTCTTCAGGTACTCTTAGCACACACGGACTTGCCTTCACAGACTTGACTCACTCCTCTACTGTAATGTCTCCTGGTCTTGTTGGGAAGCCACCAAACTCTGTGACTTTCTGCTCTCGTAGGACATAAATAGTAGGGGATTTCTTTGCTTCTGCCGCCTGATGATCTATTATGGCCTTAGCCAGTGATAAGGTTTCTCTCTGTTCTGTTCTAGCTTGTTGTAATGCCTCAGTTTGGTCTGATCATCTGTGCACAAGTTCAGCAAAGTGGGCCCATAGTTCTTCAATTCCAGCCATAGTCGGGTTCTTGACCAGGCCTGGACAGTACCGTCAGAACTCAGCCAGTAAACCAGTGGGGTGGATCCTGTGGATAGGATCCTGTTGGTGATGCCAATTACGTAAGCGAGGGAATGGTCCAGCTACTGTGGGGAAGTTTCCTGGCTTATACACTACCCAGGTGAAATGGGCTAGCGAAAGGATTTGAGTGCTCACTCCAACTACCTTTACCCCCTTAGCTCGGCCGCACTCTGATGGACCCAGGCAATTCCAGCTCACACAGAGGACGGGACCCCCCTTGCTGAGTTTACAATCTGAGTATAAATGGGAAGTGGAGTGGGAATGGAAATATAAACAGGAATATAAATATTAACCGTGCATAATAATCTTCCTTCACTGTTGCCTGAATCCTCCTCGACTCTCCCCTAAAAGAAAAACACCCAGACACGCCACTCTTGGCACAATAATATCAGGGAGACTTCACTGCAAAACTTAACTCTGTCCTAAGACTCTCCCCAAGCCCAGCTCCTCCCACCTGCACCCACAGGCGGGCCCCCAGACCTGGTCCAAAGCACGAGCCAGGCTTGCTCAGATCACGTTCCTAGTGTCATGGATCATTTCAATGTAGCCGGTCACTGCCGGGAAGGGAAGGGAAAGGGGCTTCCCTCCCAAATCTCTCCCAGCGTCATGGGAAATCTTCCGTCTCCAGCGGGGGGCCCAGCCCAATGGATTCCTGAGACAAGACTTCAGGCATCCCCCATCCCGGACACTGACCCCCTGACCGGACGTTGCATGGCCCTTATGTTTGCGGAACCGGGCTCCAGAGCTGAGTCCCCCCAATCCCCAATATCAGGTCAAAAAGAGAGACCCTCAGTTCCCATGCGAGGAAACACAGTCACTGCAGGGAGCTGTTCATTCCTCCCAGGGTCCGAAAGTGTCAGGAGGACCCCAGCGCCCTGTGCCCGGCGCTGCACAGACACACAGGACGGGGCACTCTGACTCCTGCAGCCGGAGCCCTGGGGCGAGTCAATCCGATCACTGACAGCAGGAGTGTGTGTCTCTTATAACGTGGGGCATGCAAATGAGGAGACAGTTTCCTGGTTAAATCTGTGCCTTCCTCTCCCCAGGCTGCACCGGAGACACAATCCGCAGCCCCCTGGCTCTGTGCAGTCACCAGCCAGTCCCCTGAGAACTTTCCCCTCCAGCACCAGGGAAAATGGGATTTTTGCTCCTTGTCATTGTCGCTCTAGCAGTTTTGGAAGGTATTTTCCTCCTCTGAAGACCTGGCAGAGTTAGAAGAATATTGTGTTCTCGCTGTTTTTATACCGATATTAATGGCCTGTCTTTATTCCCAGGTGTCCGGTCCCAGACGCTGGTGGAGTCCGGAGGGGGTGTGAAAAAACCCGGAGACTCTCTCCGCCTCTCCTGCAAAGCCTCCGGGTTCACCTTCAGCAGCTACGGGATGAGCTGGGTCCGCCAGGCTCCCGGGAAGGGACTGGAGTGGATCGCTTATATAAGCTATGATGGGGGTAGTATAGGCTACCTCGATGCAGTGAAAGGGCGATTCACCATCTCCAGGGATAACGGCAAGAGTGAGCTGTATCTGCAAATGACCGGCCTGAAGCCCGAGGACACCGCCCGCTATTACTGTGCGAGACACACAGTGACACCAAACCGGTTTGTGATCGCACAAAAACCCAGGCTGCGGAATCGCCCTTCTCCCGGCGGCCGCGCGGGGGCAGCAGCGACACCCCCCGCTTCGGGCTCGGGCAGGAGACCCGGCACCCGGGGGAACGGGACACAAACCTCCTGCCAGTTTAACCCTTCCGTTCCCGGGCAATGTGTCTCCCCTTCCTGCCCAGAGCCCCGCTGAGTGCAGAGACCCCCCGCTTCATCTGTGAACTCCGATGCGGAGTGAGTCCTGTTCTGAGTCGCTCTCCCCTCGCAGACCTGGCATGTTGGCTCCCCCGGCCCGTCTCAGTGTCAGACTCACAGGACAGCGTCTGTCAGTTCAAAGGGGACAAGCGCGTTGGGGTTTGCATCAGACCCAAGGGATGGAGCGAATTGCCACTGAGGCCAAATCCTCCGCTAGTGTAAAGTCACACAACTGCTTTCATTAGACTCGAGTTACTCCTGATTTACACTGGGGAGGCTGTGGCCCTTTCAGGAAACTGGGAAGTTTATAGAAAAGGAGGACTTGTGGCGCCTTAGAGACTAACCAATTTATCTGAGCATAAGCTTTCATGAGCTACAGCTCACTTCATCGGATGCATCGGATGAAGTGAGCTGTAGCTCACAAAAGCTTATGCTCAAATAAATTGGTTAGTCTCTAAGGTGCCACAAGTACTCCTTTTCTTTTTGTGAATACAGACTAACACAGCTGCTACTTTGAAAGGAATCAATGACATCCAGTAATGGCAAAGTTCGTGGTTCAGGCTTGTAGCAGTGATGGAGTAATCTGCTGTTTTAAGTCAAGTCTCTGGAGAGCACCCACAGCCCGGATGGGTCCTTCAGTCCTTTGTTCAGAGCTTCCATTTGTAGCAAAGTCCCTCCAGAGGGAAGAAGCAGGACTGAAGACCAAATGGAGAAGATGCAGCTGCCTTTTATAGTCATTTGCCACGCGGCCTGTGCTTCCTTTGTTTCAAACACAAGCCGGCCAGCACATGGCTGGGAAGCCTTTAGGGCTTGTCTACACTACCCGCTGGATTGGTGGGCAGTGATCTATCCAGCGGGAGGTCTATTTATCGCATCTAGTATAATATAGATACGCGATAAATCCACCAGAAGGAAAAGCACAAGCGGAGTCAAGGGGAGAGTCTCAGCTGCCGAGTTACCGCAGTGAAGACACCGCGGTAAGTAGATCTGAGGTGATACAAACATATAAACAAGATCATCATATGTGGCAAATTCTAACACGTTTGCAGATATCTTACACGGCATATCTGGCTGTGACCAGTGTCCCAGTGGGGGACAGCTCTGGTCACTCCATTAGGGTGAATTGCAAAGAATGGGGCAGACAATCCCCATAAAGCGGGTAGATATTCCCAGGGCTGGTGCGACCACTAGGTGAACTAGGCGGTCACCTAGGGCGTCAAGATTTGGGGGCACCAAAAAGCGGTACCCCCCAATTTTTTTACAGTGTTTCATCCTGCTGTTCCCCCCCGCGCTTCCCCAAAGTGTCCCCCGGCCCCCACTTGCTGCCCCGGTGCGCTTTCCCAGCCCCAGAAGCGTCCCTGCGTCTCTCCTGCAGCCCCACACTGCCTCGGCTCTGCTCTGCTCCTGGCATCAACTGCTGCCGCAGGGTCCTAGCGCCCCATATCCACTAGGGCAGGGCAGGTTGCCCTTCCCCTGCCCTTCCCTCTCAGATCTTCCCTTTTCCGGCAGGACCCTCCACCAGCACAGGCCCCCCCCCACCCGCAGTCACCGCTCCTGCCCCACACTGGGCAAGGGTCACCCCCAGTGAGGCTACAGTGAGGGGCAGCAGCGGGGGAGGAGGCGCACATGTGATGGCAGCTGCCCCCTCCCAGCTCCCCCCACAGGGGGGACGAGGGGGCTTCCTGGACCTGAGAGGGACCCTAGGAGCATGTGCGTTGACAGTGGTACAGGGTGAGTGTGCTACCCGGGGGGGGGGGTAACGTGGGGGCCCCTCCCACAGAACTCACTGCTGCCAGCAGAGAGAGGGCTGGGGGGAGTCCTCCGCTCTGGCCCCATCCTTGGGGCAGCCTGCCTGCACCCCAAACTCATCCCCAGCCCTGCCCCACCTTACAGCCTGCACCCCCAGCCAGAGCCCTCACCTCCCCACACCCCAACCCTCTGCCCCAGCTCCAAGCCTCTCCCACACCCCAAAGCCCTCATCCCCAACCCCAGCCAGAGCCCTCATCGCTCTGCACCCCAACCCTCTGCCCAGCTCCGAGCCTCTCCTACACCCCTAACCCCTCATCCCCAGCCTCACCCCACAGTCCTCACCCCTCCACCCCCATCCCCTTCCCACACACCCTCTCTGCTGCCAAACTTCCTCCCAGAGCCTGCATCCCAGCCCTTCATATGCACTCCCAGAGCCTGCACACCTCACCCCCTCCTGCACCCCCACCCCTTGTCCCAGCCCAGAGCCTACACCCAAACTCCATCCCAGAGCCTGCACCCCTCATCCTCTCCTGCACCCCCACCCTCTGCCCCAGCCTGGAGCCTGCACCCAGCACCCAAACTCCCTCCCAGAGCCTACACCCCAATCTCCTGCCCCAACCCAGAGTCTGCATCCCAGACCTCCTCCCTCCATCCAAACTCCCTCCCAGAGCTTTAGGCAGAGTTTGCAGGGGCAGGTTTTAGGACCCACCAAAATTTCTACAAACCTGCCACCCCTGCCATTATCTGGGTTTTAAGCCCTGTTATGCCTGTAACAGGCCTAAGCCTGTGAGTGACCCCCATAGCAGCTGTCTGAAGTGCTTGAGGGAATCAGACATGAAAGACAAGTGTCAGATTTGTAAAAACTTTTCTCCGAGAACACAGAAGGAGCATGTAGTTTGTAGTTCACCCCTGGCACCGGGATCAGTCTGGCACCTCTGCCCCTCACCAGTGTCCAAGAAGCAGTCAAAAAAGTGGCACTCCCTGGCACCAAGCAAAAAGGGTCAAGGAACTTTGGACAAAGTTCCTAGTTCAGGCCACCTGCCCGCCATGGAGCCGCATGGGGATTTCTCTCCAATTGGATCCACTAGTCTCCCCAGGGAGCCACCACTGGCTTCCAGGAGTGGCACGGGATCCAAACTCACTATTGTGCAAATATGAGTGTGTAGGTTGTTGAAATTTGTTATATTGATATTGTCAGTTGTTGTTGTATGATGGAGTATCCACCAGTCTAAAGTTATAACTTTTTATTAATAACAATAATTGGATATTCTAACAGTAGAATAAAATACAGTAGATTTTGATATGAAAGAATGAAGGAAGGAAATATACGTGATTAAAAAGGGTGTATTTTTGAAAGTATTTTGAAAATTTATAATAAGCAGGCTTCTACATCCATAGTGGCTGACTTAGAACAACGGTTCCTCAGCTCTCATCCCCTAATGCCCCTACTCTACTTGCGCCACACTGATGACATCTTCGTCATCTGGACCCATGGAAAAGAAGAAATTCCACCATGATTTCAACAATTTCCATCCCACCATCAGCCTCAGCCTGGACCAGTCCACACGAAACTGACTAAGGAACTCAAGCTCCATTTTCAGCAATGACTTAGGAATTCTGAAGTCTAAGGTCTTGTCTACATGGTTCTGCAGTTCGGACTACAGGGGTGTGACTAACAATGTGCACCAAAGTGCTACAAGGTAACTTCCCTGTGTGTGCGCTGCAGGTGTGAACTAAAGATTCCCAGTGAGCAATAGCATAGCCCTCTTCAAGCAGCAATACATTTGTGTGAAGGAGGAACCTTGTAGTCTGCACCCGCAGCATCCAAAGGGGGAGTTTCAGCACAGACTTTGGTGTGCCCTGTTGTTCACAGTCCCCTAGTCCAAACCGAGGGATAGTGTACACATGCCCTTAGTCTCAGGGAAGGCCAGTGGGATGTAGGCATCTAAGAATCAGATTTTCAGAGGTATTTAGGTGCCTAAAATGGCAGCTAGACACCTAGTGAGAGTTTCAGAAGCATCTAAGTGCCTAGCTCCTATTGATTTCAATGGCACTTGGATGCCTAGGCATGTCTGTAGAGCCCATTAGGAACCTATCTACATCTTTAGGGGCCTAAATATCCTTAACATTTGAGCTTATATCACTTTTAAAAGGGGAATTTAGAATGAAAATTTCAAAAGGGCCAAAGTGAGCTAGATTCTGGGAGTTGCGCTTCTATCTCCCTTAGGCTCCTTCAAAATCCCAGCATTACTCGCCTATGTCACATAGCTGTTTTTGAGAATTTTACTCTATGTATCACAGAATCATAGAATCATAGAAGATTAGGGTTGGAAGAGCCCTCAGAAACTCCTCTAGTCTAAGCCCCTGTGTGACATTGCACTCCATATGTTTTATGAAAATATGCTAATGAGTGTGAATATAATGTAACTGGAACATGCTTTATGCAAAAGGTCTCTTTTAAGGTATCGTTACAAAGCTTATAACCTACTGAGTGTGTTCATTCTATTTGTATGTATGTATTATTCTTGTATCTGAAGCTAGAAATATAAAGTATAACTCTGAAATACTATTGTAATTATGCACAGTGTGGGCCATTAATGGTGGTTTGGAATCTTGCTGGCTCTCATTAACTAGGATAATTGGTTGTAAATGGCTCTGTTTACTTGTAAGCCTGCCTGTGTTCCAGTGAGTCAGGCCAGAAAGAATGGAGGCTTGGGGTATCACAGGATATGTGACCATATCACCTGGGACTGGAATCCATCTTAAACCTGGTGCTTTTCCATTTCGAAGGAGGGGTGGGGACCCAGAGAGACAAAAGATTCCCACCTTGTGCCGAAGCTATAAAAGTGGGTGAAACAGAACAAAGGGGTCATGAGAAATCCCCTAGTTACCACCTGAGCTGGAACTAACAAAAACTGTAGCAGGGGAAAGGATTGGGCCCAGACTAGGAAGGTGTCTAGTCTGTGAAAAAAGCTTATTGGAACAGCTCTGAGAGTGAGATTTACCTGTATTCAGTTTCTTAATGTATTAGGCTTAGACTTGCATGCTTTATTTTGCTTGGTAACTTACTTTGTTCTGACTGTTATTACTTGAAACGACTTAAATCCTACTTTTTATACTTAATAAAATCACTTTTGTTTATTAGTAAACCCAGAGTAAGTGATTAATACCTGGGGGAGCAAACAGCTGTGCATATCTGTCTATCAGTGTTATAGAGGATGGACAATTTATGGGTTTACCCTGTATAAGCTTTATACAGAGTAAATCGGATTTATTTGGGTTTGGATTCCATTGAGAACTGAGTGTCCGGGTGCTGGAGATAGGTGAGTTGCTGAGCAATTTTTGGTTAAATTCTGCAGCTTTGGGGGCGTGGATCAGACCTGGGTCTGTGTTGCAGGTGACTAGCATGTCTGGCTCAACAAGGCAGGGTTCTGGAGTCCCAAACTGGCAGTGGAAAACGGGCTCAGAGGTAGTTTCAGCACATCAGGTGACAGTCCCAAAGGGATCTCTGTGACCGAACCCGTCACACCCTGCTCAAAGCAGGACCAACCCCAACTAAATCATCCCAGGGAAGGCTTTGCCAACCTGGGCCTTAAAAACCTCTAAGGATGGAGATTCCACCATCTCCCTGGGTAACCCATTCCAGTGCTTCACCACCCTCCTAATAAAATAGTTTTTCCAAATATCCAACCTAGGCCTCCCCGACTGCAACTTGAGACCATTGCTCTTGTTCTGTTATCTGCCACTACTGAGAACAGCCAAACTTCATCCTCTTTGGAATCCCCCCTTCAGGTAGCTGAAGGCTGCTATCAAATCCTCCCTTACTCTTCTCTTCTGCAGACTAAATAACCCCAGTTCCCTCAACCTCTCCTCCTAAGTCATGTGCCCCAGCCCCCGAAGCATTTTCATTGCCCTCCGCTGGACTCTCTCCAATTTGTCCACATCCTTTCTGTAGTGGGGGGCCCAAAACTAGATGCAGTACTCCAGATGTGGCCTCACCAGTGCCGAATAGAGGGGAATAATCACTTCCCATGATCTGCTGGCAATGCTTCTACTAATGCAATCTAATATGCCGTTAGCCTTCTTGGCAACAAGGTAACACTGTTGACTCATATCCAGCTTCTCGTCCACTGTAATCCCCAGGTCCTTTTTGGCAAAACTGCCACTTAGCCAGTCGATCCCCAACCTGTAGCAGTGCATGGGATTCTTCCGTCCTAAGTGCAGGACTCTGCACTTGTCCTTGTTGAACCTTATCTGATTTCTTTTGACCCAATCCTCCAATTTGTCTAGCTCACTCTGCACCCTATTCCTACCCTCCAGAATATTTACCTCTGCCCTCAGTTTAGTGTCATCCATGAACTTGCTGAGGGTGCAATCCACCCCATCATCAATATCATTAATGAAGATGTTGAACAAAACCGGCCCCAGGACCGACTGCTGGGACACTCCACTTGATACCATCTGCCAACTAGATATCGAACTGTTGATAACTACCCGTTGACCCCAACAATCTAGCCAGCTTTCTATACACCTTATAGTCCATTCATCTAATCCAGTGATGGGCAAAGTTTTGGCCCGAGGGCCACATCTGGGTGGGGAAATTGCATGCAGGAGTGGGGCAGGGGTTGAGGTGCGGGATGTGTGAGGAGGTGCAGTGTGCATGAAGGGGCTCTGGGCAAGGGGTTGGTGCAGAGGAGGGGTGCGGGGTGTATGAGGGGTCTTAGGGCAGGCCATTGGGGTGCAGGAGGAGTGGGAGATGTAGCAGGGGGCTCAGGGCAGGGGGTTGGTGGCTCAGGGCAGGGGGTTGGGGTGCAGGGGGGAGTGTGACCAGGGGCTCAAGGCAGGGGTTTGGAGTCCAGGCTCTGGCCCGGCACTGCTTACCTTGAGTTGCACTGGGGTGGAAGCGGTGCGCAACGTGCCTACGGTAGGCTCCCTGCCTTCCCTGGCCTCGTGCCACTCCCGGAAGTGGCCAGCATGTCCAGCAGTGGCTCCTGGGGTGGGGTGGGGAGGGTGGCTCTGCTGCATGCTGCCCTCGCCTGTGGGTACCATACTAGAAGCTCCCACTGGCTGCGGTTCCCCCTTCCCGGGAAATGGGAGCTGTGGGGGGTGGAGCCTGCAGGCAAGGTCAGCGCACAGAGCCCTCTGCCCCTCTCCCCCAGGAGCCGCAGGGACATGGTGCCAGCCCTTCCCCCCTCTTAGCCCAGCAGCACCATGGGGGTGGCAATCCCTCAGGCTGGATCCAAAGCCCTGAGAGGCCGGATCCTGCCCACGGGCCATAGTTTGCCCACCCCTGATCTAATCCATACTTCTTTAATTTGCTGGCAAGAATAATATGGGAGACCGTATCAAAAGCTTCACTGGTCTCCTGGGTGCTGATGGACAAAATCCATCATCTCTCCATACCTGGCAAAGTTTTCATCCACCTATGTACCTATCTCCCATTGGCTTTCCTGATGCCCAACTCCTGTCTGTGTCTTTGAAACCCCTTCTCCAGTGTCTATGACAATGACAGTGCTGAAAAATATCAAACAAATGAAATTTTAAAAATGAAGGAAAAAAAAAATCCAAAATGAGAAAAAGTCCCATTTCCTCACATCTTTTTCCAACCAGCTCTCAGTAATGTTCTCAATTAGATAAAAACATAAAACAGTATTGCTTGAAAGTTGCAATGTAACATTACTTTATTTCTTAGAATGCAGACCCATAAGATGCAAGAACTCAAAAACGGAGGGACAAAGCAGGCCCCTCCCCACAACAGAGAGGCATAACTCTATGGTGATGGGCTGCAGAATGACTCATAATAACCAGAGCATATTCCCATACAAAGGTCTTTATTTAACATTCACTCTGGCTAAGGATGAATTAGTTTGTGACAAAGTTTCTGGCCTATAGGCAGTATGTGGCTGATCTAGGAAAAGAAGTGAAGAGTCGTGACTCTCGCACCTATGTCTTAACCACAAGACACCCAACCCTTGCTGGAAAACCCATTCAGCATGTATTTCTGTCCTGCCTGCTGTATTGTGGCACAGGATGACAGTTAGATCTCAGTGAACCACTGATTTTTCATTTCTCTGGCAGTTCTGGAAAATAAAAGCCTTACTACCAGGGTATGAAGGCATTCACACTTGCTTTTCCTAGCCCAATGACTACTCATTGTCATTCATGATGAGAATGAATAGTCTTTGGGCCAGAAAATAAGTCCAAGGATGACTCTGTGGTCTGGTAGTTAAGAAGCACACTTTGGCTGTGTGAGATTGAAGTTCAACTCCCTGTAACAAGGGCTATTTAATTATTTATACCTGATGGAACCACGTTAAAAGGACCGAGAGAGAGAGGGAGCTTGTGCAGAGAGTATTCTCTAGGCCAGTGCACTTGTTTCCAATGCGGGAGATTGGAGACTTCTCCCCTATCAGGCAGGGGGGATATTGAATGTGGGTCTTACACACACACACACACACGAGTGCTCTAACCCCAAGGTTAAATATTATAAAGGGCAGGTTGGTGTCCAGCATCTAAGTCCTGAAAGATTTTGATTGATTTTTGCTGAAAATATTCAGCTAATTTGAGTTAAATGAATTCATGAATTAGAGCTACATACCTCCAGCTTTCATCCAGACCACATCACACGATCCATTGTCTACAGCCAAGCTCTATGATACAACCGCATTTGCTCCAATCCCTCAGACAGACACAAACAGGATCTCCATCAAGCGTTCTTAAAACTACAATAGCCACCTGGTGAAGTGAAGAAATAGATTGACAGAGCCAGAAGGGTACCCAGAAGTCACCTACTACAGGACAGGCCCAACAAAGAAAAAAACAGAATACCACTAGCTGTCACCTACAGCCCCCAACTAAAACCTCTCTAGTGCATCATCAAGGATCTACAACCTATCCTGAAGGATGATCCCTCACTCTCACAGACCTTGGGAGACAGGCCAATCCTCGCTTACAGACAGCCCCCCAACCTAAAGCAAAGATTCACCAGCAACTACACACCACACAACAAAAACACCAACCCAGGAGCCAAACACTGCAACAAACCCCGGTGCCAACTCTGTCCACATATCTATTCAAGGGACACCATCATAGGACCTAACCACATCAGCCACACCATCAGGGGCTCATTCACCTGCACATCTACCAATGTGATATATGCCACCATGTGCCAGCAATGCCCCTCTGCCATGTACATTGGCCAAACTGGACAGTCTCTACACATAAGAATAAATGGACACAAATCTGACATCAGGAATTATAACGTTCAGAAACCAGTAGAACACTTCAATCTCCCTGGTCACTCAATAACAGACCTAAAAGTGGCAATTCTTCAACAAAAAAACTTCAAAAACAGACTTCAACATGAAACTGCAGAACTGGAATTAATTTTCAAACTGGACACCAAATTAGGCCTGAATAAAGACTGGGAGTGGATGGGTCACTACAAAAACTAATTTTCCCTCAGTTGATATTCACACCTTCTTGTCAACTGTTGGAAATGGGCGACGTCCACCTTGATTGCATTGGCCTCCTTAGTACTACAGAAGTAATCAACCACTGAGAATAGGCCACTTCCACCTTAACTGAATTGGCCTCGTTAGCACTGACCCTCCACTTGGTAAGGCAGCTTCCATCTTATTATATATATACCGCTGACTGTATTTTCCACTCCATGCTTCTGTTGAAGTGGGTTCTAGCCCATGAAAGCTTATGCCCAAATAAATGTGTTAGTCTCTAAGGTGCCACAAGGACTCCTCTTTGTTTTTGCTGATACAGTCTAACACGGCTACCACTCTGAAAAATGATAACAGAGGATCCTAATCAGCGGAGAATGAATGTCATTGGCTTCAGTGGGAGTGGAAGAGACCCAGAGCCACTCAAAAGATGTTAAGCTCCTTGCAGAATTTGGGCACTTGTGTTCATGTACGGATGAATGTATGGATGCATGAAGCAGAGTGCTTTACTGAAATGTGTGTCTGGAAAAGAAAACATTTTTCTTAAAGAATGTCTCTTACAATATCAAGATATCATCACATCCAAAGAAGTGAGCTGTAGCTCACGAAAGCTTATGCTCAAATAAATTCGTTAGTCTCTAAGGTGCCACAAGTACTCCTTTTCTTTTTACAGTATCAAGTTTTGTATAAAGAAATGTGTATTAAATGTATGAAAGATTAATGCTGAAAAAGTATCAGAGAGAAAGAAAGAAAGAAAGAAAGAAAGAAAGAAAGAAAGAAAGAAAGAAAGAAAGAAAGAAAGAAAGAAAGAAAGAAAATGGATGAAGTAAGTTCAATGAGGGGTTCTCAAGGACTCTCCTATTCTCAAGGACTCCAATGGGTCATGTCTAAGAAACTATATCAGTTCATTTCTATTTTACTATATGCTAAAAGTTGTCCTTTAAGGTTCTATGTCTTTTCTGAAAGCAATCAGTTTAAGAATAGCTTTTCTCAGGGACTCAGTGACCTCCTTGTTTCTCAGGCTGTAGATGACAGGGTTGATCATGGGAGTCAGGACTGTGTAGAAGACAGAGAAGAGTTTGTGTAGGACCTTGTGAGTGTTAGCTGTTGGAACCACATAGACAGTAATCAGTGTCCCATAGTAAACTATAACCACAATGAGGTGAGAGGAGCAGGTGGAAAAGGCCTTTTGCCTCCCTGTGGTGGAAGGGATTCTCAGGATGGTGGTGATGATACGAATATAGGATGTCAGGACCAGTAGACATGGCACAAATGTCCCTATGGCAGAGACAATAAATGTCAGCACTTGCACAGCCTGGGTATCGCCACAGGACAGCTTTATCACGGGTGAAAAATCACAAAAGAAATGGTCAATTCCTTTTGAATCACAAAACTTTGATTCGAACAAGAAAATATTTATTGTGGTGCAGCCTAGAAAGCTACTTATCCAGGATCCTGCCACTAGCTGGCAACAAACCCTGCCATTCATCAGAGCAGCATAACGGAGTGGATTGCATATCGCTAAGTACCGATCATAAGACATTGCCGCAAGCAGGAGAGATTCTGTAGCTGACAGAATACCAAAGAAATATGTTTGCAAAATGCAGCCCTTAACAGAAATGGTTCTGTCCCCAGTCAGGAGGCTGGCCAGCAGCCTGGGTAGCAAGGTGGAGGTGTAGCAGATCTCCAGGCAGGACAAGTTCCCCAGGAAGAAGTACATGGGGGTGTGAAGGTGGCAATCAGCCACAACTAGTGCAACAATGAGAATGTTCCCTGCCACAGTCACAATGAAGATCACTAGAAACACGAGGAAGAGAAGGGGCTGCAGTTCAGGGACATTCCCAAATCCTAAAAGGATGAATTCCACGATTGGTGTTTGATTTCTTCCTTCTGCTTTCTCCATAATCTGTATCTAGAAAAAGAAAACCATTAAATACTGATGGAGTGCACGCTGTCAGTTTGTGCTGTTGGATACACTAGCAGAAACCTGGAGTAGGTAACCTCATACAACTGCATCTCTCCACTAGAAGAATGAAGTTGTTAATAAACAGAGGAAGCCTAATATAATTAAGAGGTTGAGCTTCCAATACAGGTGAACCAAGAGCATAGAACCCTACTGATTACAGAAATGTCCCCTCTAACTCCCTTAATCTCTCTTGAACTTTAAAGAAAGACCTTTAGGCTGGGATGTTGAAATCTTTATCCCTTCAGTGTCATATCAAGAAACCTAGAAGACATAACAAAAAATCAGTAGATTGGAAATGAAAACTATTGAGAGTTCAACCACGGGTACGTCTCCCCTGCAGCTGGGAGGTGTAATTCCCAGTTTGGGTAGAGGTACACACACTTGCTTGGATCAAGATAGCAGGATAAAATTAGCAGAGAGAACACGGCAGCACACGCAGCCCTTTGGATTGGCCGCCTGTGGACGTACCTAGGATCTCAGATGGGATTGAGCTCTGCCAGCTAGTCTGTGCTGCCCAGGCTACACTGCTTTTTTAGCACCATATCTCCATAGCTCAAAGACAGAGTGTGCAGGTCACCGGAGCAGGGAATTACACTTGCCACATGCAGTATAAACACACCCCATAGGCACACACCAAAACACTAAAGAGGCTGAGGTTTGCACGAAGGTTTATCCAGCTGTCTTCTATCAGAGCAGATTCAAAGACAAATTTGCACCATTTGATAGATGTAGCTGAGAAACAGACACAGACACACAACGAACAAACACACAAACAAAAACAAACCACTCCTAAAAACATACCACGTGTTTCACAATTACACCAGGTTAAATTGCATCAGCTTCATGTGGATTTACACAAGTGCAACTGAGATTGGAATCCAACCGCATATAAAGAAATGTAAGTGAAATAAAAATGAAAACTCATGAAGAGAGAAACTGAAAACTCGTGGCGAACCGGGGAAGACCCGGATGACTGGAAAAAGGCTAATGTAGTGCCAATCTTTAAAAAAGGGAAGAAGGAGGATCCTGGGAACTACAGACCAGTCAGCCTCACCTCAGTCCCTGGAAAAATCATGGAGCAGGTCCTCAAAGAATCAATCCTGATGCACTTGCATGAGAGGAAAGTGATCAGGAACAGCCAGCATGGATTCACCAAGGGAAGGTCATGCCTGACTAATCTAATCGCCTTTTATGATGAGATTACTGGTTCTGTGGATGAAGGGAAAGCAGTGGATGTATTGTTTCTTGACTTTAGCAAAGCTTTTGACACGGTCTCCCACAGTATTCTTGTCAGCAAGTTAAGGAAGTATGGGCTGGATGAATGCACTATAAGGTGGGTAGAAAGCTGGCTAGATTGTCGGGCTCATCGGGTAGTGATCAATGGCTCCATGTCTAGTTGGCAGCCGGTATCAAGTGGAGTGCCCCAAGGGTCGGTCCTGGGACCAGTTTTGTTCAATATCTTCATAAATGATCTGTAGGATGGTGTGGATTGCACTCTCAGCAAATTTGCGGATGATACTAAACTGGGAGGAGTGGTAGATACGCTGGAGGGGAGGGATAGGATACAGAAGGACCTAGACAAATTGGAGGATTGGGCCAAAAGAAATCTGATGAGGTTCAATAAGGATAAGTGCAGGGTCCTGCACTTAGGACGGAAGAATCCAATGCACCGCTACAGACTAGGGACCGAATGGCCAGGCAGCAGTTCTGCGGAAAAGGACCTAGGGGTGACAGTGGACGAGAAGCTGGATATGAGTCAGCAGTGTGCCCTTGTTGCCAAGAAGGCCAATGGCATTTTGGGATGTATAAGTAGGGGCATAGCGAGCAGATCGAGGGACGTGATTGTTCCCCTCTATTCGACATTGGTGAGGCCTCATCTGGAGTACTGTGTCCAGTTTTGGGCCCCACACTACAAGAAGGATGTGGATAAATTGGAGAGAGTCCAGCGAAGGGCAACAAAAATGATTAGGGGTCTAGAACACATGACTTATGAGGAGAGGCTGAGGGAGCTGGGATTGTTTAGTCTGCAGAAGAGAAGAATGAGGGGGGATTTGATAGCTGCTTTCAACTACCTGAAAGGGGGTTCCAAAGAGGATGGCTCTAGACTGTTCTCAATGGTAGCAGATGACAGAACGAGGAGTAATGGTCTCAAGTTGCAGTGGGGGAGGTTTAGATTGGATATTAGGAAAAACTTTTTCACTAAGAGGGTGGTGAAACACTGGAATGCGTTACCTAGGGAGGTGGTAGAATCTCCTTCCTTAGAGGTTTTTAAGGTCAGGCTTGACAAAGCCCTGGCTGGGATGATTTAACTGGGAATTGGTCCTGCTTCGAGCAGGGGGTTGGACTAGATGACCTTCAGGGGTCCCTTCCAACCCTGATATTCTATGATTCTATGATTCTATGAAAAGAGTCATTTTTATCCAGAAGGGAGAATGTGCTTGGAGAAAAATGAAAAACCGGAGAAAAAGAAAGAGTTATATAGACAGAATGAGATAAAAATACACAGAGAGAGAAAGAGATTTTTTATTTCTCCAAATGTTATGAGTAATAAAATATAGACATGTTTAAAGAGAAGTAGCAGATCCTTGCTGTTAAAGCAAAGATATTCGAGCTAACAAGTGTGAAACCTCTTCCTTGCTTTTCCCCTACACATTTCCTGATCATACCTTCTGATCTCTTCATCCACTGACTTACGTTGCGCCCATATAAACTATGTCTATACCAGGCGTGGCAATGGTACATTGAAAGAAAAATGGAAATCCAGAAAAGCACACACACACACACACAAAGAAGAGAGACTATTTTGTTTCAAAATTTTTAGGAGCAATAAAACTCACGTGGTAAAAAATAAAATACACACTTGTCAAAGTTTGACTCAGATTCACAGTTTATCAGACCACTCTGTTTTATTAGCAAAGCTGCTCTGCTAATACATTTAGAAGTGAGCCCCCCGAGTGGGGCTTGTGTCTTTTAATTTATACAGTTTTTTGGAGAACAAGTTACAGAGAAGTTACAGACAAAAGAAGAAAAAGATTTTAGTCACCACCCTTCGAGATCCCTGAGACCAGTCACGTATCTTCAATTACCTGCCACCCTTAACAATCTCCTTTTGCAGCTTCCAGTTAACTTAACTAATTGCCCTTCACACCTTCCATTCTGATGCCTGCTTCTTAGACGTGCTGGCTCTATCTTAATTGCCTCTCCATTCAAAAGCTAACTGTCCCTAAGTGTGCTCCCTCAGATACTTTGTAACATGTTTTGGCATGCCCTCTCATATACAATGTATCCAGCATGTCCCCTTATACAAAGTTATACTTATACAATGTTATACTTCCACACACTCAAGCAACCCATAAACTAGATAAATTCATGGAGGATAAGTCCATTAATCGCTGTTAACCAGGATGGGAAGGGATGGTGTCCCTAGCCTCTGTTTCCTTGAAGCTGGAAATGGGTGACAGGGAATATGTATCTTTATTGCTGTATTGTAAAACGTGAATGTAGTTTACCACTGTGTATTGTGAGAGTGGGCAGGGGAGACATGGCTCCTACCCATAGCAGATGTGGAGAAAATAACTGGTGCCTTTGCCTGTACTGGGCCTGAAACAAACCCCCTTGTAGTCAAGGACTGAGAGTCTTTTCCTTAAGTACAAAGGACTTTGGATCTGGCTCATGATTAAAAGATACAAGATGCTAGAGCGTAGGAAGCATAATGAGATAAAGAATGGTTTGGACTCTATTTTGTATCTCCTAACAGGGTGACAGCTTACCCAGTAGGGGGCTGGTTGGTGATGTGAAGTTGACTTGTGGGGAAGTATGGATTTGATGACGTGCACAAACCCAGTCCAACAGATACCATTCTCTCTTTAATTATATTGCAACCAATACAATTTTACTTAGTGTTGATGAACTGCATAGTAAATCCCTTCACCCACTTTGGTTCCTTACCAAATATATTCAAGAGACCAGATAACCAATGTTAGTCAAGTTTATTTCTATAAACCAGTAATAATATGGTACATTCAAAAGGTAATGGGTTACAGGGAATGTATCACTTGATGATTACCTGTTCTGTTCATTCCCTCTGAAGCACCTGGCACTGACCACTGTCGGAAAGCAGGATACTGGGCTAGATGGACCTTTGGTCAGACACAGTTTGGCTGTTCTTATGTTCTAAATCTGAGAACCATTCATTGCTCTGTCTTAGGCATGTTTTGCTATAACTCATCGGTTCCCCCCAGTATGCTACCTGGAATTAGGATTCCGCTGTGCCCTCTGACCCACCAGTCTGGGCTCCTTCTCACACTTCCTCCGGCATTCACTCAGATAGAGACACACCCTCCTACAGTTACATGCCGGCTCTCTGACCAGCCACTGCATGAACCAACAATAGAGAAGCTACAGTCAAGATAATCAGCAGCTTCCCAGCCTGGGACTCCAGAGCTGCACCACCCTGCCCTGGTCAAAACACCGACCAGTAATAATTTCTTACCTGGTTCACCTCTTCCTGAATGTGGGGGGAATATGCACACTTGGGCTAACCAAGCTGAGATTTTCCCCCAGACACTTCAGTTAAAGGCACACTGGTTTAAGTTAAACTGCAAACAAGTTTATTAACAACAAAAGTGATTATAAGGGATAGGAAACAGATCAAAGCAGAATCCCAGCAAATAAACAAAAATTCAAACTCATCTTAACACACAAGTTAGATTGACTATGAATGAACAGTTTCTCACCCTGACTGGTGATACCAGTAGTTTGGCAGATTCTCAAGGCACAAGCTGCATTTGCTTTGCAGCTTGGGTTTCTCAGGTTTCCATACACAGGCTAGAAACCTCTTTAACCTGGGTCCAGCACTTCCCCCAGTTCACTCTTTGTTCCTCAGGTCTCTCCAGGAATCCTCTTCTGTGGCGTGATATCACTCCCGGCCTTATATAGCTTTAGCATAGGGTGGGAACCCTTTGTTTCAAAACTCGGTTCCCAGACCAGTTTGTGGAAAAATACAGATGTCCCAAGATGGAGTCCAGAGTCATGTGGTCTGGTCACCTGCCCTGGCAGAGTCATGGCTACCATTACTTACAGGCTCTCTGGAGTGTTCTCAGGAAGGCTCACCAGGTGGGAGATAAGCTTCTCCTAAGGCCAATTGTTTTCCCTAATAGCTCATTACCCTGAATTGGCCCTTCCCAATCACCTATGGAGACTGAAAGCATCTTCACTAGTGGATGTTACCCAGATGTAACTACATTTGAAATACAGATACATAGTCAATATTCATAACTTCAGATACAAAAATGAGACATGCATACAAACAGGATAATCATATTGAGCAAATCATAGCTTTTCCAATGACACCTTAAATGACCCGTCTTGCACAAAATGCATCATAATTGTGCTATAATCAATTCATAATAATATCCCTACGAAGCCTATGGGGTGCAGTGTCACACCATCTACTTTCATTTACTTTCCCACTGGATTGAACAAGCAATCCTATTCTTTCTGACATGGGTGGATGCCTGGGAAGGAATTTTTCATTTCTAAATCAGATTATTTCATTTTAACTGTATTGCTTTCCCTTTCACACAGAAGATCTATTCCCAGCCATACCCTAACCCTAACCCTTCCATCACCTTTTCTGAGACAAGATTATAGTCTTTGCACAGCATTTTCCATTCTCTTCTACTATTCATAGTCTTCAATTATCTCTGTAAACTGAGCTTTGGGTTCCTTCCTGGATTTCTCGATCATGCTGCGCTTCTTGGTGTATTTTGTTGTTATTCCCTTTCCAGAAATTACCATCTCTCCTGCTTGGTAATTTTTCCTTCATATGAAATGATGTAATCTCCCTTGATATTCTGCTGGTGGGAATTTGAAACTATTGCATAAGGAAAGTGAATATTTATTTTTAGAAAGGAAAAATAACAGTACAAGGGCAGTCTTATTACTAACCTCAAAGGGAAAGTCATAGAAAACAACTGATTCCAAAAGGAAAATAATGGAGACAGGAAAACTGTTGACACAAATTGTTTTCTTTTTTTTAAGTTCTGCTCTTGTTCAAAAGGAATTATTTTGGGGAAACTTTTCTGGCCTGTGTTCTACACGAGATCCAACCAGATGATCGCAATGGCCCCTTCTGGCCCTGGAATCTATGAATGATCTCTGGGAACACCTTCCAGAGAGATGGGATATTTCTCTGAAAGGTATCCTCATGTTCAGGTGAACTTGCTGGGTTTCATTCAGGAAACACCAACTGAGATTCTATGGATGGAATTATGCTAAAGACCTCTACTGACCTTAAATTCCTTGGTTTCAGAGTAACAGCCGTGTTAGTCTGTCTTCGCAAAAAGAAAAGGAGTACTTGTGGCACCTTAGAGACTAACCAATTTATTTGAGCATGAGCTTTCGTGAGCTACAGCTCACTTCATCGGATGCATCCATGCATCCGATGAAGTGAGCTGTAGCTCACAAAAGCTCATGCTCAAATAAATTGGTTTGTCTCTAAGGTGCCACAAGTACTCCTTTTCTTAAATTCTTTGATTCTCTCAAGTCAACAGTCCAGATTCCCCTCTCACTTAAACCAAAAGTCATTCAGCTGAGGTAAATAAATTCAAGCTCAGGTAAACCTCATCTCGGTAAGAAATGCCAAGCATTTTATCACTTATATATATCATATGATTGCTGAAGTTTTGATGTATCTTGAAGTGTCATACATTGGGATTGTAAACTCATTTGTTATGTTAATTTTCTGTTAAGATTTTAGCATACCTGTGTGTGCTATAAAATAATAAATAATGCTACCCAGAAAACAATAACTCTAGAAGACCTTACATTGTTCTTGTTATCCAGAGGTACTCTGTGAATAAACATAACATGATGTTTACCCATCAAACCACTTTGGATTTTAAAGGGACCTATGGAAGTTAGAAGCCCAATTCTGAATAATTTTTTATGACAATTTGGCACCTAATTCTCCTTGTTTTCTTTGAAAATCTCAGCCATAAAGAATCATGAATTTCTGAGTGTATTCTGAAAGAAAATGGCCTGGTCATTAATTAATATGCTTGAGTGTTTAAGTAGTACCTTTTTTTGGGTGGTGTTAATTAACTGATTAGTCACTCAGTACACTTACATTTCTATAACTACTCCTCAGATAGTCACTCTTACCAAATCTAAGAGTATAGAGTGATAAACAAACTAATGATGAGGAATGGGTCAAACTCCACCAGAAATCATCAACGCTCCACCAACTGGCTTCACACAGGTCCTAGGCCTGGAGCTGTAGCTATGCTTTTGACATGTGTCCACTAGGAAATGGGCCAAAGCTATGAAATTGTCATCATGTTTTACCAGCATGTAGACAGGAGCAAAAGCACTTGGATTCATATCAGTGAAAAGCCCAGCTGACTGTTCCAAGCGCCTTGTCCTAGCCTGTTTGCAACTGGGGAATTTGGGATTTAAATAACTGAAGTATAAACACAACACAAGAATCCCTCAAAGGACTCTAAACTGTGTCTTCACTAATATATCCCACTGGTGATGGAGGGTTTGTAATTAGGGCCTTTGGGTATTAATTAACACCAACATTGGTTGCATCATGTCCTCTGAAATATTGCTAGTAAGTTGCAGTGAGTTTTCAATAGCATGGTCCAAACTATTCCCTGGTGTACCTCCTCTCTTTTCACTGTGGTTATCCCAGGGTCGCATCTGAACCAGTGTGTTTTTATCACTGAGATACTGAGCTGGGTTCTGATAACAGACACACCACTGGAGTAAGGGGAATTACTCTGCATTTACACCAGCATAACTGAGATGAGAATCTGGGCCATTGTGCACATTCTAAGTTCTCCAGCATCTCACAATAATGTGGGATAAAAACTACTGCTATTGAAAGGAGAACGCAGAAGCATGGCTACGTGTTGTGCTTCCATTGTAACCAGTCCGTGCTGCCCATGGAGGCGAGGCACAGTTACAACCCAGACTGTGAAAACACGCACAGAGCTGGAGAGCTGGGATTAGAGCCCCGGTCCTTTATTTCCAAACACTCAGGGCAGAGTGTCAATGGAATTTGTTTTCCTAAAGATGCAGATAGGAACCTAGTGAGATTTTCAAAAGCAGCAGGGGGGACCATACAAAAAATGGACTTTAGCTCCTAACCACTCTAGGTGCCCAAATCCCAGAATCAGGCCCCGGTAGGATTCTCTAAAACTCCACTCAGCTTCTCCCAAACTCTGTAGGCATCTAAACTCAACTTGGGGCCTACTTTTTGCAGTGAAATGCCCTAGGGTGCCTAGGTTTCTGTCTCTCGGCATGTGCACTGGAGCCTGAGACCAGGCATCTGGAGACATACATCCCTGAGTTCCTCCCCCTAACTCACATAAGGGGCCAAATCTGGTAGGTGAGCTCACACAAAAAGTTGGGGTGGAAGGAGGGATTCCATTGTCACTTTTAGCACAGTGGTTAGGGTACTGAGCTGGGATATCAGAGATCCCAGTTCAAGTTCTCCCTCTGTTGGAAGGGGAAAAGGGAGGATTTGAACAGGCTATGTTACTTCTCAAGCGAGTGTCGTCACCACTGGGCAGTGGGATATTATGGTATGTGGGACTTCCTCTGTCGCTCCAGTTGAAGCTGTTTCATGCTGGGTAACTAATAGAAGAGTCATTGGGTCAGCAAGAAAGACAACAAATATAAGAGTGACTCTAAAGCCTGCTGGTTAGAGGACTCCACTTCTTTCTGGGGAGACTGTAGAAAACCCGCCCAAAAGTCCTAAATAAAAAACACCATTTCATGACTGGCTTTGTTCATCACTCCCAGATTTGCCCTGAAGAACTGAGAGATGTGAATGTAGAGTTTTGCCCTCCTTACTTATAAATACGAGTATGCTGAGTCTATGCTGAAGCCGTAGAATCAAGTGTTCCTAGAAAGATTTTCAATCCTGGAGTCATGATATTTAGGTTCCTACATTAGTATTTGGCTGTGGAAATTAACTTGAAAAACCCATATTCAAAAATGTTCCACCTGAATTCATGATGCTGCTTTTTATTGGTTCACATTGATTTTCTCAGCTACCTCTGATAGTCCCAGAGGTGGAGATATGAACACTGTAGCTTGTTACGTATTGAAGGATCTTCATGAGGCAAACCAATCAGGTCATCCTCATTTTCTACCACCACAGCCTGACTAAACAAGCGGGGAAACAACAAAGAAGGTAGAAACCACTAAGCTATACCCCTCTGACTCATTAAACCAGCAGAACGTATCCCCCTTTCTTTTGAATAAAAAAAATACATTCACTTGGATTCTCTGAATTCGTGTGCATGGCACAAGTTTAGCCACAGAATTACTCAGGACCTCCTTTACCTTTGTATTTCACAGGCTGTAGAAGAGGGGACTGAACAGGGGAGTCAGGACTGTTTCGAAGAGATGGAACCCTTTGTTCAGGTCTCTCGGTGAGTTGGACTTTGATAACATGTAGACAATAATCAGAGTCCCATAGAACAGGTGGGAGGTGGGAGGAGCAGGTGGAAAAGTCCTTTTGCCTCCAGGGATTAGGAGGACGGTGGAGATGTAGGATATTAAAGTTAAGAGAAAAGGGGGCAGAGTGAAAAGTATAGGCAAATGTTCATTTATTTCTTACAATTCAGACCTATACGATGCAAGAACACCAAAACTGAGGGACAAAGCAGGCTGCTCCCTAAAATAGAGAGGCCTAATGCTAGCCTGGCTGGATGCAGAATGACTCACAACAACCAGAGCATATATTTCTGTATAGAGATCCCCAGTCTGCAATTGGGACCAGAAAATCCCCTTACGCTCAGAGTGACAGCTTGTAATTTAAACACAGTTCTCAATACCCCACACCCTGCATAAAGATGAATTAGGTTGTGACAAAGTTTCTGGCCTATAGGGAGTAGGTGGCTGATCTAGGAAGAGAAATGAAGAGTCGTGATTCTCAGACCTATGTCTTAACCAAAAGACACCCAACCCTTGATGAATAACCCACTCAGTGTGTATTTCGGTCCCGCCAGATGTTCTGTGGCAGAAGATGTCAATTAGAGCTCAGTGAACCATTGATTTTTTATTTCTCTGCCAGTTCTGGAAAATAAAAGCTTCACCACCAGCCTATGAGTCATTCTCACTTACTTTTCATATCCCAATGACTCATTCATGATGAGAATCAATAGTCATTGGGCTAAAAAGCAAATCCAAGGATGACTCTGTAGCTTGGTAGTTAAGACGCACACTTTGGCTGCAGGAGATCGAAGTTCAACTCCCTCTTTCAATGACTATTTAATTATTTATACCCAATGGAACCACTTTTAAAGGAGAGAGAGAGAGAGAGAGAGCTTTTGCAGAGAGTATTCCACAGGCCAGTACACTTCTTTGCAATGTGGGAGACTGAAGACTTCCCCCCTCCCCGCCCCCATCAGGCATGGGGGATATTGAACGTGGGTCTTACACACACACACACACGAGTGCTCTAACCACAAGTTAAATGTTATAACAGGGGCGCGTTGCTGCTCCGCATCTACGTCCTGAAAGATTTTGGTTGCTTGTTGCTGAAAATATCCAGCTAATTTGAGTTAAATTCATGAATCACTTTGGGCTGACCAAATAAACTATTCATTCAAACAAAGCCTGATACTGTATATACCTCCATCTATGAACCGCATACAGCCCTGCATCAGGGGAGAGCAGGAGGGTGGGGTGGGTGGTCAGGTTTATTTTGTGTCTTTGTCTGTTTCTCAGCTGCATCTATCAAATGGTGAATTTTTTTCTTTGACTCCTCTGTGATAGAGGACAGCTTTGGATAGACCTTCATACAAACCACAGCCCCTTTGGTGTTTCCTTCTGTGTCATATGGGGTATGTCTATGCTGCATCTGGACAGTGTAATTCCCTTCTCTGGCAGATCTACACAAACCATATTTGATTGAGCTACTTTGCTGAAAGCAGAAGTGTACCCTAGGAAGCACAGACTAGCTGCCCGTGCCCCGTCCCACCTGAGATACTGTACACACGTGGCTATCCAAACCTGCAGCCTGTGCTGCCATGTTCTCACTTCTAGTTTTATCCTGCTAGCTGTACAAAACTTTTCCTTTTGGAAAATCTTTGAAAAGCAAGCCTAGCGTTTAATATTAAGTTCTGGTTATCTAACAGTCTTCATTAGGGTTCATGTACGTCTACCCAAGCTGGGAATTACACCTCCCAGCTGCAGGGTAAACATACCTGTGGTTGAACTCTAAATATCTTTCATTTCCAATCTCTTGATTTTTTGTTATGTCTTCTAGATTTGTTGATCTGACACTGATAGGATAAAGATATTTCAAAACCCAGCCCCAAAGTCTTTATTTAGGGTTCTAGAGAGCTTAAGGGAGTTAGACGGGACATTTCTATAATTCAGTAGGGTTCCATACTCTTGGTTCATCTAAATTGGAAGTTCAACCTCTTAATTATATGAGTCTTCCTCTGTTTATCAACAACTTCATTTTTCCAGTGGAGAGATGAAGTGGTATGTGGTCACAGGTTTCCACCAGTGTACAGGTTTCCAACAGTGTAACCAACAGCACAACCTGACTGTATGTCTTCCATCAATATTTAATGGTTTTCTATTTCTAAATATATATTATGGAGAAAGTTGCAGGAAGAAATCAAACAGCCATTGTAAAATTCATCCCTGGACACTCAATAACAGACTTGCATCCACTTCATGTGGATGTATACAAGTACACTTTTCATAAAGAATGTCTCTTACAGTATCAAGTTTTATATAAAGAAATGTCTAATAAATGTATGAAAGATAAATCCTCAAAAAGTAGCAGAGTAACAGAAAGAAAGAAAGAAAGAAAGAAAGAAAGAAAGAAAGAAAGAAAGAAAGAAAGAAAGAAAGAAAGAAAGAAAGAAGAAGTCAGGTCAATAAGGGGTAACCCTGTTCTCAAGGACTCAGATGGGCCATGTCTAAAAAACTGTATCAGTTCATCTCTATTTTACTTTATGCTAAAATTTATCCCTTAAGGTTCTATGCCTTTTCTGAAAGCAATCAGTTTAAGAATAGCTTTTCTCAGGGACTCATTGACCTCTTTGTTTCTCAGGCTGTAGATGACAGGATTGACCATGGGAGTCAGGACTGTGTAGAAGACAGAGAAGAGTTTGTGTAGGATCTTGGGAGTGTTAGCTGTTGGAGCCACATAGACAGTAATCAGTGTCCCATAGTAAACTATCACCACAATGAGGTGAGAGGAGCAGGTGGAAAAGGCCTTTTGCCTCCCTGTGGTGGAAGGGATTCTCAGGATGGTGGCGATGATACAAATGTAGGATGTCAGGGTCAGCAGACAGGGCACAATTGTCCCTATGGCAGAGATAGTAAATGTTACCAGTTGGAGAGTCTGGGTGTCATCACAGGACAGCTTAATCATGGGTGAAAAATCACAAAAGAAATGATCAATTTCTTTGGAATTACAGAACGTTAATCGGAAAAAGAAAATATCTACTATGGCACAGCCCACAAGGCTACTTATCCAGGACCCTGCCACCAGTTGGCAACAAACCCTGCCATTCATCAGAGCATCATAACGGAGTGGATTGCATATCGCTAAATACCGATCATAAGACATTGCCATGAGCAGCAGACATTCTGTAGTTGACATGACACCAAATAAGTATAATTGCAGAATGCAGCCCTTAACAGAAATGGATCTGTCCCCAGTCAGGAGACTGGCCAGCAGCCTGGGCAGGATGGTGGAGGTGTAGCAGGTCTCCAAGCAGGACAAGTTCCCCAGTAAGAAGTACATGGGGATGTGAAGGTGCTGATCAGTCACAACTAGCGCAATAATGAGGATGTTCCCTGCAACAGTCACAATGTAGATCACTAGAAACACGAGGAAGAGAAGGGGCTGCAGCTCAGGGACATTCCCAAATCCTAAAAGGATGAATTTCACGATGGGTGTTTGATTTCTTCCTTCCGCTTTCTCCATAATCTGTATCTAGAAAAAGAAAACCATTAAATATTGATGGAGTGCACGCCGTCAGTTTGTGCTGTTGGATACACTAGCAGAAACCTGGAGCAGGTAACCTCATACCACTGCATCTCTCCACTAGAAGAATGAAGTTGTTAATAAACAGAGGAAGCCTAATATAATCAAGAGGTTGAGCTTCCAATATAGGTGAACCAAGAGCATGGAACCCTACTGAATTACGGAAATGTCCCATCTAACTCTCTTATGCTTTCTTGACTTTTAGGCTGGGATTTTGGAATACCTTAATCCTATCAGTGTCATAGCAACAAATCTAGAAGACATAAACAAAATCAAGAGATTGGAAACGAAAGATATTTAGAGTTCAACGACTGGTAGTCTAACCTGCAGTTGGGAGGTGCAATTCCCAGCTTGGGTAGAGGTACATATACTAGCTATGGGCAAGCGAGCAGGATAAAAATAGCAGTGAGAACAGGACAGCACATACAGGGGCTTGGGAGGGCCACCTGTGGACGTACCTAGGATCTCAGATGGGATTGTGCTCGGGCAGCTCGTCTGTGCTGCCAAGGCTACACTGCTATTCTTAGCACAATAGCCCCATCACAGATAATGTGTGTAGGTCACCGGAGCAGGGAATTACACTGCCCAGGTGCAGCATAGACATAACCCAGGAGACACACACCAAACACCAAAGAGGATGCGGTTTGTATGAAGGTCTGTCCAGCTGTCCTCTATCACAGCAGATTCAAAGAAGAATTTGCACCATTTAATAGATACAGCTGAGAAACAGACAAAGACACAAAATTAACCCAAACACAGACCATGGGCTCTTACCTGATCTCAATTACGCCAGGGTAAATTGCATCCGCTTTATGTGGATTTACACAAGAGCAACTGAGACTGGAATCTAACCCCATTAAAAGAAATGTAAGTGAAATAGAAATGAAAATTCATCAAGATAGAAATAAGAGAGTCATTTTTATTCAGAAGGGAGAATGTGCCTGGAGAAAAATTAAAAAATGGAGAAAACGAAAGAGATTAATAAACAGAATAAGATAAAAATACAGTGTGAGAGAAAGAAAGAGGAGAGAGACTAAGTTTATTTCTTCAAATGTTTGAGCAATAAAATACAGATCTGTTTAAAGAGAAGTAGCATATCCTTTCTGTTAAAGCAAAGGTATCAGAACTAATAAATCTGAAATCTCTTCAGTAGTCGTCCCCTCAATAGCATTCATCACCATAAACTTTTCTGAGATGTTTACATGCCCCATTTCGGGTTTATGTCCCACCTTCCATTCCTGTTTTTGGTTGTGTACAGGTTTGGCACTGTTAGTCATTTTGAAAAAAACTATTTGTTTTTAATGTTTGGACCGGGGTAGGTTGTATGCTTGTGTTTTGATAAATTTGGATGATTTCTTAGAAAAAAGGGAAGGGTTAGTTTGAAAGAATAGAAAGAGAGAGCTTAAAGAAATGGAGTTTTTAGAAAAGAAAGATTGGTTAGGTTTAGTCAGGAGAGAAGTTTTCAAAGAGTAAAGATTGGTTATTAAAGAAAGGACAGATTTTTTGTTTAGGTTTATTAAGGAGAGAGAGGGTTTTAAAGAAAAAAAATGGAAGAACAGAAGGAGAGACCTTAATGAAAATCAGTTTAAAAAATAAAAGATTGGTTAGGATAGATTTAGTAAGGAGAGTGGTTGGTTATTAAGGAAAGGAAAGATTTTTGGTTAGGTTTACTAAGGAGAGAGGGTTTTAAAGACATAAGTTTGAAAGAAAGGTTATTTTAAAATATAAAAAAATGTAATAAACGAGGAAAATATCAAGGTGGCTTGAGATAGGAGCATTTAAAAAGAGTTATTTTGAAGAAAAAAAAGGAAAATATAAAGGGGAAAAGAATTAGGCTGAAAGAGAGCACATGCCAGAAAAAAGGGAATTTTAAAAATTAGGAAGAAAATCTGTATTCAGTGACAAAGGGCTGTGTGAAAGAGATAAAGTATAGAAAACGAAAGAGAGAGAGAGAGAGAGATGCTTTTCTGTTCGTGAGCAGAACACAGGGCTGTGTGAAAGAGGTAAAGTTTAGAAAACAGCAAGAGAGAGAAAGGTCTTTTTTTGTTCATCAGCAGAACACATGGCTAGCGAGAGAGGTAAATTATAGAAAGTGCTAGCAAGAGCTAAGCAGCAAGCTTACCCAGCGGCTGTCCCTAGGGAAATGATAACGATACCAGAGGCTGTGAGCCTTGGGAGCAAACCCTGCTGGACCAATCAGAAGCTGTTCTACAGCCCATCGCCTCCTCCTTCCTCCCTCCCTCCCTCTCCTCCCCTCCCCACCCCTCCTGAGATAAGCCCTGCATAAAAGATATCTCCACAACCTTTTCATACAGTTAAAGTTTTACCAAAAATTGACTTTTAATTTAAGTTTTGTAAAGGAATATACACATAAAAGATAAGCGTGTTTGAAGAAACATTTACCCGACACAAAAATAATGAGGAATCCCTGTGGCACCTTAGAGATGAACAAATATAGCTGGGCATAAGCTTTTATGGGCTAACACCCACTTCATCAGATGCATGGAGTTGACAAGAAGGTGTGAGTATCAGCAGAGGGAAAATTACTTTTTGTAGCGACCCATCCACGCCCAGTCTTTTTTTAGGCCTAATTTGATGGTATCCAGCTTGCAAATTAATTCCAGTTCTGCAGTTTCTCTTTGGAGTCTGTTTTTGAAGTTTTTTTGTTGAAGAATTGCCACTTTTAAGTCTGTTATTGAGTGTCCCGGGAGGTTGAAGTGTTCTCCTACTGGTTTTTGAATGTTAGAATTCTTGAAGCCTGATTTATGTCAATTTTGCATAGAGACAGTCTGGTTTGGCCAATGTACATGGCATATATCACATTGGTAGATGTGCAGGTGAATGAGCCACTTTAGCTCTGTCACACAGCTCTTTGTCATTGAACACAGGCTTTCAAGCTACTTTTTAAAATCCCTTTTTTTTCATCTTGTGCTTTCTTTCAACCTTATTTTTTTTACCTTGATATGTTCTTCTTTTTTTAAAAAAAACTCTCTTTTTAAAAGCTCCTCCTTCAATCCACCTTTATATTTTCCTCTTTTATTTCAATTTTGTTTAGTTCTATAATAACCTTTGTTTCAAACTTTTGTCTTAAAAACTCTCTCTCCTTAATAAACCTAACCAAAAATCTTTCCTCTCTTTAATAACCAACCTCTCTCCTTACTAAAGCGAACCAATTCTTATTGTTTTAAACCTCCTTTTCATTAAGTCATCCCTTTCGATTCTTTCAGATTAACCCTTACTTTTTCTAAAACAAATCAGCCAAACATGTCAAACCACAAGCACAAAACATTCCCCTGTCCAAACATAAAAAAAATGTATATTTCAAAATAGCCAAAGGTGTCAAACTGTACCCAGCTGAAAGGGGGAACGGAGGGCAGTACATTCACCTGAAATGGGGCCTGGAAACAGGGCAGAAAAATATATAGTGGTAAATTCTGTCAGGGGTTAACTCCTCTCTTCCTTGCTTTTCCCTTACGCACTTTTTATCTCCTCATTCACTAGTTCATGATGCACCCATAGGAACTATGTCTACACCGGGAATGTTAATGGTACATTGACACTGGTGCAACATAAATGTATGACAGAAAAATGGAAATCCAGAAAAACACAGAGAGAGACAGAGACGAGAGAGACTCTTTGATTTATTTCAAAAATTGTACAAGCAATAAATGTCACATTTGAGGAAAAGAAACAGAGTCTTGTGGTGAAAAAGAAAATACACACACAAGGAGTCAATAAATTAGATACATTCATGGAGGACAGGTCCATCAATGTCTATTAGCCAGAATGGGCACGGATGGTGTCCCTAGCCTCTGTTTGCCAGAAGTTGGGAATGGGCAATAGGGTATGGATCAGTAGATGATTACCTGTTCTGTTCATTCCCTCTGAAGCACCTGGCATTAGCCACTGTCAGAAGACAGGATACTGGACTAGATGGACCTTTGGTCTGACCCACTATGGCCGTTCTTATGTTCTTATGTTTTAAATCTGAAAGCCATTCATTGCTCTTTCTTAGGCATGCTTTTCTATAACTCATCTACCTTCATTTCCTTCCCCCCTGGATTGAACAAACAATCATACTCTTTCTGACATGGTGGATGCCTGAGCAGGTATTTCTATTTGATAATCAGATTATTTCATTTTAACTGGGCTGCTTTACCTTTCTCACTGATGATCTATTGCCCCTAACCCCAATCTTTCCTTCAGATTTCCCGAGTTAAAATTATAATCTTTGCACTACATTTTCAATTCTCTTCTACTATTGATAGTCTTCAATAATCTCAGTAAAATGAGCTTTGGGTTCCTACCTGGATGTCTGGATCCTACGGCACTTCTGGGTGTATTTTGCTGTTCTTCCCTTTCACAGAAATTTATGTCTCTCTCGGTTGGTAATTTCTCCTTCATAATAAATGATGTAATCTCCCTTCATATTTCTGCCAGTGGGAATTTGAAATTATTGCATAGAGGAAAGATAATATTTATTTTTAGAAAGGAAAAACAACGGTGCAAGAACAGTCTTATTACTAACCTCAAAGGGGAAGTCATGGAAAACAACTGGTTCAAAGAGGGAAAATAACGGAGACAGCTGAATTGTTGACCCAAAAGACAAAGCAACTGGAAACAAGGGAATGTCTCATTTATGACTCACCAGTCTGGGCTCCCTCTCACAATGTGCTGCTGTGGCAAGATGCAAAACTGCTCCCAGTCCTACACTTCCTCCAGCATTCCCACAGGCAGGGATGCACCCAGCTGCAGTTATGTGCAAGTTCTGGACAGCCACTGCATAAACCAAAAAGAGAGAAGCTGCAGTCAAGATACCAACCAGCTCCCCAGCCTAGGATCCCAGAGCTGGACCGTCCTGCCCTCCTCAAAACACTGACCAGTATGAATGCATTACCTGGTTCGTCTCTCCCTCAACATGGAGAGGAATATGCACACTTGTGGTAATGAAGCTGAGATTTTCCCCAGATACTTCACTGAAAAGCACACTGGTTTAGGTTCAAATATATACAAGGCTTTTAATGACAAAAGTTAGATTTTAAATGATTAGAAGGGATACCAAACAGATCAAAGCAGATTATCTAGCAAATAAACAGAAATGCAACCTAAGCATAAAGCACTAGTTAGATTGACTATGAATGAGCAGTTTCTCACCCTGACCGATGATATCAGCAGTCTGACAGATTCTCAAGGCAAAAGCTGCATTTGCCTTGCAGCTTGGGTTTCTCAGGTTTCCATACACAGGCTAGAAATCTCTTTAACCTGGCTCCAGCACTTCCCCCAGTTCACTCTTTGTTCCTTAGGTCTCTCCAGGAATCCTCTTGTCTGGCATGATTTCGCTCCCTGACTTATATAGCTTTAGCATAGGGTGGGAACCCTTTGTTTCAAAACTCGGTTCCCAGACCAGTTTGAGGAAAAATACAGATGTCCCAAGATGGAGCCCAGTGTCATGTGATCTGGTCACCTGCCCTGGCAGATTCATATCACCCATTACTTACAGGCTTTCTGGAAAGTTCTCAGGAAGGCTCATCAGGTGGGAGATAAGCTTCTCCTAAGATCTATTCTTTTCCCTAATGGCTCATTACCCTGAATATCAAAGGGAGTTAGACACCTAACCTTTCTGTGCGCCTTTGAAAATCCACACTTTGTTGCCTGATGGCCTAACTTGCACCTATCCTTTTGGTCTTTGCTGAAAGAGTGAGGGACTCCTTCTCCTAAAGTGTGAGGGAAGATGCTATATATGTGAGATGGGAAAGGTAGAGGTGTATAGCTGTAGTGTAAAACAGGAATGTAATCCGTGACTGTTTATTTTGAGAGTGGGCAGGGGAGACACAGATACTAGTCCATATTAGCCATAGGGAAAATAACTCTTGCCTTTGCCTTGTACAGGGCCTGATACAAAACCCCTTGTTGTCAATGATTGAGAGTCTTTTTCTTAACTACAAAGGGCTTTGGATCTGGCTCATTATTAAAAGATGCAAGACGTTGGAGCATACGAGCCATAGTGAGATAAAGAATGGTTTGGCCTCTATTTTGTATCTACTAACATGATGAAAACTAGTACAGTAGGGGACTGGGTGGTGATGGGAAGTTGACTGGTGGGGAAGTCTTGATCTGATGACGTGCACAAACTGGTCCAACAAATACCATTCTCTCTTTAATTATATTGCAACCAATACAATGCAACTCAGTGCTGTATAATAAATCGCTTCACCCACTTTGGTTCATTATCAAATATATTCAAGAGACCAAATAACCAATGTCATTCAAGTTTATTGCTATTAATCAGTAATAATGTAGTTCAGGAAAAAGGTTCTGTATGATACCAGTCTCCAGGAAGACATCTCATGCAGTCATGTTACATTCACCTGACACAGAAGGTGTACTCCCAAAGTTATACTCCTAAAGCTATCTTTCTATACTCTTTACTTTAGGAGTATAAAACCTTCTGTTTTACTGGCTGGCTGAGAGTCACATCTGACTGCAGAATTGGGGTGCAGGTCCACTGGCTTCCCCACTCCCGCACTGCGGACTCGCTGCGGGAAGCGCACAGTGTGAGAAGGGGATGCTGAATGCTCCAAGGTCAGCCCCAGGAAGGTCGAAGCGGTGGAAGCTTCTTGCCCTGGAGACAGTCTGCTCACAGAGAGGAGGTTCCCCCAGAGTCCTGAATGGCTTTGTATGGAGTCGTTCCAGAGCATCGCATCCAGAGCAACTGGTGGTTGAGGTGGGATGTACTGCACCCCCTGGATGGAGCATCTGGCAGTAAGTGACAGGGGAGCAGTAAAACAGTAGGTTTACTAGATGACAGGAACATGGTCTAAAACAGAGTTTGTAGTTACAGAGAACAGAACCCCTCAGTCAGGTCCATCTTGGGGGGCAGGGAGGCTAGAGCCCCATCTGGGCCTCCCTCCATTTCCCCAGCCAGCTCCAAAACTGAAACTCGCTCACCCCTCCTCTCACCTTTTTCGCTTTCCCAGGCCAGGAGGCCACCTGATCTTTTTGTTCTCCAACACCTTCAGTTGGCAACTTTGCAGAGGAGGGGCCCAGGCCACCAGTTTCCAGGAGACAGGGTGTCGGCCATTCTCTGTGCAGACAGCATCACACTGGCCCTCTAAGGCTCTGCAACAATCACACACCCTTATCCCACAACCTAGATACTTAAGAAATGCCTAGGGGAAACTGAGGCATGCACACAGTATTCAGAGAAAACATTAAGAACATTCCCACTTCGTCACAATCCTCCAAAACACTTGCAACCACTCCCAGCTTGGTATGGTCCGCAAACTTTATAAGTGTACTCTCTATGCCATGATCTAAATCATTGATGAAGATATTGAAAAGAACCGGACCCAGAACTGATCCCTGTGGGACCCCACTCTTTAAGCCCTTCCAGCATGACTGTGACCATTGAAAACAACTCTCTGGGAATAATTTTCCAACCAGTTATGCACCCACCATACAGTAACTCCATCTAGATTGTATTTCCCTAGTTTCTTAATGAGAAGGGCATGCAAGACTGTATCAAAAGCCTTACTAAAGTCAAGATATACCACATCTACCACTTCCTCCCATCCACAAGGCTTGTTACCCTGTCAAAGAAAGCTATCAGGCTGGTTTACACAATTTGTACTTGGCAAATCCATGCTGACTATTATTTATCACCTTATTATCTTCTAGGTGTTTGCAAATTGATTGCTTCATTATTTGCTCCATTGTCTTTCCGGGTACAGAAGTTAAGCTGACTGGTCTGTAATTCCCTAGATTATCCTTATTTCCCTTTTTATAGATGGGCACTAGATTTGCCCTTTTCCAGTCTTCTGGGATGTCTCCCGTCTTCCACGACTTTTCAAAGACAATAGTCAGTTACTCAGATTATCTCCTCAGTCAGTTTGCCTCTTACCCCTTCTCCCCTAGGGGCCCACTTGAAAGTGGTTTTGACCCACTTGGGACCAGGGCTGAAGAGGCCCGGAGAGTCCCATAAATTGCAATGTGCCACCAGCAGGTTTGATCTTAGCAGCAACTGGATGGCCTGGATCAGACAGGAGGCAGGGAAGGGGTGAAATACCCAGTGAGGGGAATCCCGATAGGGAAAATACAAAAACCAAAGCTGCAGAAACTTCCTTCTGCCATATGTTGCATGGGGGCAGAAATTCCATAAACAATCCAGCACTAGGCACAGCAATGGGATCTGCAACCAGAGTCAAAACAAAATATCTGTCATCAGGTTTCAAATCTCTGTATCCATCTATGATCGTGTGTCCATAAAAACTGGGGCTTCTGGAATATTAAGATGTCCTGGGGTAAGAAGGAAGGTACTCTCATGGACTGGTAACTGGTTAAAAGATAGGAAACAAAGGACAGGAATAAACGGTCAGTTTTCAGAATGGAGAGAGGTAAATAGTGGTGTCTCCCAGCGGTCTGTACTGGGCCCAGTCCTATTCAACTTATTCAGAAATGATCTGGAAAAGAGGGTAAACAGTGAGGTGGCAACATTTGCAGGTGATACAAAATTACTAAAGATAGTTAAGACCCAGGCAGACTATGAAGAGCTACAAAAGGATTTCACAAAACTGGGTGACTGGGCAACAAAATGGCAAAAGAAATTAAAAGTTGATAAATGCAAAGTAATGCACATGGGAAAACATAATCCCAACTATACATAGAAAATAATGGGGTCTAAATTGCCACTCAAGAAAGCTTATGCCCAGATGCATTTGTTTGTCTTTAAGGTGCCACAGGACTCCGCATTGTTTTGTTTTGTTTTAATTAAGGAAGTGTTATTTACTCCTTCTCATAAGGCAAGAACTAGGGGTCACCAAATGAAAGTAATAGGCAGCAGTTTTCAAACAAAAAAGGGAAGTATTTCTTCACACAATGCACCGTCAACCTGTGAAACTCTTTGCCAGAGGATGTTCTGAAGGCCAAGACTATAACAGGGTTCAAGAAAGAACTAGATAAGTTCATGGAGGATAGGTCCATCATGAATGGCTATTAGTCAGGATGGGCAGGGATGGTGTCCCTAGCATCTGTTTGCCACAAGATGGGAATGGGAGACAGAGAAGGAAAACTTAATGACTACTTGTTCTGTTCATTCCCTCTGGGGCACCTGGCATTGGCCATTGTCAGAAGACAGGATACTGGCCTAGATGGACCTTTGGTCTGATACAATATGGCCATTCTTATGTTCTTATATGGTCATATTTGAATGTGGCCCTTCTCAGACACCAAAGTAAAAATGCACACAACCTCCCAGATAGTTACAGATTCATAGAATTAAAGGCCAGAAAGGAGCAGTATGATTCTCTAGTCTGACCTCCTGCATAATATATGCCATAAATCCTCAACCTGATTAACTGGGGTTCAGTCTAGCACCCTCTTTACTTCAGCATGCTGTGATTCCACTTTCTTTCACCACTGTCAGAGAGACATTCCAGCAGAAGGGCCCTGATCTCTCAGCTTTTAGCACTAGAACCCACCAAGTCTGTCTGTTTTGCTTTTCTTTTTCGTTCGTTTGCTTTTCTGGTTAGTTGAATAATTTTTCATCAAAAGCTGGCTTTTTCTGGCACAAGAAGCATTTCCCAAGGAGCAAAAAATCTTGGATTAAAAGAAAAAGTAACCCTGCAAATATTTATTTTCTGCTCTAAATGATAATACAAAAGGGGGGTCAGTGAGAGAAGGGGGGGTGCAGAATCCTCTTCTCCATTCCGCACCAGAGGAGCAGTGAGAAAACAGCATAGCCTTGGGGACAAGACTGAAGAGGGGCTTTGGGGGTTGGAAAACATATTTTTTTTTCAACTCTGTACCTACATAAATGGCTTGTTTGTAAATGGAACTTGCAGTTGCCCTTTGACTTCGCCTCTCTTCTAAAGTCTCCGGGTTCCACTTCAGCGCTGGGCCCCTCAGGCTCCTGGGAAGCATCTGGAGTCTGTCTCCAGGGCACAGAATACAAGAAATTGTTCTCATTACACCTATTCAGCGAAAGGGCCAGACATTGTCTCACGAGACAATCCCAACAACCCTCCGTGTTTACAAAGGAGCAGCAGGAGACAGGAAGACACTGCCCGGTATCACTGTGCGAGAGACTAGACCACAGTGACAAAGCCCATCACCAAAGCCAACAATAGGTTAACATAGTGTTTGGCTCTTAACCTGGCCAAATTTAAGAAAAGACAGGAATCAACTGCAATTGCCAGCACAAAGGCACTGATCTGTGCTCACTTCTTGTTTACAGAATAGAGTAGATGAAATATATAGAATTAGACTGAACTGCCGGAGGATTTGACAAAATCGTTTTATGTTGCATGTTCCGTTTTACTTGCAGGAGCCATTGGTCTGACGCTACCATGGCAGGAAATATAAGCAGTAAGGAAACACGTAAAGTTGAGTGACAAATGCCCCTGAGGAATGTTATCATTGTTGAAGACAACTAATCTAATCTACCTGCCTACCGGTCTGTCATTTTAAGGGACTGAGATCTCTTTTTATTCTTATTGCTCTAACAGCGGGTCTTCCTCCTTGTCCTGGATCCCCAGAGGCAGCAATGTGATCTTTTGGTGAAGGAGTTCCTGGGCCTGGCTACACTTGCAGATGTCGAGCGCTTTGAGTTAAACCCGCCTTCGGAGAGCGCAGGAGGGAAAGCGCTGCCGTGTGTTCACACTGTCACCTGCAAGCACGCTGGCGTGGCCACATTTGCGGCACTTGCAGTGGCATTGGGCCCGGTGCATTATGGGCAGCTATCCCAGCATGCAAGTGACTGCAACGTGCTTTTCAAATGGAGAGGGTGGGGTGGAGTGTGACAGGGACTGTGTTGTATGTATGTGGGGGGAGAGAGAGTGGGTTTTTTGGGGGCTGAGAGCATGTCAGCATGCTGTCTTGTAAATTCAGACAGCCATCCACAGCCTCAGAAACAACTCTGACATCATAATCAAAAAGGCTGACAAAGGAGGTGCTGTTGTCATCATGAATAGGTCGGAATATGAACAAGAGGCTGCTCGGCAGCTCTCCAACACGAGTTTCTACAAGCCATTACCCTATGATCCCACTGAGAGTTACCAAAAGCAACTACAGCATTTGCTCAAGAAACTTCCTGAAAAAGCACAAGATCAAATCCGCACAGACACACCCCTGGAACCCCGACCTGGGATATTCTATCTACTACCCAAGATCCATAAACCTGGAACTCCTGGGCGCCCCATCATTTCAGGCATTGGCACCCTGACAGCAGGATTGTCTGGCTATGTAGACTCCCTCCTCAGGCCCTACGCTACCAGCACTCCCAGCTACCTTCGAGACACCACTGACTTCCTGAGGAAACTTCAATCCATCGGTGATCTTCCTGATAACACCATCCTGGCCACTATGGATGTAGAAGCCCTCTACACCAACATTCCACACAAAGATGGACTACAAGCCGTCAGGAACACTATCCCCGATAATGTCACGGCTAACCTGGTGGCTGAACTTTGTGACTTTGTCCTTACCCATAACTATTTCACATTTGGGGACAATGTATACCTTCAGATCAGCGGCACTGCTATGGGTACCCGCATGGCCCCACAGTATGCCAACATTTTTATGGCTGATTTAGAACAACGCTTCCTCAGCTCTCGTCCCCTAAAGCCCCTACTCTACTTGCGCTATATTGATGACATCTTCATCATCTGGACCCATGGAAAAGAAGCCCTTGAGGAATTCCACCATGATTTCAACAACTTCCATCCCACCATCAACCTCAGCCTGGTCCAGTCCACACAAGAGATCCACTTCCTGGACACTACAGTGCTAATAAACAATGGTCACATAAACACCACCCTATACCGGAAACCTACTGACCGCTATTCCTACCTGCATGCCTCCAGCTTTCACCCTGACCACACCACACGATCCATCGTCTACAGCCAAGCTCTGCGATACAACCGCATTTGCTCCAACCCCTCAGACAGAGACAAACACCTACAAGATCTCTATCAAGCTTTCTTACAACTACAATACCCACCTGCGGAAGTAAAGAAACAGATTGATAGAGCCAGAAGAGTTCCCAGAAGTTACCTACTACAGGACAGGCCTAACAAAGAAAATAACAGAACGCCACTAGCCGTCACCTTCAGCCCCCAACTAAAACCCCTCCAACGCATTATTAAGGATCTACAACCTATCCTAAAGGATGACCCAACACTCTCACAAATCTTGGGAGACAGGCCAGTCCTTGCCTACAGACAGCCCCGCAACCTGAAGCAAATACTCACCAACAACCACATACCACACAACAGAACCACTAACCCAGGAACTTATCCTTGCAACAAAGCCCGTTGCCAATTGTGCCCACATATCTATTCAGGGGACACCATCACAGGGCCTAATAACATCAGCCACACTATCAGAGGCTCGTTCACCTGCACATCCACCAATGTGATTTATGCCATCATGTGCCAGCAATGCCCCTCTGCCATGTACATTGGTCAAACTGGACAGTCTCTACGTAAAAGAATAAATGGACACAAATCAGATGTCAAGAATTATAACATTCATAAATCAGTCGGAGAACACTTCAATCTCTCTGGTCACGCAATCACAGACATGAAGGTCGCTATCTTAAAACAAAAAAACTTCAAATCCAGACTCCAGCGAGAAACTGCTGAATTGGAATTCATTTGCAAATTGGATACTATTAATTTAGGCTTAAATAGAGACTGGGAGTGGCTAAGTCATTATGCAAGGTAGCCTATTTCCTCTTGTTTTTTCCTACCCCCCCCCCCAGATGTTCTGGTTTAACTTGGATTTAAACTTGGAGAGTGGTCAGTTTGGACGAGCTATTACCAGCAGGAGAGTGAGTCTGTGTGTGTATGGGGGTGGGTTTTTGGAGGGGGGTGAGGGAGTGAGAGAACCTGGATTTGTGCAGGAAATGGCCTAACTTGATTATCATGCACATTGTGTAAAGAGTTGTCACTTTGGATGGGCTATCACCAGCAGGAGAGTGAATTTGTGTGGGGGGGTGGAGGGTGAGAAAACCTGGATTTGTGCTGGAAATGGCCTAACCTGACGATTACTTTAGATAAGCTATTACCAGCAGGACAGTGGGGTGGGAGGAGGTATTGTTTCATATTCTCTGTGTATATATAAAGTCTGCTGCAGTTTCCACGGTATGCATCTGATGAAGTGAGCTGTAGCTCACGAAAGCTCATGCTCAAATAAATTGGTTAGTCTCTAAGGTGCCACAAGTACTCCTTTTCTCTCTCACACAGCATTCCATACTAATGGTTGCTTTGTCTCCGAGCTGGCTGTCAGAAACGGAGTTTTCAAAGGGCACATCTGCATTCCTACAGCTGATTCCAAACAATAACCAGAGTGGCCACTTGACTTAAGGGGATTATGGGACATTTCCGGAGTCTGATCAGAGCCCAGTAATGCAACACCTCATTCACACTGATGGCCACGCATTTCAGCCAAGGCACAGCAGGAGTTAATCTTCTCACAGAGGTGGAGAACCAGGAGCGCTGTAGCCTTGGAGTCAGAGCACTCTACAAGCCTTGCCAGTGTGGACAAGCTGGGGCACCGGGGGCTGCTTTAATCGCTCTAACTCCCAAGTGTAGCCAAGCCCACCTGTTCCTTATGAAAAGGGGGATATGCTAATAGGGGTGACCATTTACTGTTTATATCGGTCTTTCTCTTTGCCCAGGCTGCAGCCGGATTCACAATCAGCAGCCCCCTGGATCTGTGCAGTGACCAGCCAATCCCCTGAGAACATTCCCCTTCAACACCTGGGAAAATGAAGCTTTGGCTCCATTTCGTTTCCTTTGTAGCAGTCTCGAAAGATATTTTCTTTTACTAGTTTCTCTATAGATAGATGGGGACATAGTATTCTTCCCAAACTATTTTGATATGATTCTTAACGTGACTTTATTCCCAGGTGTCCGGTCCCAGGTCCAGCTAGTGGAGTCCGGAGCGGATGTGAAAACGCCAGGGGACTCTCTCCGCCTCTCCTGCAAAGCCTTCGGGTTCACCTTCAGCAGTTATCTCATGGACTGGATCCGTCTGGCCCCCGGGAGGGGGCGGGAGTTGCTGGCTAGAGCTGCTGCCCAGGGCAGCGCCTACTATGCTGATTCCGTGAAAGGGCGATTCGCCTTTTCCAGAGACAACGCCAACCGCCTGGTGCATTTGCAAATCAGCAGCCTGAGAGCGGAGGACACCGCCCTGTATTCCTGTGTCAGAGACACACAGCCAGGGACCTAGGACAAAAACCGAGCGCTGTAGCCACGGTCAGGAGTTGGCTGGTTGGGGCGCTCAGGGTTTGCAAAACTGAAAATCTGAGGAAAGACTCAGATGACATTTAAGCACCAGACCCGCCCCACTGGGGGCACTGGCTGTGTTAATAAAGTAGGGAGCCCGGGGGCTTCGAGTCACATAAGGGTCTAAGGCTCGTTATTATAACGCCTGCCTAGAGGTGCCTGGCTCCCAATGGAATTTACAGCCCCGAATTAGGCACCCTGACTCTCAGCCCCACTGTGCCTGAGCCAGAGGCTGGACTTCAACAAGGTCCATCTTCTACCTTCCAGGGGAGGGCCCAGCCACTGGGCTAGAAGGTTTCCCGGGGGACTCCTCTCCAAAGAGCTGCGGTTGAAGTTCTTCTACTTGCTTCAGAATGCAAAGAGTCTTTGAGACGAGAGAGCAGGACAGAGTGTGAATGAGAATGACTGAATAGCCCGGTGACCAGGGCGCTCTTCTTGGATCAAGGGAGGCTCATCTTCAAGTCCCTGTGCTCTAAGGGTTATTTGAATGCTCGATTAGCCGGTTTCAGGCCAGTGTGGTTATTAGAACACTGGGCGGGCTGGGCCTCGGGGAACCTGGCTTTTCTTCTAACAGCCAACAGACCTCGGGGAAATCAGTTTCCTTCTCTCTGTCTCAGTTTATCCACCTCGAAAAAGGGGACACGAAAGCTCGCCGTCCGTTCCCAAATCTCCGTTACAGAGCGGAGTATTTCTGTCACCCAAGGGTGTAATCACTCCTGGGCTGTATTTCACCGACTGGATACATTCAGTGCGTTAGATTACTTTGAACATGCTTCTATCCCCTCAGGGTCTCACCCCATATCATGGCATCTCCCAAAGCCCGGGACAAGGGACCTCGGGGAGAAATGCAATGCCAGCCCCTGGGACTCCATTTTAAGAGCACGGATATGCAAGTCGAGTAATTGTATTCCCTGCTTAAAGCCCTTTGGGTTGGGAACCTGCAGCTCCCGGTGTCTGCAGCGATCGGCCCAACCCTCTAGAGAACTTTTCCCAGCAAACACACTTGATGTTTTGGCTGCATTTCCTTTTCACTATGACAGCTTTCCGAGGTGTGTATTTCTTCGGGGGGAAATGGAGATACCCTTGTTTTGAAATAACGTATGGCAATATTGGAATCAGAACTGTGATCAGTAGCAATATTAAGAGAAGCATTAATCAGGTTAGCAGCAGCACTGTTAGTAATATTCTTAGCATCAGCACCGTCATCTGGATTCTCCATGTGCTTTTACATCCCCCGGGGCTGGGGCTCAGGCTCCGCAGGTGGAGTCCGGAGGCGGAGATATTAAGAAGCCCGGACAATCTCTGCGCCTCACCTGTACAAGCTCCGGCTTTGATTTCAGCCAGGCTGGTTTACACTGCGTCCGACAAGCTCCCGGGAAGGGAGTGGAGTGGGTCTCCGTGATTTTCTTCGATGAGAGTAAGGAATATTACGCCACTTCTGTGAAAGGGCGATTCACCACGTCCAGGGACACCTCCGACATGAGCAGCCTGAAGCCAGAGGACACCGCCCGGTTACTGTGCAGCGTCACAGTGAGTGAAACCCGGTCTGAGCTGAGACAAAAACCCGTCCCCTGCAATGCCATGAGGCTCTTGCTCTTGGTGGCGCTCAAGGTCTGCAAGTTACAATGAGCCCAGCGAGGACAAAGGGAATTGAGCAAAGAAATCAGGGGGTTCATGTCATGTTCTTTCTCACGGGGAATTGCCCAGCAGGCCAGATAAGAATCCAGATGTTTAATCACAGACGTTAATAGGTTTATAAAGACTCCTTCCACCTCCCCTCCCCCTTCCCGCAATACATTGTCTTTGCCCTCCTCTCCAAAAAGGGACAAATCCTGTGATGTTCTGGCTCTGTGTAGCATCCTCCCTCCTATGACCTACAGACCCGGCGCCCTCCTTTGTGTAACCTTTGCAGTGACTGACAGCACCGCTGGGGGGACAGTCAGACAGAGAGACCTGACTCTGTTGGGTCTTAGAATGAAGTCAGGGCCAAATGCTCCGACTCGCATTTGTGCAAAAGGAATGGGAATGGGAGTATGAATCGGAATGGAAGAGGAATATCCATGGGAACAGAAATGGGACGATGAGCATGAAAGAGAATAGGAAGGTGAGTGTGACTGGAAGTGGAAATGGGAGTGTGTCAGTGAACAGGAAGGGGAATATAAACAGGAATGGGAGTGTTCATGGGAGTGGGAAAAGAAATACCTGTTTCAGCGTGAATGGTTACAGGGGTCTGAATGTAAGTGGGAACAGAAATATTTTACTATTAAGTAGTAGCAGTAGTCGAACGTCTGAATTTTACATCATACAAAATCTAAAAACATAAAAAGGAGAAGGCTTCTGCCTGCACTTCATTGCTTATTAATAATTTAGTAGATGATTATGCTGATGATGTTTAGCGGTGGCGGAGTTGGTGGTGGTTGCGATCCTAGCGCCTGGGGTCTCCAATCATAGTCTAGGATCCCCTATTCCTAGGCACGGTACAAACACAGACCATAACACCTCTCTCTACCCCGCGGAGTTTACAATTCCAGCATAAATGGAAAGTGGAGTGTGAATGGGAGTGGGAGTGTGAGCACGGATATAAATATCAGCCGGGCATAATAATCTTCCTTCACTGTCTACTGAATCCTCCCTCTACTCCCTCCCTAAAGCAAAACTCCCAGACACGCCGCTCTAGGCACACTAATGTCAGGGAGGCTCCTCTGCAAAACCTTAACTCTGTCTTCAGACCCCCACCCCCAGCTCCTCCCACCCGCACACACAGCCGGGCCCCCAGATATGGTCCAAAGTGAATCATTTCAATGCAGCCGGTCACTGCTGGGAAGGGAAAGGGGCTTCCCTCCCAAATCCATCCCAGTGGCAGGGGAAACCTTCCCTCTCCAGCGTGTGGCCCAGCCCTATGGATCCCTGGGACACGACCCTTCCCCAGAAACTGACTCCCCAGACCGGACATTGCATGGCCCCTGTGCTTGTGGAACGGGGCTCCAGAGCTGAGTCCCCACAATCCCCAGTATCACCTCATAATAGCCAGACCCTCAGTTCCCGTGTGAGGAAATACAGTCACTGCAGGGAGCTGTTCATTCCTCCCAGGGAGCCGAAAGTCTAATGAGGATCCCAGCGCCCTGGTGCCCGGCGCTGCACAGACACACTGGACGGGACACTCTGACTCCCGCACCCGGAGCCCGAGGGCGAGTCAGTCTGATCACTGACACACAGGAGTGTGTGTCTCTTATAAAGCGGGGCATGCAAATGAGGGAGACAGTTTCCTGTTTAAAACTCTGCCTCTCTCTGCCCAGGCTGCACCCGGAGACACAATCCGCAGCCCCCTGGCTCTGTGCAGTCACCAGCCAGTCCCCTGAGAACTTTCCCCTCCAGCACCTGGGAAAATGGGATTTTTGCTCCTTGTCATTGTCGCTGTAGCAGCTTTGGAAGGTATTTTCCTCCTCTGAAGACCTGGCAAAATTAGAAGATTATTGTCATATCGCTGTTTTTATACCGACATTAATGGCCTGTCTTTATTCCCAGGTGTCCGGTCCCAGACGCTGGTGGAGTCCGGAGGGGGTGTGAAAAAGCCCGGAGACTCTCTCCGCCTCTCCTGCAAAGCCTCCGGGTTAGACTTCAGCGGCTACTACATGAGCTGGGTCCGCCAGGCTCCCGGGAAGGGACTGGAGTGGGTCGCTGCTATAAGCAGCAGTGGGGGTTATATATACTACCTCGATGCAGTGAAAGGGCGATTCACCATCTCCAGGGATAACGGCAAGAGTGAGCTGTATCTGCAAATGACCGGCCTGAAGCCCGAGGACACCGCCCGCTATTACTGTGCGAGAGACACAGTGACACCAAACCGGTTTGTGATCGTACAAAAACCCAGGCTGCGGAATCGCCCTTCTCCCGGCGGCCGCGCGGGGGCAGCAGCGACACCCCCCGCTTCGGGCTCGGGCAGGAGACCCGGCACCCACAGAATCATAGAATATCAGGGTTGGAAGGGACCTCAGGAGGTCATCTAGTCCGACCCCCTGCTCAAAGCAGGACCGATCCCGGGTGAATGGAACACAAACCTCCCATCACTTTTAACCCTTCCGTTCCCAAGCAACGTATTTCCTCTTCCTCCCCAGAGCCCCGCTGGGCCTGAGCTGCAGAGACCCCTCCCTTCATCTGTGAACTGCAATCCGGAGTGAGTCCTGTTCTGAGTCGCTCTCCCCTCGGAGACCTGGCACGTTGGCTCTGCCGGGGCCCATCTCTGTGTCAGACTCACAGAACAGCGTCTGTCAGTGTAAAGGGGACAAGCACGTTGGGGTTTGCATCAGACCCAAGGGATGGAGCGAATTGCCCCTGGGGCCAAATCCTCCGCTAGTGTAAAGTCACCGCAAGGGCTTTAAATAGACACGAGTTACTCCTGATTTACACCGGGGAGGCTCTGGCCCTTTCAGAAAACTGGGATGTTTATGGCATGAATGCAGCGGAAGGTGATTAGTTCATTATCACCGATGTGGGGCCCCTCACCGGGGCATCTCCGTCCTTCGCACGCGGTTATTGCCTTTATCCCCCCAACGCCGCCGGGAGGCCGGGGAACGATCACAGCCCCTGGTTCGGGTCGGGGGACTGAGGCAGAGAGAGATGGAGGCCGGGGTGTGGAAATGGGCCATTCAGGGTCCGGGCGGGGCTGGGGGGCAGAGATCACCCGGCGCCGGAATAAACCCCGCTCCGCTGCGCCGGGGGATGTGGCCCCGCCGGGACTTTCCAAAGCGGCTCCTGGGTTGTTTTCACCAACTGCCCTGTGGAAATCCCGGCCCGGACCCTCCGCTGGTGTCAGTGGGTGGAGCTGAGACATCCCAACCCCCAATAAAGTGCCCCCATGTCACAGAGTCACCATGGAGATAAAAGACCCCGCCCCTCAGCACCCGCTGGCATCACTCAGCCCAGCACTGGCCCGCAGGGTATTGGGGACAGTCAGGTGGCTAAGCGCTGTGGACAGGAACACGAAGGGGTTTAATGGGGTCACTTAGGGGGAGGCGGCTGCTGAGGGAGAAGTTGAGACCCGTGGGTGGGGGGTCAGGGGGGCCCTAGAGTCACAGAGCGCAGCTCCCACTGAATGAGATACGGCCCCGGGCTTTCCTAAGTGTCCCCTAGTGTTAGTTAGGTTCAAGGTAGGGATGAAGGGTGAGGGTCAGTGTTAACAGTCAGGGTTAGAACTGCATCCTCGGTAAAGTCAGGATTTGGGGCTTTAAGTAAGGTATTCATGTAGTTTTCCGGTTCAGACATAAATGAAGGTGGAGTTTATCCTCAGGATCACGGTTAGGTGGGGGAGCTGGAGGGATAAAGAAGATTCTCTTCTTATGGTCAAGTAGGAAGTTCCAACTGAGACATGGGTTAGATACCACAGAGAGAAAGCGCCGCCTCTTCTCTCAGCCCCACACAAAGAAACTGAGTTCGGGCTAGGAAATGGCGGGTGTCTCTTATAAGGAGCGGGCCATGCAAATGAGGGTGAGAGTTTCCTATTTAAATCTGTCCCTCTCTCTGCCCAGGCTGCACCCGGAGACACAATCCGCAGCCCCCCGGATATCTGCAGTCACCAGCCAGTCCCCTGAGAACTTTCCCCTCCAACCTCAGGGGAAATGAAGCTTTGGTTGTACCTGGTTCTCATTGCAGCATCTCCGGAAGGTCCATTCTCCCTTTCCATGGGTTGGATGTACTGGGGAGGTGCGGGATTATTGCCCGAGGTACTCATGTTCCGCATAATGAATTGTTATTCCCAGGTGTCCGGTCCCAGGTGCAGTTGGTGGAGCCCGGAGGGGATGTGAAAAAGCCCGGAGACTCTCTCCGCCTCTCCTGCAAGGCCTCCGGCTTCACGTTCAGCAGCTACTGGATGAGCTGGGTCCGCCAGGCTCCGGGAAGGGGCTGGAGTGGGTCGCCCAGATTCACGGCTGTAGCATATACTACAGTGACTCGGTAAAAGGGCGATTCACCGTCTCCAGACATGACCCCAACAGCCTGCTGTACCTGCAAATGACCGGCCTGAAGCCCAAGGACACCGCCCGGTCTCACTGAGCGAGAGACCCAGCGAGGGGAATCCCGACCGGGCTCACACAAAAACCCGAGCGGCAGAACCGCCCTTCTCCCGGGCGCCGCGCGGGGGCAGCACTTCCACAGACAGCCCAGCCCTGGGCACAGGAACGGGACCTACAGCCAGAGTGAAAAACAAACCACTGAGCGGGGAGCTGCCTCACCTACCCCCTAGGACAGGGGTGGGCAAACTTCTTGGCCTGAGGGCCACATCGGGGTTCTGAAACAGCATGGAGGGCCGGGTAGGGAAGGCTGTGCCTCCCCAAACAGCCTGGCCACCACCCCCATCCACCCCATCCCACTTCCCTCCCCCTGACTGCCCCTGCCCGGCCCTGGACACAGGAACCCCATCCACTCCCCTCTCCCTGACAGGTCCCCTGGGTCTCCCATGCCGATCCAACTGCCCCCTGCTCCCTGACTTTTGAAAAGTAACCCATCCTGGGATAAGAGGGAAGTCCTTTCATGGATCAATAACTGGTTAAAAGATGAGAAGCAAAGGGTAGGAATAAATTATCAGTTTTCAGAATGGAGAGAGATAAATAGTGGTATCCCTGAGGGGTCGGTACTGGGACCATTACTGTTCAACATATTCATAAATGATCTGGGAAAACGGGTAAACAGTGCGGCGGCAAAATTTGCAGATGATACAAAACTATACAAAACAGCAAACGGCACAGCAGCTAACAAAAGGAGTTTGCCTGCGATCTGCCTGAGAGGAGGTACGCTAAGGGCTGCATTAAGGAGGCTGTGTTGGTGAGTATCTGAGTGTTTGTTGTGAGGACAGTGTGACTGTGTGCTGTGTGCTTGATTGGTTGTTTGAAAAGGGTGAGAACTGGGTGTGCTTTGTTCCAGGTGAGCCTTAAGTGGGCCTGACAGCATAAAAAGCCAGTCAGTTGCGAACCAGCTGAGCAGCGAACAAAAGGAGTTTGCCTGGGAGTTAGCCTGGGGAGAGCCCACTGAGGCTTACATCTTGCTGGATTCTCTGAGTAATTACTACAACTCCTGAGGAAGCTCGTAGAAGGAAGGTAATATGGATGGGGGGTGTTCAGCTGTTGTGACCTGCGCTGCATGTGCCATGTTTGTCTTTCTTCCACAAGACAGATGCGACTTTGTCTGCACCAAGTGCAGGCTGCTCTCCATACTGGAAGAGAAGGTTAAAGGTCTGGAGCAACAGGTATCGACCCTGCGTTGCATAAGAGAAACTGAAGATTTCCTGGACGGATGTCAGGATAGGCTTCTATGGGCACAAGGTTCTGAAGATTCAGAGCAGGCTGCACATCGGGAACAGAAGGATGGTGAAGAATTTTGGCATCATGTGACCTCCAGAAGAAAAAAGGGGAAAGTCCATGTACCAGCAGGGCAGATACAGGTAAGTAACCGTTTTCATGTTCTCTCCACAGGTACTAATGTGGAGAGTGGACCAGATGATACGTCTGAGGGAAGGAAGCAGAAGGAGACTCCGCCAATTGGAAGGCATGGGATGCACTGTCCTAGGGTTGGGGGTTCCAAGACCACTGCTCCCAAGAGAAGGAGGCGGGTGGTGGTGGTCGGGGACTCTCTCCTCAGGGGGACTGAGTCATCTATCTGCTGCCCCGACAGGGAAAACCAAGAAGTCTGCTGCTTGCCGGGAGCTAAGATTCGCGATGTGACGGAGAGACTGCCGAGACTCATGAAGCCCTCGGATCGCTACCCCTTCCTGCTTCTCCACCAATGGGCACCAATGATACCGCCAAAAATGACCTTGAGCGGATCACTGCAGACTATGTGGCTCTGGGAAGAAGGATAAAGGAGTTTGAGGTGCAAGTGGTGTTCTCGTCCATCCTCCCTGTGGAAGGAAAAGGCCTGGGTAGAGACAGTCGAATCATGGAAGTCAACGAATGGCTACGCAGGTGGTGTCGGAGAGAAGGCTTTGGATTCTTTGACCATGGGATGGTGTTCCAAGAAGGAAGAGTGCTAGGCAGAGACGGGCTCCACCTAACGAAGAGAGGGAAGAGCATCTTCGCAAGCAGGCTGGCTAATCTAGTGAGGAGGGCTTTAAACTAGGTTCACTGGGGGAAGGAGACCAAAACCCTGAGGTAAGTGGGGAAGTGGGATACCGGGAGGAGGCATGAGCTGGAACAAGTGAGAGGGGAGGGCTCCTGCCTCATACTGAGAAAGAGGGGCGATCAGCAGGTTACCTCAAGTGCCTATATACAAATGCACGAAGCCTGGGAAACAAGCAGGGAGAACTGGAAGTCCTGGCACAGTCAAGGAATTATGATGTGATTGGAATAAGAGAAACTTGGTGGGGCAGTTCACATGACTGGAGTACTGTCATGGATGGATATAAGCTGTTCAGGAAGGACAGGAAGGGCAGAAAAGGTGGGGGAGTTGCACTGTAAGAGAGCAGTATGACTGCTCAGAGCTCAAGTATGAAACTGCAGAAAAACCTAAGAGTCTCTGGATTAAGTTTAGAGGTGTGAGCAACAAGGGTGATGTCATGGTGGGAGTCTGCTATAGACCACCGAATCAGGGGGATGAGGTGGACGAGGCTTTCTTCCGGCAACTCGCAGAAGTTACTAGATTGCAGTCCCTGGTTCTCATGGGAGACTTCAATCACCCTGATATCTGCTGGGAGAGCAATACAGTGATGCACAGACAATCCAGGAAGTTTTTGGAAAATGTAGGGGACAATTTCCTGGTGCAAGTGCTGGAGGAACCAACTAGGTTCAGAGCTCTTCTTGACCTGCTGCTCACAAACCGGGAAGAATTAGTTGGGGAAGCAAAAGTGGATGGGAACCTGGGAGGCAGTGATCATGAAATGGTCGAGTTCAGGATCCTAACACAAAGAAGAAAGGAGAGCATCAGAATACAGACCCTGGACTTCAGAAAAGCAGACTTTGACTCCCTCAGGGAAGTGATGGGCAAGATCCTTTGGGAGAATAACATGAGGGGGAAAGGAGTCCAGGAGAGCTGGCTGTATTTTAAAGAATCCTTATTGAGGTTACAGGGATAAACCATCCCGATGTGTAGAAAGAATAGTAAATATGGCAGGCGACCAGCTTGGCTTAACAGTGAAATCCTTGCTGCTCTTAAATACAAAAAAGAAGCTTACAAGAAGTGGAGATTGGACAAATGACCAGGGATGAGTATAAAAATATTGCTCTGGCTTGCAGGAGTGAAATCAGGAAGGCCAAATCACACCTGGAGTTGCAGCTAGCAAGAGATGTTAAGAGTAACAAGAAGGGTTTCTTCAGGTATGTTAGCAACAAGAAGAAAGTCAAGGAAAGTTTGGGCCTCTTACTGAATGAGGGAGGCAACCTAGTGACAGAGGATGTGGAAAAAGCTAATGTACTCAATCCTTCTTTTGCTTCTGTCTTCACGAACAAGGTCAGCTCCCAGACTACTGCACTGGGCAGCACAGCATGGGGAGGAGGTGACCAGCCCTCTGTGGAGAAAGAAGTGGTTTGGGACTATTTAGAAAAGCTGGACGAGCACAAGTCCATGGGGCCGGATGCGTTGCATCCGAGAGTGCTAAAGGAGTTGGCGGATGTGACTGCAGAGCCATTGGCCATTATCTTTGAAAACTCATGGAGATCAGGGGAGGTCCCAGATGACTGGAAAAAGGCTAAATGTAGTGCCCATCTTTAAAAACGGGAAGAAGGAGGATCCTGGGAACTACAGGCCAGTCAGCCTCACCTCAGTCCCTGGAAAAATCATGGAGCAGGTCCTCAAGGAATCAATCCTGAAACACTTAGGGGAGAGGAAAGTGATCAGGAACAGTCAGCATGGATTCACCAAGGGAAAGTCATGCCTGACTAATAATTGCTTTCTATGACGAGATAACTGGCTCTGAGGATGAAGGGAAAGCAGTGGACGTGTTGTTCCTTGACTTTAGCAAAGCTTTTGACACGGTCTCCCACAGTATGCTTGCCAGCAAGTTAAAGAAGTCTGGGCTGGATGAATGGACGATAAGGTGGATAGAAAGCTGGCTAGATTGTCGGGCTCAACGGGTAGTGATCAATGGCTCCATGTCTAGTTGGCAGCCTGTATCAAGTGGAGTGCCCCAGGGGTCTGTCCTGGGGCCGGTTTTATTCAATATCTTCATTAATGATTTGGAGGATGGTGTGGATTGCATCCTCAGCAAGTTTGCAGATGACACTAAACTGGGAGGAGTGGTAGATATGCTGGAGGGTAGGGATAGGATACAGAGGGACCTAAAAATTGGAGGATTGGGCCAAAAGAAATCTGATGAGGTTCAACAAGGACAAGTGCAGAGTCCTGCACTTAGGACGGAAGAATCTGGAGCAAAGTCACCAAAATATAGTCCAACACACAAATGTTTATTTAACATGCCCCTCGCTTTTCCCTCCACCACACCCCACTCACCGGTGTTGTCCTTGGTCAGTGGAGACTCAGAGTTCAGAGGTGCTTTCACATGAGTTCATCTCCCAGGTGGGGGGCAAGAAGGCACCTTGCTCGTTCCTCCAGCTGCTCATGGTCGCTCTGGCCACTGCTGTTTGTTGTGCCACCGTTCACTCCACCGCTCTGTTGCCAATGGCCCTGCGCCGTCACCTTCTGCTGCCACCTGCCACTGTGACCCCTGAAAGTTGGTCTCTTGAGGTCCCACCAGCTCTCAGTGATTTCAACTGAGCTCTCAGTGGGGGAACCTTGCGGCTGGTGCAAGCTGGGCCGTCTCTTCCACAGAAACACTGTCCCACAGCAGATCTGAGCACTTAGACCTGATTCTCAGTGATTTCAGCTGTAGTGGTGACTTAACAAAAACAAAAGACAATTTATGGAGCCTAATCAGCTCTGTCTTTAAACAGTGGAGAGGGGCAGGTCAAATAGTACTTGTGACTCAACCAGACCATTAAGGAAAACACCTGTCCCCACCCCCTCTCTTGATGCCGTCAGCCAGCACAGGCGAAGTACAGTTCTACTGCCCTTTACTCAGACAATAAGAATAACATTTCATTCCCCCCCCCCCGGCCCAATTCAAGTGATTTGTAACCCAACCCCAGCCAAAATCTATCACTTGGGCAACACAGCTCAGTTTGCTGGATACCTAGGTAGATTAGGTGTGAATGTAAATACAATCTGGTCCTCAAGGCTTTCCCCCCAAACCCCAGCTCATCACTAGCTGTCAGCGAGAGCTCATTTAGACTTTGCTTACAAATCACAATTTGAAATTATTAGGTTGGCCAACATCACTGAAAAGAATGCACTGATGTTGTCGGAAAAAACAACAGCTGTATAAGGAAGCTAGTCTTTGTTCATACTTTTCAAATCTATTATACTTTTTCAGATACACATATTTTAACATACACTTTATATGCTTTTAAAGTGTGTATTAATATTTCAATTCAAATTTCCAAACAGTCTCTAAATTGGAATGTAACTAGTTCACAAAACTGGCGGGGCTGGGGGTGTTGGAGAAAGTGTGTGTGGGGGGGGTGTACACGTCCCCAAGGGGGGTGTTGGGAAATCACCTGCAAACTCAGTCATGTGAAACATGGATAGCGCATGAAAGCAGAAAGCGGTGTGTGCACTAAAATGCACACTTGTGTGTATGTACAGATCAAAAGAAGAAAGAACACATGAACATTTAAAAAAATGAAGAAAAACAGGAGTGAAGGCTGGAGCGTGCCTCTGTGCTACACAAAAGATGGTGGCGTTGTGGCTATTTCCAGCTAAGGGGAAGGCTAGGCCTGATGTCACTCCCAGGAGAGTCCAATAGGGGTATGAGCTTGGCAGGATTGCTTCAGGACACTGCTGTCTCCGACCTCACATTATTCCTGATTTTATTGGCAGTGAGATTATGTATTTATGTAAATAAGTTCTGAAGACACACTCAGAATTTTACCAGTAGCAGCTGGCCAACAAAACGCTGCTTTAGGAGACTGAGAGCAGGCTTACTCATAGAAATACTAATTTTACAAGTGCAATTATCGTTTTTTTCCTGGCCTCCTGCCTGCCAGTAATGAACAATTAGTGAAGGGTAAGGCTAGGCTAAGGGTGTTTGTGTAGCCAGATGTGTATATTTTTGTCATATTTGAAGGAAAATGTCTATAGAGAGAATCTTCCCCCCCCCCCCATCTCCTTTATTTATCAACCAACTTTGAAAAAAATTTCAAATAGGTTCATTTTTTTTTTCCTTTTAGAGGCTCCTCCTATTGCAAACCCCTAAACTGTAGCTTGGTTAGTTTACACCTTAATCCGGCCCTGGGTAACTCTCTCTATTCACTGATTTCATGGCGGGCAGAAGACAGAGCAGAAGGGAACATTCCGTGTGACAGCGGGACCCTGGAGTCCAACTGCCAGGAGACTGAACAATGCGATGCTGCGTCACACGCCACCTGTGTCCCCCCGTTATTATTGTCCCCACCCCCTGGCCCATGCAAATGAGCTCCACCGGGGCCCGGTTCATAGCCCAGCCGCAGGCCGCTCACCCCTCACAGAGTCAGCGCCGGGTTTCAGCTTCTCATCCCTCCTGACCATTCCTCTCATAGCCGCCAGCCGCAGACATGACGCCCAGCCTGGCCATCGCCTTCCTCCTGCTGCTCCCAGCGGGTACGGGCGGGATCTGCGCTGCCGCTGGGCGTCCGATACCGCATCTTCCCTAATAACTGAGCCCTGGCAACCACTGTAATATTTCCCCTTAATTTCCTCCTCTGCAGATGTCTATTCCCAGATCAGCCTGGTGGAGTCCGGTGGGGGAATCAAGAAGCCCGGGGAGACCCTCAGTCTGACCTGCACCGTGTCCGGATTCTCTCTCACTAGCGACGGGGTGCAGTGGGTTCGCCAGCCAGCGGGGAACGGGCTGGAATGGATGGGAGGGATCTGGGGTGGTGGAAGCAATAACTATAACGATGCTCTCAAAAGTCGCCTCACCATCAACAGAGACACCTCCAAAAGCCAAGTGTTCCTGCAGCTGACCGGCCTGCAGCCCGCAGACACCTCGGTGTATCACTGTGCCAGAGACAGACACACAGTGAGAGGAAACCGATCAGAGTCCGCACTAAAACTGACCGTGCGGAGAGCCAGCCTGCCTGTGAGAGCCGCCGGGAGCAGCAGCTGCCAGCCCCGCGCTCTCTCTGCTTCGTTAGGTGTTTGCTTCTTGCGGATTCCCCTGAAAGTTACAAGCCCTCCTGAATTAAACCCCGTATCATCCCAAGTCACACAGTGAATCAGAGACACCAAGATTGAGAATGGAACCCAGGAGTCCTGACTCCCACGACCCTGCTCTACCAATTTCTCTCTCCTTCTGCTCAGAAGTGAAAGGAAAGACCACAGGACTATCCATACCTAGACTCGCTATAGCAACCAACTTATTCTTTCCTCCCGTGCCTGGGGAAATAAACAAGGAGTCTTTTTATCGGGGCCTGTTGTAGATCCTAGAGTCCGACTGTCATGAGCTATGGAACAGAGCCCAGGCCTTCTGTTTCCTGGAGGACAAAGTCGGAGTCAATGGCTCAAGGACACACTGATTGAGAGCAAACAGCCAACACCTCACTCTGGCCCTGGGCCTCCACGGTGCTGAGCGGGCTAAATCTCTTCCCCTTCAGCCCATTGATAAATCTCTGGGGGTGAAATTCATCCCAGTGCTGAGAGCCCAGCACAAAGGCCTGAGCCCCTAGTGAGCCCCACCTCAGCATGTGTCCTTTTAATATATCACAGGCCCTGTCCTGTCATCTTTACAAGACCCAACTTCTCCGGTTTTACCGCATTTCCCCTAAGGTTTTGCCTTCTCTGTCTCTGTGCCCCAGATTCAGCCTCATAGAACCAATTCATGACAAAATAAATGTTTACTGAGATCCACTTTGAGACGTGCACTCGGTGCTTCAGTTACACCGTCACCTCCAAACACAAGGCAGAGTTCACCCAGAGGAATTTCCCAAACCCATGCAGATGCGTAGAGATGAACAATCCGGATTCTCCCCTGCTCTACTCCACGTGGTCCATTTTAATCTCTGCAAAGCAGATGGGCTGTGGGCCTCTTCTGATCTTCAGCGCATCCTACACTTTCAGAACAGGAACAAGTTTCACCTCCCATTTCTAGAGTCGACATCAGCTGATACACAGAACAGGGGCAGAAGCCAGTGTCAGCTCCGACTGAGAGCAGGATATGGAAATAGGGTTGTTTAGCTCCCTGCTTGAAACCTGCCTTTCCCCAGACCCTGCAGCTCTCGCACTGAGAAGCCAGAGACTTTTGGGGCCGAGCAGTGAAAGAGTTAATCCCTGGAGATTCCCCGACCCAGGCAGAGAAATGCGATTTTGGCTCCATCTCTTCCTCACTCCCGCAGGGCTCAGAGGTGATTTTCTCCCCTACAACAGCGGAGGTTCCTGAGATTTCTTCTCGGCCGCAATCTCCTGATTCTTAACGTGCCTTGATTTGCAGGTGCCCGGTCACAGGTGCAGCTGGTGGAGTCCGGAGGGGGTGTGAAAAAGCCCGGAGACTCTCTCCGCCTCTCCCGCAAAGCCTCCGGCTTCACCTTCCGCAGCCACTGGATGGACTGGGTCCGCCAGGCTCCTGGGAAGGGGCTGGAGTGGGTCTCGGTAATTAGCGGAGGGGAGGGGGCAGCACGTATTACCCCGCTTCAGCCCGGGGTCCCTTCACCGTCTCCAGAGACACCTCCAGCAGCCTGCTGTACTTGCTAATGACCGGCCTGAGACCCAAGGACACCGCCCGGTATCCTTGTGCGAGAGACACTGTGAAACGAGACCGATGAATGTTAATAGAAAAACCCAAGCTGCAGAATCTCATTCTCCGGTTCGACGCTTGGGAGCAGCAGATCCACAAACAATTCACCCCGGGGCACGAGAATGAGAGGGACACCAAAATGAATAAGAGCCTGCCATCAGGTTTTCACCTTATAATTCACTGGCTATGGCCCCCATTGCTGCACAAAATCCGGATGGGCCGGCGGACCAGGGATCATTCAGCTCCTGGATAAACCCTACTCAGCTCCAACCCGAAATGTGGGGAAGGGCTGGGAATTTTTTAAGCGGCATCATGGATTTATTCACCCACCTCACATCTCAGGTTCACAGCCCAGGATCTCTGCCTTGGAAAAGGGCAGAACTAAAGATCAAGTCCACAATATGTTTCCACGATTTAATGCAGTAACCATAGAGATAAAGAACCCCACACCTCCGCCCTTACTTACCTGAATCAGCCCAGTGCTGCACAGGGGAGAGTCAGGCGCCTAGGGATTCTGGGATGGAGCGCAACTGGGTGTCAAGTGTTGGTGAAGGGTTAAAGGTGACTAGGATCAGAGTCTAGAGAGGAGAGGGCTGGAGTTATTATCGGGTGCTGCTGCTATATGGACTTTCAATTTTCCGTCTGAGTCTCTCTGTTCCCAGCTCATGCACCATAAGAACGGCCCTACTGGGTCAGACCCACCGAGTCCAATATCATGTCTTCTCACAGTGGCTAATACCTGGTGCCCCCAAGGGATTGAAAAGATCAGGCAATCAAGTGATTCATTCTCTGTCACTCAGTTCCAGCTTCTGGCAAACAGACGCTAAGGATACCTGGCGAACAGCCATTGATGGACCTATCCTCCATTAACTAACCTAGTTATTTTTATTTTTTGAACCCTGTCCTATTTTGGCCTTCACAACATCCTCTGGCAAAGAGTTCCACAGGTTGACTGTGTGTTGTGTGAAGAAATACTTCCTTTTGTCTGTTTTACACCTGCTGCCTATTAATTTCATTCGGTGACCCCTAGTTCTTGTGTTCTGAGAAGGAGTAAATAACACTTCCCTCGTTACTTTTTCCGCACCAGGCAGGATTTTATAGAGCTCTCTCATCTCCCCCACTTAGTCGTCTCTTTTTCCAGCCCCAGTTTTGTTAATCTGTCCTCAAATGGAACCTCTTCCATACCTCTAATTTTTGTTGCTCTTTTCTGTACCTTGGTATGCAATAGTGGAATATTCCACACACAATCACTAATATTAAATATGGGCTTTTAAAAAACAACTTAACATAAATATAAGGGGATTTCAGGATGGGAGCAGGGAGGGTCTCTCCATTTTCTTTGGTTATTATTCTCCTTATTATTATCCCTCCTGGGCAATAGGCAACAGGAACCACCATTCAAATGTCAGTTCTTGCCTGTGGCTCATAATGTGGGGAGGCGGGAAGGCGGGAAGAATGTCAGAGCAGGGCTCGATCCTGTCCCTAGGAACCAATCCTGGCAGGAATTTCAACCACTCTCTCACCAGGGGGATGGTGGGTGATAAAAGGAATAGCAGGGTGACCCATGTGGAGACAGCCAGGACCCTGCAAGTTTTCTGAAGGCATCTGGGGCAATACCAAAGCTGAGAACCTACCAAACCCTACAGGGATTCGAATCTCTTCCAGTCCTTATTTCTTTAGTGGCTGGTTTTGCTCCTTCTCTTGACTCAGATAGCAATCTCAGCCAGGGAAGGAGTCTATGCTTTTCAAAAGGAGCGGTGTGTGCAAATATGGGTGTCAGTTTCCTGTTTAAACCCTGTCTCTCTCTCTGCCCAGGCTTCACCCGGAGAGACAATCCGCAGTCCCTTGTGTCTGTCCAGCTACGAGTGTCTGTCCAGCTACCGTGTGTCTCTCTAAGAACTTTCCCCCTCAAAGAGAAGAGAAAATGGGACTTAGTTTTTCTTATAGCAGCCTTGGAATGTATTTTCTCACTATAAACACATTTCAGAGTCAGGTTTGTTAAATCTCTTCTTATGATGTCAGAGAGCATCATTATTTGCAGGGGTCTGGTCGCAGGTGCAGCTGATGGAGTCCGGAGGGGGTGTGAAAAAGCCCGGAGATTCTCTCCGCCTCTTCTGCAAAGCCTCCGGGTTCACCTTCAGCAGCTACCAAATGCAATGGATCCTGCAGGCTCCCGGGAAAGAGCTGGAGTGGGTCTCCCTCATTTACACTGACGGAAGCGAAAGGTATTACTCAGATGCAGTGAAAGGGCGATTCTCCATCTCCAGGGATAACTCCAAGAGTGAACTGTATCTGCAAATGACCGTCCTGAAGCCCGGGGACAGGACCTTGTTGTATTCCTGGGCAAGAAAGGGCACGGTGGAACGAGACCTCTTGCTCCTAACACAAAAACCTGGGTTGCAGATTCTCCCGTGCGCCGCCTGGGGGCAGCAGCTCCACAAGGCAAACAGCCTGCGGCACGGGCAGGACCCTGGCTCAGTGTATGTGTGTGTCGGGGGATGGGGGTACTGCTGTAGTTCCCTGGCAATGTCACCCCTTGCTGCACATAGCCGCACTGGGGCCTGCCGTGCAGAGACCATCGGACTCCCCCCTAAACCCTGCTCAGCTGGGATTCCTGTGGTAAAAGCCACCCTCCCCCGTGGCAGGCGGGGAACGTTCACTCTCCTCCTGGCCATTACTATCTCAGACTCACTGGACAGTGGCTGTCGCCTCAGAGAGCCGAAACGGGTGATGGGGCTGATCTACAGCCCTTGGGAACCAATGAAACTCTCGCCTCTGATTTCACAAGGGTTTGGTTGTTGTGGCCTTAAGAAGGACCTTACACGGTGAGAGCAGATCCACAGCTGGAATCAGTGACCACAGACCCGCTGGATTCCACACAGCAGCGACCCCTATTTATGCCAGCGGACCTTTCGCTGACTTTCCGTAGTAGGTGGTTGCTTCACAAATTGGTGATAGCCACCGTAGCCCCTGACCGGGAGCAGCCCTGGCAGACCCAATTAATTCACTATCTCTCTATGTTGAAACCTGAGGTTGTACAGGTCAGTCTGAGGGATTCTCCAGGCTTCTCCACATCCCCTCCCGACTCCACCAGCTGAACGCCTGACAGGACACCAGGGAATAAACGCAAAATAAAATCATGTCCGTGTGAATTGCCAACAACACAACATTCCGCTGAGTCTCTTATCCATACAGCCAGGGGCAGAAAATACCTTCTAAAGAGGCTGCAACGAAACCTAAATGGAGCCAAAGATTCATTTTCCCTGGCGTCGGAGGGGAAAGGTCTCTGGTGGATCGGTTGGTAACTGCACAGACTCAGGGGACTGCGGATTTTCTCAGGGTGCAGCCCTGCAGAGAAAGATTTAAACAGGAAACTCTCACCATTATTTGCACACACACACACACACACACCCCGCCCCGCTTATAACAGATAAAACTCCTTCCCAGTAGATGATTTGATTATTGCCTTTGTTGGTCCATTCCCTCTGAAGCTCCTGGCATTGGCCACTGTCAGAAGACAGGACACTGGGCTAGGTGGACCATTGGTCTGACCCAGTATCACCTTTCTTCTGGTCTTATGATCTCAGGTCTTGGTGTGAGGATCCAAAAGTAGGAGCTAGACCAGGGGTGGGCACACTTTTTGGCCTGAGGGACACATCTGGGCATGGAAATTGTATGGTGGGCCATGCATGCTCATAGAATTGGGGGTTGGGTGCGGGAGGGGGTGAGGGCTCTGTCTAGGGCTGCGGGCTTTGGGGTGGGGCTGGGATGGAAGGGTTCAGAGGGCGGGAGAGGAACCAGGGCTGGGGCAGGGGGTTGGGGTACGGGAGGCTCAGGGGTGCAGGCTCCAGGTGGCACTTACCTCAAGCAGCTCCCAGAAGTAGCGGTACATCCACGCTCCCACTCCTATGCTGAGGCACAGCCAGGCAGCTCTGCGCACTGCCCCATCTGCAGGAACAGCCCCTATAGCTTCTGTTGGCCATGGTTCCTGGCCAAAGGGAGCTGCGGGGTAGCTCCTGGGGCAGGGGCAGCACGTGGAGCCCCCTGGATGCACCTACATGTAGGAGCTGGAGGGGGGCCATGCCGCTGCTTCCAGGAGCCGCATGGAGTTGGGCTAGCCCCAGGCCCTGCTTCCCAGTGGGAGCTCAAGGGCCAGATTAAAACATCTGGAAGGCCAGATGTGCCCCCCAGGGCTTAGTTTGCCCACCACTGAGCTAGACCCACTACTGGAGAAAAAAGGAGTGGAAAATATTTGAACTCCTCAAGGGTTTAACAGACTCTTGGCCTTGGGCGTTGCCCCAGCAGCGTGCTAAATGGCATGTGCTCTGTCTACAGGCCCAGCCCTGATACCCCTGAAGCGGACATGACTCTCCTCCTCTCAGTCAGGGAAATGTCTTTAATTTCTGTCAGGGTCTGACAGCATGACAAGGAACTTGCCCTGCTCTCCCATGCTTTCTGCTTTCTCACTTCCCCACATTTTCAAATACAGGCAAGAACAGATATTGGAAAGGTGTTTCTTGGTATCCAGTTCACAGAAAAAAAAGTCGAAAGTCCTCACCTTCCTGTTCTCCCCACCCCTCCCCAGACATCCTCTTCTGTGTTTCTGATATTGTTTTTGAAAGTGCAGATTTCATATTTTCATTGTGTGCACAGTGTTCTGTTATTGTCATGGCTGGGGTGCATCAGCCAGGGAGCAGATCTATGGAAAGGGGAATGAGCAGGTGAGCAGCCACCACACAAGGCCACTAGCCCTGCTCTCTCTGACCCTAATGAAACCTGACACCTCCCCTATGGGGCTGCTGCTTCTCTCTGCACAATCCCAATAAGCCCTACCAGACTTCCTCCCTGTACCCTTACTAGCCCACTGCCTTTAGCGCCAACCTTTGGTAGTTTCCTGTAATTAAGAGCAGCCGATCCATGGTTACTGTGTTAAATAGCTGGATCTTTACCTCCCCCTTGGACAGCAGCAGAAATGCTGGACTGTGATTGCGAAATATGAGGTGGGTTCCTTTAGCCATGAGGCCCCTTTGAAAATCCCAGCCCTGCGCTATATTTCCAGTAGGGACTGAATGGTCTCTGCCAGGCCCGCTGACAGGCGGTGGCTAAGGGGGCAATTGCCCAGGGGCCTCTGAGCCCAGTGCTCACACTCAGGTCAGTGGGGATAGTCACGTGACCAAGGGTTCATAGATAGCATCGTTGGAACCACTCAGAGAGAGACTGAGGCAGAGGGAGAAGTGGACGTGGATTGGGGAGAGGTCGGGGGCAGGAAAGACACAGAATGGGGCTCCCACTGAATCAGATAGAGCCTAATCCTTCTGTATGAGAGGGGGAGCCATGTTAGTCTGTATCCACAAACACAAGGAGGAGGTCGGTGGCACCTTAAAGACTAACCAACTTTTGTGGGCAAAAAGCCCACTTCTTCAGACACAGTGGGTTTTTTTGCCCAGGAAAACTTATGCCCAAATAAATCTGTTAGTCTTTAAAATGCCACCTGACTCCTCCTTGTTTTTGCAGATCCAGACTAACACGGCTACCCCTCTGATACTTGTCACCATGCAAGGCACTGAATTTAGTGATATGAAGTGGAATCCTTCTGTGAAAGTCCCACCCCAAACTAAATTTAGGGTTAAGATACATTCTAGATTTAGGGTTCTAGTTGTGGTTTAAGAGTTCTAATAGCGTTACATTTAGAGTTTTGACTTAAGAGATAAGGTATTAATTTGTGTTGCAAGTTACTCTTAAAACTTAAGCATCAGAGGGGTAGCCATGTTAGTCTGGATCTGTAAAAGCAGCAAAGAGTCCTGTGCAACCTTATAGACTAACAGCATGAGCTTTCATGGGTGAATACCCACTTCGTCTGATGCATGTCACTTAAAACTTAGCGTGACACATCATGTTTAATATTAGGGCCAGATTTAGTATTACAGTTAAGATTATGGCAAACGTTAAAAAAATTAAGGGTATTTGTTACCCTTAGAATTAGGGATCTAGTACAAATCTTGGTTTGTGTTCAGTTAAGTGTTAAATATTGGTTAGACTTTGTCGTTAGGTTTAAGGTCAGGCTTTACTTTTAGTGACAAGGTAAGGATGGAGGGTGAGGGCTAGTATAAAAGTCAGGATTAGAATTTACATTTAGGATTAGAATTACGTTAAGGGGTAAAGACAGGATTTAGGGATGCAACTAAGGTACTCATTTAGCTCTCAGGTTCATAGCAATATAAAGGTTAATGTTCGGGTTTATCCTTAGGGTTAGGGTTAAATGTGGGAGTTAGGGAGAGGAGAAAGAAGATGAGAACTGGGCTCTTGATCGTCACCCAGGAAGCTCAAATCCAGTGGTGCTGGCATCCCGACTGGGAGAGGAGTGTTACCCCAGAGATAAATTGCCAGCTCTTCTCTCAGACACACAAAAGAAACTGAGTTCGCTCTAGGAAATAATTGGAGTCTCTTATAAGAAGGGAGATATGCAAATAGGGGGAAGAGTTTCCTCTTTAAAGCTGTTTCTCTCACTTCCACGGCTGCACCCGGACAGACAATCTGCAGCCTCTGTCTCTGGCCACTCACCAGACAACCTCCCTGAAAACTCTCCTCTCCAAACACAGGGACAATGAGACTTTGGTTATATCTTGTTCTCATTGCAGCAGCGTGTGAAGGTATTTTTCCCTTCTAGTGTGTTGGATAGTCAGGAGATTGTTATTCTGTTGCCCTAGATACTCATGTTCCCCTTAATTCATCTTTATTCCCAGGTGCCCGTTCGCAGGTGCAGCTGGTGGAGTCCGGAGGGGATGTGAAGAAGCCCGGAGACTCTCTCCGCCTCTCCTGCAAAGCCTCCGGCTTCACCTTCAGCAGCTACTACATGGGCTGGGTCCGTCAGGCTCCCGGGAAGGGACTGGAGTGGCTCGCCTGGGTTCACGGTTCTAGCATATACGACAGTGACTCGGTAAAAGGGCGATTCACCGTCTCCAGAGATGACCCCAACAGCCTGCTGTACCTGCAGATGAACAGCTTGAAGCCCGAGGACACCGCCCGGTATTACTGTGTGAAAAACACAATGAGGGGAATCCCCATACTGTTCATACAAAAACTTGAGAGGCAGAATCTCCTTTCTGCCATAGGCCGCGAGGGGGCAGCACGTCCACAAACACTCCACCCCTGGGCACAGGAACGGGATCTACAGCCAGAGCGAATAAATCTCTCTCAGCAGGTTTGAGATCTCTGTATTCCCATATGATCATGTGTCCATAAAAACTGAAACAACTTGACTACTCGCATGCTTACATTGACACTTATCAGACACTGAAGTAAAAGTACAGACTGCGCAAGAGAAATATGTGGGGAACCAATTGTTCAAAGTATGATCATTAGAGCTTGGGTTTCCAAAGCTGCTACTGGATGAGCTGGGTCCATCAGGCTCCTGGCAAGAGCCTGGAGTGGATCTCTCATATAAGGTGTTGGGACAGCAGTACTGTACATTACTCCAGCTCAGTCCAAGGCCGATTGACCAGCTTCAGGGACAATCCCAACAACCCGCTACATCTGGAAATGACCAGCCTGAAAGACACCGCTCGGTATTACTGTGAGAGAGAAACAGTGAGGGGAAGCCACTGTGAGCTCGGACAAAAACCTCCCGTTGCAGTTGTGCAAAAGTGTGCGGTTCTCTTGGTTTTTCTTGGGTTTTTTCAATGGTTTGCATGCAGAGGGGGTGGGACTGTTTCCCTGGGTGTTACCAGTTTAAGAAGGTGATGGGAGAGGGAGTTTGTTGTTACAGAGGCCCGGCGATGGAACTTGGGACCCCAGCCAATGGCCTGGAGAATTGATACTCCAGCAACTGTTGACCAAGAAGCCCACCTCAGAAGTCACAGCCAGTTCTGGCCAGTGGGAGGACAATGGGCTGTGAAGAGAGGAGCCTGGTGACCTGACCTGCAGGTTCCAGCCAGAGGAAGACAGAGGACAGCTGAGAGGAGAGGATGCCTAGGCAATCCTGTTTACCTGGATAGAAGAAAATGGACAGAGGCGGGGCTTGGGGGAGGTGATATCAGATGCTCAGCTGGAAAGCACTGGGGGCTCGGTGACTGGAGAGAGGGAGAAGGCAGACTTCCACCTGGATGCAGGAGAGACCTAGAGATGCTGTGCTGAGGGAGGACAGGCTTGAGGGAGAGTTTCCTATGAAGAAGAGTTTCCTATGCTGTGTTCATATGCTCAGTAAACCCTCCTGTTTTACGCTGGCTGAGAGGCACTCCAGTCTTGAGAACAGGGTTGTGTTATTCCCTCTAGGAGTGGAGGCCCCGGGGGTCCAGAGCAAGTTATCCCAAGCGGAGTCTCTGACATGCTTCAAACCAAATCCACTGCTTCAGGTAGAATAAACAAACAAATGTATTAACTACAAAAGATAGATTTTAACTAATTATACCTCAAAGCACAACAAGTCAGATTTCGTCAAATGGAATAAAAGCAAAACACATTCTATGCTGATCTTAACACTTTCAATGCCCTTACAAACTTAGATGTTTCTCACCACAGTCTGGCTGGCTGCCTTTCACCCAGGCTCTCCTCTTTGACCAGCACTTCAGTCACTCCGTGTGGTGTCCGTAAATGGAGGTGGAAGAGAGAGGAAGAGTAAGGCAAATGTCTTTCCCTTTTATCATGTCCTTTTTTCCCTCTTGGTTTGCCTCCCACCTCTCTTCTGGTTCAGGTTAGCATTACCTCACTGTAGTCCCAAACTGACCAAGGGAAGGGGGGGGTGACTCACTCAAGAGTCCAACAGATCCTTTGTTGCTGTCTAGGTCAGTGTCCTTTGTTCCTGTGAGGCTGGGCTGGGTTTGTCCCATACATGCTCTGATGAGGTGTGAACTGCCCCTCTGTTCCTGGACAGTTTTGCCTGGCCTTGTTTTAAGCCATGAGGACACATTTTCAGCCTCATAACTAGATACAGTAAATTATAACCTATAACCTTACTATAACAACAGTGCTCAGTGCATCATGAGCCTTCCAAAGACACCCGAGATGACAAACTTTGCATTGGATACCACACAATCATCTTACAAGAGTGAACATGGGCATGCAGGGCGTTCCCTCGAGATAGAGTGTCACAGTATATCTTATGTGCAGTCTAAACTGAGGAAGCACAAGAAACAATTTCAAATCCCACCTGATGTCCAACCAGATCTTCTTCCAAATAGAACTTTATTCACTGCAATAGCCATTATTGCTTGGAAGGCTGTAAAATATTACATGACTCTCTTTGTTCTGCCCTATAAAGTAACTCACCACAACTAACCTTAGAATTAAATTCTATCCATCCACAGCTAAGATTTATTCTTAAGAGTTTAGAGTTTACCTTAGGGAAGGATTAAAGTTTAGAGTTAAGATTGGAGCTATGTTTAGGGTTAAAAGAGTGGCTAAGGGTAATAATTAGGGTTAGTCTGACAGGATGTAGAGATAGGGTACACATTTGGGTTAAGGGTAGGAGTTAAAGATAAGTGTTTGAGGTTAGGGTTAGGGTTAGTTTACACATTTTATTTTCGCTCAAGTTTAGAGTTATAGCTTACTCTCAGAATTACAGTTGGAGTAAGGTTTTTAGTAATAGCGTGAACAATTCAGTTTGGGTGAGTTTTAAAATTTAGGGTTAGAAATTACCTTTATGGTGGTTAGGGTTAGGCTCGGGATGTACTATTAAATTGAAGGTATAAATTCAAAATCAATGTAGGGTAAAAATCAAAAGATGGGGTTAGAGTTTACTCCTAAAGTTAGAGGTACGTTTAGGGCTAGAGTAAAGATTTAGGGTAAGATTAGGTTTCACATTTCCTTTTAGTATTATGGAAAATGTTAAACTTGGGGTTAGGGTTGGGATAAAGAAGATAACAATTTGACCTCATCAGAATGATGTAGGAAGTGCAAAGCCAGTCATGCCCCAATCCCAACACTGCAGGAGGTTCTACAACAGAGGGAAAATCCAATCCAGCCCCTTCTCTCTGAGTCCCAGAAAACGAAAACTGAGCTCGCTCCATGACAGAACTTGTGTCTCTTGTAAACAGGGCAATATGGAAATAAAAGTGAGAGTCTCCTCTTTAAATCTGTCCCTCTCTCTGCCTAGGCTGCACCCAGGGAGACAATCTGCAGCCCCCTGGGTCTGTGCCGTTACCAGCCAGTCCACTGAGAAATTTCCTCTCGAGCAGCAGGAAAAATGAGTCTTTGTCTCCTAGTTTTAATTGCTGCAGCTTTGGAAGGTATTTTCTCCCCAGTAGATCTATTGAAGGGAGAGGGATTGTTCTATGAGTGATCAGGGTTAATCGGGGAGAGGGGGGGCGACGGCAACAGGAGGGCCATTTGCCCTGGGCCTCAAACTCAAAGGGGGGCTCAAATTTAGACACGTCTTAATTTTTTGGCATTTGATAAGTTTCTCAACTTGTTTTTATGCGCATCCCTATCAGACCAAAATGTGACACAATCTCTCAGCATAGAGCTGCAAATTTAAGAAATAAGAGCTGTGATTTGGTAAAAGACATTTTTTTTTTGTTGTTAACTGATATAGATTTTGTCATATTAAAGAGTTAAAAATGTTCATAAATATTAACAAAAGATATATTCGTTCTGAAAGCATAAGATTAGACTGTGATGAACATGTTGTCTCAGATCAGCTGATTATATAAACAAACCATTACTAGTGGCTGGTACTGGATCAAGTGCATGTTGAAAGGTAGAGAATTGTTACATTTTAGTGTCTTTATAGTTTTATGTCTAGTTGACTAAGGAATTATTGATGTGTGAGAATTCCTCATTAGTATCTTCATAGGGCAGCTAAAAGAGGTGACTGGTTGATTGGTTGAGCCCTAGCTTGGTAGCTTGGCCATCATCATAGGCTTTCACAGTCTATTGGCCCAGATTGAAGGTGAAAACTTGTGACGACAATCTTGTAAGGTGAGTTTCGTGAGGACACATGTTTGAAATATTTGAACATAATCCCTGTCTGTGTTTACTATATATATGTCATCCCTTTGTCTTCAGCTCAGCCTGTTATATGATATACTGCGTGCTTGGGTTTTGATTCAGTGCTAAGGATAATACCTTGTCTGACTGTTTCATTTTGTGTTCTTAATTAGTATTCCTTCATTTTAAGTCTTGTTAGCATTTGTGTATCATTCAGCATTTGTGTACATGTTTATGTAACACCCCCTGGTCGTCCCCACAGGATCAAACCTGGGAGCTCTGGAGCTTAGTGCATGAGCCTCTACTGCATGACCTAAAAGCCAATCATAGAAAAATCCCTCTCCCCTTCAATAGATTGATTAGGGAGGAAATACCTTCCATAAGCCCCAACAATGAAAACTAAATGGAGCCAAAGTCTCATTTTCCCTGGTGTGTTGGTGGGGAAAGTTCTCAGGGGACTCGCTGGTCACTTCACAGATCCAGGGAGCTGCGGATTGTGTCTCCAGGTGCAGCCTGGGCAGAGAGAGGCACAGATTTAAACAGGAAACTGTCACCCTGTAACCGCCCAGTATCACTGTGCCAGATACACACCCTGCACAGTTAGGGGAAGCTGGTCTGAGCTCAGACAAAAACCTTCCATTGTGGTTATCAGAGAAAGTCCCAGAATGTTTGATGCTAACAGTCCACGCACTGGGAGCTCACAAGAGAGAGTAATTTCCTCTGTTTGAAAGGGGGAAAATGAACCCAGCTGTTCAGTCAGATCTAGACTCATAGGAGGGGGAGATACAGGGAACGGGGTGTCCCACACTAGGTGTAATGGGGATTCACTCAGTCCCAAATATAACCGTGTCTTAGTGGGTCACAAATGAGGCTGCCAATTTCAGGATGAACTGCTGAGAAATAGGGCAAACACAATCCAAAACTGGTGGTTATTCTTTTATAAGATATATCAAACCAGCCACAAAAGTAAACTCCTGTTTCACCACACTGGCTAACAAGAAAACATAAAGGCAGTTTCCTCAGGCATTCCAGTTCTTATATCACCACCAAAAACGCTGGATTCAGAGATGAGTGGTTCTTTACAATCTTTACAATCAGCCGAAAGCTTATGCTCAAATAAATGTGTTAGTCTCTAAGGTGCCACAAGTACTCATTTTCTTTCTGCGAATACAGACTAACATGGCTGCTAGGCTGAAACCTGTCTTTACAATCCATCTCACCAAATAATTTCTTCTGATCCCAAAGGACCAGCCACACACCCAGGTCAATATACAACTTAGATCTTACCCAAAAATCACACTGATGCCAATCCTACAATATCTAAAATCTCAAGGTTTATAGAAAGAAAGAAAGAAAGAAAGAAAGAAAGAAAGAAAGAAAGAAAGAAAGAAAGAAAGAAAGAAAGAAGTTAAAATTAGTTAAACAAATCAAATACATTAAATAAATAGCAAAGTTCTTTGTTCAGGCTTGTAGCAGTGATGGGATAAACTGCTGGCTTGTTAAGTCTCTGGTGGCTTCCAAATCATTGGAAGGTCCTCAGTCCCTTGGTTAGAATGCTCCCATTAGTACAAGTTCATAGTCCAGAGGTTTGGACAGGAAGAGGCTTGAGCAGGAAAGAGGCAAAATGGAGATGTTCCAGCGCCTTTTATAGCTTCTGCCATGTGGAGGCAAATCCATTGTTTCAAACAAAGCCCTCAGCACAACCAGTGGAAACTTAAGTAACAAGATGGATTTTGGAGTCACATGGGCAAGTCACATGTCCATGCATGATTTCGCTTAGTCACAGCAGAAGCCATTGCCAATGCCCTGGACAGAACGTTCACAGAAAAGTCCATTCAGTGTAGATGGACCGTCTCCCATGGTCCATGGTGAGGTAAGTGTTCCTTGATGAGCCGCTTAACTTGGAATGTATCCGATGAAGTGAGCAGTAGCTCAGGAAAGCTTATGTTCAAATACATTTGTTCGTCTCTAAGGTGCCACAAGTAATCCTTTTCTTTTTGTGAATACAGACTAACATGGCTGCTACTCTGAAACTTAACTTGAATAGTCCCTTCAAGATGTGCTGGCTAAATACCTTGTGGGTGTTACCTAGGAGCAAACATTTGAAATCCAGGTATAGAGCCAATACTGATAACTTCAGATTCAACCATACATGCTGACAGATACCATCATCATAACCAGCAAATCATAACTCTTCTACTGACACCTTACTTGACACACCTTGTATGAGGTTTGTTGCAATTATATAACAGTGGTAGGAACAATGATCTACATGGTCCTATTTTACTCAGTCACAGGTGCGAAAAAGCCCAGAGATTCCTCCTCTCCTGCAAAGTATCCGGGTCCTGGCTGGGCTGGGTCAGTCATCTTCCTGGAAGGGGATCCTAATGTATCTCCGCCACAGACAGCTCTGGAAGCGGCACACATTTCCCCGATTCAGTGAAAGGCGACTTACCATCTCCAGGGACAACTACACAGACCTGCTGTATTCGCACATCAAGGGCTTGAGAAGCCAGGACACGGTCTGGTATCACTGTGAGAGACTCACTGACGGGGAAGCACAGACAAAAACCTTCCCTCGGAGTTGATGTTCTCCTGGCTGGGCGCACAAGGTCTGTCAAAGGACGGGAGGTGCAGTAGGAGTGGAAATGTGATCGCCGACATGAATCTGGATCTTTAATAATCGTCTCCTTCAGAGCTGCCTGCATCCTCGCTTATGGAAGGACTCCCAGACACACGGCGCTTGCCAGCCCAGAGAAACTTAACTCTCCAGTGAGTGTCCCAGCCCAATGCAACCCTGTGACCCCACCCCTCCCCAGTCACTGACCCGACGTTCGCATAGGCAGGGGTTCCGGAGACCCTTTCCCGAAGACGGGATAAATTGATGACAATCAGGCCGAAAATTCAAAACCGGGGAATTGGGCTCACGCCCGGCAGCTGCTTCTTTCCCACTTTATACCCCACCGCACTGAGCTGGGCGCTGCACAGACCCACAGGAAGGGACGATCTGACTCCTCTCTGAGCTCTGGAACAAGCAATTCACAGCCTTCGGGGAAGGAGTTTGGTTCCATTATAAGCAGGTGTGAATATGCAAATAGGGCTGAGAGTCTCCTCTTTAAATCTACCTCTTTAAATCTCTTTAAAGCTACCTTCGAGACACCACTGACTTCCTGAGGAAACTTCAATCCATCGGTGATCTTCCTGATAACACCATCCTGGCCACTATGGATGTAGAAGCCCTCTACACCAACATTCCACACAAAGATGGACTACAAGCCGTCAGGAACACTATCCCCGATAATGTCACGGCTAACCTGGTGGCTGAACTTTGTGACTTTGTCCTTACCCATAACTATTTCACATTTGGGGACAATGTATACCTTCAGATCAGCGGCACTGCTATGGGTACCCGCATGGCCCCACAGTATGCCAACATTTTTATGGCTGATTTAGAACAATGCTTCCTCAGCTCTAGTCCCCTAAAGCCCCTACTCTACTTGCGCTCTATTGATGACATCTTCATCATCTGGACCCATGGAAAAGAAGCCCTTGAGGAATTCCACCATGATTTCAACAATTTCCATCCCACCACCAACCTCAGCCTGTCCACACAAGAGATCCACTTCCTGGACACTACAGTGCTAATAAACAATGGTCACATAAACACCACCCTATACCGGAAACCTACTGACCGCTATTCCTACCTGCATGCCTCCAGCTTTCACCCTGACCACACCACACGATCCATCGTCTACAGCCAAGCTCTGCGATACAACCGCATTTGCTCCAACCCCTCAGACAGAGACAAACACCTACAAGATCTCTGTCAAGCTTTCTTACAACTACAATACCCACCTGTGGAAGTAAAGAAACAGATTCATAGAGCCAGAAGAGTTGCCAGAAGTTACCTACTACAGGACAGGCCTAACAAAGAAAATAACAGAACGCCACTAGCCGTCACCTTCAGCCCCCAACTAAAACCCCTCCAACGCATTATTAAGGATCTACAACCTATCCTAAAGGATGACCCAACACTCTCACAAATCTTGGGAGACAGGCCAGTCCTTGCCTACAGACAGCCCCGCAACCTGAAGCAAATACTCACCAACAACCACATACCACACAACAGAACCACTAACCCAGGAACTTATCCTTGCAACAAAGCCCGTTGCCAATTGTGCCCACATATCTATTCAGGGGACACCATCACAGGGCCTAATAACATCAGCCACACTATCAGAGGCTCGTTCACCTGCACATCCACCAATGTGATTTATGCCATCATGTGCCAGCAATGCCCCTCTGCCATGTACATTGGTCAAACTGGACAGTCTCTACGTAAAAGAATAAATGGACACAAATCAGATGTCAAGAATTATAACATTCATAAACCAGTCGGAGAACACTTCAATCTCTCTGGTCACGCAATCACAGACATGAAGGTCGCTATCTTAAAACAAAAAAACTTCAAATCCAGACTCCAGCGAGAAACTGCTGAATTGGAATTCATTTGCAAATTGGATACTATTAATTTAGGCTTAAATAGAGACTGGGAGTGGCTAAGTCATTATGCAAGGTAGCCTATTTCCTCTTGTTTTTTCCTACCCCCCCCCCCCCGATGTTCTGGTTTAACTTGGATTTAAACTTGGAGAGTGGTCAGTTTGGATGAGCTATTACCAGCAGGAGAGTGAGTTTGTGTGTGTATGGGGGTGGGTTTTTGGAGGGGGGTGAGGGAGTGAGAGAACCTGGATTTGTGCAGGAAATGGCCTAACTTGATTATCATGCACATTGTGTAAAGAGTTGTCACTTTGGATGGGCTATCACCAGCAGGAGAGTGAATTTGTGGGGGGGGGTGGAGGGTGAGAAAACCTGGATTTGTGCTGGAAATGGCCTAACCTGAAGATTACTTTAGATAAGCTATTACCAGCAGGACAGTGGGGTGGGAAGAGGTATTGTTTCATATTCTCTGTGTATATATAAAGTCTGCTGCAGTTTCCATGGTATGCATCTGATGAAGTGAGCTGTAGCTCACGAAAGCTCATGCTCAAATAAATTGGTTAGTCTCTAAGGTGCCACAAGTACTCCTTTTCTTTTTGCGAATACAGACTAACACGGCTGTTACTCTGAAACCTGTAGCTACCTTATGCACTGGGTCCGCCAGGCTCCTGGGAAGGGGCTGGGGTGGGTGGCTGAAATTAACGAGGCTGGATCGAGCCAGTGGTATTCCCCGGCTGTTCAAGGACGATTCACCATCTCCAGGGACAATTCCAACAGCCTGGTGTACCTGCAAATGACCGGCCTGAGAGCCGAGGACACCGCCCGGTATCACTGTGCCAGACGCACAGGGAGAGGAAACCTCGTAGTGCTCATACAAAAACCAGAGCGGAAGACATCCTATTTCTCCCCTGCGCCACACAGCATTGGGTCACCATTGTGAGAAAGAAGAAACGGGGTGAAAAAACCTAAAACCTTCGCCGTCACTTTTTCACGGCACAGCTCCAGAGGGAGATGCAGCCCCCTGCAGCTCAAAGCAGAGACCCTTCTCGGAGCGCTACTTTCTCTCTTCAAGCCAGAAGTCTCCCTGAGGCGAATGGGAGACTTCCAGAGAGTGAAGAAAGCAGCATTTGGCCCCCGATTTCCGTCTGAACTTCCCACGGCACATTCCCCTCCGTTCCCTGCACTTTTCAGCGGAGCCGGAGGTGGCGGGGAAGGGGGCTGGGCAGGGAATTGACTCCCAGCCCTCGCTCTGCGCCCTGGTGAATTTTCAGCAGTCAGAAAGTGTCTCAGCCCAGTGGGACCCTGTGACCCGACCCGAGTCACTGACCCCCCCCCCCCCCAGTGGCCGGCCTTTGCACAGCCCCACTGCTCGCGAGGTGGGGGGAGGAGGGAGGCTGCAGAAACGAATCTTCGACCATCACTTAAGTTGACTAGGAACAGGCCCTTAATACAAGCCGGGGGAAGAGTTGTTTTAAAAGGTATTCATGTCTTCCTTATCCAAAAGTGAAATGAGGAACCCAGCGCTCTGTGAGACATCCAGACTGTTCTGTGAACACGAGTGGAAGTAATTCACATCACCAAGGGAAGGAATTTGAGTCTCTTATAAGGATAAAAACAAAGAGGAGTCCTGTGGTACCTAAAAGACAAATTTATTTGGGCATAAGCTTTCGTGGGCTGGAGCGTCTGACAAAGAGGGCACCAGCCCACGAAAGCTTATGCCCAAATAATTTGGTTTGTCCTTAAGATGCCACAAGACGACTCCTTGTTTTTTGCTGAAACAGACTAACACGGCTACCCCTCTGAAACTTATAAGGGTAAACATGGAAATAGGGGTGACAATTTCCTGCTTAAAACTCTCTTTCTCTCTCCCTGCCTAGACTGCACTCCAAGAGACAATCAGTCTGTGCAGTTACCAGCCAAACCTCGGCCCCCCAGATAACTTTCCCCTCCAACACCAGCCAAAATGAGAGTTTGGCTGCATTTGCTTTTCATTGCAGTGGCTTGGAAAGGTAATTTCTCTCAGTCGTTCTACTGTAGAGACAGGAGACTGTTGTACCCGTCGCCATTCATACTGATAAAAGAAAAGGAAAATTTATTTGAGCATAAGCTTTTGTGAGCTACAGCCCACTTCATCCGATGCACTCAGTGGAAAATACATACACAGAAAACATGAAACAATGGGTGTTACCATACACACTGTAAGGAGAGTGATCACTTAAGGTGAGGTATTACCAGCAGAAGAGCGGGGAAAAAACCTTTTGTAGTGATAATCAAGGTGGGCCATTTCCAGCAGTCGACAAGAACGTCTGAAGAACAGTGGGGGAACGTTCTTGTCAACTGCTGGAAATGGCCCACCCTGATTATCACTACAAAAGGTTTTTTCCCCCTCTCTCCTGCTGGTAATACCTCACCTTAAGTGATCACTCTCCTTACAGTGTGTATGGTAACACCCATTGTTTCATATTCTCTGTGTATATAAATCTCCCCACTCTATTTTCCACTGAATGCATCCGATGAAGTGAGCTGTAGCTCACCAAAGCTTATGCTCAAATAAATTGGTTAGTCTCTAAGGTGCCACAAGTCCTCCTTTTCTTTTTGCGAATACAGACGAACAGGGCTGCTACTCTGAAACCTGTCATTCATACTGATGTGATTCTTAACGTGGTTTATTCCCAGGGGCCCTGTCCCAGGGGTTGGTGGAATCCCGGAGACTCTCTCCGCCTCTCCTACAGCGCCTCCGGGTTCACCACCCGCAGCTACGGGGTGCACTGGGCCCGTCAGGGGCTCCCGGGAAGGAGCTGGAGTGGCTCTCCCTCATGTCCCCAAGTGTCGAACTATATTCTACTCCCACTCTGACAAAGGGCGATTCGTCACCTCCAGCGGTAATTCCAACAACCTGCTGTATTTGCAAATGAACAGCCCGAGACCCGAGGACACCGCCCGGTATCACTGTGCCAGAGACACGGTGACAGGAGACGTATTAGTGTTCATAGAAAAACTCAGCCCTGCAGAATCCGCTTCTCCCCTGAGCCGCGTGGAGCCAGCAGATTCACAAAGAATATAGCTGCGGGGACAGGCATTGGAATGGGTTTTATGTCACCCATTGCGGCACAAAGCCCCTACGGGCCTGTGTGGCAGAGAGCACTCAGCTCCTGTATGAACCCCCACTCAGCTACTCCTGGAAATATGAGCCAAGGCTGGGATTTTCAAAGGAGCCTCCTGGATGTCGTTACCCACCTCACAACCGAAGCTCACAATCCAATATCTCAGGTTAGTAAAAGGGCAGAACTAAGCAGCCCGCACGACATTTCCACAATTTCATACTGTCTGGTTAAGGGGAACACCGCTGGTCATAACTATACGAATCAGCCCAGGGCTGGCAGCGAGTCCTTAGTAATGATAAGTGAAGAAGGCAAGAAAGAAAGTTAGTTATACCAGAGGGAGAGTATTTGCCTGTTTACTGAATGGTACTGAATGGGGTTAGATAGATAGATAGATAGATAGATAGATAGATAGATAGATAGATAGATAGATAGATCACGCAACTGCTTTCATTTAGTGGGGATATATTTTCAAATTAAATAGTGCAAAAGACAGTTTCTCTATCCACGTTGGACTCTCTAACCCACCTGCCATTAGATTTTTACAACTCTAGACTGTGTCACACACCTCCTAGATCGCCTTTTATATTCTCCCCACCCCCTGGCCCATGCAAATGAGTTCTCCGGGGCCCTGTTCATAGCCCCGCCGCTGGCCGCTCACCCCGCACAGAGCCAGAACTGGGTTTCAGCTTCCCGTCCCGCCTGGGGAACGAGCCGCCAGCTGCAGACATGACCCCCAGCCTGGCCATCGCCTTCCTCCTGCTGCTCCCAGCGGGTAAGGGCGGGATCTGGGCTGCCGCTGGGCGCCCTGTAGGGCATGTTCCCTAATAGCTGCGCTTCCCCAGGAATCGCTGCAATATTTCCCCTTTATTTCCTATTCTTCAGGTGTCTATTCCCAGATCAGCCTGGTGGAGTCCGGTGGGGGAGTCAAGAAGCCCGGGGAGACCCTCAGACTGACCTGCACCGTGTCCGGATTCTCTCTCACGAGCTACGATATGGACTGGGTTCGCCAGCCAGCGGGGAAGGGGCTGGAATGGGTCGGAGCCACGTGGAGGGGCGGAGGCACTGCTTACAGCGATGCTCTCAAAAGTCGCCTCACCATCACCAGAGACACCTCCAAAAGCCAAGTGTTCCTGCAGCTGACCGGCCTGCAGCCCGCAGACACCTCGGTGTATTACTGTGCCAGACACACACAGTGAGGGGGAACCGATCAGAGCCGGCACTCAAACTAACCGTGCGGAGAGCCAGCCTGCCTGTGAGAGCCGCCGGGAGCAGCAGCTGCCAGCCCCGCGCTCTCTCTGCTTGGTTGGTTGTTCGCTTCCTCCAGGCTCCCTAGGAAGTTCCCATCACTAGCGATTTAAATCGCACATCACCCAAAGGCAAAGAGAGAATGAGAGAACTCCCAAGGCTGGCAGTGAAATCAGGAGTCACATCTCCTGCTCCACCATTTCATCTGCCGTTCCGCTGAGAATTGAAGGGGGGAATCTCCACTGACACTCTCGCTGCAACAAGAGACAGTTCTTCCCGACCACATCTGAGAATAGAAATCAAGAGCCTTTTTAACTCCTGCTGGCTGTAGAATCTAGGCCTAGAGTTGCACAGGTCTCAGACCCAGTCACTTTGTTGTGTGGATCACAACGTGTGTGTCATGAGCAGAACAGCACACTTATTCAGAGCTACGAGCTAACGCGGCATGGTGGCTCTATGCCTGCAAGGCGGGGAGAAGGTTGCATCTCTTCCCCCTCAGCCTGTTCCTTGATAATTTAGTGTGGGTGAAATTCACGCCTCTGGGGCTGGCCCAAAAGAAGGCGCTATGCACCTGCTGAGCTCAACTTTCTCAGCCCTTGTTCTGTCGTTTGTACAGACACCAACTTTCTCTGAAAGTGGAAACTATTTTCATAAGCGTTTTATGTGTATTAAATGATGGGTGCCCAACATAGAATTCCTGCAGGGGCTTTCTCATGAGAAATTACGACACACCCAGACTCTGAAAGCCAATCTCCTTTGAAGGCCCCTCACACTCAACAATTAAAAATTGAGGCAGTTAAAACAATTAGTCATTTTTTTTATAATCTTGGCCCATGGGCACACTAAGTAAATTCATATTTCAATGATAAAGGCCGAAAAGTTCTCTGCTAAGGAGAAAGACAACAAGAAGTCTGGTGGCACCTTAAAGAGTAACGGATTTATTTGGGCATAAGCTTTCATGGGTAAAAAACCCACTTCTTCAGCAAAAGCTTATAGCCAAATAAATCTATTGGCCTGGTCTACACTACGAGTTTATGTCGAATTTAGCAGCATTAAATTAAATTAACCCTGCAACCGTCCACACAAGGAAGCCATTTTTGTCAACATGAAGGGCTCTTAAAATCGATTTCTGTACTCCTCCCCAACGAGGGGATTACCGCTGAAATTGACATCACCATTTCGAATTAGGGTTGGTGTGGACGCAATTCGAGGGTATTGGCCTCCAGAAGCTCTCCCACAGTGCACCATTGTGACCGCTCTGGACAGCACTCTCAACTCAGATGCACTGGCCAGGTGTACAGAAAAAGCCCGGGGAACTTTTGAATCGCGTTTCCTGTTTGGCCAGGCGAGCTCGATCAGCACAGGTAATCATGCAGTCCCAGAATCGAAAAAGAGCTCCAGCATGGACCGAAAGGGAGGTACTGGATCTGATTGCTGTATGGGGAGATGAATCCATGCTATAAGAACTCTGTTCCAAAAGACTAAATGTCAAAACATTTCAAAATATCTCCAAGGCCATGATGGACAGAGTCTACAGTAGGGACTCAACACAGAGCCACGTGAAACTTAGGGAGCTCAGACAAGCATTCCAGAAAACCAAAGAATCAAACGGATGCTCTGGGACAGAGCCCCAGACATGCCTCTTCAACGCTGAGCTGCATGCAATTCTGCGGGGGGCCACCACCACTAACCCACCCCTGTCCGTGGACTCTGATGATGGGATACTCTCCACCATGACTGAGGATTTTGGGGATGGGGAAGAAGAGGAGGAGGAGGACGAGCTTGAGCAGAGCACACAGAACACCTTTCCCCTGACAGCCAGGATCTTTTTATCACCTGGACTGAAATAACCTCCCAACCCAACGAAGCCAGAGAAGGGACCTCTGGTGAGTGTACCTTTTTAAATATAATACATGTTTTAAAAGCAAACTTTTTTAATGATTAAGTAGCCCTGAGGACTTGGGATGCATTCATGGCCAGTACTGCTACTGGAAAAGTCTGTCAACATGTCTGGGGATGGAGCAGAAATCCTCCAGGGACATCTCCATGAAGCTCTCCTGGAGGTACTCTAAAAGCCTTTGCAGAAGGTTTCTGGGGAGAGCAGCCTTATTCCGTCCTCCATGGTAGGATACTTTACCATGCTATGCTAGTATGACAAAGCCTGGCAGCGTATGGTCCCAGCGTTTGCTGGCATTCAAGCAACATCTATTCTTTATCTCTCTGTGTTATCCTCATGAGAGTGATATTGTTCATGGTAACCTGGTTGAAATAGGGGAATTTTATTAAGGGAACATTCAGAGGTGCCCGTTCCTACTGGGCTGTTTGCCTATGGCTGAAAAGAAATCCTCCCCACAGTTAGCCATGTGGAGGGGAGGGGCATTGGCGCTGAGCTGTTCGCGTTTGGCTAGCAGGGATCTTCCCTGATACCAGCCACACGGTGGTGGGAGGGGTAAAGCGATCAACCCAGAGAATTGGATGGGGGAGGTAGTTTGGTTTCTGCTGCTGCACGTTAACAAGAAAACCGCAGCACTAAATGGCCAACTCAATGGGCTTTGCTTGGTATGGGAAAGGAGGGCGCTGCTGTTATGAAGGTTGCAGAAACCGAAAGACTGTGGCTTACCTTGGCCGCCTGCAAGCCAAATTCTGTTGCCCGGCCCTGCGTGTGTGATCTCTAACACCGAAGCCTCAGGCACTCAATATAAGATGCAAAATGCGACCAGGTACCAAAACCACATGTGCTGTGTCATGTGACTAGTGTTGTTCACCGGGAAAGAGTAGAGTCCTTGTTCTGTAAAATGGATCTTTTTAAACACTTCACTCCCTTTTCCCCCCAGCAGCTGCAAATGTTTCAAGCCTCCCTCCGCCGTCCCAAAGGCTCTCTCAGATAAGGCGGTGAAAAAAACGCACGCGCGATGACATGTTCTCTGAGCTCATGCAGTCGTCCGGCACTGACAGAGCTCAGCAGAATGTGTGGAGGGACACAGTAGCACAGTACAGGAAAGTGGCCAATGAATGTGAGGACAGGAGGGATGATCAAGATGAGAGGTGGTGGCAGGAAGATCAGAGGAGGCAGGATGCAACGCTGGGGCTACTGCGGGAACAAACGGACATGCTCCAGCATCTGGTGGAGGTTCAGGAATGGCTTCAGGATCACAGACTGCCGCTGCAGCCCCTGCTTAACCACTCTCCCTCCTCCCCAAGATCCATGGCCTCCTCACCCAGACGCCCAAGAATGTGAGGGGGAGGGGGAGGCTCCGGGCACCCAACCACTCCACCCCAATGGACAGCCCAAACAACAGAAGGCTGTCATTCAACAAGTTTTGAAGTGGCCATTTCCTACCCTCCTACCCTCCTTCCACACCCCACCCAGGCTACCTTGTGAGTTATCTCCCTATTTTTACAATCAATTAATAAAGAATACATTATTTTTAAATGATAGCGACTTTATTTCCTTTGCAAGCAAGCTGTGATCGAAGGCAGGAGGTCCGGTGGCTTACAGGGAATTAGAGTCAACCAAGGGGGCAGGTTTTCATCAAGGAGTGATGATGTGCAGTGCTTCCTCCTGTGCTCTTCGAATTGCCTTGATGTCTGGTTGCATATATTCAGCAGCCAGACGATTTGCCTCAACCTCCCACCCCGCCATAAAGATCTCCCCCTCACTCTCACAGAGATTGTGGAGCACACAGCAAGCAGCAATAACAATGGGAATATTGGTTTCCCTGACGTCTGATCGAGTCAGTAAACTGCACCAGCGACCCTTTAAACGTCCAAATGCACACTCTACCACCATTCTGCCCTTGCTCAGCCGATAGCTGAACAGCTCCTTACTACTCTTCAGGGTGCCTGTGTATGGCTTCATGAGCTAGGGCATTAAGGGGAAGGCTGGGTCCCCAAGAATAACTATAGGCATTTCAATATCCCCAACAGTTATTTTCTGCTCTGGGAAGTAAATCCCTTCCTGCAGCCATTTAAACAGACCAGAGTTCCTGAAGACGCGAGCATCATGAATCTTTCCCGGCCATCCCACATTGATGTTCGTGATACGTCCCTTGTGATCCACCAGTGCTTGCAGCACCATTGAAAAGTACCCCTGGCAGTTTATGTACTGGCTGCCCTGGTGGTCCGGTCCCAAGATAGGGATATGCGTTCCGTCTATAGTCCCACCACAGTTGGGGAATCCCATTGCAGCAAAGCCATCAAGTATGACCTCCACATTTCCCAGAGTCACTACCTTTGATAGCAGCAGCTCAATGATTGCCTTGGCTACTTGCATCACAGCAACCCCCACAGTAGATTTGCACAGTCCAAATTGATTACTGACTGACCTGTAGCTGTCTGGCATTGCAAGCTTCCACAGGGCTATTGCCACTTGCTTCTCAACTGTGAGGGCTGCTCTCCTCTTGGTATTCTGGCACTTCAGGGCCGGGAAAAGCAAGTCACAATGTTCCATGAAAGTGCCTTTAAGCATGCAAATGTTTTGGAGCCACTGGGAATGATCCCAGACCTGCAGCACTATGCGTTCCCACTAATCTGTGCTTGTTTCCCAGGCCCAGAATCAGCTTTCCATGGCATGAGCCTGCCCCATTAACACCATGATCTCCAAATTGCCAGGGACCATGGTTTTAGAGAGCTCTGTGTTCATGTCCTCATCACCATGCTTATGTTGCCTCCTCACCTGGTTTTTCAGGTGCTGGTTCTGCATAAACTGCATGATAATGCATGAGGTGTTTACAATGGTCGTAACTGCTGCTGTGAGCTGAACGGGCTCCATGTTTGCCATCCTATGGCATCTGCTCAGGCAATCCAGGGAAAAGGGTGCAAAATGATTGTCTGCCATTGCTTTCATGGAGGGAGGGCTGACTGATGACATTTACCCATAACCATCCGTGACAAATGTTTGGACCCATCAGGCATTGGGAGCTCAGCCCAGAATTCCAATGGGCAGCAGGAACCATGGGAACTGTGGGATAGCTACCCACAGTGCACCGCTCCCAATGTCCATGCTTGCCACGGTACTGCCACCGAAGTAATGTGCTTAGTGTGGGTGCATGAACTTGACTTTCTACAATCTGTTCCCAAAAATCAAGTCTGTGAAATCGGAGTAATTTTGAAGTGTAGACAAAGCCTTATTAGTTTTTAAGGTGCCAGAGGATTCCTCATTGTTTTTGTGGATACAGACTAACATGGCAACCCCTCTGATACTTGTCACTCTGCTGAGGATGTTATCTTAACAATTTACCATCTGGCAGATCAGATTAACAGATAGTGTGTTATGGACAAAGTCACTCAGCCAGAGCCGGATCTCTGGATAAATCACTCTCCTATTTGAGCTCTGAGTTGGGGATTTCAAGTCAAGCAGAGGATGAATTTATCAGCCCCTTACAAAAAACCAGTGTATGCAAACACGGAGACTCAGCTCCCTGTGTAAAACCCTGCCATTCCCCAGACCCTGCAACCCTAGCACTGAAAAGCCACAGCCCTGAGCCACAGCAGTCAATCTCCCCAGAACACCCCACACAGGCAGAGACATGAGACTTTGGCTTCTCTCTCTGCAGAGCTCAGAGGTGATTTACTCCCCAGCAAGAGCGGGGCATCCCCAGGTTTCTTCTCCAGCAGAATCGTCTGATGCCTGGTGTGTCCTTATTTGCAGGTGTCCCGTCACAGGTGCAGCTGGTGGAGTCCGGAGGGGGTGTGAAAAAGCCTGGAGCCTCTCTCCGCCTCTCCCGCAAAGCCTCCGGGTTCCCCTTCACGGATTAGTGCATGGAGCGGGTCTGTCAGGCTCCCGGGAAGGGGCTGGAGTGGGTCGCCGTATCAGCAGCGGCAGTGGGAGTAGCACTTGGGAGGTTGATGCAGCCGAAGGGCGATTCACCATCTCCAGGGACAATCCCAGCAACCTGCTGTGTCTGCAGCTGACCGGCCTGAAGCCCGAGGACACCGCCCGCTATCGCTGTGCCAGACACCCCCCTGCACAGTGATGGTAAGCCGGTCTGAGCTCAGACAAAAACCTCCTGGGGCGGTTCCCAGAGAAAGTCCCGGCTGGTTTGATGCTGCCAATCCGCGCGCTGGGCGCTCACAAGAGAAAGCAATTTCCTCCGTTTGAAATGGGGAAACTAACCCGGCTGTACAGTCAGGTCTAGATCCACAGGAGGCAGAGATACCGGGAACCGGGTGTCCCGCACTGGCTGTCTTGGGGATTCACTCGGTCCCAGATATTCTATTGCAGACACTGATATGGGTTACAAGGAATTATTATCTGTCCAAGAGAACTCCAGATATTCCCATATTCGCCTCTCAGTTCCCGTGTGAGGATAGAAAGCAGCATAGGTGAAAACACAAACCCTGGCATCTGTAAAGGAAACCGAATCCCTATTCGTCAATGCGAGAGAGCTGTTTAAGACATGTTTAAGATGTTACACATGTATTCCACTCCCTGCCCTGTACATTGTCTCACTCCGATTAACCTCAACAATGAACTGGTCTCCAAACAGTCTGAGAGCCTATTACCATGGCGCATTATGGATTCAACTATCCATCCTTACCGTCTGAGCACCACTCAGTAAAACCGGCTATTTAACATTCCCTTGTTTCCCCATACACCCCCCCCACCCCATCTATCCATCCATCAACAGTCATCCTTCCTATCTATCTATCTATCTATCTATCCCCGCTCACGGTGCTTAGCCAGAGGAACCTCTCTCTTATATGAAGGGGTCTCTATGGAAATCAAGAGCTAATCACCATGTTTAAATCCTGCCACGGCTCTGGCCCTGCAGCTCCCCCGAGAAGAAGGAGCAGGTTTTTCCACACTCTCACTTTCACTCTTCCCCTCGGAATTTCTTCCACAAAACCCAGGAAGATGAGAGTTTGGCTGAACTTAATTCTCACTCTGTCAATTCTCCCAGGTAACTATTAAAGAACAAAGTGTACGCCCTTCCGGGTTCCTGAGCGTGATAGAATCAGGGGTCTAAAGAAATCTCTATTTTCAGCGGCCAGGCTGCAGGTCCTGCTGGTGGAGTCCAGAGGGGCTGGAAAAAGCCTGGAGCCTTCGGGTTCACCGTCAGCAGTTATCTCATGGATTGGATGGCTCCGTCTGGCCCCCGGGAAGGGGCTGGAGTGCCCAATGGGGTTTGCATCAAACCCAATGGATGGAGCGAATTCCTCATGGGGACAAATCCTCAGCCAGCGTAAAGTCACACAACTGCTTTCACTAGATTCGAGTTACTCTCGATTTACACCCGTGAGGATCTCGCCCTTTAAGCAAAAGGGGATGTTTAGCGCATTAAAGCCACAGAGGGTGATTAGTACATTATAACCGGTGTGGGGCCCCTCACCTTGGCGTCTCCACCCTTCACAAGTGCTTATTGCCTTTATCCCCACAAGGCCGCCGTGAGGCCGGGGAACTATCACAGCCCCTGGTTCAAAGAGGAGGGACGGACGCCGGGACATGCAAATTGGCAATGCAGAGTCCGGGTGGGGCTGTGGGGCAGAGATCACCCGGCGCCTGACTAAGACCCACTGACAGAGCCTGGGAATATGGGCAGAGCTGCGACTTTCCAAAGGGACTGAGGGATTCTTTTCACCCCACTGACATCTGTAAATCAAAGCCCTGACTCTCAGCTGGTACCAATGGGTGTTGCTGAGACATCCCGACCCACAATAAATCTCTGCAATTTCATAATTTCACCATGGAGATAAAAGACCCCGCCCCTCAGCCCTTGATGACATCACTCAGCCCAGCGCTGGTCCTCGGGTCAATGGGGACAGTCACGTGACCAAGGCTTCTAAGATCGGGGTCACTGCAATTGCAGACAGAGGCTGAGGCAGAGGGAGAAAAAGACCCCGGGATGGAAAGAGACCAGAACGCGGCTTCTACTGAACAACATAGAGCTCAGTGCTCCCTCCATCCTTCCGTGAAAGTCCCATCCTAGATTAGGCAACCCCTGAATTTTAACTGCCAGGATTTCCATTGTTATAAACAAGCGTGCCTCAGTTTCCTCTTGGACCCAGAGAGTCTCACATGCACAGCCCCCGTTCTCCTTCCAAATATTTTTCCCTCCAACCCTCTGATCCCAAGGCCATGAAGAACAAGGGGTGTCCTGCATTGAACCACCCGAAACATGCTCTGTCAGGCCATAAGATGGTGTTGAGGGGTGAGAGATCACTTCTGTCCTCCCTGGGATAACAGTATCATCAGGATCCGGCCGCCCAGGGGCTGCACAGCACAGAGGAAGGGACCGTCTGCACCGATAGTTAATCACTCAAAATAGTAAGGGTAAGAGTGTGTGTCTCTTATAAGGAGCGGGGCATGCAAATAAGGGCGAGAGTTTCCTGTTTAAATGTGTCCCTCTCCCTGCCCAGGCTGCAGCCGGAGACACAATCCGCAGCCCCCTGGGTCTGTGCAGTGACCAGCCAGTCCCCTAAGAACTTTCCCCTCCAGCACCCGGGAAAATGCGATTTTTGCTCCTTTTATTTTTCGCTGCAGCAGCTTTGGAAGGTATTTTCCTCCTCTGAATAACTGACAGTTAGAATAGTTTCTTACCTCTGCTTTTATGTCGATATTAACAACCTCTCTTTATTCCCAGGTGTCCGGTCCCAGACGCTGGTGGAGTCCGGAGGGGGTGTGAAAAAGCCCGGAGACTCTCTCCGCCTCTCCTGCAAAGCCTCCGGCTTCACCTTCAGCAGCTACAACATGGGCTGGGTCCGCCAGGCTCCCGGGAAGGGGCTGGAGTGGGTGGCTGAGATTAACACTGGTGGATCGAACCAATGGTATTCCCCGGCTGTTCAAGGGCGATTCACCATCTCCAGGGATAACGCCAAGAGTGAGCTGTATCTGCAGCTGACCGGCCTGAAGCCCGAGGACTCCGCCCGCTATTACTGTGCGAGAGACACAGTGAGAGTAAAACGGTCCATGCTAACACCAAAACCGGAGCTGCGGGACTTCCCGCGCCGGCCGCGTGGGGGCAGCAACGACACAAACAAAACTCTCCTGTCGGGGCCGCAGGAGGGGAAGGGCCGTCAGGGCTGAAACCTCTGACATCGCGAGTTAACTCTTTCATGTCCGGACTACGTCTCCCCTCCCAGTGCATTGCGGAGCGCTGCTCGCCTCACGCAAACGGCTCTTCTCGTGCGAGTGAACGGGGGATCTCCAGGGAGCGAAGCAACGAGCCATTGGCCCCTTCTCCTTCTGGCTAAACCTGCCGGGGACTGTTTCCCTCTGGTCACCCCACAGCTCCCTGGAGCCGGTCACTGCTGGGAAGGGGATGCAGTCCCAACTCTCTCCCAGCGCCAGCGGGTCCCAGCCGCATGGGACCCCGTGAACCGGCTCCTTACCCCCGCCCCCTCCCCTCCACAGCCCGCTGCTCAGGGCCCGGAGCTGCAGAGCTGAGATTCGCCCTGACTTACGAATACTTATGACTATTTATATTTATTTGTTTCCTTTATAACAAACAAACAAACGAAAAAGAACCAGCTGTGGACACCGCCACCTGTCACTGCGCCAGAGACACAGTGATCAGAGCACAGCAGGGCCGGTATCAAAAGGGGAAGTGGCTTTTCAGCAGTGCAGAGATACTGGGTACCGTGGGATTGGTAGGGGAGTAGCTCCCCGGCTCAATGTCTACAGTTACACTAGTACATGTATGCCCATGACAGTGGACCACCTAAGACAACCACAAGACTTTCTGTTCCCTTCTCACCTAGATAAAGACACCCCCCTCCGACCCCTCTTTTCTACACTGATAGAAACAACTTAGGTATTGCCCCTCTAACATTGTTAGTTACCACCCTGTACCTTGTAGAGGTTGCTTCTATCGAAACATCTCAATCCATCACCCTGTCTGTCATACTGACCGGATCTTTAAGAGGGGTGAGTGTGTTCTTGTCAGGGCCAGGTGCTTGGGGCAGCATTCAGAATGGGGCGGCAGTCCGTGTCCCGCGGCGGCAATTCTGTGGCGACAGCTTGGGACAGCAAAATTGGTAGATCAGCCCCTGGTTCTTGTATCCTCTTCAGGACCTGTGTTAACACCATAACCTTGTATCGGGGTGTTCTGGAACTACCCTTAAGGAATGTGTTGATGTGAATATTTAGTGCCGAGGAAAGCTTCTGCTTTTGCAGTGCCAGCCCTGTCCTTGCCTAGATCATGGATTGGATAGCTACCCTGCAAGGGGGCATCTGCTTTGTAATGGGGGCTGACTTTTGCTCATAGTTTGACTCTTGCTGTTTTTGCCTTAGATTTGCAGGGCCTGTCTTTAGGTCAGGGCTCAGGCCGTACCCCAAGCCCTTATACCAGGTCTTATCCGCAGGTGCTCTCTTTGTACTACACCCTGCTTCACAGATGGGGAAACTGAGGTACAGGGAGGGGACGGGACTTGTCCACTGTCAAAGTCAGATTCAGGGCTCACATAATTTGTCAGACCACTCTGTTTATTAGCAAAGCGCTTTGTCAGTGCACCCAGATATGTGAGCCTGTTAGCCAACGGCCAAGGATGTTTGATGAGGTGCCAGCTATGCCCGTTTATACCATCCGTGACTTTAACCGCTAGGACGCACTGTCCCTTCGCGGCGGGCAGCCCGGGCTAGGCTGACGGATGCCCCAAGGTCCTAACCACCTGTGACTTTAACTGCTAGAGCTCAGAGCCCCTTCGCAGCGGACAGTCAATACTGACTGACAGGTGCCCCAATGGCAGCACTAAGAGCCTCTCCACACCCGTGACTTTAACTGCTAGAGCTCAGAGCTCCTTCGCAGCGGGCAGCCAGGATTGACTGACAGGTGCCCCAAGAGTTTGCCCCGTGGAGGCAGCACAACTCAACGCTAGGCTCTTAGTACTCTCACCTAATGGCCAGGCTTTAGAGCCAAAACGGCTGAGGTTCTTTAATTGTGTTGGCTGCTTTACAGTAAACCAGAGAAAACAAGTCAGGCTTATGCACAAATGGTTACCAAAATTTATTAAGCTAGATTCTAATCATATGGTTACAAAATTGCTAGTGCCTACTTATTTAAATGTAGAGATGTTACACACACAAACAAGTTACAAAACTGAAGCCACAATCCCAAAGGAAGAAAACAAAGTATAGAGCTCTATTTCAAAATATGTGTACACTAAAGATAGGAGATCAGGTGTGGGTGCTTCTTACCCTCCTTGCATCTCTCGATTCCAGCGGTGCCAAGCCAGGATCGGTCACTCAATTCCGCGGAAAGACGAATAAGGGACAAGGCATAGGGACCCTCTTAGCTGCAGAAGCCTTGGGAGGCTGTCACTTATCTGACCAGCAGATAGATAGTGAAAAGCACTCCAAAATCATGGTGCTGTAGGTCCCCTACTTATACCTCTGTACTCCTTTATTCTCTTTCTCCTTTCTTATGCCAAATTGAGGCTGGTCTGTCTGGGTGACGCCAGCTTTCGCAAGAGTAGTTTACACTTGCAAGGGAGAGAAACAATAAGTGTTGACTACTGGACATTTCTTTTATCAGGGTAAATATTTTCCCAACTAGGATGTTGGTGTGTGTGCATCACGCTAGTTAGTAGGGGCTAAGAGCCATGTCTGTCACAGGGCCTCTGCCTGCTGTAAGCTTAATCGTTGTATCTGTTCCCAGAGGCACATTGTAGCAGCACACCTGTGCTTCTCACAGCTTCAAAGGCTGTGCTGGAATATATGTTAAGTGCCCTGTTCCGGCTTCCTCCTGTGTTTCCAGCAATGCTGGTCTGGGGGGGGGGGGGGGGGCCTGGCTGTCTGGCTACAGAGCCCCTCTCTGAGGCTCAAGCTAGCTTATTTATACAGCTAAGCCAAAGCCAATTTAACATAAGTGACAAAAGGAAGCAGAAACTGACAAATATACATACATATCTTATTTGCATACTAACGATTACCAATCTCCTAGCTCAGTAGGAGCTATGAATTAATTAGTTTGAGGACTCATTGTCTCACACTCCTTAATGTTTCTCTTCCTGACAACTATATTTCAACAAACCCTTCAAGTAGCATTTCTTTAATGAATTGTAATTTCAATATAATTTATTCTACTTTCACACCACTGTCACCCAGAACGCAAGTGGCAAAGGCAGTAACAGAACCAAGGTAATCTGTCCCAGTCTAGTGTCCCCTCCTACAGACAACACTGCTTCGCCTCAGTAGCATGATTTGTCTTCATCATCATCAGTCATGTGGCCATCATGGTGGAGGTCAGAGTAGATGATCCTAATAGATATTTCTGGCAGTAATTACAATACTAATGAATTGTATCCCTCACAGTGCCTTATCCACCAGGCACCTCATATATATATATATATATATATATAAGGATTAATGATGTAGCACCTAACCAGGGGACTCATTGTCTTTGACTATGTATCTGTGCAGCATCTAGCACAATGGGGTTGTGAAGTTGCTTTTTGCTTATAAGAGATGCCAGCAATGCCCCTCTGCCATGTACATTGGCCAAACTGGACAGTCTCTACGTAAAAGAATAAATGGACACAAATCAGATGTCAAGAATTATAACATTCAAAAATCAGTCGGAGAACACTTCAATCTCTTTGGTCACTCGATTACAGACCTAAATGTGGCAATTCTTCAACAAAAAAAACTTCAAAAACATACTCCAACGAGAGACTGCTGAACTGGAATTAATTTGCAAACTGGATACAATTAAGTTAGGCTTGAATAAAGACTGGGAGTGGATGTGTCATTACACAAAGTAAAACTATTTCCCCTTGTTTATTCCCCCCAACCCCCCTACTGCTCTTGTCAACTGCTGGAAATGGCCCACCTTGATTATCACTACAAAAGGTTCCCTCCTCTCCCCCCTCCCCCCCCCCCCCCAGCCCCTCTCCTGCTGGAAATAGCTCACCTTTCCTGGTCACTCTTGTTACAGTCTATATGGTAACACCAATTGTTTTATGTTCTCTGTGTATATAAAATCTCCCCACTATATACTCCACTGAATGCATCCGATGAAGTGAGCTGTAGCTCAGGAAAGCTTATGCTCTAATAAATTTGTTAGTCTCTAAGGTGCCACAAGTCCTCCTCCTTCTTTTTGCTGATACAGACTAACACTGCTACCACCCTGAAACCTGTCATTAATAAAAAAGAAAAGGAGTACTCTGAAACCTGTCATTAATAATGTGTATCTCTTTATAGCATGGGATTGCAGAACAGCAGAACAGTGCCCATATCCAACTATTTCTCCATTATAATAGGGTTCCTAACTCCTTTGGACTCGTGAAATGTCAGACAAAATCACAAGAGAAAGGGTATGATTGCTCTTCTCCAAATATTCCTTCATTCCTAAGAAGGCGCTGTCCTGCACTTATATTTGGCTGAGACTTTCAAAGAACATAGTGTTAAAGGACGAAATCCTATTTATGTTAACTGAGTTTGGGCGTCCAGATCCCTTGGGCGGTTTAGAAAATTTCACACACACTTTGCTGAGCTGAATTCACTGTATCAAGGGGATACTCATCCCAGGGAGAGATCTACATGTGTAGTCAGAGCTCACACCCTGTCATCTCTTATATTAATGCTGGGAAACTCGCATGCAAATTCCTGCCCAAGAAGGTTCCTGCTTAAATCCAAACCCCCGATTGGAGCAGTCTCGGTCTCCTCCCCTAGACACAGAGCTGCCCGGTCCTGGCTGCCGGGGACAGTTTGCACCTTCACTTAAGATGAACCTACGACTGGTTTTCCGGTTCACGCTGGAGGCCCCTTTAGGTAAGTGTCTATGGGGGGTCAGAAGGGTTCCTTGCTGCAGTGCCTGCAGAAGAGGACATGTTCCAAGGAACCAAAGGGAATGAGGTGTCCGGATCCCAATGCAGTTCAGTGACAATTGGGTGACTCACCCCCTAAGGAGCGGTCTCAGGGTGTTTAATTTTCACATGTTCCCCACTGGCAGGGGATAGGAGCCTGGCTCACTGATTCATTTCTGGATTTCCTTCCCAGGTGTCCTCTCTCAAGTGTAGCTGCGAGAAACGGCCTGGGAGTTGCTGCCCAAATTCCTGTTGGTCAGTGTCACAGAGCTGTGGTGGAGGCGGGGGGGGGGGGGGAGGCTTAAAATATTATACATGTATTCGACTCCTGGCCCTTTACTTTGCCACATTTCTATTAGCCTCCTTACTGAACTGGTCTATAGCCAGTATACCTGATTTTCCATGGCCTTTACCCAGGTACAGTCATTTACAAGTTACAATGGATGGGGAATATATTAGTGAAACTGTTCCCATTGAGTTCTTTGAGGAATATGGACATCTTAATTAGGATAAATTCTCCTCTTAAAAACATTATAAGGAACTGAACTATGTTCAAAATACAGAGGCACACAAACTATGTGTATTCCCTCCAGGTGATAAAATATATGTCTGCCTCCTCTAAAAGAAAAAGTCTGAAAGCTATGAGGAACGAATATATTAAATATAACCAGGACCTCCTGTAAAATGTAAAACCCTCCATGTGCCTCTGATTTTTCATTACACGTGTTATGCTAGGAGATATAAAAGGGAATAGAGTGACAGGACAACAATCCATATTGACTCCAACAGATTTACTCCTCTCTGTCATAGGGTGTTAACGACAGGATAAATAGACTGTTTTCTGAGTTTGTAGATGAATAACGAGAAAATAATATTGCTGTTTTTTAACCTTGGCCCGAATGATATTATGTGATAAGGAGTTCCATAGGTAAATTGTGTGGAAAAGGATTCCCTTTTTTCCTTTCCCCTTTTCCCTTTTTCCATTAGACAAAAATAATAATTTCATGCTAACATTCTCAATAAAGACACTTACATTTAGATATAATGTTCAAGATCATGGGCCAGATTTTCAAAGATATGGAGGTGCTCAAAGACGAAGATAAACTCCCAGTGGTATTTTGAAAAGCTCCTGAGTTAGCCACCTAACTCCCATGGAGGTGTTCTGTTATACGCCCCCCCCACACACACACACACACAATCCATGCAGAGTCCTTCAAATCTGACATTTATTTTCTCCTTCTGTTGTAAAATGAGGACAAGTCCCAGGGGGAGCACCCTCTTTTAACCTGAAATCTCCTGCCAGACACTCTCACCTCTCGCTCCCACCCCCGGTTGGGTGAAACCTACCTGTATGTTCCTGCTTCAATGGGTCCCTGTTTAAATACAAAGCTCTAATTCTAGACACTTCAATATTCATCCAGGAATATCTCCTTCACAAAGTCTTCCACAATATCTGCAAATAAATATGAAATCCTTACAGACTTTATCTTCGATTGACCTTTCCTTCATGAGGGAATGAATCGTTTCTCTTTATAACACTGCCCCTCGTTCATGTATTTTCTCTTTTATTCCCCAGCAGATGTCCTCTCTGAAATCCAGCTGATCTAGTTGGGGCCAGGACCCATGGGATCCTGCAATCATGGAAAAGTAGGTGTGCAAAGGCCATCAAATCCATCCGCCCATGTTCACGAAGAACCAAGTCCACCTTTCCTAGAAAATGGTGAAGGATGCTGGCTCAGGTCTCTCGATCACTCAGAGTTATCGGTTTCTCTGTATTTCTAAACCAACCTGCAATAATAATCTATATCACCCCCCACCTGAGCCATTAACCCGTTATAATTAGCTAAGCATCTTATATATGAGGACTACAGGGAGAATTCAGGAAGAGGAATGGTGCGATTCAGTGAAACATACCACTTATCCTGGAAACAGCAATCAGCGTGATTTGAGGTATAGGACTGCCAAGTTATTTTTTGTTTGTTTGTTGTTTTGTTTTTACCATTAAATAATCGAATAAAACAAGTCTTTACTGAATGACTGGAAGAAAGAAAGAAAGAAAGAAAGAAAGAAAGAAAGAAAGAAAGAAAGAAAGAAAGAAAGAAAGAAAGAAATTATGCGCCCCAGCCTTATCTGGAAAAATCTCTTGTAGAGTAAGTGCCGTGTGCTTAATCAGTAGGGGGCACTGTCGCTACAAAGAAATTGACTAAGTAAAGAGCCACCGGGATAGTAAATAGATGAATGTTCTCTCAAAAGCGTTTTGGGAGCCAGACCATTGGCATGGACAAGACTGAAGTGTTTGGGTGCTCCTGTCTCTCTTGCTTTTTCCTAAATTTCTTCACCCTTCACTTTTGATCCTCCTCCACATTTGTCTAGAACAAGTTACAAATGACGGCAAGTTACATGATGCACATTCCTTACAGATGTTCTCAGGGACAAACGCCATGGACATTTCTCTTACCAGCAGTGGTTGTAGCTGCTTTTCATCAGCTTTAAAAGCTCTTCTTATGGAGAGGTAAGTATCATTAGCCCCTTTTTTATAGATGGGGAAACTGAGGTACAGGGAGGAGAAGGGACCTGCCCACTGTCACCCAGCAGACCAGGGCAAAGCCAGGAACCGAATCCAAGTCTCTGGAGTCCCGGTCTAATGCGCCATCCTAACAGAGCGGACTGTTTCGCCTCTGTAGCATCATCAGCATCACCATGGCTCCTACTGTGCTGAAGGTCAGACTAGATGGTCCTAAAAGACATTTCTGGTAATAACAACAATAATAAACTGTGTTCCTCCCGTTGACTACGAGTCCAGGCATCTCATGTTCATATCAGGGTTAAAGATGTAGGACCTTAGCAGGGGACTGACTCGCTTTGACTACGTATCTGTGCAGCGCCTAGCACATGGGGGCTGTGAACTTGCTTGCGATAATAATGTGTGTCATCCACATGAGCCATTAACTGATGACTATTAGGCAGGTGCCACATTTATGAGGACTACAGAGAGAACTAATTTACCCCGTGCTTTGCATGAGAGGGTGGGGTATGCAAATGATTATTTCGCTTCCTCTTAAGAATAGAATATCTCCGTTCTTTACTTCAGCGGTCCCTGCAAAAGTCAAATCTGTGTCATTTCCTCTGGATCTTCGTGCCTGTTCCTAGCTGATTTCCAGGAGGGAAGATGAAAACTTTGCTTCTCTCTCTCCTTCTCTTTGCTATTGCAGCATGTAAGTACCGAGGAGGGAGCAGTCTCCCGTCTCTACCGATCCCGCTGCTGGTCATCTCTCTGACTGAGATTTCTCCGTGCTCTTTGCAGGTGTCCGTTCCCAGGTTAAACTGCTGCAGACCGGAGCAGCCCAGGTGAAGCCCTCACAGACCCTGAGACTCACCTGCTCAGTCTCTGGATTCTCTCTTACTGAGTACGGGTATGGCGTGAGCTGGGTTCGACAGTCCCCGGGGAAAGGCCTGGAGAGGTTATCCACTGTGTACTGGGATGATGACAAGCGCTACCACGAATCCCTCAAAAACCGATTGACCATCTCCAGGGACACCTCTAAAAGCGAGGTGTATTTGGAAATGAGAGGCATGGACGCCGGAGACAGCGGCACCTATTACTGCGCCAGGAGCTACACAGTGACCCAGAGCAGAGCAGGGACTGGTACAAAAAGGGGAAGCGGACTCTGAGCTGTGCAGTGAGGCCAGATTAACTCAGAGCAAGGAGGTTCCCCCAGCCAAACTCCCTGTAAATGAAAAGAAAATGCAGAGTAGGTGAAAACAGCTTCTTTTCTCTCTCTCTCTCTCAATATGGTACTGCAGAAAGAGGAAGCACGAGATTCAGTGACACACACTGGAAAAAGCAATCCGTTGAATTAAACATATATGACTTCCAAGCGTTTCACCATTAAATATGTGAATACATCCAGTCGTTACCAAATGACAAAGAGAGGAGAGAGAGAGAGAGAGAGGTTTATCCATAAATATGTATTTCTAATAGATAGATAGATAGATAGATAGATAGATAGATAGATAGATAGATAGATAGATAGATAGATAGATGATACTGAAATCATGTTTTAGTTGTTTTGTAAAATGTCTAGTATAGTTTTGGATGTTGTATCTGTAGGAAGAAAACAGCAAGAAAAATGACAAAGAGAAGGAAAAGGGCCAAGGATATTAAGGGGGGCCAGAATTTTGAGGAAAACAATAACAAGAAAGACATTTATTCTTACTGTGACAGTGAAAGAGAATTGGTAGACTGAAACCAGAAACTAGAAGAGTAATTTAAACTCAAATATACAAAAAAGAATCTTAATCTCCGAACATGGGCAGGTGTGAATTTGTCACAAAAGGGATGATGACTGTAAGGCTAGTCGGGTGATAAACTAATAGGTAGCGGGTCTGATTCATAAACTATCTGTCAGAAGGCAAGAGGGGATATCCACCTGTTCTAGTAAAGTAAGTGTGTTGTGAAGGCAGCAAATGTAGCTCTGCCAGGTTGGGACCAGATCCAAAGCCCATTCAACTCAATGGAAAGCTTAGCTTCTCCCCACCAGGCTGAAAATCTGGCCTCCATGACTAAACTCTTTAGAGCATGGGATTGGAGAAGGATCTAAAGGCGCATATGTCAAACCGAATGTCCACTGGAGATGGCTCCTAGCTCCCTTGGGCTCTATTAGAAATTCCGGACTTTGCTGTCACAGAAAAGGTTCCATTAATTTCCCCAAATGTTCCCAAGTCCTAAGAAGTAGTCTATTGAAATTAAATGTGTCTGTGATGTTTCAAAAAGGTCAGTGAGAGTCAAGTGCCCAACCCCCTTGAGTTTCAATGGAATTTGGGCACCCAAATAAATCCCTTACACCATTTCAGATTTCTCAGCCCCCTGGCGGAAATCAGTTCACGGCCTCAAGCAGAGCCAGAGATCCCCATGTGTGTGCAGAGTTCACAATGCCATCTTTTATACCCACGCTGTGAAACCCGCATGCAAACTCCTGCTTCCGGGGGTTCTTGTTGAAATACAAACCCCCTGATTCTAGGAGCCGCCCTCGGTCTCTCCCCAGACACAGAACTGCCCGGTCGTGCCCGCTGGGGACAATTTCCACCTTCACCCATTAGGAACTTGCTACTGATCTTCCTACCCATGCTGGGGTCCCCTGCCTGTGAGTTCCTGTGGGGAGACTTGCTGCTGAATTCATTCCAGAGGCCCAGATTGTCAGTGGGGGAGGAGTCCGGGGGGAGGTAAACGAATGAAGCGCCCGGATCCCAAAGAAGTCAGTGGGTGTTGGGAACCTAACTCCCTTAGGCTCAGGGTTTTTTTATTTTCACACGTGCTCCTCCCCCAGGGGATAAAACTCATTTACGGTTTCCCTTTCCAGGAGTCCTCTCCCAAGTGCAGCTGAAGGAAACGGGCCTGGGAGCGGTGAAGCCCGGGGAGTCCCTTAAACTTTCCTGCACCAACTCTGGAGACTCGGTTTCTAGCACCAGCGCCACCTGGGACTGGGTCCGGCAGCCTGTGAGGAAAGGGCTGGAGTTTATGGGGAGCATCTGCGACAGACCTAGCAGGTGGTACATAGACTACGCCAGCTCTCCGCAGAGCCAAATGAGCATCGCACAGGGCACCGCCAAGAACCAGGTCTCCCTGCAGCTCCGCTCGCTGACAGCTGCGGACACCGCCACCTGTCCCTGCGCCAGAGGCAACGCTCAGGGACACACAAGCAGGCAGCTGTACAAAAACGGGAAGCGGGTTTTTCAATCGTGCAGCCAGACGTTGAGTACCCCGGGGAGACTCCAGGCGTGATTCTGCTTCGCCTTTACCCAGGCGGTGTCATTGTCAAGCTACAATGGAAGGGGAAGATATGAACTGGCTCTTAAAATCAATTAGCGACGACACCATTCATATTGTGTTCCTCTAGGGACATGGGCATCTTCACAGGAGAACATTCTCCTTTGAGGGAAAAATAAGGACTATAACTGCTTTCAAAATATGGTAGCAAACAAGCAAGGTGTGTTCCCTCCTCCTGCTGAGATAGATGTCAAATTCCGGTAACACAGAAAGTGACAAATCCATGCAATAAACATATTGATTCGAAATATCTTGGAGACCTGCAGTATTTATAATCTCCTCTGTGTGCGTTTGATTTTTCATTACATGCATTATGATATGAAAAGGAAATAGAAAAGAGGGGGAATGGAGACTCCTCCACCTTGACTGCAACAGAGTTACTACTGATTTACTCTACAATTTTATGAATGAGATAGAAAATGGGTCATTTCTCCTCTTATTCACCTTTGGTGTAACACGACCCAAAGATAAAAGTATTGTTCATGGCCTCGTGATCTCCTGTGGCAATGACACGGGTAAGTTGTGCCAAATTCTATAGGAAAGCATTCCCTTGAAAGAGGAGAAAAATGAGTTTGGGGCAAACACTTGCAGTGAAGATGCTGGCCTTGCCTCTACAAATAGTTTTCAGCATCATTCTCTATTCTCTGATATTCTATTCTCTGATAGTGCAAACATGAAACCAATACTTGTATCCCTTCTTCTGCTGGCCTCCCCCTCGTGTGAGTATTGCGTGGGACAGATCTGCACACCACCAGGTGTTGAATGGGTTGTGGGATTAATTCACAGGGCTCTGTCTTTTCCACAGGGGTCCTGTCACAAGTGCAGCTGGTGGAGTCAGGACTCGGGACTGTGGTCGGCAGGTCCTCACTATAGGCCAATAGTGATCGATCTATCAGGGATCTATCAAGGGGAGGGATAGCTCAGTGCTCAGTGGTTTGAGCATTGGCCCCCTAAACCCAGGGTTGTGAGTTCAATCCTTGAGGGGGCCATTTAGGGATCTGGGGAAAAATTGGGGATTGGTCCTGCTTTGAGCAGGGGGTTGGACTAGATGAGCTCCTGAGGTCCTTTCCAACCCTTATATTCTATGATTCTATGATCGATTTATCGCGGTCTAGTGTTCCCGGCCAATGGGAGCTGCGGGGGAGGTACCCACAGGCAAGGGAAGCTCGCGCAGTTCTTTGCTCCCCCTCCCCCAGGGGCCACAGGGGAGCGGTGTCTGCTGCCCTCAGGCCCACGGGGTTGGCAAATCTGCTGGCTGGATCCAAAGCCCTGAGGCGTTTGCCCACCCCTGGCCTGGAGGTAGGCTGGGGACGGGGCGCGCTGGGGAGGAGAGGGTGCGGGAACCTTGGCGGGCCTCAGTGAAGAACCCCGCGGCTGCGTGTTTGAGACCCCTGGTCTATGAAATGCAGACACCAGATAGTGTACATAGATCAATGTTCTCTCAACATGTCTTTGGGAATCAGACCACTGAAATGGAAGGGGCTAAATTTTCAGGATGCTACAAGATGAGGAAGCAAAAAGAAGAAGAAGGCATGTTACCAGCAAGAACAAATGGATTTACACTGGTCATTGCCAAGTTTAGGCTTTACATTTGGGGTAGGTTTCTAAACATCTGTGACGAAGTGGGACTGTTCTTAATGTTTCCTCTGAATAGTGTGGGGGTGCCTCAGTTTCCCCTAGGCAGTTCTTAAGTATCTAGGGGGTGGAGTAAGGGTGTATGATCATTGCAGAGCCCTAGAGGGCAGGTGTGTGCAGGGGTCTGGACACAGAGAATGGCCGACACCCTGTTTCCTGGCAACTGATGGCCTGGGCCCTTCCCCCTCTGCAAAGTGAGAGCTAAAGGGTTGGAGAACAAAGGAATCAGGTGACCACCTGGCCCGGGAAAGGAACAAAGCCCAGAGGAGGAGGGGCTGGAGGGAGTTTCAGTTTGGGGCTGGCTGGGACATGGAGTGAAGTGCAGACGTGGTTGTCTGGCTCACTGCCCCCCAAAATGGACCCAGCTGAGGGGTCCCGTTCTCTGCACCTGCAAGCTCTGTGTTAGACCATGTTCCTGTCGTCTAATAAACCTTCTGTTTTACTGGCTGGCTGAGAGTCACGTCTGACTGCGAAGTTGGGGTGCAGGACCCTCTGGCTTCCCCAGGAGCCCCGCCTGAGCGGACTCGCTGGGGGGAAAGCGCACGGAGGGGCAGAGGATGCTGAATGCTCCGAGCTCAGACCCAGGAAGGTGGAAGCTGTGTGAGCTGTGTGTCCTGAAGACAGGCTGCTCACAGAAAGGCGACTGCCCCAGAGTCCTGACTGGCTTCATGGGGAGCAGTTCCAGAGCATCGCCCAGGGACTCCGTGACAACATCAGAGGAGTGAAGTTCTGCAACAGCCTTCCAAGGGGAGAAGTGGGGGCAAAAAACCTAACTAGCTTCAAGACTGAGCTTGATAACTTTGTGGAGGGGATAATATGGTGAGTTTGCCTACAATGCCATGTATTCAGTCTGTGACTGCTTAGAAGCCAATATCTCCAACAGCTGGTGATGGGACACTAGATGGGGAGGGCGCTGAGTTACTACAGAGAATTCTTTCCCAGGAGTCTGCCTGCTGGGTCTTGCCCACATGCTCAGGGCTTAACTGATCACCATATTTGGGGTCGGGAAGGAATTTTCCCCCTCGTCAGATTGGCAGAGACTCTGTTTGTTTGTTTGTTGCCTTGCTCTGCAGCATGGGGGCAAAGGTCACTTGCAGATTTAAACTAGTGTAAATGGTGGAGTCTCTGTAATTTGAAGACTTTAAACCATGATTTGAGGACTTCAGTAACTCAGCCAGAGGTGAGGGATCTATTACAGGAGTGGGTGGGTGAGGTTCTGTGGTCTGCAATATGCAGAATGTTAGACTAAGTTATCATGATCTTCCCTTCTGACCTTAAAGTCTATGAGTCTATTTAAGCCCTGTCCACAGTGAATACTCACTCACTGTTAATTGACAAATGGCACAGATTGCAAACGTTGGTATTCTTAGAGTAATAACTTTTCAACAGTAGACCTCAAAGCTCTTTACAAGGAGAGGGAAGAATTGTCCTCCTTCTTGTTATAGATGGGGAAACTGAGGCAAAAGATAGGGAAGTAAGTGACAGGACTTGCCCAAAGTCACCCTGCGGGCCACAGCGAGGGAAGACTCATAGACTCAAGGATGTTAGGGCCAACAGACACCGTCCTGATCATCTAGTATAGTCACAGAACCTCACCCACCCATTCCTGTAACAGACTCCTACCTTCTGGCTGAGTTACTGCAGTCCTAGAATCATGGTTTAAACACTGTCTGAGCTCAGAATAAAACATTCACTCCTCAAAGTCTATTTAACCTACAATAAGCTTAACTGGGAGAAAAGAGACAATTCTAGGAACTCATGGATTTTATTTCATCTAATTCCTTTCCGTTAATTTATATTGAATCCCAGTGATCAGATTTAACTCCTCACAAAGAGACAATATTTCTACAACAGGGAGCTTCTCTTCCTCCTCCATTCACCTCCTCCTAACACACTGTGCTCCCCCAATGAGCCTCAGAAGTTTTATCAGGGAGGTTGCCTAGGGAGGTTGTGGAATCTCCATCATTAGAGATTTTTAAGAGCAGATTAAACAAACACCTGTCAGGGATGGTCTAGATGGCGCTGGTCCTGCCGTGAGAGCAGGGGACTGGTCTAGATGACCTCTCGATCTCCCTTCCAGTCTTATGACTGTAGAAATGGGGAACGGTTTAAGTGAACTGGGAGCCTAATCCAACTTTCAGAAGAGGCTTAAAATTAGCAGCCTAAATACCAGAGAAAATTATTAGAACTTAGGTCCCCAAATCATTTAGTTACACCAAACCCAACGCCCTGAGGCTCCTTTGTCAATTCTAGACGAATAAACAGTGTTGCTGAAAGACACCACAGGCCCACTACCTCAGTGCCCCAGTAACATTCTCAGCTGGCTCTCAGTAGATATTCCCCCTGCTATTCCGGGAAATGCATTTGGGACTAGGGTTTATTTCCCTTATAAAAGCAGGCTACGCAAATACCCTCACCCAGCTTCCTCTTTAAAGCCAGCCCTTCCCCTCACCCTGCAGGTCCGGGGTGGAGAATCCGCAGCCCCCAGTGTCTGTGCAGTGCCAGGCAAAGCCCCAAGGCTCAGGAACATGCCACTCTGGCTACATTTCCTTCTGATTGCAACTGTTTCCGCTGGTACATTGTTTTCCTAAAGACAACGGGGAGTCCCCTGGTTTTATATAAATCTCGACAGGAGCCAAGTCTGCAGGGATCTCACTGAGTCTTTATTTGCAGGTGTCCGGTCCCAGGTCCAGCTGGTGGAGTCCGGAGGGGATGTGAAAAAGCCCGGAGACTTTCTCCGTCTCTCCTGTAAAGGCTCCTAGTTCACCTTTAGCAATTACTGGATGAGCTGGGTCAGACAGGCCCCTGGGAAGGGACTGGAGTGCATAGGGGAAATACACCCAACTTCAACTACCATCAACTACACACAGCCTTTCAAGGGACGCTTCACCATTTCCACGGACTACTCCAACAACCTGCTGTATCTGCAAATGACTGGTCTGAGACCCGAGGGCACTGCCCGCTATTACTGTGCCAGACACACAGTGAGAGGAAGCCGGTCTGAGCTCAGACAAAAACCTACCCTGTCGCTTTCAGAAACAGGTCGCTGCTGGCGGGTATCAAGCACCAAAATCAGCAGAGGAGAAAAGAGAAAAAACAGGGGAATCTACCAATCCCTGCCTGTCACCTCCACTTTTCTGTTCTAGGGAATTTACCCAACTTGGAGGTTCACACTCATACAAGAAGGCATGTATGAGAGGGGCTTCCCCACCCCCTCCCCCTGCCACTTACACACCAGGAGGGTCCCCTTCTCCATCCACCCTATCCCACCCCACCACACCCAGCACCTCCAGATTCCCCATGTGCTGGGACTGAAGCAACAAAAATTATATCCGACAAACAGATCTTTGCGGGAGGGAACATCTGTTTGTCCTGAGATGGCCCAGAGCTTCGACTCCTGGGGCCCGAAAAGGGGCCTCCCGGCCCAACCTCAACAAAGGGAATAAATTACTATTAATTATTTATTATGATCCAAGATAATATTATAACTGAACAGCAGTGATTCAGGACTCCAAGTTTTATCGCAGGTGCTAGTATGCCCCAAACTGAGGTAATGTATCAGCCCCCCACAATGTTTAATGTCATTGCTTTCACAGCATCTGTGAGAGAGGGAAATGCTGCTGCCCCCCCTCCCCCCCCCCCATTCGAGATGAGGAACTATCGAGAACGAGTCTATAAAATATTTGCTGGCAAAGTTTGAGACTGCGCCAAAGCTGAGGAGGGGGAGGAGGATGAAGATCATGGTGGTGCTGATTGAAAGGGGTCTAGAAGCGCTGGGCTGTCATTACCAGGGCTGCAGCTTCCTTTCTTGCTTTCTCTCTTTTCTGCTACAATCCCTCACTCCCGGCTTCCTCTCTTACTGCTCTGACAGCCCCTTTCCGGAGCACTTCAGGACCAGGCTCCCATTTCGCAGGACTCCATGCAAACAAAGGGGACCTGATCCGATGTCGATCCAAGCCACTCAAAATCCCCCGGGGTTTCAGTGCGATGTGGGTCGGAGCGCTACACACATTGATACATAACTCCCCCTTCTCCCGGAATCCGAGGGCAGGAAATGAGATTACCCAAAGAAGGAGTTTGTGTGTCTTATAAGGAGCGGGATATGCAAATCAGGGTGAGAGTTTCCTGTTTAAATCTGTGCCTCTCTCTGCCCAGGCTGCACCTGGAGACACAATCCGCAGCCCCCTGGGTCAGTGCAGTCACCAGCCAGTCCCCTGAGAACTTTCCCCTCCAGCACCCGGGAAAATGAGGCTTTGGCTCCAGTTAGTGTTCCTTGCAGTGGCTTTGGAAGGTATTTCCTCCCCTCACACGCATTAGTGAGGCAGGGGAACAGTCTGTTATTGCTCTGAATATTAACACGATGTATAATATCTTTCTATTCCCAGGTGTCCGGTCCCAGACGCTGGTGGAGTCCGGAGGGGGTGTGAAAAAGCCCAGAGACTCTCTCCGCCTCTCCTGCAAAGCCTCCGGCTTCACCTTCAGCAGCTACCACATGAGCTGGGTCCCCCAGGCTCCCGGGAAGGGGCTCGAGTGGGTCTCACGCATTTACACTGATGGGAGCCAACAATTTTACGCAGACTCGGTCAAAGGCCGATTCACCATCTCCAGAGACAACTCCAACAACCTGCTGTATCTGCAAATGACCGGCCTGAAGCCCGAGGACGCCGCCCGGTATCACTGTGCGAGAGACACAGTGCGGGGAAGCCGGGCTGAGCTCAGACAAAAACCTGCCCTCGCTGGCTAAGGGCAAACTCTCCGCTGGGGGCGCTGCAGTTCTACAGCTGGCAGCGGGGAGAGCCGTGAAATTAATTACTCCTCCCTTGAGCTGCCTCGCTGTGGCTCTCTCACACACACACACAAATGCAGACACTGACTAACCGCACTATTTGCAGCGTCCAGCCCGCAACTTTCCCTTGTCCCTAATACACTCTGTCATAAATATAAAGGGAAGGGTAAACCCCTTTGAAATCCCTCCTGGCCAGGGGAAAGCTCCTCTCACCTGTAAAGGGTTAAGAAGCTAAAGGTAACCTCGCTGGCACCTGACCAAAATGACCAATGAGGAGACAAGATACTTTCAAAAGCTGGGAGGAGGGAGAGAAACAAAGGGTCTGAGTCTGTCTGTATTATGGGTCTTTGCCGGGGATAGACCAGGAATGGAGTCTTAGAACTTTTAGTAAGTAATCTAGCTAGGTATGTGTTAGATTATGATTTCTTTAAATGGCTGAGAAAAGAATTGTGCTGAATACAATAACTATTTCTGTCTGTGTATCTTTTTTGTAACTTAAGGTTTTGCCTAGAGGGGTTCTCTATGTTTTTGAATCTAATTACCCTGTAAGATATCTACCATCCTGATTTTACAGGGGGGATTTCTTTATTTCTATTTACTTCTATTTTTTATTAAAAGTCTTCTTGTAAAAAACTGAATGCTTTTTCATTGTTCTCAGATCCAAGGGTTTGGGTCTGTGGTCACCTATGCAAATTGGTGAGGCTTTTTATCCAACATTTCCCAGGAAAGGGGGGGTGCAAGTGTTGGGAGGATTGTTCATTGTTCTTAAGATCCAAGGGTCTGGGTCTGTAGTCACCTAGGCAAATTGGTGAGGCTTTTTACCAAACCTTGTCCAGGAAGTGGGGTGCAAGGTTTTGGGAAGTATTTTGGGGGGAAGGACACGTCCAAACAGCTCTTTCCCAGTAACCAGTATTAGTTTGGTGGTGGTAGCGGCCAGTCCAAGGACAACGGGTGGAATATTTTGTACCTTGGGGAAGTTTTGACCTAAGCTGGTAAAGATAAGCTTAGGAGGTTTTTCATGCAGGTCCCCACATCTGTACCCTAGAGTTCAGAGTGGGGGAGGAACCTTGACACACTCTGTGCCCCACACTCCGCTCCTCCCCAACTTTCCTCACCCCCCTCCACCTCCCACTACCTCAGGCTGATAGAACCAACGTTAAAGTGTATGAATTAAAATGTGTTATTTAAACCCACCTCCAACAGCCAGGCTGAGGGTTTCCGAGCTGCCCTAGAGATACGGACACCTCATGCCTATTATAACTGCTCGGGAGCTCTAGAAGACACATCTGCCTGATACTCCAGTACCCATTCAGTCCCATGTCACAGACAACTTATCCCTACCCCCATGTCCTCCCACTGCCATTCCCACCTCATGGAGATCCCCACGGCAGGGCTTATTCCCCTACCCTCCATATCCACACACCCCGCCCCCAGCGTCTCCCTTCAACTATTTTCACCTGCAGAGAACCCCATCAGCAGAACCTGAGCCCCTCCTTTCTATAACTTATAGATATTAGCTGACAAAAGCAGAAGCTTTTCAAGGGGCTCATATCTGGTGCCTACAAATTTGGGATCATTCAAGACAGGTGTAGATTTGTCCCTGAAGGAAAAGTATAGTCAGGATCACACTGCAGCGTGCTAGATGCTGTACAAACATACAGAAAAGTGCAGCTGAGTTCCCCCTCTTTCAGCCCTTGTGCAAGAGATTTGGGTCAATAATGAAAGGAGGGTGTCTCTCTCATAAGCAGCAGAATATGCAAATAAGGAGGACAGTTTCCTGTTTAAATCTGTCTCTCTGGGGAGGCTGCACCCAAAGAGAAAATCTGCAGCCCCCTGTGTCTGTTCAGGTACCAGCCAATTCCCTGAGTAGTTTCCCCTCCAACACCATGGAAAATGAGACTTTAGTTCGACTTAGGCCTTGTCTACACTGGCAAGTTGGAGCACATTAAATCAGCTCCTGGTGCTGTAATTCCTGAGGTGTCCACACTGGCAAGTTGTGCCCGGACTCTGCGGTTGGAGTGCTCTGGGTAATACACCTCGATGAGACGCATACAGCTTTCTGTGCCCCGGCGACAGCATTGCGGTGCCAGTGTGGACACCCTGCTCTATTACTGCGCTCTGATCGGCCTCTAGGACGTGTCCCACAATGCCTGTGCTAGCCTCTCTGGTCATTGGTTTGAACTCTGCTGCCCTGCCCTCAGGTGGCCAACTGTCAGACCCGGCCTTTAAATTCTTTGGGAAATTTGAAAGTCCCTTTCCTGTTTGCTCGGGGATGTGTGGAGTGCTCTCAGCGCATCTTTCCAGGTGACCAGGTCTCCACAGGACAGGCAATCCCCTGCTTGGAGCAATGCCGAGGTGCTAGACCTCATCAGCGTTTGTGAGGAGGAAGCTGTCCAGTCCCAGCTGCACTCCAGCTGTAGGAATTATGATACCTATGGGCAGACATCAAGGTCCATGACCAAAAAAGGGGCCATGACTGGGATGCCGTGCAGTGCAGGGTTAAAATAAAGGTGCTGTGGAATGCCTGCCACAAGGCATGGGAGGCAAACCACTGCTCCGGTGCTGTGCCAACGACCTGCCGGTTCTACAGAGGTGGACACAATACTTGGGGGCGACCCCACCTCCACTGCAAACAGCCCCGTGGACACTTCAGGGGCTGTTCCAGCTGAGAGGGTACCAACCCAGGAGGAAGAAATTGGAGGCGACGGTGCAGGGGAGGAGAGGGGCCCAGAGGCAGAGGACAACTCAGCATCCATAGGTACAGGCAGCCAGGAGCTCTTTTCTACCCCGGAGGAGGCTAGCCAGTCACAGCAGTCAGTGCTTGGGGAAGTGCAAACAGCAGAGGAGGCACCTGGTAAGCAGCTTTGATCTTGGAAAGCGAGTAGCTGGGGGCAGTTTGTTGGGGCGAGGAGGGTTGCAGGAAGCACACTTGGCTATGTGCGGTGCTCGTATAGACACGTGCCCGGAGGTGGAACAGGGCATTGATGGTCTCTCTCACATCCTAGTAATCGGCCTCAGTGATCTCATTGAAAGCCTCATGCAGATAGTGGGCAATCTGCTTCTGCAATCTGTGGGCAATCTGCTTCTTTGGCAGAGCTGCTTTGTCCCTTGTCCCATTAAGGGTAACATTCCCAGACCACTGTGATGTTGGGGTGGGGGGACAGCATTGCTGCACACAGAGAAGCCGCATAAGGGCCAGGGCAGAAGCCGTGTCTTGCACAAGATGATACCTTGCTTCCTTGCTCAGCCTCAGCAGCGAGATATCTTCAGTGATGAACACAGCCTGTGGAAAAAGTGTGGACAGTAGTGAGCATTGTGTCCCCTGCAGTGTTAGCTCTCCCCAAGACACACAGGCCTGGAGTACAGTAAGTCCCCCTGCCTCTGTGGCTACTCACCATTTCGGGGGTCTTGTGGCTTATGTGCACGCACTCTGTGACAGGTATCTGAATTGTGTTTGTGTTTAAGATCGGCTGTATCAGTGCTCTGTCGAGTGTTAACAATGGTGCCTATGTAAAATGTTGCATTTTGGCTTCACAGATGCAACCTTGGGATCCCAGTCGTCCTTGTTAACGCTGGCTGAATGGCTGCGCAGACTCAGGAAGCGGCCTCAAAAAAGTAGAGAGGACCTTTTCATGAAGTTATGCAGCAGGCTGCTGCTGAAAATAAGAAAATGCCGCAGAGGAGGGACCTCGGGAGGAGAGAACAGAAGGAGAATGTGGAGCAGCAGAAAGAAGCCACATAGCGGCTCCTAAACATTATGGAGCACCAAGTGGATTCAATCCAGGCTCCCCTAGTACGACAAATGGAGCAGCTCTGCCCCTGATCCTCCCTGCATCCGGTGTCCCAAAACTCTTTCCTTTGAACCCCCATGACATCACCAACACAGTTTGACTCCCCATGTATGCCTTCATGAGCCAAAACATCAAGGGGTAGGCAGGGTCTCCCAGGATCCCAATGGGCATTTAGATTTCCCCTACAGTGATCTTCTGGTCTGGGAAGAAAGAACCCACTTGCAGCTTCCTGAACAGGCCTGTGTTCCAAAAGATTCATGCATCATGCAACTTCCCGGACCAGCCTACGTTAATGTCTGTGAAATGCCCACAGTGATCCACAAACTCCTGAAGAACCATGGAAAAATACCCCTTTCGATTAATATACTTGGAGGCTATGTGGTCTGGTGCCAGAATTGAAATGTGCGTGCTGTCTATCGCCCCTCCACAGTTAGGGAAACTCATTTGTGCAAAGCCAGCCACAATGTCACGCACTTTGCCCAGAGCCATGGTTTTTCTGAGCAGGATGTGGTGAATGGCCCTGCACACTTCCATCAACACAAGTCCAATGGTTGGCTTGCCCTCTCCAAACTGGTTAGCGACCCATTGGTAGCTGTGTGGAGTAGCCAGCTTCCAGACTGCAATCACCACTCGCTTCTCCACCAACAGGGCGGCTCTCATTCTTTTGGCCCTGCACAACAGGGTGGGGCTGAGCGCAGCACACAGTGCCATGAAAGTGCCTTTCCTCATCCGAAAATTCTGCAGCCACTGCCCGTCATCCCAGACTTGCATGATGATGTAATTCCACCACTCGGAGCTTGTTTTCCAAGCCCAAAAGCAGCCTTCCACGGTGGTCAGCACCTCCCTGAATGCCACAAGCAATCTCCTGTCATATTTACTATGTGCAGAGACATCATTGTCAGCCTGCTCATCTTCACTTCGTAGTTTAAGGAGTAGCTGGGCTGCCATTCGTGTCATGTTAGTGAGACCCATGAGCATATTCCTCACCAGTTCGGGATCCATTCCCACAGAAGGAAGAGGCAGACAGAGCGCGCAGTACAAAAACCATTGAAAAATGGCGCCAAATGCTGATGGAAGAGCAGAGGCTGCTGGGATGCAAAGCAACCCCCCCCCACACACACACACCCCTTCCCACAAACTTCATATGCAGACAAGGAAGAGGTGCTCTGTGGGATACTGCCCAGAATGCACCGCTCCGAATGGCTCTGCAAGTGCCGCAAGCGTGGCCACGCCATTGCACTGGCGGCTGACAGTGTGAACACACAACAGCGCTTTCCCTGCCCTGCTCTCTGGGGGACGCTCTGACTCCCGGCGCTGTACATCTGCAAGTGTAGACACAGCCTATGTGTATGTTATCACTGCTGTGGGGTGTGAGCCCCACCCCCAGGATCTCTCTTACCCGGGCTCTAAAGCCGGGAGGTTTTTGTCTGAGCTCAGACCAGCTTCTTCTAACTGTGCCTCTCGCACAGGAATACAGGGCGGTGTCCTCAGCTAAGCCGCCCAGAGGAGAAGATTTCTCATAAGCCCCTATCAGTGCGTTGGGTTTAGTCACCGAAGCAAGAGAGTGGATCTCCTTACCGAAAATCTCGGGGTGAGAATTTCGAAGCTAAGAGATTGGGACAGACATTTGCCTTTCAGATTATTCCGCAATGAACATCGGAAGCCCCTAGTCAGATTATTTGCTAATTACTTTTTCTGAAATTTATTCTCTTTCTGGTATTTATGGGCTTTAGAAAGAAAAGGAAGAGGGCACTGGATCTTTTACGACAGATACCCTACAGAACTTGAAGAGCCTCCTACTGCTTGTGACAAAGGTCCTTTTAATTCTGCCTCATTACAGTGAAGTAAGTGAATTAGTCTTCCAGTCTCAAAGACGCCCAATGGAGATACACCCTCCATTGAATATATTTTCCGCTATGGCAAGGATTACGCTCCAAACAGGCCCCTTTACACCAGCAGTTTCCAATAATAAATAAGTAGTAAGAGAGAGACAGAGATAATATCTACATGCATCTTAAACATAACAATTAAAACCCATGAAACAAACAAATCTTGCGACTGATGCAAACGCAGACGCTAAACGCCAGAGAGAGTTTTCACGATTAACAGGCAAAAAGGCTAGACATTCTTCCAAGTCCTCCATAAAATTCCTTATACAATCCAACGATAGATAGATAGATAGATCGATTAAATTTAATGGGTTTTACATTTTCAACTGTAAGGAGCACAAACTGAATACCCTCAGGAATGTTTCTTTATTGAGGTCGGACTCTCTAATCCACCGGCCACTGGATTTTACAACGCGACGCTGCGTCATACGCCTCCTATATCCCCCCATTATATTGTCCCCACCCCCTGGCCCATGCAAATGAGCTCCCCGGGGCCCGGTTCATAGCCCAGCCGCAGGCCGCTCACCCCGCACAGAGCCAGCGCCGGGCTTCAGCTTCTCATCCAGCCTGCGGAACGAGCCGCCAGCCGCAGACATGACCCCCAGCCTGGCCATCCTCTTCCTCCTGCTGCTCCCCGCGGGTACGGGCGGGATCTGGGCTGCAGCGGAGCGCCCCGTACCATATCTTCCCGAATAACTGCGCCTCCAGTAATCACTGCAATATTTCCCCTTTATTTCCCCCTCTGCAGGTGTCTATTCCCAGGTCAGCCTGGTGGAGTCCGGTGGGGGAATCAAGAAGCCCGGGGAGACCCTCAGACTGACCTGCACCGTATCCGGATTCTCTCTCACTAGCGACGGGGTGCACTGGGCCCGCCAGTCAGGGGGGAAAGGGCTGCAATGGATGGGAGTTATCTGGGGTGATGGCGGCACCAACTATAACGGTGCTCTCAAAAATCGCCTCACTTTTACCAGAGACACCTCCAAAAGCCAAGTGTTCCTGCAACTCACCGGCCTGCAGCCCGCAGACACCTCGGTGTATTTCTGCGAGAGAGACACACAGTGAGCGGGGAACCTGTTCGAGCCCGCACTAAAACTAACCTCGCGGAGAACCAGCCTGCCTGTGAGAGCCGCCGGGAGCAGCAGCTGCCAGCCCCGCGCTCTCTCTGCTTGGCTCGTTATTGGCTTCGTCTACATTCCATGGCAGGTCACGGGCACTTGTGACTTAAACCCCATGTCACCCAAAGTCACACAGGGACTCAGACCTCCCAGGGCGGGGAATCCAGCCCAGGAGTCCTGGCACCCGGTCACTTGTTCTCTCGGGTTTTTCTATCTTTCTTCCAAGAAGTGAAGGGAAAAGGCCACAGGAATTGTCGGGACTAAACTCTTGCTATTCTAGCTAGACGCACTAGACTTTTCTTTCCTCCCCTAGCTGAGAAGATGAACCCAAAGTCTTTCAATCCGGTCCCTGGTGTAGAAACTAGAGCCCCACTGTCACACTGGAGGTGGGAATCGCGTTCTCTGCGCGAGAAAGTCGAAGGCATGGCCTGAACAGGACATCTATTCAGATCAAACACTCCAAAAGGGATTATTAACCCAGACGTGCAAAGGGCGGATTGAGCTAAAACCCCTCTGGCTTTCACAGGAGAGGTAAGTATCTCAGACGCTCAGAATATTGCCTGTTTGGATCACATCTATGCCAGCCTCCATGTTTAAATTCTCTTCCCCACATCATTATCCCCAGCTCCCCTGCACTAATCACTGCTCTCTCTGAGCAGCCATTAGGAACCTGGGATCCTAACAATTGCCATCCTCAAGAATCTCCCGGAGCCCAGTAGCCCGGTCTCTTCTCTCAACAGCAGCCTGACCAGCTGCTCTATGGGAAGCAGCACTAAAGCGAACTACCAAATTAGCTGCCCAAATGGGGAATGTATTTTATAATCCCGGATCAGTGGGAGGTTGGTTTACTCACCCAAGCAAGAGTTGATCTCCATACCCAAATTCTTGGGATGAGAGTTTCCAGACGACTTCATGGATTGGGACATACCTTTCCCATTAACATAATTCGGAAAGAGCCTTCGAAAGCCCCTTCTCGGTCTTGTTTTGTTTTTAAATTCCCTTTTTCAAGAACTAATTTTCCGATTGGTATTTGTGGGGTTTAAGGAGGAAAAGGAGAGGATAGTGGTTTCACTCTTTTAACACAGATATCCGAAATAAATTGAACAGATTCCTGCATCTTCGGACAGAGGAGATTTGGAGTGTGATGCCTACAGTGAAATAAACTAATCAGTCTTCCAACCTCACATATGCCGAAGGGAGTTAGGAGCTCCTTTGAAAAGATTTTTCCACCATACCGAGGATAACATTCGGAAAAGGCTCGTTTGAAATGAAGTCCTGAAATACTAAATAAGTAAAGAGGGTGGGAGAGGGAGAAAGAGATACACGGAGAGATACTTACACATTAAACATACTTAAAAAACCCATGAAACAAACAAACCCGGTAATTGATCCATATAAAGAAAGACAATCCCAAGAGGCTTTCCCCACAAGGAGGGACAAGAGCTAGGGACTCCATTAAGTTTTCGGAAACTTCCTTCTCATTCTGAGTTGGAAAGCCTTAAAAATGCTACTGTATTGGGCGTCAGCATAAAATGTAGATGGATAGCTAGAGTGTATGGGGATCGGTAGATTCTCTCCATTGGGTTGTTTCACGGCGGCAACTCTCAGGCGGGCAGAAGACAGAGCAGAAGGGAACATTCCGTGTGACAGCGGGACCCTGGAGTCCACCCGCCAGGAGATTGAACAACGCGATGCTGCATCACATGCCACCTGTGTCCCCCTTTATATTGTCCCCACCCCCTGGCCCATGCAAATGAGCTCCCCGGGGCCCGGTTCATAGCCCAGCCGCAGGCCGCTCACCCGCACAGAGCCAGCGCCGGGCTTCAGCTTCTCGTCCCGCCTGGGGAACGAGCCACCAGCCGCAGACATGACCCCCAACCTGGCCATCCTCTTCCTCCTGCTGCTCCCCGCGGGTACGGGCGGGATCTGGGCTGCAGCGGAGCGCCCTGTACCATATCTTCCCGAATAACTGCGCCTCCAGTAATCACTGCAATATTTCCCCTTTATTTCCCCCTCTGCAGGTGTCTATTCCCAGATCAGCCTGGTGGAGTCCGGTGGGGGAATCAAGAAGCCGGGAGAGACTCTCAGACTGACCTGCACCGTGTCCGGATTCTCTCTCACTAGCGACGGGGTGCACTGGGCCCGCCAACCAGCGGGGAAAGGGCTGGAATGGGTCGGAGTTATCTGGCACGCTGGAAATACGGCTTACAGCGGTGCGCTCACAAATCGCCTCAGCATCACCAGAGACCCCTCCAAAAGCCAAGTGTTCCTGCAGCTGACCGGCCAGCAAATCGCTGACACCTCCATGTACCACTGTGCTGGAGACAGACAGCGAGGGGAAACCTATTAGAACCAGCCCCCAAACTCATCCACCGTTTTGTAGTGGGGCCAGTAGCAGGGCGTGTGCACCTAGCGAGCCCCACCTAAGCCTCAGGGTACGATTGAATCATTGGCTGAGCCTCCTCCTGGCCTTCTGTCCTACCTCTGGAGCACTGGCTCTTCTCCTCAGACTCAGGGCTTTCCCTCCAAAACCCTTTCCAACATCACATCCCAAAGCAGAAATATCATGGTGCTTCTTTCCAAAGTTTCTTTTCCCAGTCGTTTTCCAGGTTCTCCTGAATAAGGAATAGATCGGTAATGCGACTAGGTCTTGGTTCATAACTTTGACACCAACATCTAAGGGAAAGAGTGCGGAAACACACCCAGATTAGCTAGAGATATAGATAGGAGGCGATAGATAGATAGATAGATACCTCTGTTCAGTTGTTTTACCGTTGCTAATAAAAATAAAAATGTATTATTTTCACAGAAAGGAAATTAAAAAGCTTTCATGTTTATATATTCATTTGCACATATACAAAGGGGAAGTTGTAAAAATATAATAATAATCTTCATTTTCAGCAGCCCTCTCTGTAATGATGACCTCATGACAGAAATAAATTGTAGACAAATTCTTTGAACTAATTGCATTTGTAAATAAAGTAGAAGTAAACAATACAATATAAAAATACAAATTAAAATACAGTAAATAATACAATTTACTAGAAGAGCTTTCAGGAAATTCTTCTTCTCTCCTGGGGCATCTAAATTGTGGAATTCCTTCTCTAAATATGCAATCAGACTCTGAGAGGATATAAGGTGGAAATAAAGGATACAAGAGACCATAGAGGATATAGGATGCAGGTAACCCACAAGCTTAATGCTCAATTCTTAGTTATATTGATATGAATTACACCCAGGTAATAAGCAAACCATCAGAAAATTGGATGTGGGTTGTATTTTTCCAATAAATGAATTTGCTTTGTTTGAATAGAAATGTTATGCTTAATTACCTAATATTGATACTAAAATTAGTAGCAGAAAGTTTTTTATTGAAACCAGTAAAAAGTTGATAGCTCTCTGATTGATCCAAATGTAGCTTCTGTTGCTGGACAAAGATCTACTACTGTCCTAGCAGATGCCTGGATGGCACTATTTAATGACCCAAGTAGTCTCAGCAGTAGACTTACAAGAGAGAGAATGGCAATAGTCTTCTCTGAACGTAGTAGCAAAAGTAATCCACCAGCCTCACTACTTAGATCCACCCCATCTTGGCAGATACTTTCCAAAGCCAGTAATAATGGCTGGAGTAATTTTCAGACAACAGCCAAGGATCGCTCATGAGAAAGCCAGAGGGTTTGGCCAGGTTGGACGAATATGAACTTCGGTCCCAGTGTATCTTCTATATTTTCCAAGATATTCAGTCTTTTTGGACTCTTGCTGAAAAAAGAATATAATGAAGACATTACATTTATAGCTTTTTAAATGTCTTTTGAAGAGTCATACTAGTGCTAGCTGGAGGAGATGGGATCTGCAGTGTGTATGGGAGAGACCAGGGTTACACTTTTCTGTGAGCAAAGCTTGTGCTCCACCATGTCTTCCAGAGAAGTTTGCAGCTCCATCAAATGCACAAGCAGCCACCTGTTTGGGGTCCAATTGACAAGCATTTATCTCTTCTAAGATGTGGGTTGTCACAGATGCAGCCGATGTGTCTTCTATAACTTGAAGATCTAGAAATGCATCTACTGGCCTACCTCTGACATCAAGATAACGTACACGATGACTTAATACTTGATGCCCATTTGTATCTGTGCATTCATCAGCCACATATGCAATTTTCTGAATGTGGTGAGAGAGGTTGTCAAGGTTCCTCCCCCACTCTGAACTCTAGGGTACAGATGTGGGGACCTGCATGAAAAACCTCCTAAGCTTATCTTTACCAGCTTAGGTCAAAAACTTCCCCAAGGTACAAAATATTCCCCCCCCCCCCCATTGTCCTTGGACTGGCCGCTACCACCACCAAACTAATACTGGTTACTGGGGAAGAGCTGTTCGGACGCGTCTTTCCCCCCAAAATACTTCCCAAAACCTTGCACCCCACTTCCTGGACAAGGTTTGGTAAAAAGCCTCACCAATTTGCCTAGGTGACTACAGACCCAGACCCTTGGATCTGAGAAGAATGAAAAAGCATTCAGTTTTCTTACAAGAAGACTTTTAATAAAAATAGAAGTAAATAGAAATAAAGAAATCCCCCCTGTAAAATCAGGATGGTAGATATCTTACAGGGTAATTAGATTCAAAAACATAGAGAACCCCTCTAGGCAAAACCTTAAGTTACAAAAAAGATACACAGACAGAAATAGTTATTGTATTCAGCACAATTCTTTTCTCAGCCATTTAAAGAAATCATAATCTAACACATACCTAGCTAGATTACTTACTAAAAGTTCTAAGACTCCATTCCTGGTCTATCCCTGGCAAAGACCAGCATACAGACAGACACAGACCCTTTGTTTCTCTACCTCCTCCCAGCTTTTGAAAGTATCTTGTCTCCTCATTGGTCATTTTGGTCAGGTGCCAGCGAGGTTACCTTTAGCTTCTTAACCCTTTACAGGTGAGAGGAGCTTTCCCCTGGCCAGGAGGGATTTCAAAGGGGTTTACCCTTCCCTTTATATTTATGACAATTCACAAAAAGAAAAGGAGTACTTGTGGCACCTTAGAGACTAACAAATTTATTTGAGCATAAGCTTTCGTGAGTTACAGCTCACTTCATCCGATGAAGTGAGCTGTAGCTCATGAAAGCTTTCTTATATAAAAATTAATTATAATAATAAACATGTTTAGTACAGAAACTCCCCAACATAATGACCTCTCAAGATAGCAATGATGTGAGATAACAACCTTGGCAAATAATGCATTTTTAAAATCTTGGCCTACTGGGAAACATATCTCTATAAATCTAGCATTCTAGAGCAAAGTCACTAAAACATAGTCCAACAAACAGATGTACATTTAATGGGCCCCTCACTTTTCCCTGCCCTGCACCCCACTCACCGCTGTTGTCCTTGGTCAGTGGAGACTCAGAGTTCAGAGGTGCTTTCAGGTGAGTTCATCTCCCAGGTGGGGGGTAAGAAGGCACCTTGCTCGTTCCTCCAGCTGCTCACTGTTCGCTCTGGCCACTGCTGTTTGTTGTGCCACCGTTCACTCCACCTCTCTGTGGCCAATGGCCCTGCGCCGTCACCTTCTGCTGCCACCTGCCACTGTGACCTCTGCGAGTTGGTCTCTTGAGGTTCCACCAGCTCTCAGTGATTTCAGCTGAGCTCTCAGTGGGGGAACCTTGCTGCTGGTGCAGGCTGGGCTGTCTCTTCCACAGAAACAGTGTCCCACAGCAGGTCTGAGCACTTAGACCTGATTCTCAGTGATTTCAGCTGTAGTGGTGACTTAACAAAACAAAAGACAATTTATGAAGCCTAATCAGCTCTGTCTTTAAACAGTGGAGAGGGGCAGGTCAGATCGTACTTGTGACTCAGCCAGACCACCAAGGAAAACACCTGTCCTCACCCTCTCTCTTGATGCCCTCAATCAACACAGGCGAAGTACAGTCCTACTGCCCTTTACTCAGACAATAAGAATAACATTTCATTCCCCCCCCACACACACACACCCCCGCACTCAAGTGATTTGTAACCCAATCCCAGCCAAAATCTGTCACTTGGGCAACACAGCTCTGTTTGCTAGATACCTAGGTAGATTAGGTGTGAATGTAAATACAATCTGGTCCTGAAGCCTTTCTCCCCAACCCTCAGCTCATCACTAGCTGTCAGCGACAGCTCATTTAGACTTTGCTTACAAATCACAATTTGAAATTATTAGGTTGGCCAACATCACCGAAATGAATGCACTGACATTGTCCTAAAAAACAACAGCTGTATAAGGAAGCTAGTCTTTGATCATACTTTTCAAATCTATTATACTTTTTCAGATACACATATTTTAACATACACTTTATATGCTTTGAAAGTGTGTATTAATGTTTCAATTTCAATTCAAATTTCCAAACAGTCACTAAATTAGCATGTAACTAGTTCACAAAACTGGCGGGGGGTGGGGGTGTTGGGGAAATTCAGGGGGGGAGTGTACACCTCCCCTAGGGGGGTGTAGGGAAATCACCTGCAAACTCAGTCATTTGAAACATGGATAGTGCATGAAAGCAGAAAGCGGTGTGTGCACTAAAATGCATGATTGTGTGTATGTACAGATCAAAAGAAGAAAGAACACATGAACACTGAAGAAAATGAAGAAAAACAGGAGTGAAGGCTGGAGCGTGCCTCAGTGCTACACAAAAGATGGTGGCGTTGTGGCTATTACCAGCTAAGGGGGACGCTAGGCATGATGTCACTCCTAGGAAGAGTCCAATAGGGGTATGAGCTTGGCAGGATTGCTTCAGGACACTGCTGTCTCCGACCTCACATTATTCCTGATTTTATTGGCAGTGAGATTATGTATTTATGTAAATAAGTTCTGAAGACACACTCAGAATTTTACCAGTAGCAGCTGGCCAACAAAACGCTGCTTTAGGAGACTAAGAGCAGGCTTACTCATAGAAATACTAATTTTACAAGTGCAATTATCGTTTTTTTCCTCAGCCCTGGCCTCCTGCCTGCCAGTAATGAGCAATTAGTGAAGGGTAAGGCTAGGCTAAGGGTATTTGTGTAGCCAGATCTGTATATTTTTGTCATATTTGAACGAAAATGTCTATAGAGAGCATCTTTTCCCCCATCTCCTTTATTTATCAACCAACTTTGAAAAAAAATTCAAATAGATTCAGCTTTTTTTTCCTTTTAGAGGCCCCTCATATTGCAAACCCCGAAACTGTAGCTTGGTTAGTTTACACCTTAATCCAGCCCTGGGTAACTCTCTCTATTCACTGATTTCATGGTTGCAAATCTCAGGCGGGCAGAAGACAGAGCAGAAGGGAACATTCCGTGTGACAGCGGGACCCTGGAGTCCACCCGCCAAGAGACTGAACAACGCGATGCTGCGTCACACGCCACCTGTGTCCCCCCGTTATATTGTCCCCACCCCCGGCCCATGCAAATGAGCTCCCCGGGGCCCTGTTCATAGCCCAGCCACTGGCCGCGCCGGGCTTCAGCTTCTCATCCCGCCTGGGGAACGAGCCGCCAGCCGCAGACATGAAGCCCAGCCTGGCCATCGCCTTCCTCCTGCTGCTCCCAGCGGGTACGGGCGGGATCTGCGCTGCCGCTGGGCGTCCGTTACCGCATCTTCCCTAATAACTGAGCCCTGGGAATCACTGTAATATTTCCCCTTTATTTCCCCCTCTGCAGGTGTCTTTTCCCAGATCAGCCTGGTGGAGTCCGGTGGGGGAATCAAGAAGCCCGGGGAGACCCTCAGTCTGACCTGCACCGTGTCCGGATTCTCTCTCACTAGCGAGGGGGTGCAGTGGGTTCGCCAGCCAGCGGGGAACGGGCTGGAATGGATGGGAGGGATCTGGGGTGGTGAAAGCAATAAGTATAACGATGCTCTCAAAAGTCGCCTCACCATCACCAGAGACACCTCCAAAAGCCAAGTGTTCCTGCAGCTGACCGGCCTGCAGCCCGCAGACACCTCGGTGTATTACTGTGCCAGAGACAGACACACAGTGAGAGGAAACCGATCAGAGCCCGCACTAAAACTAACCGTGCGGAGAGCCAGCCTGCCTGTGAGAGCCACCGGGAGCAGCAGCTGCCAGCACCGCGCTCTCTCTGCTTCGTTAGTTGTTTGCTTCTTCCGGATTCCCCTGAAAGTTACAAACCCTCCTGAATTAAACCCCATATCATCCCAAATCACACAGTGAATCAGAGACACCAAGATTGAGAATGGAACCCAGGAGTCCTGACTCCCAGGCCCTGATCTACCAGTTTGTCTCTCGTTCTGCTCAGAAGTGAAAGGAAAGACCCCAGGACTATTCATAGCTAGACTCATTCTGTAGCAAGCAGCTTATTCTTCCCTCTCGTGCCTGGGGAAATAAACAAGGAGTCTTTTTATCGGGGACTGTTGTAGATCCTAGAGCCCGACTGTCATGAGCTATGGAACAGAGCCCAGGCCTTCTGTTTCCTGGAGGACAAAGTCGGAGTCAATGGCTCAAGGACACATTGATTGAGAGCAAACAACCAACACCTCACTCTGGCCCTCGGCCTGCACGGTGCTGAGCGGGCTAAATCTCTTCCCCTTCAGCCCATTGATAAATCTCTGGGGGTGAAATTCATCCCAGTGCTGAGAGCCCAGCACAAAGGCCTGAGCCCCTAGTGAGCCCCACCTCAGCATGACGTGTCTTTTTAAACTTTCACAGGCCTTGTCCTACCATCTTTACAGGAGCCAATTTCTCTGTTTTATTGCAGTTCCCCTGAGGTGTTGCCATCTCTGCCTCTGTGCCCCAGATGCAGCCTCATAAAACCAATTCATGACAAAATAAATGTTTATGGAGATCCACTTTGAGACGTGCACTCCGTGCCTCAGTTACACCGTCACCTACAAACACAAGGCAGAGTTCACCCAGAGGAATTTCCCAAACCCACGGGGATGCTTGGAGATGAACAATCCGGATTCTCCCCTGCTCTGCTTCACGTGGTCCATTTTAATCTCTGCAAAGCAGATGGGCTGTGGGCCTCTTCTGATGTTCAGCGCATCCTACACTTTCAGAACAGGAACAAGTTTCACCTCCCATTTCTAGAATCGACATCAGCTGATACACAGAACAGGGGCAGAAGCCCAATTGGTCAGGTGACCAGTGTCAGCCCCTGACTGAGAGCAGGATATGGAAATAGGGTTGCTTAGCTCCCTGCTCAAAACCTGCCTTTCCCCAGACCCTGCAGCTCTCGCACTGAGAAGCCAGAGACTTTGGGGCCCGAGCAGTGAAAGAGTTAATCCCTGGAGGTTTCCCGACCCTGGCAGAGAAATGCGATTTTGGCTCCATCTCTTCCTCACTCCCGCAGGGCTCAGAGGTGATTTTCTCCCAGACAACAGCGGAGGATCCTGAGATTTCTTCTCGGCCACAATCTCCTGATTCTTAACGTGCCTTGATTTGCAGGTGCCCGGTCGCAGGTGCAGCTGGTGGAGTCCGGAGGGGGTGTGAAAAAGCCCGGAGACTCTCTCCGCCTCTCCCGCAAAGCCTCCGGCTTCACCTTCAGCAGCCACTGGATGGACTGGGTCCGCCAAGATCCTGGAAAGGGGCTGGAGTGGGCCTCGGTAATTAGCGGAGGGGAAAGGACAGCACATATTACCCCGCTTCAGCCCGGGGTCCCTTCATCGTCTCCAGAGATACCTCCAGCAGCCTGCTGTACTTGCTAATGCCCGGCCTGGGACCCGAGGACACCGCCCGGTGTCGTTGTGCTAGAGACACCGTGAAACGAGACCGATGAATGTTAATCGAAAAGCTCAAGCTGCAGAATCTCATTCTCCGGTTCGACGCTTGGGAGCAGCAGATCCACAAACAATTCACCCCGGGGCACCAGAATGAGAGGGACACCAAAATGAATAAGAGCCTGCCATCAGGTTTTCACCTTATAATTCACTGGCTATGGCCCCCATTGCTGCACAAAATCCGGATGGGCCGGCGGACCAGGGATCATTCAGCTCCTGGATAAACCCTACTCAGCTCCAACCCGAAATGTGGGGCAGGGCTGGGAATTTTTTAAGGGGCATCATGGATTTATTCACCCACCTCAGATCTCAGGTTCACAGCCCAGGATCTCTGCCTTGTAAAAGGGCAGAACTAAAGATCCAGCCCACAATATGTTTCCACGATTTAATGCAGTAACCATAGAGATAAAGGACCCCACACCTCCGCCCTTACTTACCTGAATCAGCCCAGTGCTGCACATGGGAGAGTCACGCGCCTAGGGATTCTGGGATGCAGCGGAACTGGGTGTCAAGTGTTGGTGAAGGGTTAAAGGTGACTAGGATCAGAATCTAGAGAGGAGAGGGCTGGAGTTATTATCGGGTGCTGCTGCTATATGGACTTTCAATTTTCCTTCTGAGTCTCTCTGTTCCCAGCTCATGCACCATAAGAAGATAAGAACGGCCCTACTGGGTCAGACCCATCGAGTCCAATATCCTGTCTTCTCACAGTGGCTAAGGCCTGATGCCCCCAAGGCATTGAACAGATCAGGCAATCAAGTGATTCATCCTCTGTCACTCAGTTCCAGCTTCTGGCAAACAGACGCTAAGGATACCTGACTAACAGCCATTGATGGACCTATCCTCCATTAACTTACCTAGTTATTTTTTGAACCCTGTCGTATTTTGGCCTTCACAACATCCTCTGGCAAAGAGTTCCACAGGTTGACTGTGTGTTGTGTGAAGAAATACTTCCTTTTGTCTGTTTTACACCTGCTGCCTATGAATTTTATTCGGTGACCCCTAGTTCTTGTGTTCTGAGAAGGAGTAAATAACACTTCCCTCGTTACTGTCTCCATACCAGTCATGATTTTATAGTCCTCTCTCATCTCCCCCCCCCTTAGTTGTCTCTTTGCCCACTCCCAGTTTTGTTAATCTGTCCTCATATGGAACCTCTTCCAAACCCCTAATTTTTGTTGCTCTTTTCTATACCTTGGTATGCAATAGTGGAATATTCCACACACAATCACTAATATTAAATATGGGCTTTGAAAAAACAACATAACATAAATATAAGGGGATTTCAGGATGGGAGCAGGGAGCGGTCTCTCCATTATTTTGGTTATTATTCTTGTTATTCTCTTGATAGCTGCAACTCCAGGTTATTTCAGGAAAGAGGTGGACAAATTAGAAAAAATCCAGAGAAGAGCAATGGAAATAATTAAAAGTCTAAAAAACATGACCTATGAGGGAAGAGTGAAAAACTTGAGTTTGTTTCATCTGGGGAAGAGAAGACTGAGGGGGACATGGTAACAGTTTTCAAGTACATAAAAGGAGGAGTACAAGGAAAGAGGGAGACAAATTATTCTCTTTAACCTCTGAGGATAGGACAAGAAGCAATGGGCTTAAATTGCATCAGGAAAAACTTGACATGAGAAAAAAAGTCCGAACTGTCAGGGTGGTTAAGCACTGTTCCCAGGGTGGTTGTGAAATCCATGCTGATCTTAAACACAAAAAAGAAGCTTACAAGAAATGGAAGATTGGACAAATGACAAGAGAAGAGTATAAAAATATTGCTCGGGCATGCAGGAGTGAAATCAGGAAGGCCAAATCACACCTGGAGTTGCACCTAGCAAGAGATGTTAAGAGTAACAAGAAGGGTTTCTTCAGGTATGGTAGCAACAAGAAGAAAGTCAAGGAAAGCATGGGCCTCTAACTGAATGAGGGAGGCAACCTAGTGACAGAGGATGTGGAAAAAGCTAATGTACTCAATGCTTTTTTTTGCCTCTGTCTTCATGAAAAGGTCAGCTCCCAGACTGCTGCACTGGGCAGCACAGCATGGGGAGGAGGTGACCAGCCTTCTGTGGAGAAAGAAGTGGTTCGGGACTATTTAGAAAAACTGGACGAGCACAAGTCCATGGGGCCGGATGCGTTGCATCCGAGAGTGCTAAAGGAGTTGGCGGATGTGACTGCAGAGCCATTGGCCATTATCTTTGAAAACTCATGGTGATCGGGGGAAGTCCCGGACAACTGGAAAAAGGCTAATGTAGTGCCCATCTTTAAAAAAGGGAATAAGGAGGACCCTGGGAACTACAGGCCACTCAGCCTCACCTCAGTCCCTGGAAAAATCATGGAGCAGGTCCTCAAGGAATCAATTCTGAAGCACTTCGAGGAGAGGAAAGTGATCAGGAACAGTCCGCATGGATTCACCAAGGGCAAGTCATGCCTGACTAATCTAATTGCCTTCTATGAGGAGATAAATGGTTCTGTGGATGAGGGGAAAGCGGTGGACGTGTTGTTCCTTGACTTTAGCAAAGCTTTTGACACGGTCTCCCACAGTATTCTTGCCAGCAAGTTAAAGAAGTATTGGCTGGATGAATGGACTACAAGGTCGATAGAAAGCTGGCTAGATTGTCGGGCTCAACGGGTAGTGATCAATGGCTCCATGTCTAGCTGGCAGCCGGTATCAAGTGGAGTGCCCCAAGGGTCGGTCCTGGGGCCGGTTTTGTTCAATATCTTTATAAATGATCTGGAGGATGGTGTGGATTACACCCTCAGCAAGTTTGCAGATGACACTAAACTGGGAGGAGAGGTAGATACGCTGGAGGGTAGGGATAGGATACAGAGGGACCTAGACAAATTAGAGGATTGGGCCAAAAGAAATCTGATGAGGTTCAACAAAGACAAGTGCAGAGTTCTGCATTTAGGACGGAAGAATCCCATGCACCACTACAGACCAGGGACCGAATGGCTTGGCAGCAGTTCTGCAGAAAAGGACCTAGGGGTTACAGTGGACGAGAAGCTGGATATGAGTCAACAGTGTGCCCTTGTTGCCAAGAAGGCCAATGGCATTTTGGGATGTATATGTAGGGGCATTGCCAGCAGCTCGAGGGACGTGATCGTTCTCCTCTATTTGATACTAGTGAGGCCTCATCTGGAGTACTGTGCCCAGTTTTGGGCCCCACACTACAAGAAGGATGTGGAAAAATTGGAAAGAGTCCAGTGGAGGGCAACAAAAATGATTAAGGGACTGGAACACATGACTTATGAGGAGAGGCTGAGGGAAGTGGGATTGTTTAGTCTGTGGAAGAGAAGAATGAGGGGGGATTTGATAGCTGCTTTCAACTACCTGAAAGGGGGTTCCAAAGAAGATGGATCTAGACTGTTCTCAGTGGTAGCTGATGACAGAACAAGGAGTAATGGTCTCAAGTTGCAGTGGGGGAGGTTTAGGTTGGATATTAGGAAAATCTTTTTCACTAGGAGGGTGGAGAAATGCTTGAATGGGTTACCTAGGGAGGTGGTGGAATCTCCTTTCTTAGAAGTTTTTAAGGTCAGGCTTGACAAAGCCCTGGCTGGGATGATTTAGTTGGGGATTGGTCTTGCTTTGAGCAGGGGGTTGGACGAGCTGACCTCCTGAGGTCCCTTCCAACCCTCATAATCTATGATTCTGTGACTCATATCAAGCTTCAGAGTAACAGCTGTGTCAGTCTATATTCGCAAAAAGAAAAGGAGTACTTGTGGCACCTTAGAGACTAACCAATTTATTTGAGCATAAGCTTTCGTGAGCTACAGCTCACTTCATCGGCTCATCCGGGATCTGAGGGAATTTAAGGGAGCTCTTTGTGCACCAGTATGGTCAGGATGGCCCTGCACTCGGTGAGCGCTTCCCAGACACAGAGTCCAACTCCGTCTCCTAGAGTGACCAGCAAAATAACTCCGAGCATTCAGGGAAAGGGTTTGTTGTCTCTCCTATAAGCAGCGGGGTATGCAAAGAAGGGTGTTAGTTTCCTGTTTCAAGCTCTCTCTCCCTCTGCCCAGGCTGCAACCGGAGAGACAATCCACAGCCCTCTGTGCAGTTACCAGCCAACCCCCCGAGAACTTTCCCCTCCTAAACCAGGGACAATGAGGCTTTGGCTCCACTCACTGGTAATCGTAGTGGCTTTGGAAGGTATTTTATCCCCTGAATGCCCTGCAGAATGTTGAGTTATTGATTCTAATACCAAACTGGTTTTAACATGCCTTTATTTGCTGGTGCCCGGTAGCAGGTCCAGCTGCTGGAGTCCGGAGGGGATGTGAAAAAGCCTGCTAGCATGTGATATATACATTGGTAGCATGTGATCTATGCCATCATGTGCCAGAAATGCCCCTCTCCCATGTACATTGGCCAAACCAGACAGTCTCTACGCAAAAGAATAAATGGACACAAATCTAACATCAGGAATCATAACATAAAAAACCAGTAGGAGAACGCTTCAGCCTGTCTGGCCACTCAGTAACAGACCTAAAAGTGGCAATTCTTCAACAACAAAAACTTCAAAAACAGACTCCAACATGAAACTGCAGGACTGGAATTAATTTGCAAGCTGGAGACCATCAGATTAGGCCTGAATAAAGACTAGGAGTGGTTGGGTCATTACAAAACCTAAACCTAATTTTCCCAATATTGATTTCCCCCTACTGTTACTCACTCCTTCTTGTCAACTGTCTGAAATGGGCCACTCTCATTACCACTTCAAAAGTTATTTTTCCTCCCTTGGTATCCTGCTGTTAAGGGAATTGTCTCATTAGACTGACCTCACACTTGGTAAGGCAACTCCCATCTTTCCATGAATTTATACCTGCTCCTGTATTTTCCACTCCATGCATGAAGAAGTGGGTTCTAGCCCATGAAAGCTTTTGCCCAAATAAATGTGTTAGTCTCTAAGGTACCACAAGGACTCCTCGTTGTTTTTGCTGATACAGACTAACACGGCTACCACTCTGAAACTCTATACATGTACAGATTTGTTCAGTACCCAACTGTAACCATGCCTTCTTGTCTCACAACTGAGAATGCCAAATTCAGGACAAACTGCTGAGAAATAGGGCAGATACACCCGAAGATTGGTGGCTAATCATCCATAGGATATAGCAAACCAGCAACAAATGTAAACTTCTGTTTCGCCACAATGGCTAACAAGGAGTCATAAAAGCAGTTTCCTTTGGCATTCCAGTCCTTGTATTACCACCAAAAACACTAGACTTAGAGATGAGTGGTTCTTTACAACCAATCTCTTCAAATAAAAGGTTCTTCTGATTCCAAAGGACCAGCCACACACCCAGGTCAATATATAACTTACATCTTACCCAAAAATCACGCTAAGGCCAATCCTTTAGGATCTCAAATCTAAAGCTTTCATCATAGAAAGAAAGAAAGAAAGAAAGAAAGAAAGAAAGAAAGAAAGAAAGAGGAGAGTTAAAGTTGGTTAAAGGAATCAAATACATTAAATAAATAGCAAAGTTCTTGGTTCAGGCTTGCAGCAGTGATGGAATAAGATTCTTGCTTAAGTCAAGTCTCTGGCTGCTTCCAAATCATTGGAAGGTACTCGGTCCATTGGTTCGAAGGCTCCCATTAGTATAAGTCCATATTCCAGAGGTTTGAGCAGGAAAGAGGAAGAATGGAGGGGTTTCCAGGACTTTTTATATCTTCTGCTATCTGAAGGGAAACCCATTGTTTCAAACAATGCCCTCAGCACAGCTAGTGAAAAATTACAGGTGACAAGACAGTGTTTGGAGTCACCTGGTGGAGTCACAGGTCCATGCATGATTTCCTTAGTCATTGCACGAAGACATTACCTATACCCCGGTGTAGTGAGGTGTCCTGGCCCTCCCCAGAAACAGAGGAAGAGGGTAGCTCCATCCCCTCATGGGCGGAGCCCTACCCACTAGCTCACCCCCTGGAAGCCAAGGGGTGGGGCTGGAAGTATAAAAGTGGGACCAGAAGCTCAGATGGGGCCAAGACACTGGAGGGGACAGACGCATCCCCTGAGCTCTCACACTGGGAGGTAGCAGGAGTCCCGCAGAGTGCAGACAACTGGCTCGGACCTCCTGGACCCCTGAACAACTTGGCCTCACAGGAAACAAATGACTGGCCTGGACCGCCGGCTGGCCCAACCCTGGCAGAGCTTCTGCTGGCAACTGAGGCCCTCGCCGATCACTGTACCTCACCAGATCAGCAGGTACCCATGGAGGGGGAGTGTGGAAGTGGCCAGGGGATAGTAGACCCCTGTCTGGCTGCAATGCTGGCAGAGGGTGAGTCAGCGTGTTGCGGCTTGGATCCCCACTGACACGATGGCAGACCCCTCTGCCACCCTTAGGGCCCTGGGCCAGGACGCAGTGGAGTGGGAAGGCCTGCGTCCCCCCTGCCACCCAAGCCGGGAGGAGATCGGAATGGGTCTCCGCCACAGACAGCTCTGGATGCTGGTGCATATTGCACCGATTCAGTGGAAGGGCGATTTATCATCTCCAGGGACAACCCCAGAGACCTGCTGAATTCGCACAGGAACAGCTTGAGACCCGAGCACACCGCCTGGTATCGCCGCCAGAGACTCGCTGTGTAGTGGAAGCTCAGACAAAAACCTTCCCTCAGAGTGGGTGTTCTCCTCTTGGGGCGCCCAAGGTCTGTAAAATGTAAAGAGATTAAATCTGAGAACCGACACGAGACTGGGCACCGTCTTCAGTAACGGCCCCACTCTAGCATCCATGGCGCTCACCAGGAAATAGGATGCTTTAAATAAAACAGGCAGTGATTTGACCTCCCCAGTATCGTTCTTCCTGCCGCCAGAGTGACAAGACTTTGCAGCTCTCTCACTGTCTCTGCAGGATTGGTTCCCGAGCGGTCCTGCAACCCCAGACTTTACTCCCTTGCCACGCGGCTGGCACTGCTCAGAATCCTGCAATTAATGCAACGCTTGGGGCTTCGAGTGGAAAAAACACACACACCCCTCCCAGCAAGGAGCGGTCACCGAGCGAAATGTAGAGAGAGGAAAATTCAGCCTCAATAAAATGCTCATACGTGTACCGGGAAAAGTCCGAGTGTTGTGGTTAGGGTTATGCCTAAAGTTAGGGTTAGGGGATAGGGTTAAGATGAGAGATACGGGTATGATTAGAGTTAGGGGACAGGGTTAAGATTAGCATTAGGGTTAAGGCTAAGGGTAAGGTTCAGTGTGGTTAAATATAAGTGGAAGGGCCGGGATTAACTTTGGTGTCCGGGTCAGTGTTATATTAAACGTGAGGTTTAGAATTATAGAGCCAGGGTTAAATTAGACTGTTGGATTAAATCTGGATTTTCGGGGCTAGAGGAAGAATTAGCATTTTAGGGTAGAGGCAAACATTTGGTGTATGGATTAGCGTTCAGGTCCGGATTTGAAGAGAGGTTAAATTTAGGGTTAGGCAGAGAGGCAGGGCTAGGTTCTTGGTCAGATTTAAAGAAAAACTGGGGAATTTTATCTTCTCTAAGAAACAGAGTGTGAGGAACCGCAGGGTATATTATAAAGGATCTTGTCATTTTCTCCTGCATAAATTTAAGTTTTGCATTGTTTGGAAATCCTTTAACTTCCCTGGGGTGACCCCTGTTTTGCAGCCGAGGGAGGGAGAGAAACGTGTTCTCTTGACTCCAGGTGAAGTGTTTCTTATTGACAAGGAGGTGAGAGGACTTCCGGTTCCTTGAGCTCATCGGTTGTTTTCCTGGGGCTTTACACTCGGGCGAGTGAGAAGAAAATCAAGCCCTATAATGTCAGGGTAGTCTGATAAACACGACAACAGCAATGCTGGGACGGAGCGGTCTTTTCCTTTTCGTTCATTGGGCACGCTGTGTGACTCCTCTACCCCCCAAATCTCAGAAAGGTGTCCCCTCCCCTCCAAAAATTTCTCTCAATCCCAATGTCTATTCTACAGAGTCTACCAATGTTCTCGCTCTCACCGAACTCTCCTCCGTGTCTGATTCTGTCTCCTCTTCCAAACCCCTGTTCCTACAACACTGCTCGGTTTGAGGGGCGGAGCGGTGTTTATGAAATGTCCCTTTAGCCGCAGTAACCACAACTCTCCCCGCCCCCCCTTTCAGTACCAGAGCCCCTCCTCCGGCGAGCAGAGGATTTCCATGTCCCGTGCTGTCCCCATGGGTCTGTCACCCTCTATTCATAGGCGGCCTGTCCCGATCCGTCTGCAAGAGACAAAGCTGGGAACCCACTTCCAGACCCAGCTACTGAAACACACGGTGCATCTGCAGAGACCCAAGACCCACTATCGGCTGAGTCCCCCCAACCCTGCCATGCAGACCCTCCCTTCGTCCCCTTGCTGTGGGGTCTCGAGCCCAGACCAGCCTCCTGCTTGTCAGACTCTCATGTGTGCGCGGGGCGGGGAGGGGTTCGGTCCCCTCTCAGTTGAGGTGGGATGTTTGCTGTCACCGCTTCCCGCTTCGTTCCCACAGGGGCCCGGTGGCAGATTGTTCTCACCCAGTCGGGTCCCGAAGCGAAGCAGCCCAGAGAATCCATCCCGCTGAAATGCGCGGGGAGCGGGGTTAATCCCAAGGACAACCCGCTCCTCTCACACCCTCCGGGCCGGTTCATACCAAGGCCAGCTCCAGCGGCTACCTGCATACCCCGGGCGGGGCCCGGAGAACACGCGCTGTATCGCTGAGTGAGGAGACTCAGGCTGGGTGAGCCAGGCTGCAGAGACCCGCTGCGGACTCGCCCTTCTGCCATTCTCCGCGTGGGGGCAGCGGTGACACCCAGCGCGGCTGTGGGGACCGGACTGAGAACACGCCCCAGGGTGGACGCGCATCTCACTCCAGCTCTTCACTCCTCCCTTCCCTGGAAACGTCTCCCACTGATGCACAAAGCCGCAATCCAGAGCAGAGCCCTGCCTGCCTCTGTCCAGCCGCTCCTCTCCTCGCAATTCTCGGTTGAACTCCGGGGAGAGAAGCAAACCGCGATTGTCCCGGGTGGTGAAAGCTGCCGGGGAATATTTCCCACCAGGCAGAGCACAGGTCCGTGGAGCCGCCGCTTCTGGGAAAGGGGGATGGGCCGGGGCTTCAGTCGCAGCTACTGCCCAGTGCCCAGGGCTTTATTCTGTCTCCAGGGGTGTCCCAGCCCAATGGAGCCCTGTGACCCGACCCCTCCCCCGGCACTGACCCCACTGACCCGCCGTACCACAGCCCCATAGGCCTGGGCGGGGGCACCGGGGCTGAGTCTCCCAGTCCCACCCCCAGTACGAACTGACAGCAATCGGGCCCTGCAGTCGCGTCAGGGAAATTCTTATTTGGGGCCCTTCTTCTTTCTTTCCTCTGCCAGGGACAAATTCTGAGCGCACAAAAGAACCTGCCAGATAGTCGCAGATTCATAAACCGCAAGGGAGCGGTATGATCAACTAGTCTGAGCTCCTGCATAATACAGGCCATCGATCCTCAGCCTGATTCATTCTGGTTCTACCACCCTCATTAATAAACCAGGCTGTGAGTCCACTTAGTGTCACCACGGTCAGCGACACATTCCAGAGGAAAGGCACTGACCTCTCACTGGAACCCACCACCTGGGTTGGTTGGTTTGCTTTCCAGTTGACTATTTTTTCTACCAAATGTGGCTCTGGCACAAGGACCATTTTCCTAATAGAAAAAATTCCTGGTTTAAAAGAATAAATACCCCCCGCCCCCCGCCTCAAAAGATTCATTTTCTGGCTTTAATATGGCCAATAACACATAAAAGGAAAACAGAGAAGGGGGGCGGGCTGCAGAGTCCGCTTCTCCCATGTACCACGAGGGGGCAGTGATGGGGAATACGGCACCGCACAGCCTTGGGGACAAGACTGGAAAGGGGCAGTGAGTTCCCTACCTACCCGGCTCCTTTACACACAGAAACTGCGTTTGCACGTTGACCCTGTCAATCCCCCATGAAATCTGTGCGGAAAATAACGGGTAACAGTTTTCAAAGAAAAGCAGCCACAAAACTACATCCCGAGGTTCCCCTCAGATCCAGCCCTTGTGTAATCCAATCCATTTGAGATGAAGCCCAAATTAAGGTCGGCCTTTTCCATTGGACCCATATTATTATTTTAAGCATGTCTTCCTTTGGGAGCTTGGGCAAGTCACTGAGACCCAGATTTCAAAAGTTATTTAGGTTCCCAAAGAAGGACATTGGCACCTAATGACATTATGAAGGCTCCTAAACGCCCAAATTCCATTGAAATCAAGGGGCGTTAGAGTCCCGGTCACTTTTGTAGATCCCACAAGGTGCCTTCCTGCATTTTAGGGCACCTCAATACCTTTCAAAATCCCCTTCTCTGTACCTGCGTCCCCGCTTTGTAAAGAAAATTGCAATTCTTGACATCACGGTAGTGTGGTGAGATTAAATACACTTAAGCCTGGCGAGGCGCTGAGATGCTGTGGTTAGGGGTGCTCCCGGAAGTCCCTAAGACAGACGGCTGGAATATATGGCGAGAGGTATTTCCAACATTACAGTGAGCAGAGTGTCAGATCCGATGCTTAACACAGTCAAAGGAAAGATTCCCATCGAGTTCTCTGAGCTTTGGGTCAGGCCCAGAGCAAGACCAAAAGACTTGCCCATTTCTCTGAACCCCACGAAAAGAAAATGAGACGGCTCGGGAAGGAGTTTGTCTCTTATAAGGGGCGGGATATGCAAATAGGCGACTGTCTCCTGTTTAAATCTCTCTCTGTCCCAGCAGCACCCGACCAAAACTGCAGCCCCCTGTGTCCCTGCAGTTACCAGCCACTCCACTGAGGACTTTCCCCTCCAACACCAGGGAAAATGAGACCTTGGCTCCATTTACTTTTCCTTGTGGCGGCTCTGGAAGGTATTTTCTCCCCTAAAGGCACTGGGGAAAGGGGCAAATATTCCTGGTTTTCTGCAACGATCTGAAAACGTATTTTGTAACCTGCTTTTATTGATATTCGTCTCCTGTTAACTGAGGGGAACAGTGTATCATGTGGCTGGTTCCCTCACTCTTCGCTTTTCTCTCCCCCCTTTCCCACAGGCGCCCGATCACAGGTTGTTCTGACCCAGTCCGGCCCGGAAATGAAGAAGCCCGGAGAATCCACTCGGCTGAAATGCGCCGTGAGCGGGTTCACTATCACAGATTATTATATGGCTTGGGTCAGACAGGAGCCGGGAAAGGGGCTGGAGTGGCTGGTCAACTACTGGAAACCAGGGCAGAGCGAGTATTATTCTTCCACCATCAAGGGGCGATTCACAGCCTCCAAGGACAGCTCCAATTTCTACCTACAAATGAACAGCCTGAAACCCGAGGACACCGCCCTGTATTACTGCGCGAGAGACACAGCGAGGGGAAGCCGGTCTGGGCTCAGACAAAAACCTCCCCCTGCAGAGACTGGGGAAGGGAGTTCCTGGGGGTGGCCCTCTCGTTCCGTAGCAGTGAGAAGAGAGACACAAAGTATCTCCCCTTGGCGGGATCCCACACAGCTGCCAGCGGGGAGAGAGGCGCTGCTGAGTCCATCTGTCCCCGGGGAGCGCAGGGAGCAGATGCTCAGTGGCTATGTTAGGGAAGAAGGAGCAGGTGCATCCGCCCTCACTCTGGGATGCGCCCCACGGCTCACCAGGGCTTTCTGGTCAGCCGGTCTCCAGTGCAAGGCTCCCTCCTTCTCCTATTGAAGGGAGAAGCTGAGCCCCCAGAGAAGGTCAGTGGCAATGCTGAGCCCTGAATGAAGATGATTGACTGGAAGGGAGGGGTCACTCATCTAGAGGTGACCTTCCCCCTCAGCCCAGGGATCATTCTCTGTGGGTGAAATTCACCCCCGTGTGGAGGGCCTAGCACGAGGGCCTCTGCCTGTACTGTGTCCCGCCTAGCCCGAGGAATATCGTCACCCCATGCAGCCGTTTAGAAGTGTACAATCCCGATTTCCCTGCCTTCCCCCTTCTGTTTGCACTAAGGCCTGGGCCAGTTGGGTGGGATGTGGGTCTGTTTTCACGCACTCTCCTCCTGTGCCTCGTACACCTTTGATTAGGGACAGTTTGGGGTCCCCACACCAGTGCTGACATCAGCCAATGTGCGGCGTGGGGGAGAATCCATGTGAGGCAGGTGAGCAGAGACAGCAAGACTAAGGCGATTGCTGAGTGTTCCCAGGGCACAAAGAACCAACCTTTTCAACCTCAACCCTCAGGACCCATCCTAGAGAGACAGCGACGTGGCGCCATTGCGCAAACAATTCCCCGAGCTGAGAAGAAGGGGCTCAAATGGACATCAGTGTTATGCCCCATGTCTCTGATTCACAGCAAAAGGGGGAGTTTTGGAAGAAATACAAACACGTGTCCAAAGGCCATTCCTGTCCCATGGGCACAGAGTGCCTAACTGCCCTGGGTGCTCTCAGACATGCCACCGAAAATACGTTATTTCGACAGCATAGAAGCAAATGAATTTTCCTTTGTTCTCTCGCCTTACAGAAGGACCGGCTGTGTCCTATGGCCGGCTGCCCCGTGCTGGGTACCCATATGGCTGCCCCTCTCTGGAGGTGCTGACCGCCCAACTTCTCACAATCAAACTCCTTCTAAGTTGCCTCAAAATGGGCAAAGAAAAACTCACGGGCACTAAATAACGAGTCCCTTTTGAACAGCTTATCCTGTGTGCACGGTAGGAGAATTGGTGTTGACAAAGACCCCAGTGTTGTATGCTAAGGATGATACACGAATTTACTAGGGCTTTGACCATGTATCAGGCGCTGTGTTAAGGATACAGGCATTCAATCCTTGCTAGATGCTCTAGTACGTCACTCTCCTCCGGGAGATGGAGCTGGGATCTGGACTCCATTCGAAGTTGAATTGATCGGTCCCTTAGGAAAAGGGGAAGATGCAAGTGCAGCTACTCACCTCCCCTGCTTCAGAACATAAGAACATAAGAACATCAGACCAAAGGTCCATCCAGCCCAGTATCCTGTCTGCCAACAGTGGTCAATGCCAGGTGCCCCAGAGGGAGTGAACCTAACAGGTAATGATCAAGTGATCTCTCTCCTGCCATCCATCTCCACCCTCTGACAAACAGAGGCTAGGAACACCTTTCCTTACCCATCCTGGCTAATAGCTGTTAATGGACTTAACCTCCATGAATTTATCCAGTTCTCTTTTAAACCCTGTTCTAGTCCTAGCCTTCACAACCTCCTCAGGCAAGGAGTTTCACAGGTTGACTGTGCACTGAGTGAACAAGAACTTCCTTTTATTGTTTTAAACCTGCTACCCATTAATTTCATTTGGTGGCCCCTAGTTCTTATATTATGGGAACAAGTAAATAACTTTTCCTTATTCACTTTCTCCACAACACTCGTGATTTTATAGACCTCTATCATATCCCCCCTTCGTCTCCTCTTTTCCAAGCTGAAAAGTCCTAGCCTTTTTAATCTCTCCTCATATGGGACCAGTTCCAAACCCCTCATCATTTTAGTTGCCCTTTTCTGAAACTTTTCTAATGCCAGTCTATCTTTTCTGAGATGAGGGGACCACATCTGTAAGCAGTATTCAAAATGTGGGAGTACCATGGATTTATATAAGGGCAATAAGATATTCTCCATCTTATTTTCTATCCCTTTTTTAATAATTCCTAACATCCTGTTTGCTTTTTTGACTGCCGCTGCACACTGCGTGGACGTCTTCAGAGAACTATCCACAATGACTCCAAGAGCTTTTTCCTGATTAGTTGTAGCTAAATTAGCCCCCATCATATTGTATGTATAGTTGGGTTTTTTTTTCCAATGTGCATTACCTTTACATTTATCCAGTTTAAATTTCATTTGCCATTTTGTTGTCCAATCACTTAGTTTTGTGAGATCTTTCTGAAGTTCTTCACAGTCTGCTTTGGTCTTAACTATCTTGAGCAGTTTAGTATCACCTGCAAACTTTGCCACCTCACTGTTTACCCCTTTCTCCAGATCATTTATGAATAGGTTGAATAGGATTGGTCCTAGGAGTGACCCTTGGGGAACACCACTAGTTACCCCTCTCCATTCTGAAAATTTGCCATTTATTCCTACCCTTTGTTCCCTGTCTTTTAACCAATTCTCAATCCATAAAAGGATCTTCCCTCTTATCCCATGACAACTTAATTTATGTAAGAGCCTTTGGTGAGGGACCACAAAAACCCCTAATTCCCCAGTCCCTGAAGCTCTCGCACTGAGAAGCTGCAGCCTTGTGGGTTCAAGTAATGAAGCAGTTATTTACTCTTCCCCCAAATAAAAAAAAAAAAAAAACAGGGCGTCACCAGGTGAAAATAATTGAGATCCGAACGTCTAATGAGGATCCCAGCACCCTGTGCCCGGCGCCATACAGAAACATAGGACGGGACAGTCTGACTCCCGCACCCAGAGCCCAAGGGCCAGTCCGCCAGATCACTGGAGGCAGGAGTGTGTGTCTCTTATAAAGCGGAGCATGCAAATGAGGGAGACAGTTTCCTGTTTAAATCTCTGGCTCTCTCTGCCCAGGCTGCACCCAGAGACACAATCCGCAGCCCCCTGGGTCTGTGCAGTCACCAGCCAGTCCCCTGAGAACTTTCCCCTCCAGCACCAGGGAAAATGGGATTTTTGCTCCTTGTCATTGTCGCTGTAGCAGCTTTGGAAGGTATTTTCCTCCTCTGAATAACTGGCAGAGTTAGAAGAGTATTGTGTTAGGGTGTTTTTAATACCGATATTAATGGCCTGTCTTTATTCCCAGGTGTCCAGTCCCAGACGCTGGTGGAGTCCGGAGGGGGTGTGAAAAAGCCCGGAGACTCTCTCCGCCTCTCCTGCAAAGCCTCCGGGTTCACCTTCAGCAGCTACTCGATGAGCTGGGTCCGACAGGCTCCCAGGAAGGGATTAGAATGGGTCGCTTTTATAAGATACGATGGGAGTACTATATACTACCTCGATGCAGTGAAAGAGCTATTCACCATCTCCAGGGATAACGCCAAGAGTGAGCTGTATCTGCAAATGACCGGCCTGAAGCCTGAGGACACCGCCCGCTATTACTGTGCGAGAGACACAGTGACACCGGGTCCATCACCTCTGACTGGGTCCTGATAGAAGTTTCCGGAACAGAGCTAGGCCTCACGGCTTGTTTAGCCTGGCTGCGGGTGACCGTTCCCACCCTCTTGGCCTGCTTCACATGATTGGCCAAGTCTTCCCCCAACAGCATGGGGATGGGATAATCATCATAGACTGCAAAAGTCCACATTCCTGACCAGCCCTTATACTGGACAGGCAACTTGGCTGTAGGCAAATTGAAAGAGTTGGGCTTGAAGGGTTGAATCGTCACTTGGATCTCTGGGTTGATTAAATTGGGGTCCACTAAGGAAGCATGGATAGCTGACACTTGTGCTCCGGTGTCCCTCCACGCGGTGACCTTCTTCCCGCCCACACTCACAGTTTCCCTCCGCTCCAAGGGTATCTGGGAGGTATCTGGGCCTGTGGACCTCTGGTGTGATTCCGGTGCAATGAACTGTAATCTGTTGGGGTTCTTGGGGCAGTTGGCCTTTACATGACCCAGCTCGTTACATTTAAAACATCGTTCAGCTGACGGGTCACTGGGGCGAGGAGGGTTGCGGGAGAACAGGGTGGTGGGACGATAAGGGGTCTGGAGGGTTCTTTGGGAGGTAGGTGGGGCTTTGGGCGGCCCCCGGTAATAGGGTGTGGTCTGGGGTGGTCCCTTCTGGTCTCCGCTCCAACTGCGACCAGTTTTCTTCTTCTCTGCCACCTCCACCCATCTGGCTCCAATCTCTCCTGCCTCGATTACAGTTTTGGGTTTCCCATCTAGGATGTATCTTTCTATTTCCTCAGGAACACCCTCTAAGAATTGTTCCATTTGCATTAGAAAGGGCAAATTTACTGGAGATTCAACACTTGCTCCTGATATCCAGGCATCCCAATGTTTCACAATGTGATAGGCATATCGGGTAAATGACATGTCTGGTTTCCACCTTAGGGCTCTGAACCTCCGACGAGACTGCTCGGGTGTTATCCCCATTCTGACTCTCGCCTTGGATTTAAACAGTTCATACTTGTTCATGTGTTCTTTAGGCATTTCAGCTGCCACCTCAGCTAAGGGTCCACTGAGCTGCGGCCTCAGCTCTACCATGTATTGGTCAGTAGAGATGTTGTACCCAAGGCAGGCCCTTTCGAAGTTTTCTAGGAAGGCCTCAGTATCATCGCCTGCCTTGTAGGTGGGGAACTTTCTGGGATGGGAAGTGGTACTTGGAGAAGGATTACTAGGGTTTGTTGGGATATTCTGCTGAGCCTTTATCTTCTCCATCTCCTCCACATACTTCCTCTCTTTTTCCTTCTCCTCCAGTTCTTTGTCCTTTGCTTCCATAGCTCTCCTGTGAGCAGCCGCTTGGTGTTGTTCTGCTTCTCTCGCTACCTCCCTTTCTTGTTCCTTCTTCAGCCGCATGAGTTCTATCTGTCTTTCATGTTCCCTTTGTCTTTCCTCAGCCTGACATTTGGCTAATTCGAGCTGTAGTCGAGCCGCGGATTTTGCCATTCTAACCTCTCTGTTTTTAACTAACTTTACACCCGAGGTTTAGAAATAAACAAACAAAACTTGGCTGTAAAATTTTGCTGTGCTGGAATAGAATACCTATTCTCTGATAGTGATTGTCAGCCTACAGAAAAAGACAATTCCCTTGTCTCTGCTCTGGGCCCAAATTAAAGCAAAAAACCTCCAACTACTTGGAAACCTGCTTACCCAGCCCAAAGAAAAAGCAAATGGGTAGAACACACCCCCTATTTACTTTTAGGAAGAAAAGAAAAAAAAAAACTCTGGGTTGGAAGACTGTGAATTTCCCTGCAGGAGTTAAGTACCCTGCCTCCAGGCAAAGAAAACCTGCAATTCACAAAGATAATCCCCTTTTGTCTCTGCTTGGCCACAGTTTCAGCTTTCAGTTTCAGCTGCTTTCTGGACTTCCTTTCCAAAGGAAAAAAAAAATTCCTTTTTAAAATCTGTATTTCTAGTTCAAAAAATCTCAACTGGATCTCAAAATGATTTCAGGTTAATCCCACCACTGAGAGTTACCAAAAGCAACTACAGCATTTGCTCAAGAAACTTCCTGAAAAAGCACAAGATCAAATCCGCACAGACACACCCCTGGAACCCCGACCTGGGATATTCTATCTACTACCCAAGATCCATAAACCTGGAACTCCTGGGCGCCCCATCATTTCAGGCATTGGCACCCTGACAGCGGGATTGTCTGGCTATATTGAATCCCTCCTCAGGCCCTACGCTACCAGCACTCCCAGCTACCTTCGAGACACCACTGACTTCCTGAGGAAACTTCAATCCATCGGTGATCTTCCTGATAACACCATCCTGGCCACTATGGATGTAGAAGCCCTCTACACCAACATTCCACACAAAGATGGACTACAAGCCGTCAGGAACACTATCCCCGATAATGTCACGGCTAACCTGGTGGCTGAACTTTGTGACTTTGTCCTTACCCATAACTATTTCACATTTGGGGACAATGTATACCTTCAGATCAGCGGCACTGCTATGGGTACCCGCATGGCCCCACAGTATGCCAACATTTTTATGGCTGATTTAGAACAACGCTTTCTCAGCTCTCGTCCCCTAAAGCCCCTACTCTACTTGTGCTATATTGATGACATCTTCATCATCTGGACCCATGGAAAAGAAGCCCTTGAGGAATTCCACCATGATTTCAACAATTTCCATCCCACCACCAACCTCAGCCTGGTCCAGTCCACACAAGAGATCCACTTCCTGGACACTACAGTGCTAATAAACAATGGTCACATAAACACCACCCTATACCGGAAACCTACTGACCGCTATTCCTACCTGCATGCCTCCAGCTTTCACCCTGACCACACCACATGATCCATCGTCTACAGCCAAGCTCTGCGATACAACCGCATTTGCTCCAACCCCTCAGACAGAGACAAACACCTACAAAATCTCTGTCAAGCTTTCTTACAACTACAATACCCACCTGCGGAAGTGAAGAAACAGATTGATAGAGCCAGAAGAGTTCCCAGAAGTTACCTACTACAGGACAGGCCTAACAAAGAAAATAACAGAACACCACTAGCCGTCACCTTCAGCCCCCAACTAAAACCCCTCCAACGCATTATTAAGGATCTACAACCTATCCTAAAGGATGACCCAACACTCTCACAAATCTTGGGAGAAAGGCCAGTCCTTGCCTACAGACAGCCCCGCAACCTGAAGCAAATACTCACCAACAACCACATACCACACAACAGAACCACTAACCCAGGAACTTATCCTTGCAACAAAGCCCGTTGCCAATTGTGCCCACATATCTATTCAGGGGACACCATCATAGGGCCTAATAACATCAGCCACACTATCAGAGGCTCGTTCACCTGCACATCCACCAATGTGATTTATGCCATCATGTGCCAGCAATGCCCCTCTGCCATGTACATTGGTCAAACAGGACAGTCTCTACGTAAAAGAATAAATGGACACAAATCAGATGTCAAGAATTATAACATTCATAAACCAGTCGGAGAACACTTCAATCTCTCTGGTCACGCAATCACAGACATGAAGGTCGCTATCTTAAAACAAAAAAACTTCAAATCCAGACTCCAGCGAGAAACTGCTGAATTGGAATTCATTTGCAAATTGGATACTATTAATTTAGGCTTAAATAGAGACTGGGAGTGGCTAAGTCATTATGCAAGGTAGCCTATTTCCTCTTGTTTTTTCCTACCCCGGCCCCCCCAGATGTTCTGGTTTAACTTGGATTTAAACTTGGAGAGTGGTCAGTTTGGATGAGCTATTACCAGCAGGAGAGTGAGTCTGTGTGTGTATGGGGGTGGGTTTTTGGAGGGGGGTGAGGGAGTGAGAGAACCTGGATTTGTGCAGGAAATGGCCTAACTTGATTATCATGCACATTGTGTAAAGAGTTGTCACTTTGGATGGGCTATCACCAGCAGGAGAGTGAATTTGTGTGTGGGGGGGTGGAGGGTGAGAAAACCTGGATTTGTGCTGGAAATGGCCTAACCTGATGATTACTTTAGATAAACTATTACCAGCAGGACAGTGGGGTGGGAGGAGGTATTGTTTCATATTCTCTGTGTATATAAAGTCTGCTGCAGTTTCCACGGTATGCATCTGATGAAGTGAGCTGTAGCTCACGAAAGCTCATGCTCAAATAAATTGGTTAGCCTCTAAGGTGCCACAAGTACTCCTTTTCTTTTTGCGAATACAGACTAACACGGCTGTTACTCTGAAACCAAACCGGTTTGTGACCGTACAAAAACCCAGGCTGTGGAATCGCCCTTCTCCCGGCGGCCGCGCGGGGGCAGCAGCGACACCCCCTGCTTCGGGCTCACACAGGAGACCCGGCAACCATAGAATATCAGGATTGGAAGGGACCTCAGGAGGTCATCTGGTCCAACCCCCTGCTCAAAGCAGGACCGATCCTGGGTGAATGGAACACAAACCTCCAGTTAGTTTTAACCCTTCCGTTCCCAAGCAACGTATTTCCCCTTCCTGCCCAGAGCCCCGCTGGGCCTTCGGTGCAGAGATCCCTCGCTTCATCTGAAATCCAATCCGGAGTGAGACCTGTTCTGAGTCGCTCTCCCCTCGCAGACCTGTCACGTTGGCTCTGCCAGGGCCGTCTCGGTGTCAGACTCACAGGACAGCGTCTGTCCGTGTAAAGAGGACAAGGGCGTTGGGGTTTGCATCAGACCAAAGTGATGGAGCGGATTGCCCCTGGGGCCAAATTCCCTCCCCCTCTCGTAAAGTCACCGCAACTGCTTTCAGTAGACTCCAGTTACTCCTGATTTACACCAGGGAGGCTCTGGCCCTTTCAGAAAACTTGGATGTTTATCGCATTAATGCAGCGGAAGGTGATTAGTTCATTATAACTTGTATGGGGCCCCTCACCGTGGCGTCTCCGCCTTTCACAAGCGATTATTGCCTTTATCCCCCCAACGCCGCTGGGAGGCCGGGGAACTATCACAGCCCCTGGTTCGGCCTGTGGGACTGAGGCAGAGAGAGATGGAGGCCGGAGTGTGGAAATGGGCCATTCAGGGTCCGGGGGGGGGCTGGGGGCAGAGATCACCCGGCGCCGGAATAAACCCCGCTCCGCTGCGCCGGGGGATGTGGCCCCGCCAGGACTTTCCAAAGCGGCTCCTGGGTTGTTTTCACCAACTGCCCTGTGGAAATCCCAGGCCGGACCCTCCGCTGGTGTCAGTGAGTGGAGCTGAGACATCCCAACCCCCAGTAAAGCACCACAATGTCACAGAAAGAAAAGGAGGACTTGTGGCACCTTAGCGACTAACAAATTTATTTGAGCATAAGCTTTCCTAAGCTACAGCTCGCTGGATCGGATGCATTCAGTGGAAAATAGAGTGGGGAGATTTATACACATAGAGAACAGGAAACAGTGGGTGTTACCATACACACTGTAACCAGAGTGATCACTTAAGGTGAGCTATTACCAGCAGGAGGGGGGTGGGGAATCTTTTGTAGTGATAATCAAGGTGGGCCATTTCCAGCAGTTGACAAGAACAGTAGGGGAGGAAATAAACAAGCGGAAATAGTTTTACTTTGTGTAATGACCCATCCACTCCCAGTCTCTATTCAAGCCTAAATTAATTGTATCCAGTTTGCAAATTAATTCCAATTCAGCAGTCTCTCATTGGAGTCTGTTTTTGAAGTTTTTTTTGTTGAAGAATTGCTACTTTTAGGTCTGCAATCAAGTGACCAGAGAGACTGAAGTTTTCTCCAACTGGTTTTTGAATGTTATAATTCTTGAGTCTGATTTGTGTCCATTTATTCTTTTATGTAGAGACTGTCCAGTTTGACCAATGTACATGGCAGAGGGGCATTGCGGGCACATGATGGCATATATCACGTTGGTAGATGTGCAGGTGAATGAGACTCTGATAGTGTGGTTGATGTGATTAGGCCCTATGATGGTGTCTCCTGAATAGATATGTGGACACAATTGGCAACGGGCTTTGTTGCAAGGATAGGCTCCTGGGTTAGGGGTTCTGTTGTGTGGTGTGTGGTTGCTGGTTAGTATTTGCTTCAGGTTGGGGGGCTGTCTGTAAGCAAGGACTGGTCTATCTCCCAAGATCTGTGAGAGTGATGGGTCGTCCTTCAGGATAGGTTGTAGATCCTTGATGATGCGTTGGAGAGTTTTTAGTTGGGGGCTGAAGGTGATGGCTAGTGCCCTTCTGTTATTTTCTTTGTTGGGCCTGTCCTGTCCTAGACAAGCCATTTACAACACACACTTTGCTTCTCTACAAAAGAAAAAGGACACTAAACTATCTAAACTACAACATGCCACAAGGGTCCACAACACTGGTTCCCTAAAACCACCCCTAAAACTTTCCCCTCCAACCACAGGGAAAATGGGGCTTTGGTTGTACCTCGTTCTCATTGCAGCAGCTCTGGAAGGTCCATTCTCCCTTTCCATGGGTTGGATGAACTGGGGAGGCGAGGGGTTATTGTGCTATTGCCCGAGGTCCTCATGTTCCCCATAATTAATTGTTATTCCCAGGTGCCCGGTCTCAGATCCAGATGGTGGAGTCCGGACGGGATGTGAAGAAGCCCAGAGACTCTCTACGCCTCTCCTGCAAAGCCTCCGGGTTCACTTTCAGCAGCTATGGGATGAGCTGGGTCCGACAGGCTCCCTGGAAGGGCCTGGAGTGGGTCGCCCAGATTCACGGCTGTAGCATATAGGACAGTGACTCGGTAAAAGGGCGATTCACCATCTCCAGAGACGAGTCCAGCAGCACGGTGTATCTGCAAATGAACAGCCTGAGAGCCGAAGACACCGCCCGGTATCACTGTGCGAGAGACACAGGAATTAGAAACCTCCTGCGGTTAGCACAGAAACCTCCAGCGCGAATCCCCCTCCCACTCCGTACCCACCCTCACTGCCCGAACAGAGCCGTTCACACAGGAACCCAGAGTGTGAAGCCTCCAGTCCTTTATCCGGGCTTCACTCCTCGGAAATTTCACTTTTATTGTCAGAGACCCGCGGTTCCGACAGAACCGAGACCACCTTTCACATTTCCTCGTCACACAGAAATAGAATCCGCCTAAGAAGTGTGATTAACATTCAGCTGCCCGCACTTCAGCCTGCCTTGCCAGCAAACTGAGCTGGAGAAGACAGTTGGAAGCAGGAGCCAGAGAGCCAAGGTGGAGCCTGATGAATTCGACTTTTTTACACCGGGATCTTGCCACACTTTGCACTCACCTAACGAAAGCTGAATTGCGTTTCTTGAACACGCTGCTTCTTTTGCAAAGCGACTGGGGTATCCTGAATAGCCAATGCCACGTTCTGCAGGAGGGGGAAATCGGTCCACTAGTCCTAAAGTCACAGGCAGAGTGTGGGCATTCCCTGTACAGACTCCAGTGGATTCATCTTTTTCCAGACTCCAGGTTTCTTGCACTTGCCCATTCTTAATAAAACGCCCAGGGTACAGAGTGCGTCTGGTTTTAAAAATTGCCTTTAAAAATAATCCTGGTTTTCTGAGCGCACAGTAAATTATCACCACTGCTCTCTGGTTAATTCCTAAAAAGAAAAGGAGGACTTGTGGCACCTTAGAGTCAAACCAATTTATTTGAGCATCAGCTTTCGTGAGCTACAGCTCACTTCATCGGATGCATTCAGTGGAAAATAGAGTGGGGAGATTTATATACACAGAGAGCATGAAACAATGGGTGTTTCTCCTTACAGTGTGTAGGGTGTGACCAGGAAAGGTGAGATATGAACAGCGGGGGGGGGGGGGGGGGGGGCGGGGGCGGACACCTTTTGTAGAGATAATCAAGGTGGGCCATTTCCAGCAGTTGACAAGAACAGTATGGGAGGAAATAAACAAGAGGAAATAGTTTTACTTTGTGAACTGACACATCAACTCCGAGTCTCTATTCCAGCCTAAGTTAATTGTATCCAGTTTGCTGAATTGGAATTTATTTGCAGTCTCTCATTGGAGTCTGTTTTTGAAGTGTTTTTGTTGAAAAATTGCCACTTTTAGGTGTGTAGTCGAGTGACCAAAGAGATTGAAGTGTTCTCTGACTGGTTTTTGAATGTTACAATTCTTGAGGTCTGATTTGTGTCCATTTATTCTTTTGCATAGAGACTGTCCAGTTTGGCCAATGTACATGGCAGAGGGGCATTGCTGGCACATGACGGCGTATATCACATTGGTAGATGTGCAGGTGAACGAGACTCTGATAGTGTGGCTGATGTGATTAGGCCCCATGATGGTGTCCCCTGAATTGATATGTGGACACAGTTGACAACAGGCTTTGTTGCGAGGATAGGTTCCTGGGTTAGTGGTTCTGTTGTGTGGTGTGTGGTTGCTGGTGAGTATTTGCTTCATGTTGGGGGGCTGTCTGTAAGCAAGGACTGGCCTTTCTCCCAAGATCTGTGAGAGTGATGGGTCGTCCTTCAGGATAGGTTGTAGATCCTTGATGATGCATTGGAGAGATTTTATTTTGGGGGCTGAAGGTGATGGCTAGTGCCGTTCTGTTATTTTCTTTGTTGGGCCTGTCCTGTCCTAGAATAGCCATTTCCAACACACACTTTGCTTCCCTACAAAAGAAAAATGACACTAAATTATCTAAACTACTACATGCCACAAGGGGCCACAACACTGGGTTCCTTAACCCACCCAGAAATATTCTTAATCTATCCAACTATACTCTTAGCCCAGCAGAAGAATCTGTCCTATCTCGGGGCCTCTTCTTCTGCCCCTTCACCCCCACGAACATGATACAGTTCTGTGGTGACCTAGAATCCTATTTTCGATGCCTCCGACTCAAGGAATATTTCCAAAATACCTCTGAACAACATACTAACCCACAGAGACCTTCCTACCAAGACTACAAAAAGAAGGATTCTGAGTGAACTCCTCCTGAAGGTCGAAACAACAGACTGGACTTCTACATAGAGTGCTTCCGCTGATGTGCACGGGCTGAAATTGAGGAAAAGCAACATCATTTACCCCATAACCTCAGCCGTGCAGAACACAATGACATCCACAGCCTCAGAAACAACTCTGACATCATAATCAAAAAGGCTGACAAAGGAGGTGCTGTTGTCATCATGAATAGGTCGGAATATGAACAAGAGGCCGCTAGGCAGCTCTCCAACACCACTTTCTACAAGCCATTACCCTCTGATCCCACTGAGGGTTACCAAAAGAAACTACAGCATTGATTCAAGAAACTCCCTGAAAAAGCACAAGAACAAATCCATACAGACACACCCCTGGAACCCAAACCAGGGGTATTCTATCTGCTACCCAAGATCCATAAACATGGAACCCCTGGACGCCCCATCATCTCAGGCATTGGCACCCTGACAGCGGGATTGTCTGGCTCTGTAGACTCCCTCCTCAGCCCCTACGCAACTGCACCCCCAGCCATCTTCGAGACACCACTGACTTCCTGAGGAAACTACAATCCATTGGTGATCTTCCTGAAAACACCATCCTGGCCACTGTGGATGCAGAAGCCCTCCACACCAACATTCCACACAAAGATGGACTACAAGCCGTCAGGAACAGTATCCCCAATAATGTCACGGCAAACCTGGTGGCAAAACTTTGTGACTTTGTTCTCACCCATAACTATTTTACATTTGGGGACAATGTATACCTTCAAATTAGCAGCACTGCTATGGGTACCCGCATGGCCCCACAGTATACCAACATTTTTATGGCTGACTTAGAACAACGCTTTCTCAGCTCTCGTCCCCTAACGCCCCTACTCTACTTGCGCTACATTGATGACATCTTCATCATCTGGACCCATGGAAAAGAAGACCTGGAGAAATTCCACCATGATTTCAACAATTTCCATCCCACCATCAACCTCAGCCTGGACCAGTCTGCACAAGAGATCCACTTCCTGGATACTACGGTGCTAATAAGCGATGGTCACATAAACACCACCCTATACCAGAAACCTACTGACCGCTATATTTGCATACATGCCTCCAGCTTTCATCCAGACAACACCACATGATCCATTGTCTACAGCTAAGCTCTACGATACAACCGCATTTGCTCCAAACCCTCAGACAGAGACAAACATCTACAAGATCTCTATCAAGCATTCTTTCAACTACAATACCCCCCTGCTGAAGTGAAGAAACAGATTGACAGAGCCAGATGAGTACCCAGAAGTTACCTACTACAGGACAGGCCCAACAAAGAAAATAACAGAATGCCACTAGCCATCTCCTTCAGCCCCCAAACTAAAACTTCTCCAGCGCATCATCAAGGATCTACAACCATCATAGGGCCTAATCACATCAGCCACACTCTCAGAGGCTCATTCACCTGCCCATCCACCAATGTGATATATGTCATCATGTGCCAGTAATGCCCCTCTGCCATGTACATTGGTCAAACTGGACAGTCTCTACATAAAAGAATAAATGGACACAAATCAGACGTCAAGAATTATAACATTCAAAAACCAGTCGGAGAACACTTCAATCTCTCTGGTCACTTGAATACAGACCTAAAAATGACAATTCTTCAACAAAAAAACTTCAGAAACAGACTCCAAGGAGAGACTGCTGAATTGGAATTAATTTGCAAACTGGATACAATTAACTTAGGCTTGAATAGAAACTCGGAATGGATGGGTCATTACACAAAGTAAAACTATTTCCCCATGTTTATTCCCTCTCCCTGCCCCCCACTGTTCCTCAGATGTTCTTGTCAACTGCTGGAAATGGCCCACCTTGATCATCACAACAAAAGGTTTTTCTACACTCTCACTTTCACTCTTCCCCTCAGAATTTCTTACACAAAACCCAGGAAAATTAGATTTTGGCTGAACTTAATTCTCACTCTGTCAGTTCTCCCAGGTAACTATTAAAGTACAAAGTGTACTCCCCTCCAGGTTCCTGAGCCTGACAGAATCAGGGATCTAAACAAATCTGTATTTGCAGGGGCCAGGCCTCAGGTCCAGCTGGTGAAGTCCGGAGGGGATGTGAAAACGCCTGGGGACTCTCCCTGCCTCTCCTGCAAAGCCTCGGGGTTCCCCTTCAGCAGTTATCTCATGGACTGGATCCGTCTGGACCCCGGGAAGGGGTGGGACTTGATGGCCAGAGCTGCTGCCCAGGATAGCGCCTACTACGCTGACTCCGTGAAAGGGTGATTTGCCATCTCCAGAGACAACGCCAAGAGCCTGGTGCATTTGCAAATCAGCAGCCTGAGAGTGGAGGACACCGCCCTGTATCCCTGTGTCAGAAACACACAGCCAGGGACCTAGGACAAAAACTGAGCCCTGTAGCCACGGTCTGGAATTGGCTGGTTGGGGCGCTCAGGGTTTGCAAAACTGTGGAAATCTGAGGAAAGACTCAGATGACATTTAAGCACCAGACCCGCCCCATTGGGGGCACTGGCTGTGTCAATAAAGTAGGGAGCCTGGAGGCTTCGAGTCACATAAGGGTCTAAGGCTCGTTATTATAACGCCTGCCTAGAGGTGCCTGGCTCCCAATGGAATTTACAGCCTCGAATTAGGCACCCTGACTCTCAGCCCCACTGTGCCTGAGCCAGAGAATGGACTTCAACAAGGTCCATCTTCTACCTCCCAGGGGAGGGCCCAGCCACTGGGCTAGTAGGTTTCCCGGGGGACTCGTCTCCATAGAGTTGCTGTTGAAGTTCTTCTACTTGCTTCTTAATGCAAAGAGTCTTTGTGAGGAGACAGCAAGTCAGAGTGTGAATGAGAATGACTGTATAGCCCGGTGAACAGGGCGCTCTTCTTGGATCAAGGGAGGCCCGACTTCAGGTCCCTGTGCTCCAAGGGTTATTTGAATGCTCGATTAGCAGGTTTCAGACAAGTGTGGTTACCAGAACACTGGGCGGGCTGGGCCTCTGGGGACCTGGCTTTTCTTCTACAACAGCCAACGGACCTCGGGCAAATCAGTTTCCTTCCCTCTGCCTCAGTTTATCCACCTCGAAAAAGGGGACATGAAAGCTCGCCATCCGTTCCCCAATCTCCGTTACAGAGCTGAGTATTTCTGTCACCCAAGGGTGTAATCACTCCTGGACTGTATTTCACAGACTGGATACATTCAGTGCTTTAGATTACTTTGAACATGCTTCTATCCCCTCAGGGTCTCACACCATATCATGGCATCTCCCAAAGCCCGGGACAAGGGACCTCAGCGAGAAATGCAATGCCAGCCCCTGGGACTCCATTTTAAGAGCACGGATATGCAAGTCGACTAATTGTATTCCCTGCTTAAAGGCCTTTGGGTTGGGAACCTGCAGCTCCCGGTGTCTGCAGCGATCGGCCCAACCCTCTAGAGAATTTTTCCCAGCAAACTCACTTGATGTTTTGGCTGGATTTCCTTTTCGCTGTGGCAACTTTCCGAGGTGTGTATTTCTTTGGGGGGAAATGGAGATACCCTTGTTTTGAAATAACGTGTGGCAATATTGGAATCAGAACTGTGATCAGTAGCAATATTAAGAGAAGCATCAATCATGTTAGCATCAGCACCGTCATCTGGATTCTCAATGTGCTTTTACATCCGCCGGTGCTGGGGCTCAGGCTCCGCAGGTGGAGTCCGGAGGAGGAGACATTAAGAAGCCCGGACAATCTCTGTGCCTCACCTGTACAGCCTCCGGCTTTGATTTCAGCCAGGCCGGGATGCACTGGGTCCGACAAGCTCCCGGGAAGGGACTGGAGTGGGTCTCTGTGATTTTCTTCGATGGGAGTAAGGAATATTACACCGCTTCTGTCAAAGGATGATTCACCACCTCCAGGGAGAACTCCCCAAACCTGGCCGATTTAAACATGAGCAGCCTGAAGCCAGAGGACACGACCCGGTTACTCTGCAGCATCCCAGTGAGTGAAACCCGGTCTGAGCTGAGACGAAAACCTGTCCCCTGCAATGCCATGAGGCTGTTGCTCTTGGTGGCATTCAAGATCTGCAAGTTACAATGAGCCCAGCGAGGACAAAGGGAAGTGAACAAAGAAATCAGGGGGTTCATGTCATGTTATTTCTCACGAGGAATTGCCCAGCAGGCCAGATAAGAATCCAGATGTTTAATCACAGATGTTAATAGGTTTATAAAGACTCCTTCCACCACCCCTCCCCCTCCCCACAATACATTGTCTTTGCCCTCCTCTCCAAAAAAGGACAAATCCAGTGATGTTCTGGCTCTGTGTAGCATCCTCCCTCCTATGACCTACACACCCGGCGCCCTCCTTTGTGTAACCTTTGCAGTGACTGACAGCACCGCTGGGGGGACAGTCAGACAGAGAGACCTGACTCTGTTGGGTCTTAGAATGAAGTCAGGGCCAAATGCTCCGACTCGCATTTGTGCAAAAGGAATGGGAATGGGAGTATGAATCGGAATGGAAGAGGAATATCCATGGGAACAGAAATGGGACGGTGAGCATGAAAGAGAATAGGAAGGTGAGTGTGACTGGAAGTGGAAATGGGAGTGTGTGAGTGAACAGGAAGGGGATATAAACAGGAATGGGAGTGTTCATGGGAATGGGAAAAGGAATACCTGTTTCAGCGTGAATGGTTACAGGGGTCTGAATGTAAGTGGGAATAGAAATATTTTATGGTTGTGATCCTAGCGCCTGGGGTCTCCAATCATAGTCTAGGATCCCCTATTCCTAGGCACGGTACAAACACAGACCATAACACCTCTCTCTACCCCACGGAGTTTACAATTCGAGCATAAATGGGAAGTGGAGTGTGAATGGGAGTGTGAACACGGATATAAATATCAGCTGGGCATAATAATCTTCCTTCACTGTCTACTGAATCCTCCCTCTACTCCCTCCCTAAAGCAAAACTCCCAGACACGCCGCTCTAGGCACACTAATGTCAGAGAGGCTCCTCTGCAAAACCTTAACTCTGACTTCAGACCCCCACCCCCAGCTTCTCCCACCCGCACACACAGCCGGGCCCCCAGACCTGGTCCAAAGTGGATCATTACAATGCAGCCGTCACTGCTGGGAAGGGAAAGGGGCTTCCCTCCCAAATCCCTCCCAGTGGCAGGGGAAATCTTCCCTCTCCAGCTTGTGGACCAGCCCTATGGACCCCTTGGACATGACCCCTCCCCAGACACTGACTCGCCAGACGGGACATTGCATGGCCCCTGTGTGTGTGGAACAGGGCTCCACCTCATAATAGCGAGACCCTCAGTTCGCGCGTGAGGAAATACAGTCATTGCACGGAGCTGTTCATTCCTCCCAGGGATCCGAAAGTCTAATGAGGATCCCAGCGCCCTGTGCCCGGCGCTGCACGGACACACTGGACGGGACACTCTGACTCCCGCACCCAGAGCCCTAGAGCGAGTCAGTCTGATCACTGACAGCAGGAGTGTGTGTCTCTTATAAAGCGGGGCATGCAAATGAGGGAGACAGTTTTCTGTTTAAAACTCTGCCTCTCTCTGTCCAGGCTGCACCCGGAGACACAATCCGCAGCCCCCTGGCTCTGTGCAGTCACCAGCCAGTCCCCTGAGAACTTTCCCCTCCAGCACCCGGGAAAATGGGATTTTTGCTCCTTGTCATTGTCGCTGTAGCAGCTTTGGAAGGTATTTTCCTCCTCTGAAGACCTGGAAGAATTAGAAGAATATTGTGTTCTCGCTGTTTTTATACTGATATTAATGTCTTTGTTCCCAGGTGTCCGGTCCCAGACGCTGGTGGAGTCCGGAGGGGGTGTGAAGAAGCCCGGAGACTCTCTCCGCCTCTCCTGCAAAGCCTCCGGGTTCACCTTCAGCAGCGCTTACATGCACTGGCTCCGACAGGCTCCTGGCAAGGGACTGGAATGGGTCGCTTATATAAACCCCGGTGGGAGTACTACATACTACCTTGATTCAGTGAAAGGGCGATTCACCATCTCCAGGGATAACGCCAAGAGTGAGCTGTATCTGCAAATGACCGGCCTGAAGCCCGAGGACACCGCCCGCTATTACTGTGCGAGAGACACAGTGACACCAAACCGGTTTGTGATCGTACAAAAACCCAGGCTGCGGAATCGCCCTTCTCCCGGCGGCCGCGCGGGGGCAGCAGCGACACCCCCTGCTTCGGGCTCGGGCAGGAGACCCGGCCCCCGGGGGAACGGGACACAAACCTCCCGCCAGTTTAACCCTTCTGTTCCCGGGCAATGTGTCTCCCACTCCTTCACAGAGCCCCGCTGAGTGCAGAGATCCCCCATTTCGTCTGTGAACCCCAATCCGGAGTGAGTCCTATTCTGAGTCGCTCTCCCCTCGGAGACCTGGCACGTTGGCTCTGCCGGGCCCGTCTCGGTGTCACACTCACAGAACAGCGTCTGTCAGTGTAAAGGGGACAAGCGCGTTGGGGTTTGCATCAGACCCAACGGATGGAGCAAATTGCCCCTGGGTCCAAATCCTCTGCTAGTTTAAAGTCACACAACTGCTTTCAATAGACACGAGTTACTCCTGATTTACACCAGGGAGGCTCTGGCCCTTTCCGAAAACTGGGATGTTTATGGCATTAATGCAGCGGAAGGTGATTAGTTCATTATCACCGATGTGGGACCCCTCACCGGGGCATCTCCGCCCTTCGCACGCGGTTATTGCCTTTATCCCCCCAACGCCGCCGGGAGGCCGGGGAACGATCACAGCCCCTGGTTCAGACGCGGGGACTGAGGCAGAGAGAGATGGAGGCCGGGGTGTGGAAATGGGCCATGCAGGGTCCGGGCGGGGCTGGGAGCAGAGATCACCCGGCGCCGGAATAAACCCCGCTCCGCTGCGCCGGGGGATGTGGCGCCGCCGGGACTTTCCAAAGCTCCTCCTGGGTTGTTTTCACCAACTGCCCTGTGGAAATCCCAGGGCGGACCCTCCGCTGGTGTCAGTGGGTGGAGCTGAGACATCCCAACCCCCAATAAAGTGCCCCCATGTCACAGAGTCACCATGGAGATAAAAGACCCCGACCCTCAGCCCCTGCTTGCATCACTCAGCCCAGCGCTGGCCCGCAGGGCATTGGGGACAGTCACGTGGCGAAGGGCTGTGGACAGGAACACGAAGGGATTTCATGGGGTCGCTCAGGAGGAGGCGGCTGCTGGGGGAGAAGCAGAGGCGGGGGCGGGGGGGGGGCAGGGAGGCTCTAGAGTCACAGAGCGCAGCTCCCACTGAATGAGATACGGCCCCGGACTTTCCTAAGTGTCCCCTAGTGATAGTTAGGTTCAAGGTAGGGATGAAGGGTGAGGGTCAGTGTTAACAGTCAGGGTTAGAACTGCATCCTGGGTAAAGTCAGGATTTGGGGCTCTAAGTAAGGTATTCATGTAGTTTTCCGGTTCAGACATATATCCTCAGGGTCACGGTTAGCTGGGGGAAGCTAGAAGAGGGATAAAGAAAATACTAGTTTCTCTCCTTATGGTCGAGTAGGAAGCTCCGACTGAGACAAGGGTTAGGTACCACAGAGACAAAGCGCCGCCTCTTCTCTCAGCCCCACACAAAGAAACTGAGTTCGGGCTAGGAAATGGCGGGTGTCTCTTATAAGGAGCGGGATATGCAAATGAGGGTGAGAGTTTCCTGTTTAAATCTGTCCCTCTCTCTGCCCAGGCTGCATCCTGAGACACAATCCGCAGCACCCTGGGTCTGTGCAGTCACGAACCAGTCCCCTGATAACTTTCCCTTCCAACCCCAGGGGAAATGAAGCTTTGGTTGTACCTGGTTCTCATTGCAGCATCTCCGGAAGGACTATTCTCCCTTTCCATGGGTTGGATGTACTGGGGAGGTGCGGGATTATTGCCCGAGGTACTCATGTTCCGCATAATGAATTGCTATTCACAGGTGTCCGGTCCCAGGTGCAGTTGGTGGAGTCCGGAGGGGGTGTGAAAAAGCCCGGAGACTCTCTCCGCCTCTCCTGCAAAGCCTCCGGCTTCACTTTCAGCAGCGACTGGATGAGCTGGGTCCGCCAGGCTCCCGGGAAGGGGCTGGAGTGGGTCGCCCAGATTCACGGCTGTAGCATATACTACAGTGACTCGGTAAAAGGGCGATTCGCCGTCTCCAGAGATGACCCCAACAACCTGCTGTACCTGCAAATGACCGGCCTGAAGCCCGAGGACACCGCCCGGTCTCACTGAGCGAGAGACCCAGCGAGGGGAATCCCGATCGGGCTCACACAAAAACCCGAGCGGCAGAACCGCCCTTCTCCCGTGCGCCGCGCGGGGGCAGCACTTCCACAGACAGCCCAGCCCTGGGCACAGGAACGGGACCTACAGCCAGAGTGAAAAACAAACCACTGAGCGGTGAGCTGCCTCACCTACCCCCTAGGACAGGGATGGGCAAACTTCTTGGCCTGAGGGCCACATCGGGGTTCTGAAACTGCATGGAGGGCCGGGTAGGGAAGGCTGTGCCTCCCCAAACAGCCTGGCCACCGCCCCCTATCCACCCATTCCCACTTCCCGCCCCCTGACTGCACCGGCCGGGCCCTGGACACAGGAACCCCATCCACACCCCTCTCCCTGACAGGCCCCCCGGGTCTCCCATGCCGATCCAACTGCCCCCTGCTCCCTGACTTTTGAAAAGTAACCCATCCTGGGATAAGAGGGAAGTCCTCTCATGTATCAGTAATTGGTTAAATGATGAGAAGCAAAGGGTAGGAATGAATTATCAGTTTTCAGAATGGAGAGAGATAAATAGTGGTATCCCTGAGGGGTCAATACTGGGACCATTACTGTTCAACATATTCATAAGTGATCTGGGAAAATAGGTAAACAGTGAGGTGGCAAAATTTGCAGAGGATACAAAACTATTCAAGATAGTTAAGTCCAAAGCAGACTGAGAAGAGTTACAAAGGGATCTCACAAAACTGGGTGACTGGGCAACAAAATGGCAGATGAAATTCAATGTTGATTAATGTAAAGTAATGTACATTGGAAAACATAATCTCAGCTATACATACAAAATGATGGGGTCTAAATTAGCTGTTAACACTCAAGAAAGAGATCTTGAGTCATTGTGGATGGTTCTCTGAAAATATCCACTCAATGTACAGCAGCAGTCAACAAAGCAAAGAGAATGTTGGGAATCATTAAGAAAGGGATAGATAATAAGACAGAAAATATCATATTGTCTCTCTATAAATCCATGGTACATGCACACCTTGAATACTGTGTGCAAATGTGGTCACCCCATCCCAAAAAAGATATACTGGAATTGGAAAAGGTACAGAGATGGCAACTAAAATGATTAGGGGTATGAAACAGGAGGAGAGATTAAAATGTCTGGGAATTTTCATCTTAGAAAAGAGACACTAAGGTGGGGGTTTGTTAGAGGTCTATAAAATCTTGACTGGTGTGAAGAAAGTGAATAAGGAAATGTTATTTAATCCTTCACATAACACAAGAACTAGCAGGCATCCAATGAAATTAATAGGCAGCAGGTTTTAAAAAAAACAAAAGGAAGTACTTCTTCACACAACATAAAGTCAACCTGTGGAACTCTTTGCCAGGGGATGCTGGGAAGACAAAAACTGTGAAAAGATTAAAAAAAGAACTCGATAAATTCCTGGAGAATAGGTCCATCAGTGACTATTAGCCTGGTCGGGGAGGGATGCAACACCATGCTCTGAGTGTCCTTAGCCTGTTTGCCAGAAGCTGGGAATGGGCAACAGGGGATGGACCGCTTGATAATTACCTGTTCTGTTCATTCCCTCTGAAGCACCTGGCCTTGACCACTGTCAGAAGACAGGATACTAGGCTATATGGACCACTGGTCTGACCCAGTATGACCATTCTTATATAAAAAAATAATTATAATAATAGAAATGCTTAATACAGAAACTCCCCAACATAATGACCTCTCAAGATAGCAATGATGTGAGCTAACAACCTTGGCAAATAATGCATTTTTAAAATCTTGGCCTACTAGGAAACATATGTACATAAGTTTCCATTCCCAGTCAGAAATTTAGCATTCTGGAGCAAAGTCACCAAAATATAGTCCAACCCACAAATGTTTATTTAACGTGCCCCTCGCTTTTCCCTCCACCGCAGCCCACTAACCGCTGTTGTCCTTGGTCAGTGGAGACTCAGAGTTCAGAGGTGCTTTCACATGAGTTCATCTCCCAGGTGGGGGGCAAGAAGGCACCTTGCTCATTCCTCCAGCTGCTCACGGTTTGCTCTGAGCACTGTTGTTCATTGTGCCAATCGTTCACTTCACCGCTCTGTTGCCAATGGCTCTGCACCGTCACCTTCTGCTGCCACCTGCAACTGTAACCTCTGTGAGTGGGTCTCTTGAGGTTCCACCAGCTCTCAGTGATTTCAGCTGAGCTCTCAGTGGGGGAACCTTGCTGCTGGTGCAGGCTGGGCCATCTCTTCCACAGAAACAGTGTCCCACAGCAGGTCTGAGCACTTAGACCTGATTATCAGTGATTTCAGGTGTAGCGCTGACTTAACAAAACAAAAGACAATTTATGAAGCCTAATCAGCTCTGTCTTTAAACAGTGGAGAGGGGCAGGTCAAATCGTACTTGTGACTCAGCCAGACCATCAAGGAAAACACCTGTCCCCACCCCCTCTCTTTATGCCCTCAATCAACACAGGCGAAGTACAGTTCTACTGCCCTATACTCAGACAATAAGAATAACAACATTTCATTCCCCCCACCTGCATTCAAGAGATTTTGACTGGGGTTGGGTTACAAATCAATCACTTGGGCAACACAGCTCTGTTTGCTGGATACCTAGGTAGATTAGGTGTGAATGTAAATACAATCTGGTCCTGAAGCCTTTCCCCACAACCCCCAGCTCATCACTAGCTATCAGGGAGAGCTCATTTAGACTTTGCTTACAAATCACAATTTGAAATTATTAGGTTGGCCAACATCACCGAAATGAATGCACAGACATGGTCGTAAAAAACAACAGCTGTATAAGGAAGCTAGTCTTTGTTCATACTTTTCAAATCTATTATACATTTTCAGATACACATATTTTAACATACACTTTATATGCTTTTAAAGTGTGTATTAATGTTTCAATTTCAATTCAAATTTCCAAACAGTCACTAAATTGGCATGTAACTAGTTCACAAAACTGGCGGGGGTGGGGGTGTTGGAGCAAGTGTGGGGGGGGTGTACACCTCCCCAAGAGGGGTGTAGGGAAATCACCTGCAAACTCAGTCATTTGAAACATGGATAGTGCATGAAAGCAGAAAGCGGTGTGTGCACTAAAATGCACGATTGTGTGTATGTACAGATCAAAAGAAGAAAGAACACATGAACACTGAAGAAAATGAAGAAAAACAGGAGTGAAGGCTGGAGCGTGCCTCAGTGCTACACAAAAGATGGTGGCGTTGTGGCTATTTCCAGCTAAGGGGGACGCTAGGCCTGATGTCACTCCTAGGAGAGTCCAATAGGGGTATGAGCTTGGCAGGATTGCTTCAGGACACTGCTGTCTCCGACCTCACATTATTCCTGATTTTATTGGCAGTGAGATTATGTATTTACGTAAATAAGTTCTGAAGACACACTCAGAATTTTATCGGTAGCAGCTGGCCAACAAAACGCTGCTTTCGGAGGCTTACTCATAGAAATACTAATTTTACAAGTGCAACTATCGTTTTTTTCTCAGCCCTGGCCTCCTGCCTGCCAGTAATGAACAATTAGTGAAGGGTAAGGCTAGGCTAAGGGTATTTGTGTAGCCAGATATCTGTATATTTTTGTCATATTTGAAGGAAAATGTCTATAGAGAGAATCTTCCCCCCCCCCCCATCTCCTTTATTTATCAACCAACTTTGAAAAAAAATTCAAATAGGTTCAGTTTTTTTCCCCCGCTTTTAGAGGCTCCTCCTATTGCAAACCCCTAAACTGTAGCTTGGTTAGTTTACACCTTAATCCAGCCCTGGGTAACTCTCTCTATTCACTGATTTCATGGTTGCAAATCTCAGGCGGGCAGAAGACAGAGCAGAAGGGAACATTCCGTGTGACAGCGGGACCCTGGAGTCCACCCGCCAAGAGACTGAACAACGCGATGCTGCGTCACATGCCACCTGTGTCCCCTCGTTATATTGTCCCCACCCCTGGCCCATGCAAATGAGCTCCCCGGGGCCCCGTTCATAGCCCAGCCACTGGCCGCGCCGGGCTTCAGCTTCTCATCCCGCCTGGGGAACGAGCCGCCAGCCGCAGACATGACCCCCAGCCTGGCCATCGCCTTCCTCCTGCTGCTCCCCGAGGGTACGGGCGGGATCTGCGCTGCCGCTGGGCGTCCGATACCGCATCTTCCCTAATAACTGAGCCCTGGGAATCACTGTAATATTTCCCCTTTATTTCCCCCTCTGCAGGTGTCTTTTCCCAGATCAGCCTGGTGGAGTCCGGTGGGGGAATCAAAAAGCGCGGGGAGACCCTCAGTCTGACCTGCACCGTGTCCGGATTCTCTCTCACTAGCGAGGGGGTGCAGTGGGTTCGCCAGCCAGCGGGGAACGGGCTGGAATGGATGGGAGGGATCTGGGGTGGTGAAAGCAATAAGTATAACGATGCTCTCAAAAGTCGCCTCACCATCACCAGAGACACCTCCAAAAGCCAAGTGTTCCTGCAGCTGACCGGTCTGCAACCCGCAGACACCTCGGTGTATCACTGTGCCAGAGACAGACACACAGTGAGGGGAAACCGATCAGAGCCCGCACTAAAACTAACCGTGCGGAGAACCAGCCTGCCTGTGAGAGCCGCCGGGAGCAGCAGCTGCCAGCACCGCGCTCTCTCTGCTTCGTTAGTTGTTTGCTTCTTGCGGATTCCCCTGAAAGTTACAAACCCTCCTGAATTAAACCCCGTATCATCCCAAGTCACACAGTGAATCAGAGACACCAAGATTGAGAATGGAACCCAGGAGTCCTGACTCCCACGGTCCTGCTCTACCAATTTGTCTCTGGTTCTGCTCAGAAGTGAAAGGAAAGACCCCAGGACTATTCATAGCTAGACTCACTCTGTAGCAACCAGCTTATTCTTCCCTCCCGTGGCTGGGGAAATAAACAAGGAGTCTTTTTATCGGGGCCTGTTGTAGATCCTAGAGCCCGAATGTCGTGAGCTATGGAACAGAGCCCAGTCCTTCTGTTTGGTGGAGGACAAAGTCGGAGTCAATGGCTCAAGGACACATTGATTGAGAGCAAACAACCAACACCTCACTCTTGCCCTCGGCCTGCACGGTGCTGAGCGGGATAAATCTCTTCCCCTTCAGCCCATTGATAAATCTCTGGGGGTGAAATTCATCCCAGTGCCGAGAGCCCAGCACAAAGGCCTGAGCCCCTAGTGAGCCCCACCTCAGCATGACGTGTCTTTTTAAACTTTCACAGGCCTTGTCCTACCATCTTTACAGGAGCCAACTTCTCTGTTTTACCGCAGTTCCCCTGAGGTGTTGCCTTCTCTGCCTCTGTGCCCCAGATACAGCCTCATAAAACCAATTCATGACAAAATAAATGTTTACGGAGATCCACTTTCAGACGTGCACTCCATGCCTCAGTTACACCGTCACCTCCAAACACAAGGCAGAGTTCACCCAGAGGAATTTCCCAAACCCATGCAAATGCTTGGAGATGAACAATCCGGATTCTCCCCTGCTCTCCTCCACGTGGTCCATTTTAATCTCAGCAAAACAGATGGGCTGTGGGCCTCTTCTAATGTTCAGTGCATCCTACACTTTCAGAACAGGGACAAGTTTCACCTCCCATTTTTAGAGTAGACATCAGCTGATACACAGAACAGGGGCAGAAGCCCAATTGGTCAGGTGACCAGTGTCAGCCCCTGACTGAGAGCAGGATATGGAAATAGGATTGCTTAGCTCCCTGCTTAAAACCTGCCGTTCCCCAGACCCTGCAACCAATCTCTTCAAATAAAAGGTTCTCTGATCCCAAAGGACCAGCCACACACCCAGGTCAATATATAACTTAGATCTTACCCCAAAATCACACTGATGCCAATCCCTTAGTGTCTAAAATCTCAAGGTGTAATCACAGAAAGAAAGAAAGAAAGAAAGAAAGAAAGAAAGAAAGAAAGAAAGAAAGAAAGAAAGAAAGAAAGAAAGAAAGAAAGAAAGAAAGAAAGAGGAGAGTTAAAGTTGGTTAAAGGAATCAAATACATTAAATAAATAGCAAAGTTCTTGGTTCAAGCTCGCAGCCGTGATGGAATAAACTTCTTGCTTAAGTCAAGTCTCTGGCTGCTTCCAAATCATGGGAAGGTCCTTGGTCCATTAGTTCGAAGGCTCCCATTAGTATAAGTCCATATTCCAGAGGTTTGAGCAGGAAAGAGGAAGAATGGAGGGGTTTCCAGGACTTTTTATATCTTCTGCTATCTGAAGGGAAACCCATTGTTTCAAACAATGCCCTCAGCACAGCTAGTGGAAAATTACAAGTGACAAGACAGTGTTTGGAGTCACCTGGTGGAGTCACAGGTCCATGCATGATTTCCTTAGTCATTGCACGAAGACATTACCTATACCCCGGTGTAGTGAAGTGTCCTGGCCCTCCCCAGAAACAGAGGAAGAGGGTAGCTCCATCCCCTCATGGGCGGAGCCCTACCCACTAGCTTACCCCCTGGAAGCCAAGGGGTGGGGCTGGAAGTATAAAAGTGGGACCAGAAGCTCAGTTGGGGCCCAGACACTGGAGGGGACAGACATGTCCCCTGAGCTCTCACACTGGGAGGTAGCAGGAGTCTCGCAGAGTGCAGACGACCGGCCCGGACCTCCTGGACCCCTGAACAACTTGGCCTCGCAGGAAACAAATGACTGGCCTGGACTGCCGGCTGGCCCAAACCTGGCAGAGCTTCTGCTGGCAACTGAGGCCCTCGCCGATCACTGTACCTCACCAGATCAGCAGGTACCCATGGAGGGGGAGTGTGGAAGTGGCCATGGGAGAGTAGACCCCTGTCTGGCTGCAATGCTGGCAGAGGGTGAGTCAGCGTGTTGCGGCTTGGATCCCCACTGACACGATGGCAGACCCCTCTGCCACCCTTAGGGCCCTGGGCCAGGACTCAGTGGAGTGGGAAGGCCTGCGTCCCCCCTGCCACCCAAGCCGGGAGGGGATCGGAATGGGTCTCCGCCACAGACAGCTCTCGATGCTGGCACATATTTCACCGATTCAGTGGAAGGGCGATTTACCATCTCCAGGGACAACCCCAGAGACCTGCTGTATTCGCACAGGAACAGCTTGAGACCCGAGCACACCGCCTGGTATCGCCGCCAGAGACTCGTTACTGTTGTGGAAACTCAGACAAAAACCTTCCCTCAGAGTGGGTGTTCTCCTCTTGGGGCGCCCAAGGTCTGTAAAATGTAAAGAGATTAAATCTGAGAACCGACACGAGACTGGGCACCGTCTTCAGTAACGGCCCCACTCTCGCATCCATGGCTCTCACCAGGAAATAGGATGCTTTAAGTAAAACAGGTAGTGATTTGACCTCCCCAGTATCATTCTTCCTGCCGCCAGAGTGACAAGACTTCGCAGCTCCCTCACTGTCTCTGCAGGATTGATTCCCGCGCGGTCCTGCAGTCCCAGACTTTACTCTCTTGCCGTGCGGCTGGCACTGGGCAGAATCCTGCAATTCATGCAACGCTTGGGGCTTCGAGTGGAAAAAAACACACACACCCCTCCCAGCAATGAGCGGTCACTGAGCGAAACGTAGAGAGAGGAAAATTCAGCCTCAATAAAATGCTCATACGTGTACCGGGAAAAGTCCGAGTGTTGTGGTTAGGGTTATGCCTAAAGTTAGGGTTAGGGGATAGGGTTAAGATGAGAGATACGGGTATGATTAGAGTTAGGGGATAGGGTTAAGATTAGGATTAGGGTTAAGGCTAAGGGTAAAGTTCAGCGTGGTTAAATATAAGTGGAAGGGCCGGGATTAGCTTTAGTGTCCGGGTCAGTGTTGTATTAAACGTGAGGTTTAGAGTTATAGAGCCAGGGTTAAATTAGACTGTTGGATTAAATCTGGATTTTCGGGGCTAGAGGAAGAATTAGCATTTTAGGGTAGAGGCAAACATTTGGTGTATGGACCAGTGTTCAGATCCGGATTTGAAGAGAGGTTAAATTTAGGGTTAGGCAGAGAGGCAGGGTTAGGTTCTTGGTCAGATTTAAAGAAAAACTGGGGAATTTTATCTTCTCTAAGAAACAGAGTGTGAGGAACCCCAGGGTATATTATAAAGGATCTTGTCATTTTCTCCTGCATAAATTTAAGTTTTACATTGTTTGGAAATCCGTTAACTTCCCTGGGGTGACCCCTGTTTTGCAGCCGAGGGAGGGAGAGAAACGTGTTCTCTTGACTGCAAGTGAAGTGTTTCTTACTGACAAGGAGGTGAGAGGACTTCCGGTTCCTTGAGCTCATCGGTTTATTTCCTGGGGCTTTACACGGGGGAGTGAGAGAAGAAAATCAAGCCCTATAATGTCAGGGTAGTCTGATAAACACGACAGCAGCAATGCTGGGGCAGAGCGGTCTTTTCCTTTTCGTTCATTGGGCACGCTGTGTGACTCCTCTATGCCCCCAAAATCTCAGAAAGGTGTCCCCTCCCCTCCAAAAAATTCTCTCAATCCCCACAGAGTCTACCAATGTTCTCGCTCTCACCAAACTCTCCTCCGTGTCTGATTCTGCCTCGTCTTCCCAACCCCTGTTCCTACAACACTGCTCGGTTTGAGGGGCGGAGCGGTGTTTATGAAATGTCCCTTTAGCCGCAGTAACCACAACTCTCCCCGCCCCCCCTTTCAGTACCAGAGCCCCTCCTCCGGCGAGCAGAGGATTTCCATGTCCCGTGCTGTCCCCATGGGTCTGTCACCTCTATTCATAGGTGGCCTGTCCCGATCCGTCTGCAAGAGACAAAGCTGGGAACCCACTTCCAGACCCAGCTACTGAAACTGTGCATCTGCAGAGACCCAAGACCCACTATCGGCTGAGTCCCCCCAACCCTGCCATGCCAGACCCTCCCTTCGTCCCCTTGCTGTGGGGTCTCGAGCCCAGACCAGCCTCCTGCTTGTCAGACTCTCATGTGTGCGCGGGGCGGGGAGGGGTTCGGTCCCCTCTCAGTTGAGGTGGGATGTTTGCTGTCACCGCTTCCTGCTTCGTTCCCACAGGGGCCCGGTGGCAGATTGTTCTCACCCAGTCGGGTGCCGAAGGGAAGCAGCCCAGAGAATCCATCCCGCTGAAATGCGCGGGGAGCGGGGTTAATCCCAAGGACAACGCGCTCCTCTCACACCCTCCGGGCCGATTCATACCAAGGACAGCTCCAGCGGCTACCTGCATACCCCGGGCGGGGCCCGGAGAACACGCGCTGTATCACTGAGTGAGGAGACTCAGGCTGGGTGAGCCAGGCTGCAGAGACCCGCTGCGGACTCGCCCTTCTGCCATTCTCCGCGTGGGGGCAGCGGTGACACCCAGCGCGGCTGTGGGGACCGGACTGAGAACACGCCCCAGGGTGGACGCGCATCTCACTCCAGCTCTTCACTCCTCCCTTCCCTGGAAACGTCTCCCACTGATGCACAAAGCCGCAATCCAGAGCAGAGCCCTGCCTGCCTCTGTCCAGCCGCTCCTCTCCTCGCAATTCTCGGTTGAACTCCGGGGAGAGAAGCAAACCGCGATTGTCCCGGGTGGTGAAAGCTGCCGGGGAATATTTCCCACCAGGCAGAGCACAGGTCCGTGGAGCCGCCGCTTCTGGGAAAGGGGGATGGGCCGGGGCTTCAGTCGCAGCTACTGCCCAGTGCCCAGGGCTTTATTCTGTCTCCAGGGGTGTCCCAGCCCAATGGAACCCTGTGACCCGACCCCTCCCCCGGCACTGACCCCACTGACCCGCCGTACCACAGCCCCATAGGCCTGGGCGGGGGCACCGGGGCTGAGTCTCCCAGTCCCACCCCCAGTACGAACTGACAGCAATCGGGCCCTGCAGTCGCGTCAGGGAAATTCTTATTTGGGGCCCTTCTTCTTTCTTTCCTCTGCCAGGGACAAATTCTGAGCGCACAAAAGAACCTGCCAGATAGTCGCAGATTCATAAACCGCAAGAGAGCGGTATGATCAACTAGTCTGAGCTCCTGCATAATACAGGCCATCGATCCTCAGCCTGATTCATTCTGGTTCTACCACCCTCATTAATAAACCAGGCTGTGAGTCCACTTAGTGTCACCACGGTCAGCGACACATTCCAGAGGAAAGGCACTGACCTCTCACTGGAACCCACCGCCTGGGTTGGTTGGTTTGCTTTCCAGTTGAATATTTTTTTCTGCCAAATGTGGCTCTGGCACAAGGACCATTTTCCTAATAGAAAAAATTCCTGGTTTAAAAGAATAAATACCCCCCGCCCCCTCCCCCAAAAAGATTCATTTTCTGGCTTTAATATGACCAATAACACAAAAAGGTTAAACAGAGAAGGGGGCGGGCTGCAGAGTCCCCTTCTCCCATGCACCACGAGGGGGCAGTGATGAGGAATACGGCACCGCACAGCCTTGGGGACAAGACTGGAAAGGGGCAGTGGGTTCCCTACCTACCCGGCTCCTTTACACACAGAAACTGCGTTTGCACGTTGACCCTGTCAATCCCCCCGGAAATCTGTGCGGAAAATAACGGGTAACAGTTTTCAAAGAAAAGCAGCCACAAAACTACATCCCGAGGTTCCCCTCAGATCCAGCCCTTGTGTAATCCAATCCATTCGAGATGAAGCCCAAATTAAGGTCGGCCTTTTCCATTGGACCCATATTATTATTTTTAGTGCGTCTTCCTTTGGGAGCTTGGGCAAGTCACTGAGACCAGATTTCAAAAGTTATTTAGGTTCCCAAAGAAGGACATTGGCACCTAATGACATTATGAAGGCTCCTAAACGCCTAAATTCCACTGAAATCAAGGGGCGTTAGAGTCCCGGTCACTTGTGTAGATCCCACAAGGTGCCTTCCTGCATTTTAGGGCACCTCAATACCTTTCAAAATCCCCTTCTCTGTACCTGCGTCCCCGCTTTGTAAAGAAAATTGCAATTCTTGACATCACGGTAGTGTGGTGAGGTTAAATACATTTAAGCCTGGCGAGGCGCTGAGATGCTATGGTTAGGGGTGCTCCCAGAAGTCCCTAAAACAGATGGCTGGAATATATGGCTAGAGGTATTTCTAGCATTACAGTGGGCAGAGTGTCAGATCCGATGCTTAACACAGTCAAAGGAAAGATTCCCATCGAGTTCTCTGAGCTTTGGGTCAGGCCCAAAGAAAGACCAAAAGACTTGCCCATTTCTCTGAACCCCACGAAAAGAAAATGAGACTGCTCGGGAAGGAGTTTGTCTCTTATAAGGGGCGGGATATGCAAATAGGCGACTGTCTCCTGTTTAAATCTCTCTCTGTCCCAGCAGCACCCGACCAAAACTGCAGCCCCCTGTGTCCCTGCAGTTACCAGCCACTCCACTGAGGACTTTCCCCTCCAACACCAGGGAAAATGAGACCTTGGCTCCATTTACTTTTCCTTGTGGCGGCTCTGGAAGGTATTTTCTCACCGTAAAGGCACTGGGGAAGGGGGCAAACATTCCTGGTTTTCTGCAACGATCTGAAAACGTATTTTGCAACCTGCTTTTATTGATATTCGTCTCCTGTTAACTGAGGGGAATAGTGTTTCATGTGGCTGGTTCCCTCACTTTTCGCTTTTGTCTCCCCCATTTCCCACAGGGGTCCGGTCACAGGTTGTTCTGACCCAGTCCGGCCCGGAAATGAAGAAGCCCGGAGAATCCACTCGGCTGAAATGCGCCGTGAGCGGGTTCACTATCACAGATTATTATATGTATTGGGTCAGACAGGAGCCAGGAAAGGGGCTGGAGTGGCTGGTCAGCTACTGGAAACCAGGGCAGAGCGAGTATTATTCTTCCACCATCAAGGGGCGATTCACAGCCTCCAAGGACAGCTCCAATTTCTACCTACAAATGAACAGCCTGAAACCCGAGGACACCGCGCTGTATTACTGCGCGAGAGACACAGTGAGGGGAAGCCGGTCTGGGCTCAGACAAAAACCTCCCCCTGCAGAGACTGGGGAAGGGATTTCCTGGGGGTGGCCCTCTCGTTCCGTAGCAGTGAGAAGAGAGACACAAAGTATCTCCCCTTGGCGGGATCCCACACAGCTGCCAGCGGAGAGAGAGGCGCTGCTGAGTCCATCTGCCCCTGGGGAGCGCAGGGAGCAGATGGTCCCTGGTTATTTTAGCGGAGAAGGAGCAGGTGCATCCGCCGTCACTCTGCGATGCTCCCCACGGCTCACCAGGGCTTTCTGGTCAGCCGGTCTCCAGTGCAAGGCTCCCTCCTTCTCCCATTGAAGGGAGAAGCTGAGTCCCGAGGGAAGGTCAGTGGCAATGCTGAGCCCTGAATGAAGATGATTAACTGGAAGGGAGGGGTCACTCATCTAGAGGTGACCTTCCCCCTCAGCCCATGGATCATTCTCTGTGGGTGAAATTCACCCCCGTGTGGAGGGCCTAGCATGAGGGCCTCTGCCCGTACTGTGTCCCGCCTAGCCCGAGGAATATCTTCACCCCATGCAGCCGTTTAGAAGTGTACAATCCCGATTTCCCTGCCTTCCCCCTTCTGTTTACACTTAGGTCTGGGCCAGTTGGGTGGGATATGGGCCTGTTTTCCTGAACGCTCCTCCTGTGCCTCGTACACCTTTGGTTAGGGACAGTTTGGGGTCCCCACACCAGTGCTGACATCAGCCAATGTGCAGACTGGGGGAGAATCCATGTGAGTCAGGTGAGCAGACACAGCAAGACTAAGGCGATTGCTGAGTGTTCCCAGGGCACAAAGAACCAACCTTTTCAACCTCAACCCTTGTTAGCCCACGGCCAAGGATGTTTGGTGAGGTGCCAGCTATGCCCGTTTATACCATCCGTGACTTTAACCGCTAGGACGCACTGTCCCTTCACGGCGGGCAGCCCGGGCTAGGCTGACGGATGCCCCAAGGTCCTAACCACCCGTGACTTTAACTGCTAGAGCTCAGAGCTCCTTCACAGCGGGCAGCCAGGATTGACTGACAGGTGCCCCAAGAGTTTGCCCCGTGGAGGCGGCACAACTCAACGCTAGGCCCTTAGTACTCTCACCTCATGGCCAGGCTTTAGAGCCAAAACGGCTGAGGTTCTTTCATTGTGTTGGCTGCTTTACAGTAAACCAGAGAAAACAAGTCAGGCTTATGCATAAATGGTTACCAAAATTTATTAAGCTAGATTCTAATCATGTGGTTACAAAATTGCTAGTGCCTACTTATTTAAATGTAGAGATGTTACACACACAAACAAGTTACAAAACTGAAGCCACAATCCCAAAGGAAGAAAACAAAGTATAGAGCTCTATTTCAAAATATGTGTACACTAAAGATAGGAGATCAGGTGTGGGTGCTTCTTACCCTCCTTGCATCTCTCGATTCCAGCGGTGCCAAGCCAGGATCGGTCACTCAATTCCGCGGAAAGACGAATAAGGGACAAGGCGTAGGGACCCTCTTAGCTGCAGAAGCCTTGGGAGGCTGTCACTTATCTGACCAGCAGATAGATAGTGAAAAGCACTCCAAAATCATGGTGCTGTAGGTCCCCTACTTATACCTCTGTACTCCTTTATTCTCTTTCTCCTTTCTTATGCCAAATTGAGGCTGGTCTGTCTGGGTGACGCCAGCTTTCGCAAGAGTAGTTTACACTTGCAAGGGAGAGAAACAATAAGTGTCGACTACTGGACATTTCTTTTATCAGGGTAAATATTTTCCCACCTAGGATGTTGGTGTGCGTGCATCACGCTATTTAGTAGGGGCTAAGAGCCATGTCTGTCACAGGGCCTCTGCCTGCTGTGAGCTTAATCGTTGTATCTGCTCCCAGAGGCACATTGTAGCAGCACACCTGTGCTTTCACAGCTTCAAAGGCTGTGCTGGAATATATGTTAAGTGCCCTGTTCCGGCTTCCTCCTGTGTTTCCAGCAATGCTGGTCTGAGGGGGGGGGGGGGGGGGGCTGTCTTTCTGGCTACATTCCACCCCCTGATGCACCACACTACATCCCAGATTGCAAGGTGGTGGTGATGCCAGCACCTCTTGCCCTCCTTGGGGAAATCTAGAAATACCCCACAACCAAATTAGAGGATGAGGGTTCGCGGAATTGGTTAGGATCCCTTTTTAGCTCTAGGTATCTGATTTGCGTGGAGGAAAGAGCAGTTTGAATCAAACGCTTCATAATACATAAAGTTACACAAAAAACAATTACAATAATTAAAATGGTTAAAACAGTATTCACAACCGAATGTAAAAACGGGGAGAGGGAAAATCCCAAGTGTTGAGCTAACCATTGCATCCATGAGGTTTGTCCATTCTCAGCCACTGCATGTAGTGGTACAAATTCAATTCCCAGTCCATTGGTTGAATCTAGCAAGGTGCACATCCAGCAATTTGCAGCACCAGCAGCTGAGGCGATGGTTTGGATTGCTCCCCGAAGAGGATGTTCTGGTATTGCCAAGGTGACTGGAGCCAACAGAAGGATCATGAGGGCTTGCAGGAACATATCTCTGGTGGGTCGTGTTCTAGCTAAAAACTTATTTTAAAACCAAATGCAAAAATTGCACCTGCTATTATAAGTAATGGCAAATATATCAACAGTCCATAGTAGTCTCTAGTGATCAAACAGGTCTGCTGCATGGTCCATTTTGCTGACAGGTTAGCTGGCAGGTTGCTCGGAACCATGGGACCATTCCTGCAATAAATCACATGGTCAGCCGGTCTTGGATGCGATCCAAGCCTCTGTAATGGTTATTAGCCTTTTATCAGCATTTAAGGCACTCCATACACCTTTCTCTTTATAGGCATGCAAAACACAGGTAAAGGTTCCCAGGGCTGGGTGTTTAATCACAACAGTGTCTCCGGGAGCATACTTGGAACTGTGCAGTGGTGTTCTGGCAGGGGAGATAGCTTTCCCTGTAGGGAAGAATCCCCTGCTGATTGGACTTCCTGTAGGAGTCTGTCTGTTGTTTAATCTCTGCACCACTTCGTCCAGTCTGTCTCCCCATGTGCCATCAGTAGGCTTCAAGTGATTCTTTAGCAACCCATTCCAGCGCTCGACCATGCCATTAGATTGAGGTCGATATGGAAGGTGGAAGGTCCATTGGACTCCATGGTTAAGGGTCCATTCCCTTACAAGTTTATTCTTAAAATGCGAACCATTATCTGATTGGATTTCTTGAGGCATTGGGACAATTGCTGTTAAGCGGTTTAGTCCCATAACTGTGGACAACCCTGTTGCCAATCGGGTTGGATATGCAAAACCAATCCCTGAAACAATTTCTACCCCAGTCAAGATGTATTTCCACCTCTGCCTTGTAGTGGGCAGTGGTCCGACATAGTCCACCTGCCAGGTTGCCCATAGTGTTTTTCCATCTCTTAGCCTGGCAAACCTTTGTCCTTCTGCTATATGTTTTCTAGTCTCAGCACAAATAGTGCAGGCTTGCACCAGGTCTCTAGCCTGTCTGTGGGTGATAGGCCACCCCCTGATATGTGCTTGCCGCACTAACTCATCACTTCCTGTGTGTCCTAAATTATCATGTAACCATGAATATAAGCGTTCCCATTCTACTTGTGTGGTAAAGAGCTGGGCAGCTGCATCGGCTAAATTGTTTAACTGTGCAGCTGGGGTATTATTCCTCTGATGAGCTGAGACATGTCCTATAGACAGGGGTTGTTGCAGGGCATGCTGATATAACCACTTCCAGTATTCCAGTCCCCAGACTGGTTTACCTCCTATTTCCCAGTGGTTATTTTTCCAGTTAGTGATCCACTGAGTGGCACCTGCCCTGACCGCATAGGAGTCCGTATATACTGCGGTGGCTCCTGCTTCACAGGCCAGTTTAATTGCAGCCAATTCTGCAAGTTGTGCTGACCCATCAATTTCAGCAGTTAGGGGTGCTGCAGAGGTGTCTGCAGGCACTGCTGCAGCTTTTCCCTTCCCTTTTCCTTTAACCAGCCTGGCACTGCCATCAGTGAACCATACTCCCTCAGGCTTAGAAGGATCAAATGGGGCAGCATCCTTAATGGGAGACTGCTGTGGAGGTAGGCGGTATTCATCAGGCATTCCTACTTTCCACAGGGATTCCTGAATCATAGTGGGGTTTTGTGCAGTGTCTGCACTCCCTACCCTGTGGTGTATGTAAAGTGCCCATCTTTGGATAGTCATCTTTTGTGCTACACCAGGTGGTAACTCTTTCCCTTCCAATATAGGTTTAATGATTGGAAGAGGAGTGTGAATTGTGATGTCCTTATCCTGAGTTAATTCCTCAGTTTCTCTCAAGGCTGTGTAAGCTGCCAGAAGCACCTTCTTATAAGGCGTGTAGTTAGCCTGTGACCCTTGCCATGACTTGGAACCAAACTGAATTGGTCGTCTGGGAGCAGTGTCACTGTCTTGCCAGAGAGCATAAGACATTCCAGTGGCTCCCACAGTTAGGTACAAATGGAGTGGGGCTTCAGGATGTATGGGACCCAGAGCCTGATAGGTGTGCATCTCCCCTATCAGTTGCCTGAGGGCTTCCTCATGGGCAGGAGCCCATTCCCAGGCAGCACTTTTCTTTAACAAATTGTACAATGGTCTGGCTATAATGGCAAAGCCAGGTACATGTTTTCTCCAAAACCCCAGGGTTCCCAAAATCTGTCTCAATTGATCTTTACTTTCAGGGGAGGGTGCCTGATTTAGCTCTTGCACAGTGTCATTAGGCACAGACCTCCTACCTCCCATCCATACAGTACCTAAGAATTTTATCTCTTGGGAGGGACCTTGGCTTTTCTCAGCTGGTAACTCTAAATTAAGGGCTTCTAGTGCGCCTTTGATTTGATTCATAGCCTCCTGTACCTCTTCTGAGGTTTTCCCACCTATTAAGATGTCATCGGTGTATTGCACAGTTTGTACATTGGGTGGCAGTATAAGGTCATCTAGGACCTTTGCCAGTGCCCCATGGCAAATAGTGGGTGAGTGTTTAAACCCTTGTGGCATTCGGATAAAAGTGTATTGTACACCTTTCCAAGTAAAAGCAAATCTTTTCTAGTCAGCTGGTTGCAAAGGGACCATGAAGAACATGTCCTTTACATCTAATACTGCTAGCCAGGGTTTATCCCAGGTTTGTATGGTGTTTACAATATCTGTTATGCTAGGGACTGCTGCAGTTAATGGTCCAGTGTTACTGTTTAGCTTCCTATAGTCTATAGTGAGTCTCCATTTGCCATTTGGTTTCTTGATGGGCCACACAGGAGAATTAAAATGAAAGTGGGTACGAATTAAAATTCCTCGCTGTTCCAAATCTTTGATCAGGTCAGTAACAGGGCTTATGGCCTCAGCTGGGACATTATACTGCTTTATGTTTGTTACTGTTGAGAGCAGGAGAGCAGGCGCGCTGCTAAGTAAGTTTACAGAATAGTGGGGAGGGCTTTCCTCTTCCAGGTGGGTGGCATGAGGAACAGAACTGACTCCAAAAGCCCATCTTTCCCCATTAATCCTTCCCTTCTTTCCTCTTAAAACGTCCATGCTCAGTATGTTGGCATTGCCCAAAATCACCTCATATTTTCGGGGCTGATGGTGGGGTTGCAAGGGGATATCCAGTTTTATCTTAACTAATGGGTAAGTTATGGTACTGCCATTTACTCCTGTAACAAGTACCTGTTTTCCGCCAGTAGGTGGCGAGCCCTGAAAACTTTCTTGCTTAATCATGGACCTTTGAGCCCCTGTGTCCATTAAGAAAGGAATAATGTGTTTGTCATTTACAGTTACATGTATCCGGGGGTCTTTTGCTGTTGTTTTCTCCTCTTTGGATTTAAGCTGGTTTATTAGGAGAGGAGACTGACCCCCGCAAGCTAGTTTCCCTGCTCTGGTAACTCTTGCAGTTGCCGCAGCAATGGAGTATACCGGGTGTCTGCAGGTGGGGAAAGAAGAGAGAGCTGCAGAGGTGCACTGGGAGTAGCATTAGTTGTCTCCCAGTCAGCTCTTTTAAAGGTGGTGAATAATTTTAGCCGCTCTGTGGGCAGTCCATTTATCACATCTCTGGGATAACCTAAAGCCAGACATTGTCTCCACAACTTGGCTCTAAGCTCCTTTTCCTCTTGGGTTGGCTCTCGCTTGTTTTTATGTCCTTTAGATGGTGCCCCCTTATTTCCCTGAAGGGAACGTATCTTAGCTTTGCCTGTCAGTGCTCTGATGTCTCCGAATTCTCTAAAGTATGACACCAGAAGGTTTAGCAGTGCCCGAAAGGTACTGTTATGTGCTGCAGCTTCTGATCTAAGGGACAGTGCCATAGCCCTGTGGTTACTCGGAACTCCCTTAAGCAGGGGTCTGAGATCATCTACATCTACCTGACCCTCCCATGGACTTTCATAGGCTAACTCTTGAGGGTTTTGGCCAAGCATGCTAATAACAGCCACAGTTAATAGAGCTGTTTTTACCTCATCTATATTGGTCCAGTGCATTACTGTGGGTTCATCTCGGTCTGCTGGATAAATACCTCTTGCCCATCGACAAGCCAGAGACCAAAGTGTTTTAGGGGTGTTCCCCTCTGAGTGTTCCAGGAATATTCCTGCACCTAAGTTAAGGCGCTCAGTTTCTTGGGCTGTCAGGCGTATATATCCACCCCCAGTGTCCCAGAGGCGGACCAGCCACTCTATTATACCTTCCTCAGGCTTTTTAGCAAAATCTCCCTGGATTGTTTTTAACTCCATGGGAGTACATTGGCGGGTGGTAATTTTGGTAAAGTGTGTTGGAGCTTTACTCCCTTTTCCCTTTTTACCTCCCTTCTTTGTTTTTGAAGAGGTGGATGGATAATTGTCATCCCCTTCTTCATCCAGCTCTGCCCCACTCAAATTTTCCTCATGTTCTTCTGATTTGTGATGTGTGATAGCTCGTCTTAATTTTACAGAGGGACCTTCCTCCTCAGAGGAGGGGGACTCATCTGCTGAATCCCAAATGTCTCCATCCCATTCCTCAGGGTCTAGCCAGAGAGCAGTCTCAACTTTAGCCCGGTTGATACTGCGTGTTTTAGTCTCCAGCTTTTCCCTTCGTTCTATCCCTTCTTTCTCAGTTAAGGGAAGTAATCTTTTCTGAAGATGTTCCATATCCCTATTCAGTGTTCTTACTCTGGTATCTAAATTCTGGCATTCCTGGTGCAGTGTGTCCCTTTCCTGTTGTAGCCTATTAAATTCTATTGCCAGACTATGATAATCCTTACAGGCAGCTTGCCAAATGTTAGTAAGCAGCCATATACAAGCACCTTTTCCTTTCCCTTTCTTCATCTTGCAGGCAGTTCTCCAGTTACAGAAATGCTGCCAGATCTCTGCTGGTTTTCCCCAATATTTCTCCAGCAGTTCTTTGCTCCACAGAGGATTTCCCCATCCCTCTTTGGTCAAACTTTTCTCTAGCTCAGGGAATTCTGTGGTGTTTATCATGACTGGTTTCATTGTGTTACTGTAGTGCAGCCTATATCACAATCCTGTTCGTGACACCAATTTCTGTTAGCCGACGGCCAAGGATGTTTGGTGAGGTGCCAGCTATGCCCGTTTATACCATCCGTGACTTTAACCACTAGGACGCACTGTCCCTTCGCGGCGGGCAGCCCGGGCTAGGCTGACGGATGCCCCAAGGTCCTAACCACCCGTGACTTTAACTGCTAGAGCTCAGAGCTCCTTCGCAGCGGGCAGCCAGGATTGACTGACAGGTGCCCCAAGAGTTTGCCCCGTGGAGGCAGCACAACTCAACGCTAGGCTCTTAGTACTCTCACCTAATGGCCAGGCTTTAGAGCCAAAACGGCTGAGGTTCTTTAATTGTGTTGGCTGCTTTACAGTAAACCAGAGAAAACAAGTCAGGCCTAAGCATAAATGGTTACCAAAATTTATTAAGCTAGATTCTAATCATGTGGTTACAAAATTGCTAGTGCCTACTTATTTAAATGTAGAGATGTTACACACACAAACAAGTTACAAAACTGAAGCCACAATCCCAAAGGAAGAAAACAAAGTATAGAGCTCTATTTCAAAATATGTGTACACTAAAGATAGGAGATCAGGTGTGGGTGCTTCTTACCCTCCTTGCATCTCTTGATTCCAGCGGTGCCAAGCCAGGATCGGTCACTCAATTCCGCGGAAAGACGAATAAGGGACAAGGCGTAGGGACCCTCTTAGCTGCAGAAGCCTTGGGAGGCTGTCACTTATCTGACCAGCAGATAGATAGTGAAAAGCACTCCAAAATCATGGTGCTGTAGGTCCCCTACTTATACCTCTGTACTCCTTTATTCTCTTTCTCCTTTCTTATGCCAAATTGAGGCTGGTCTGTCTGGGTGACGCCAGCTTTCGCAAGAGTAGTTTACACTTGCAAGGGAGAGAAACAATAAGTGTCGACTACTGGACATTTCTTTTATCAGGGTAAATATTTTCCCACCTAGGATGTTGGTGTGCGTGCATCACGCTATTTAGTAGGGGCTAAGAGCCATGTCTGTCACAGGGCCTCTGCCTGCTGTGAGCTTAATCGTTGTATCTGCTCCCAGAGGCACATTGTAGCAGCACACCTGTGCTTTCACAGCTTCAAAGGCTGTGCTGGAATATATGTTAAGTGCCCTGTTCCGGCTTCCTCCTGTGTTTCCAGCAATGCTGGTCTGAGGGGGGCGGGAGGGGGCTGACTGTCTGGCTACAACCCTCAGGACCCATCCTAGAGAGACAGCGAAGTGGCGCCATTGCGCAAACAATTCCCCGAGCCGAGAAGAAGGGGCTCAAATGGACATCAGTGTTATTCCCCATGTCTCTGCTTCACAGCAAAAGGGGGAGTTTTGGAAGAAGTACAAACACGTGTCCAAAGGCCATTCCTGTCCCATGGGCACAGAGTGCCTAACTGCCCTGGGTGCTCTCAGACATGCCACCGAAAATACATTATTTCAACAGCATAAAAGCAAATGAATTTTCCTTTGTTCTCTTGCCTTGCAAACGGACCGGCTGTGTCCAATGGCCGGCTGCCCCGTGCTGGGTACCCATATGGCTGCACCTCTCTGGGGGTGCTGACCGCCCAACTTCTCACAATCAAACTCCTTCTAAGTTGCCTCAAAATGGGCAAAGAAAAACTCACGGGCACTAAATAACGAGTCCCTTTTAAACAGCTTATCCTGTGTGCACGGTAGGAGAATTGGTGTTGCAATGACAGAGGCCCCAGTATTGTATGCTAAGGATGATATATGAATTTACCAGGGCTTTGATCATGTATCAGGCACTGTGTTAAAGATACAGGCATTCAATTCTTGCTAGATGCTCTAGTACGTTACTCTCCTCCGGGAGCTCGGGGCTGGGATCTGGACTCCATTCGAAGTTGAATTGATCGGTCCCTTAGGAAAAGGGGAAGATGCAAGTGCAGCTACTCACCTCCCCTGCTTCAGAACATAAGAACATAAGAACATCAGACCAAAGGTCCATCCAGCCCAGTATCCTGTCTGCCAACAGTGGTCAATGCCAGGTGCCCCAGAGGGAGTGAACCTAACAGGTAATGATCAAGTGATCTCTCTCCTGCCATCCATCTCCACCCTCTGACAAACAGAGGCTAGGAACACCGTTCCTTACCCATCCTGGCTAATAGCTGTTAATGGACTTAACCTCCATGAATTTATCCAGTTCTCTTTTAAACCCTGTTCTAGTCCTAGCCTTCGCAACCTCCTCAGGCAAGGAGTTCCACAGGTTGACTGTGCGCTGAGTGAAGAAGAATTTCCTTTTATTTGTTTTAAACCTGCTACCCATTAATTTCATTTGGTTGCCCCTAGTTCTTATATTATGGGAACAAGTAAATAACTTTTCCTTATTCACTTTCTCCACATCACTCGTGATTTTATAGACCTCTATCGTATCCCCTCTTCGTCTCCTCTTTTCCAAGCTGAAAAGTCCTAGCCTCTTTAATCTCTCCTCATATGGGACCAGTTCCAAACCCCTCATCATTTTAGTTGCCCTTTTCTGAACCTTTTCTAATGCCAATCTATCTTTTCTGAGATGAGGGGACCACATCTGTAAGCAGTATTCAAAATGTGGGAGTACCATGGATTTATATAAGGGCAATAAGATATTCTCCATCTTATTTTCTATCCCTTTTTAATAATTCCTAACATCCTGTTTGCTTTTTTGACTGCCGCTGCACACTGTGTGGACGTCTTCAGAGAACTATCCACGATGACTCCAAGAGCTTTTTCTGATTAGTTGTAGCTAAATTAGCTCCCATCATATTGTATGTATAGTTGGGGTTATTTTTTCCAATGTGCATTACTTTACATTTACCACATTAAATTTCATTTGCCATTTTGTTGCCCAATCACTTAGTTTTGTGAGATCTTTTTGAAGTTCTTCACAGTCTGCTTTGGTCTTAACTATCTTGAGCAGTTTTGTATCACCTGCAAAATTTGCCACCTCACTGTTTACTCCTGTCTCCATATCATTTATGAATAAGTTGAATAGGATTGGTCCTAGGACTGACCCTCGGGGAACACCACTAGTTACCCCTCTCCATTCTGAAAATTTACCATTTATTCCTATCCTTTGTTCCCTGTCTTTTAACCAGTTCTCAATCCATGAAAGGATCTTCCCTCTTATCCCATGACAACTTAATTTATGTAAGAGCCTTTGGTGAGGGACCACCAAAACCCCTAATTCTCCAGACCCCGAAGCTCTGGCACTGAGAAGCCACAGCCTTGTGGGTTCAAGCACTGAAGTAGTTATTTACCCTTCCCCCAAATACAAAAAAACAGGGGTCACCAGATGAAAATAATAGAGATCCGAAAGTCAAATGAGGATCCCAGCACCCTGTTCCCGGCGCTGTACAGACAAACAGGACGGGACAGTCTGAATCCCGCACCCGGAGCCCTAGGGCCAGTCAGTCAGATCACTGGAGGCAGGAGTGTGTGTCTCTTATAAAGCAGTGGCATGCAAATCAGGGTGAGAGTTTCCTGTTTAAATTTGTCCCTCTCTCTGCCCAGGCTGCACCCGGAGTCACAATCCGCAGCCCCCTGGGTCGGTGCAGTCACCAGCCAGTCCCCTGAGAACTTTCCCCTCCAACACCAGGGAAAATGGGATTTTTCCTCCTTGTCATTGTCGCTGTAGCAGCTTTGGAAGGTATTTTCCTCCTCTGAAGACCTGGCAGAATTAGAAGAAGACTGTGTTCTCGCTGTTTTTATACCGACATTAATGGCCTGTCTTTATTCCCAGGTGTCCGGTCCCAGACGCTGGTGGAGTCCGGAGGGGATGTGAAAAAGCCCGGAGACTCTCTCCGCCTCTCCTGCAAAGCCTCCGGCTTCACCTTCAGCAGCTACGGGATGAGCTGGGTCCGCCAGGCTCCCGAAAAGGGACTGGAATGGGTCGCTTATATAAGCGGCAGTGGGGGTGATATACAGTACCTTAATTCAGTGAAAGGGCGATTCACCATCTCCAGGGATAACGGCAAGAGTGAGCTGTATCTGCAAATGACCGGCCTGAAGCCCGAGGACACCGCCCGCTATTACTGTGCGAGAGACACAGTGACACCAAACCGGTTTGTGATCGTACAAAAACCCAGGCTGCGGAATCGCCCTTCTCCCGGCGGCCGCGCGGGGGCAGCAGCGACACCCCCCGCTTCGGGCTCGGGCAGGAGACCCGGCCCCCGGGGGAACGGGACACAAACCTCCCGCCAGTTTAACCCTTCCGTTCCCGGGCAACGTGTCTCCCCTTCCTGCCCAGAGGCCCGCTGGGCCTGAGGTGCAGAGACCCCCCGCTTCATCTGTGAACTCCAATCCGGAGTGAGTCCTGTTCTGAGTCGCTCTCCCCACGCAGACCTGGCACGTTAGCTCTGCCGGGGCCCGCCTCTGTGTCAGACTCACAGGCCAGCGTCTGTCAGTGTAAATGGCACAAGGGCGTTGGGGTTTGCATCAGACCCAAGTGATGGAGCGAATTGCCCCTGGGGCCAAATCCCACCCCCCCCAGTGTAACGTCACCGCAACTGCATTCACTAGACACAAGTTACTCCTGATTTACACCAGGGAGGCTCTGGCCCTTTCAGAAAACTGGCATTAATGCAGCAGAAGGTGATTAGTGCATTATAGCTGATGTGGGGCCCCTCACCGTGGCGTCTCCGCCCTTCGCACGCGGTTATTGCCTTTGTCCCCTCAACGCCGCCGGGAGGCCGGGGAACGATCACAGCCCCTGGTTCAGGGCGGGGGACTGAGGCAGAGAGAGATGGAGGCCGGGGTGTGGAAATGGGCCATTCAGGGTCCGAGCGGGGCTGGGGGGCAGAGATCACCGGGTGCCGGAATAAACCCCACTCCGCTGCGCCGGGGGATGTGGCCCCGCCAGGACTTTCCAAAGCTGCTCCTGGGTTGTTTTCACCAACGGCCATGTGGAAATCCCAGCCCGGACCCTCCGCTGGTGTCAGTGGGTGGAGCTGAGACATCCCAACCCCCAATAAAGTGCCACCATGTCACAGAGTCACCCTGGAGATAAAAGGACCCGGCCCTCAGCCCCCGATGGCATCACTCAGCCCAGCGCTGGCCCGCAGCGCATTGGGGACAGTCACGTGGCTAAGTGCTGTGGACAGGAACACGGTGGGATTTAATGGGGTGGCTCAGGGGGAGGCGGCTGCTGAGGGAGAAGTTGAGGCCCGTTTATGAAGATATGGGTAAGGGTCGGTCCTGGGGCCGGTTTTGTTCAATATCTTCATAAATGATCTGGAGGATGGCGTGGATTGCACCCTCAGCAAGTTTGCAGAAGACACTAAACTGGGAGGAGAGGTCGATACACTGGAGGGTAGGGATAGGATACAAAGGGACCTAGACAAATTAGAGGATTGGGCCAAAAGAAATCTGATGAGGTTCACAAGGACAAGTGCAGAGTACTGCACTTAGGACGGAAGAATCCAATGCACCGCTACAGACTAGGGACCGAATGGCTCGGCAGCAGTTCTGCAGAAAAGGACCTAGGGGTTACAGTGGATGAGAAGCTGGATATGAGTCAACAGTGTGCCCTTGTTGCCAAGGCCAATGGGATGTATACGTAGGGGCATTGCCAGCAGATTGAGGGACATGATCATTCCCCTCTATTCGAGATTGGTGAGGCCTCATCTGGAGTACTGTGCCCAGTTTTGGGCTCCACACTACAAGAAGGATATGGAAAAATTGGAAAACGTCCAGCGGAGGGCAACAAAAATGATTAGGGGACTGGAACACATGCCTTATGAGGAGAGGCTGAGGGAAGTGGGATTGTTTAGTCTGCGGAAGAGAAGAATGAGGGGGGATTTGATAGCTGCTTTCAACTACCTGAAAGTGGGTTCAAAAGAGGATGGATCTAGACTGTTCTCAGTGGTAGCAGGTGTCAGAACAAGGAGTAATGGTCTCAAGTTGCAGTGGGGGAGGTTTAGGTTGGATATTAGGAAAAACTTTTTCACTAGAAGGGTGGTGAAACACTGCAATGCGTTACCTAGAGAGGTGGGGGAATCTCCTTCTTTAGATATTTTTAAGGTCAGGCTTGACAAAGCCCTGGCTGGGATGATTTAGTTGAGGATTGGTCCTGCTTTGAGCAGGGGGTTGGACTAGATGACCTCCTGAGGTCCCTTCCAACCCTGATATTCTATGATTCTATGATTTTATATTGAACAAAACCGCCTGAGGACCGACCCTTGGGGCACTCCACTTGATACCGGCTGCCAACTAGACATGGAGCCATTGATCACTACCCGTTGAGCCCGACAATCTAGCCAACTTTCTATCCACCTTATAGTCCATTCATCCAGCCCATACTTCTTAAACTTGCTGGCAAGAATACTGTGGGAGACCATGTCAAAAGCTTCGCTAAAGTCAAGGAACAACACGTCCACTGCTTTTCCCTCATCCACAGAGCCAATTATCTCCTCATAGAAGGCAATTAGATTAGTCAGGCATGACTTGCCTTTGGTGAATCCATGCTGACTGTTCCTGATCACTTTCCTCTCCTCGAAGTGCTTCAGAATTGATTCCTTGAGGACCTGCTCCATGATTTTTCCAGGGACTGAGGTGAGGCTGAGTGGCCTGTAGTTCCCAGGATCCTCCTTCTTCCCTTTTTTAAAGATGGGCATTACATTAGCCTTTTTCCAGTTGTCCAGGACTTCCCCCGATCACCATGAGTTTTCAAAGATAATGGCCAATGGCTCTGCAATCACATCCCCCAACTCCTTTAGCACTCTCGGATGCAACGCATCTGGCCCCATGGACTTGTGCTCGTCCAGTTTTTCTAAATAGTCCCGAACCACTTCTTTCTCCACAGAGGGCTGGTCACCTCCTCCCCATGCTGTGCTGCCCAGTGCAGTAGTCTGGGAGCTGACCCGGAGACACAATCCGCAGCCCCCTTGGTCTGTGCAGTGACCAGCCAGTCCCCTGAGAACTTTCCCCTCCACCACCAGGGAAAATGCGGTTTTTGCTGCTTGTAATTTTTGCTGTAATGGCTTTGGAAGGTATTTTCCTCCTCTGAATAACTGTCACTGAGAAAAATATTATGTTATCACTGTTTTTTATATCGATATTTACAACCTGTCCGTATTCTCATGTGCCCGGTCACAGGTGCTGGTGGAGTCGGGAGCGGGTGTGAAAAAGCCCAGAGACTCTCTCCGCCTCTCCTGCAAAGCCTCCGGGTTCACCTTCAGCAACTTCTGGATGGACTGGGTCCGACAGGCTCCTGGGAAGGGACTTGAATGGGTCGCTGCTATAAACTTTGGTGGGGGCAGTACACATTACCCTGATTCAGTGAAAGGCCGATTCACCATCTCCAGGGATGATTCCAAGAGTGAGCTGTATCTGCAAATGACCAGCCTGAAGCCCGAGGACACTGCCTGGTATCACTGTGCGAGAGACACAGTGAGGGAAGACGGTCTGAGCTCAGATAAAAGCCTCTCCCTGCAGTAACTGGAGAAGCAGTTTGGTGTTGGGGGCGCCCAAGGCCTCTAAGTGAAAATGAGATCAGTTCTGGGAAACGGACTAGTGACAACAAACCCTTTTTATTATTATTATTCCTCATTTTTGATTTTACGCAAGGTGAAGGAATTTATTCAAGTTCCCGCAAAGGTCAGGACATTCTTATTTGGGTCCCTTCCTCTTTCTTTCCTCTCCAGGGAAGAAATTCTGAGCCGGCACACCACCTTTGATTCACTGATTCATAGACATAAAGGTTGGAATATTCAGGGCTGGGGGCCCTGCTCCATCAATGTTTGGAGCTGTTCTCTCCCCCAGCCCTGCCTGGAGCGGCCCCCTGCCCCCGCGCACCTCACCCGGGCCCCGGAGCAGCCCCTCCATCCCAGCCCCGGAGCGTCCCTGCCTGACTGAAAGCGGCACAACTCTCCCTCACCTGCCGGCACTGCCTAAGGCTACAGCACAAGAGCGATGCCGGGGGAGTGGGCGCACACATGCTTCACAGCCCTCCCCTCCCTTCCCCCGGCACCCACCCGGCGGAGGAGCTGATAGGGCTTCCGGTGGGAGATATCTGGAGTGGACCTCACTCACCTGAGCAGCTACTGGGTCTTCGGTGAGTGTTTGACCCTGTGTCCCTGTGATATCCTCTGTTCTCCATTGGTTAATTCAATCTAGGTATTTTAAGGCCCTCATCAACGCTGCATTTAGGATTCATCAATGAATCTCAAAGTAGAGAAATATAATTCCCATTGTACAATTTGGGAACAGTTTAAGTAAGCTGGGAGCCCAAGTCCAACTTTCAATAGTGACTTATATTTCAGAGCCTAAATTCCTGAGACAGTGATTAGGATTTAGGTTCCCAAATCATGTAGTTACCCCAAACCCAACTCCCTTAGACTCCTGTGCCAATTCTAGACATCTAATCTGTGTTGCCGAAAGACATCACAGCCTCACTACCTCAGTGCCCCAGTAACACTGCAGGGGTCATTCTCACTCCCAGTAGGAATTCACCCAGGCAGCGCATTGGGGACTACAGTTTATTTCCCTCTTATAAAAAGTAGACCATGCAAATTCCCTCACTCAGCTTCCTCTTTAAAGCCAGCCCTTCCCCTCACCCTGCAGGTCTGGGGTGGAGAATCCACAGCCCCCAGAGTCTGTGCAGTGCCAGGCGGAACCCCAAGCTCAGGAACATGCCAGTCTGGCTACATTTCCGTCTGATTTCCTCCAGTACATTGTTTTCCTGAAGACACCAGGGAGCCTCCAGGCTTTGTATCAATCTCACTAGGAGCCAGGTCTGCAGGAATCTCACTGTGTCTTTATTTGCAGGTGCCCGGTCCCAGGTCCAGCTGGCAGAGTCCAGAGGATGTGTGCAAAAGCCTGGAGACTCTCTCCGCCTCTCCTGCAAACCCACCATGTTCACCCTCAGCAGCAACTGGATGCGCTGGGTCAGACAGGCCCCTGGGAAGGGACGGGAGTCTGCTGTATCTGCAAATGACCGGCCTGAAGCCCGAGGACACCACCCAATGTCAATGTGCTGGATATAGTGAGGGGAAGCCGGTCTGAGCTGAGACAAAAACCTGCCCTCGCTGGCTAAGGACAAACTCTCCGCTGGGGGCGCTGCAGTTCTACAGCTCGCAGCGGGGAGACAGTGCGCGTGATACCTCCTGAGTGGCCTTTCCGTGATTCTCCCCCACGCAAATGCACACACTGACTGACCGCACTATTAGAAGAGGCCAGCCCGCAACGTTCCCTGTTCGTCTAACACACTCTGTGCCCCTCACTCCACTGCTCTCCGCCTTTCCTCACCCTTCCACCTCCCAATATCCCAGGCTGATAGAACCAACGGTAAAGGGGATGAAAACATGTCATTTAAACCCCTCTTATAGCCAGGCTGAGGGTTTCCAACCTTCCTTTCAGATATGGGCACTTCATTCCTATTATAATCCCACAGAAGCTTTAGAAAACCTCAGCCTCTGGGATTCAGGCTTGTGAGCTAACCCCTTAATTCCTAGAACCCCCGCCCACAAAATTACATCTTAAATAACTACCCCCACCCCTCAAGAAAACATACACCAAAGGCAAAGAAATAGAGAGAGCAGAATGCAAGGAGATAAATAAAGCTGATCTTGAGATTTTCGCTTCCAGTGATCATTCCAGACAGAAGAAGGGAACAGACAGAGACACCCTTATGTTCAGGCTGGCACATTACACTCTGAATAACCCTTCTGGTGGCAAGTATCAGAGGGGTAGCACCTCATTAGTCTGTATCCACAAAGCCAACGAGAAGTCCAGTCAGGGTAGCACCTTAAAGACTAACCAATTTCTTTCGGCATAAGCTTTGTGGGCAAAAAGCCTCCTTCTGGTGGAAGTGAATATTAGCGGGTGTTTGGGTATTTCTATATGATTCAGTAACATGGGACAAATCTTCTCCCGGCCTTACATAGCCCATGGCACAACTCAGAGACGCAGTGAGCTGCTATCTCCCTTAAGGACCCTTGAATATCCCAACCCCAGCTCGCAGATTTTTTAAAAAAATCATCTCTGCAAAGGTTCGCCCACCCCTAAAGGAAACGGAGCTTTGCCTGAGCACACGACCCCTCACCTGGGAGATAACACTCACTGCCTGACTGAGCAGCTATGTGCCGAATCACGGCGCCTCTTGGGTCGCGACTCTCAACAACAACAGGGGGGATCCTGACCCCCAAATTCCCACTGATTTTAAGGTGCTGGTAGAATAATAATACATAATAATTTTGTCTTCTCTTCCATCATTGCTAGAAAGAGTTTAACGTATTGTCTCCAATTCTTCTTCTAGAAGAAGAAGATTTCAGACATTACTAGTAAAAGCAAAACCTAGCTATTCTAGAGTGGTTTTCACTGATATACCTCAAAGCCTTGTCAAAGGAGGGTCAAAATCTGGTTACCCAGTTGTATTGCCATACAAATCGAGGCACAGGGAGTGTAAGTTTCTTGCCAAAGGTCACCCATCACACGAGTAGCAGAGCCAGGAATAAACCGCCAGATTCTCAAGTGCCAGGCTAAGGTCCCCCGACCGATCACACTGCTCCAGGGATCTCAGAAGAGCAGAGGGACAAGCAGACAGAACTGAGTGGAAGATGAACGATCTTTAAGGAATTTTGTCTCCCCAAAGCAACCAGGGTAATTGTAGAGCATTCTGCAGAAATTATTCTATGAGTGGAGCTCTTTACCCAGATAACCCTTTCCCGCTACACCCAACTACCGGGAGGCTGACTTTGCTGAGGGCCGAGGGCCAACATGTGTCTTATAAAGAGGAGGAGATGCAAATTCAGTGCCTCGGCTCACTATAGAAATCCCATGATCTCCGGGACCCAGCAGTGTGAGAAGGGAGGAGGGGACAGTCCGAGTGTCGGTGCAGATCCCACCAGAAAACCTTCCAAACTCAGCAACATGAGACTGTGGCTGACCCTCGCTTTCTTACTAGCAGCCCTTCAAGGTAATTTTATCCCCTTCCCCGCTACATGAACTGCAGACGCCGGAGGATGCTGCACATCCCGAACCTGACCCAAAGGGCAGTGAAGTCACTTGGGACACTTTCTGCTGCTTCCAATGGGCTCTGAGCCAGGCCCTGTGTGAATGTGATTTTCATTCTTTCCAGGTGTCCGGTCACAGGTCCAGCTGGTGGAGTCCGGAGGGGGGATTCAAACCCCTGGGGGATCTTTCCGCCTCTCCTGCAAAGCCTCCGGATTCACCTTCAGCAACTACTTCATGGACTGGGTCCGTCAGGCTCCCGGGAAAGGACTGGAGTGGATCGCACAGATACGCAATCCTGCTTGTAGTTCAGCAGCATATTACAGTGATGCGGTGAAAGGGAGATTCACCGTCTCCAGAGACGAGTCCAGCAGCACGGTGTATCTGCAAATGAACAGCCTGAAAGCCGAAGACACCGCTCGGTATCACTGTGCGAGAGACACAGCGATCAGAAACCTCCTGCGGTTAGCACAGAAACCTTCAGCGCGAATCCCCCTCCCTCTCCGTGCCCACAGTCACTGACAGAACAGAGCCGTTCAGACAGGAACCGAGAGTGGGAAGCCTCCAGTCCTTTATCCGGGCTTCACTCCTCGGAAATTTCACTTTTATTGTCAGATACCCGCGGTTCCGACAGAACCGAGACCGCCTTATACGTTTCCTAGTCACGCAGAAATAGAATCCGCCTAAGAAGTGTGATTAACATTTAGCTGCCAGCCCTTCAGCCTGCCTTGCCAGCAAACTGAGCTGGAGAAGACAGGCAGGATGCAGGAGCCAGAGAGCCAAGATGGAGCCTGAGCGAACTCGACTTTTTTTCACCGGGATCTTGCCACACTTTGCACTCACCTAAAGAAGGCTGAATTGTGTTTCTTGAACACGCTGCTTCTTCTGCAAAGCGACTGGGGTATCCTGAATAGTCAATGCCACGTTCTGCAGGAGGGGGAAATCGGTCCACTAGTCCTAAAGTCACAGGCAGAGCGTGGGCATTCCCTGTACAGACTCCAGTGGATTCATCTTTTTCCAGACTCCAGGTTTCTTGCACTTGCCCATTCTTAATAAAACGCCCAGGGTACAGAGCCCGTCCGGTTTTAAAAATTGCCTTTAAAAAATAATCCTGGTTTTCTGAGCGCGCAGTAAATTATCACCACTGCTGTCTGGTTAATTCATAAAAAGAAAAGGAGGACTTGTGGCACCTTAGAGGCAAACCAATTTATTTGAGCATCAGCTTTCGTGAGCTACAGCTCACTTCATCGGATGCATTCAGTGGAAAATACAGTGGGGAGATTTATATACACAGAGAACATGAAACAATGGGTGTTACCGTACACACTGTAAGGAGAGTGACCAGGAAAGGTGAGATATTACCAGCTGGGCGGGGGGGGGGGGGGCGGGGGCGGACACCTTTTGTAGTGATAATCAAGGTGGGCCATTTCCAGCAGTTGACAAGAACAGTATGGGAGGAAATAAACAAGGGGAAATAGATTTACTTTGTGAACTGACACATCAACTCCGAGTCTCTATTCAAGCCTAAGTTAATTGTATCCAGTTTGCAAATTAATTCCAATTCAGCAGTCTCTTGTTGGAGTCTGTTTCTGAAGTCTTTTTGTTGAAGAATTGCCACTTTTAGGTCTGTAATCGAGTGACCAAAGAGATTGAAGTGTTCTCCGACTGCTTTCTGAATGTTATAATCCTTGATGTCTGATTTGTGTCCTTTTATTCTTTTGCATAGAAACTGTCCAGTTTGGCCAGTGTACATGGCAGAGGGGCATTGCTGGCACATGATGGCATATATCACATTGGTAGATGTGCAGGTGAACGAGCCTCTGATAGTGTGGCTGATGTGATTAGGCCCTATGATGGTGTCCCCTGAATAGATATGTAGACACAGTTGGCAATGGGCTTTGTTGCGAGGATAGGTTCCTGTGTTAGTGGTTCTGTTGTGTGGTGTGTGGTTGCTGGTGAGTATTTGCTTCAGGTTGGGGGGCTGTCTGTAGGCAAGGACTGGCCTATCTCCCAAGATTTGTGAGAGTGATGGGTCGTCCTTCAGGAGAGGTTGTAGATCCTTGATGATGTGTTGGAGAGGTTTTAGTTGGGGGCTGAAGGTGATGGCTAGTGGCGTTCTGTTATTTTCTTTGTTGGGCCTGTCCTGTCCTAGACAAGCCATTTGCAACACACACTTTGCTTCCCTACAAAAGAAAAAGGACACTAAACTATCTAAACTACTACATGCCACAAGAGGCCACAACACTGGTTTCCTTAACCCACCCAGCAATATTCTTAATCTATCCAACTATACTCTTAGCCAGCAGAAGAATCTGTCCTATCTCGGGGCCTCTCCTTCTTCCCCTTCACCCCCACGAACATGATACAGTTCTGTGGTGACCTAGAATCCTATTTCGATGCCTCCGACTCAAGGAATATTTCCAACGCACCTCTGAACAGCATACTAACCCACAGAGACCTTCCTACCAAGGCTACAAAAAGAAGGATTCTGGGTGGACTCCTCCTGAAGGTCGAAACAACAGACTGGACTTCTACATAGAGTGCTTCCGCCGATGTGCACAGGCTGAAATTGTGAAAAAGCAACATCACTTGCCCCATAACCTCAGCCGTGCAGAACACAATGACATCCACAGACTCAGAAACAACTCTGACATCATAATCAAAAAGGCTGACAAAGGAGGTGCTGTTGTCATCATGAATAGATCGGAATATGAACAAGAGGCTGCTAGGCAGCTCTCCAACACCACTTTCTACAAGCCATTACCCTCTGATCCCACTGAGGGTTACCAAAAGAAACTACAGCATTGATTCAAGAAACTCCCTGAAAAAGCACAAGAACAAATCCATACAGACACACCCCTGGAACCCCAACCAGGGGTATTCTATCTGCTACCCAAGATCCATAAACATGGAAACCCTGGACACCCCGTCATCTCAGGCATTGGCACCCTGACAGCAGGATTGTCTGGCTATGTAGACTCCCTCCTCAGGCCCTACGCTACCAGCACTCCCAGCTATCTTTGAGACACCACTGACTTCCTGAGGAAACTACAATCCATCGGTGATCTTCCTGATAACACCATCCTGGCCACTGTGGATGTAGAAGCCCTCTACACCAACATTCCACACAAAGATGGACTACAAGCCGTCAAGAACACTATCCCCGATAATGTCACGGCTAACCTGGTGGCTGAACTTTGTGACTTTGTCCTCACCCATAACTATTTCACATTTGGGGACAATGTATAACTTCAAATTAGCAGCACTGCTATGGGTACCCGCATGGCCCCACAGTATGCCAACATTTTTATGGCTGACTTAGAACAACGCTTTCTCAGCTCTCGTCCCCTAACGCCCCTACTCTACTTGCGCTACATTGATGACATCTTCATCATCTGGACCCATGGAAAAGAAGCCCTTGAGGAATTCCGCCATGATTTCAACAATTTCCATCCCACCATCAACCTCAGCCTGGACCAGTCTGCACAAGAGATCCACTTCCTGGACACTACGGTGCTAATAAGTGATGGTCATATAAACACCACCCTATACTGGAAACCTACTGACCGCTATACTTACCTACACGCCTCCAGCTTTCATCCAGACCACACCACATGATCCATTGTCTACAGCCAAGCTCTACGATACAACCGCATTTGCTCCAACCCCTCAGACAGAGACAAACATCTACAAGATCTCCATCAAGCATTTTTACAACTACAATACCCACCTGGTGAAGTGAAGAAACAGATTGACAGAGCCAGAAGAGTTCCCAGAAGTTACCTACTACAGGACAGGCCCAACAAAGAAAATAACAGAACACCACTAGCCATCTCCTTCAGGCCCCAACTAAAACCTCTCCAGCGCATCATCAAGGATCTACAACCATCACAGGGCCTAATCACATCAGCCATACTCTCAGAGGCTCATTCACCTGCCCATCCACCAATGTGATATATGTCATCATGTGCCAGCAATGCCCCTCTGCCATGTACATTGGCCAAACTGGACAGTCTCCACGTAAAAGAATAAATGGACACAAATCAGACGTCAAGAATTATAACATTCAAAAAGCAGTTGGAGAACACTTCAATCTCTCTGGTCACTCGATTACAGACCTAAAAGAGACAATTCTTCAACAAAAAAAACTTCAGAAACAGACTCCAACGAGAGACTGCTGAATTGGAATTAATTTGCAAACTGGATACAATTAATTAAGGCTTGAATAGAGACTGGGAGTGGGTGGGTCTTTACACAAAGTAAAACTATTTCCCCATGTTTATTCCCTCCCCCCACCCCCCACTGTTCCTCAGACCTTCTTGTCAACTGCTAGAAATGGCCCACCTTGATTATCACTACAAAAGGTTTTTCCACACTCTCACTTTCACTCTTCCTCTCGGCATTTCTTACACAAAACTGAGGAAAAAGAGATTTTGGCTGAACTTAATTCTCACTCTCTCAGTTCTCCCAGGTGTCTATTAAAGTACAAAGTGTACTCACCTCCGGGTTCCTGAGCCTCATAGAATCAGGGATCTAAACAAATCTGTATTTGCAGAGGCCAGGTCTCAGGTCCAGCTGGTGGTGTCCGGAGAGGATGTGAAAACTCCAGGGGACTCTCTCCGCCTCTCCTGAAAAGCCTCCGGGTTCCCCTTCAGCGGTTATCTCATGGACTGGATCCGTCTGGACCCCGGGAAGGGGCGGGACTTGATGGCCAGAGCTGCTGCCCAGGGCAGCGCCTACTACGCTGACTCCGTGAAAGGGCGATTCGCCTTTTCCAGAGACAACGCCAACAGCCTGGTGCATTTGCAAATCAGCAGCTTGAGAGCGGAGGACACCGCCCTGTATTCCTGTGTCAGAAACACACAGCCAGGGACCTAGGACAAAAACCGAGCCCTGTAGCCATTGTCTGGAGTTGGCTGGTTGGGGCGCTCAGGGTTTGCAAAACTGTGGAAATCTGAGGGAAGACTCAGATGACATTTAAGCACCAGACCCGCCCCATTGGGGGCACTGGCTGTGTCAATAAAGTAGGGAGCCCGGCGGCTTCGAGTCACATAAGGGTCTAAGGCTCGTTATTATAACGCCTGCCTAGAGGTGCCTGGCTCCCAATGGAGTTTACAGCCTCGAATTAGGCACCCTGACTCTCAGCCCTACTGTGCCTGAGCCAGAGAATGGACTTCAACAAGGTCCATCTTCTACCTCCCAGGGGAGGGCCCAGCCATCGGGCTAGGAGGTTTCCCGGGGAACTCGTCTCCGTAGAGTTGCGGTTGAAGTTCTTCTACTTGCTTCAGAATGCAAAGAGTCTTTGTAAGGAGAGAGCAGGACAGAGTGTGAATGAGAATGACTGAATAGCCCGGTGACCAGGGCGCTCTTCTTGGATCAAGGGAGGCCCGACTTCAGGTCCCTGTGCTCTAAGGGTTATTTGAATGCTCGATTAGCAGGTTTCAGGCCAGTGTGGTTATTAGAACACTGGGCGGGCTGGGCCTCGGAGGACCTGGCTTTTCTTCTTACAGCCAACAGACCTCGGGCAAATCAGTTTCCTTCTCTCTGTCTCAGTTTATCCACCTCGAAAAAGGGGACACGAAAGCTCTCCGTCCGTTCCCAAATCTCCGTTACAGAGCGGAGTATTTTTGTCACCCAAGGGTGTAATTGCTCCTGGGCTGTATTTTACCGACTGGATACATTCAGTGCTTTAGATTACTTTGAACATGCTTCTATCCCCTCAGGGTCTCACACGTATCATGGCATCTCCCAAAGCCCGGGACAAGGGACCTTGGGGAGAAATGCAATCCCAGCCCCTGGGACTCCATTTTAAGAGCACGGATATGCAAGTGGAGTAATTGTATTCCCTGCTTAAAGCCCTTTGGTTGGCAACCTGCAGCTCCCGGTGTCTGCAGCGGTCGGCCCAACCCTCTAGAGAACTTTTCCCAGCAAACACACTTGATGTTTTGGCTGGATTTCCTTTTCACTGTGACAGCTTTCCGAGGTGTGAATCTCTTCGGGGGGAAATGGAGATACCCTTGTTCTGAAATAACTTATGGCAATATTGGAATCAGAACTGTGATCAGTAGCAATATTAAGAGAAAAGGAGTACTTGTGGCACCTTAGAGACTAACCAGTTTATTTGAGCATGAGCTGTAGCTCACGAAAGCTCATGCTCAAATAAACTGGTTAGTCTCTAAGGTGCCACAAGTACTCCTTTTCTTTTTGCGAATACAGACTAACACGGCTGTTACTCTGAAACCTGATATTAAGAGAAGCATCAATCATGTTAGCATCAGCACCGTCATCTGGATTCTCAATGTGCTTTTACATCCTCCGAGGCTGGGGCTCAGGCTCCGCAGGTGGAGTCCGGAGGAGGAGACATTAAGAAGCCCGGATAATCTCTGCGCTCACCTGTACAGGCTCCGGCTTTGATTTCAGCCAGGCCGGGATGCACTGGGTCCGACAAGCTCCCGGGAAGGGAGTGGAGTGGGTCTCCGTGATTTTCTTCGATGGGGTAAGGAATATTACGCCGCTTCTGTCAAAGGATGATTCACCACCTCCAGGGAGAACTCCCCAAACCTGGCCGATTTCAACATGAGCAGCCTGAAGCCAGAGGATACGACCTGGTTACTGTGCAGCGTCCCAGTGAGTGAAACCCGGTCTGAGCTGAGACAAAAAACCGTCCCCTGCAATGTCATGAGGCTCTTGCTCTTGGTGGCGCTGAAGGTCTGCAAATTACAATGAGCCCAGCGAGGACAAAGGGAAGTAAACAAAGAAATCAGGGGGTTCATGTCATGTTCTTTCTCACGGGGAATTGCCCAGCAGGCCAGATAAGAATCCAGATGTTTAATCACAGATGTTAATAGGTTTATAAAGACTCCTTCCACCTCCCCTCCCCCTCCCCACAATACATTGTCTTTGCCCTCCTCTCCAAAAAAGGACAAATCCTGTGATGTTCTGGCTCTGTGTAGCATCCTCCCTCCTATGACCTACAGACCCGGTGCCCTCCTTTGTGTAACCTTTGCAGTGACTGACAGCACCGCTGGGGGGACAGTCAGACAGAGAGACCTGACTCTGTTGGGTCTTAGAATGAAGTCAGGGCCAAATGCTCCGACTCGCATTTGTGCAAAAGAAATGGGAATGGGAGTATGAATCGGAATGGAAGAGGAATATCCATGGGAACAGAAATGGGACGGTGAGCATGAAAGAGAATAGGAAGGTGAGTGTGACTGGAAGTGGAAATGGGAGTGTGCGAGTGAACAGGAAGGGGATATAAACAGGAATGGGAGTGTTCATGGGAATGGGAATAGAAATACCTGTTTCAGCCTGAATGGTTACAGGGGTCTGAATGTAAGTGGGAACGGAAATATTTTATTATTAAGTAGTAGCAGTAGTCGAATGTCTGAATTTTACATCATACAAAATCTAAGACATAAAAAGGAGAAGGCTTCTGCCTGCACTTCATTGCTTATTAATAATTAACTAAGTAGATGATTATGCTGATGATGATTAGGGGGGAGGGAGTTGGTGGTGGTTGTGATCCTAGCGCCTGGGGTCTCCAATCATAGTCTAGGATCCCCTATTCCTAGGCACGGTACAAACACAGACCATAACACCTCTCTCTACCCCGCGGGGTTTACAATTCGAGCATAAATGGGAAGTGGAGTGTGAATGGTAGTGGGAGTGTGAACGCGGACATAAATATCAGCCGGTCATAATAATCTTCCTTCACTGTCTACTGAATCCTCCCTCTACTCCCTCCCTAAAGCAAAACTCACAGACACGCCGCTCTAGGCACACAAATGTCAGGGAGGCTCCTCTGCAAAATCTTAACTCTGTCTTCAGACCCCCATCCCCACCCACCCGCACACACAGCCGGGCCCCCAGACCTGGTCCAAAGTGGATCATTTCAATGCAGCCGGTCACTGCTGGGAAGGGAAAGGGGCTTCCCTCCCAAATCCCTCCCAGTGGCAGGGGAAATCTTCTGTCTCCAGGGGGTGGCCGAGCCCTATGGATCCCTGGGACACGACCCCTCCCCGGACACAGACTCCCCAGACCGGACATTGCATGGCCCCTGTGCCTGTGCAACGGGGCTCCAGAGCTGAGTCCCCCCAATCCCCGATATCACCTCAGAATAGCCAGACCCTCAGTTCCCGTGTGAGGAAATACAGTCACTGCAGGGAGCTGTTCATTCCTCCCAGCGTCCGAAAGTGTCAGGAGGACCCCAGCGCCCTGTGCCCGGCGCTGCACAGACACACTGGACGGGACACTCTGACTTCCGCACCCGGAGCCCGAGGGCGAGTCAGTCTGATCACTGACACACAGGAGTGTGTGTCTCTTATAAAGCGGGGCATGCAAATGAGGGAGACAGTTTCCTGCTTAAATCTTTGCCTCCCTCTGCCCAGGCTGCACCCGGAGACACAATCCGCAGCCCCCTGGCTCTGTGCAGTCACCCGCCAGTCCCCTGAGAACTTTCCCCTCCAGCATCCGGGAAAATGGGATTTTTGCTCCTTGTCATTGTCGCTCTAGCAGCTTTGGAAGGTATTTTCCTCCTCTGAAGACCTGGCAGAATTAGAAGAATATTGTGTTACCGCTGTTTTTATACCGACATTAATGGCCTGTCTTTATTCCCAGGTATCCGGTCCCAGGTTCAGCTGGTGGAGTCCGGAGGGGGTGGGGGTGTGAAAAAGCCCGGAGACTCTCTCCGCCTCTCCTGCAAAGCCTCCGGGTTCACCTTCAGCAGCTACGGGATGAGCTGGGTCCGCCAGGCTCCCGGGAAGGGGCTGGAGTGGGTCGCCTGGATTTACAGCTCTAGCATAGACTACAGTGACTCGGTAAAAGGGCGATTCACCATCTCCAGGGATAACGGCAAGAGTGAGCTGTATCTGCAAATGACCGGCCTGAAGCCCGAGGACACCGCCCGCTATTACTGTGCGAGTTACACAGTGACACCAAACCGGTTTGCGATCGCACAAAAACCCAGGCTGCGGAATCGCCCTTCTCCCGGCGGCCGCGCGGGGGCAGCAGCGACACCCCCCGCTTCGGGCTCGGGCAGGAGACCCGGCCCCCGGGGGAACGGGACACAAACCTCCCGCCAGTTTAACCCTTCCGTTCCCGGGCAACGTGTCTCCCCTTCCTACCCAGAGCCCCGCTGGGCGTGAGGTGCAGAGATCCCTCGCTTCATCTGTGAACTCCAATCCGGAGTGAGTCCTGTTCTGAGTCGCTCTCCCCTCGCAGACCTGGCATGTTGGCTCCCCCGGCCGGTCTCAGTGTCAGATTCACAGGACAGCGTCTGTCCCTGTAAAGGGGACAAGCGCGTTGGGGTTCGCATCAGACCCAAGGGATGGAAAGAATTGCCCCTGGGGACAAATCCTCCCCTAGTGTAAAGTCACACAACTGCTTTCACTAGACTGGAGTTACTCCTTATTTACACCAGGGAGGCTCTGGCCCTTTCAGTAAACTGGGATGTTTGTAGAAAAGGAGGACTTGTGGCACCTTAGAGACTAACCAATTTATTTGAGCATAAGCTTTCCTGAGCTACAGCTCACTTCATCGGATGCTCACGAAAGCTTATGCTCAAATAAATTGGTTAGTCTCTAAGGTGCCACAAGTCCTCCTTTTCTTTTTTCGGATACAGACTAACAGGGCTGCTGCTCTGAAACCTGGGATGTTTATGGCATTAATGCAGCGGAAGGTGATTAGTTCATTATCACTGATGTGAGGCTCCTCACCGTGGCATCTCCGCCCTTCAGGTGTGGCCTTTATCCCCCAAACGCCGCCCGGAGGCCGGGGAACTCTCACAGCCCCTGGTTCAAAGAGCGGGACTGAGAAAGTCTCCCAGGCTATAGATAGTTGCAGACTGGTGTAGTTTCATAATCGCTTTAACTCACTCCCCCTGGAACTCCTCTCAGCATCTGGCACTGTGTGGGAAATATTCCCCCCCACCCCACCCCCCTTTTTTTTTCTATTCCAGACACACAAACAAAACAGTGATGCATACAGAAAAATACACAAACACACATAAACACATACAGGCAATCACTGCTGCACAAAACCACACAAGTACACACACAGAGAAAGCATGCAAACACACATTAAAACACAGGCATATACACCATCACTGAAAAAACAAACACACACCTAAACACAAAAAGCAAGCTCAGAGACACAAACGAACCCTTTCTGACACAAATATACACACATAAACAAACACATACAAACAGATTCATCTTTTAACACACAGAAAATGCTCACACGAACACATATAAACACAAACACACAAATAGACACATACTTACAATTACTGTATGCCTCTAACATAAAGAGAATGGACCAAATTCTCCTCGCAGTGACGTTGCTTTAAATATGAAGTCGCTTCCTTGTGGTAAACATAATTATTCTCAATTTGTGCTGAGTGACAGAGAAGAGATTTTTATCCAACACTGAGTGAAAAATGAATTCAGTGTAGAGAGATGGTCTACTGCCTTTACCTACACTTTAATTCCCTCACAGATTTGCAGCTGGCTACAGAAAGTTTTCCCATAGTGGTAAAGCACTAGAATCTTGGGGCCTGGGTTCTGTTATCACCTCTGCCAGGGAATTACTGGGCGACCTTGGGCATGTCACTTTACCCCCCACACCATACCCCAGTCAAGTGATAAGGTCTGGTAGTTTTAAGGGTAACATAAGTGTAACTGTGTCTTAGTGGGTCATAACTGATAATGGCAAATTCATGATGGACTGCTAAGAAATAGGGCAAAAACATCCCCAAACTGATGGCTATTCTTTTATAAGATATACCAAACCAGCCACAAAAGTAAACTCCTGTTTCACCACACTGGCTAACAAGAAAACATAAAGGCAGTTTCCTCAGGCATTCCAGCTCTTATATCACCACCAAAAAACACTAGGTTCAGAGATGAGTGGTTCTTTACAACCTGTCTCATCAAATAATAGGTTCTTCTGATCCCAAAGAACAGGCCACACACCCAGGTCAATATATAACTTAGACCTTACCCCAAAATCACACTGATGCCAATCCCTTAGTGTCTAAAATCTCAAGGTGTATTCATAGAAAGAAAGAAAGAAAGAAAGAAAGAAAGAAAGAAAGAAAGAAAGAAAGAAAGAAAGAAAGAAAGAAAGAAAGAAAGAAAGAAAGAAAGAAAGAAAGAAAGAAAGAAAGAAAGAAAGAAAGAAAGAAAGGTGAGAGTTAAAATTGGTTAAAGGAATCAATTACACTCAGTAATGGCAAAGTTCTTGGTTCAGGCTTGTAGCAGTAATGGGATAAACTGCTGTCTTGTTAAGTCTCTGGTGGCTTCCAAATCATTGGAAGGTCCTCAGTCCCTTGGTTAGAATGCTCCCATTAGTACAAGTTCATAGTACAGAGGTTTCAACAGGAAGAGGCTTGAGAAGGAAAGAGGCAAAATGGAGATCTTTCCAGAGCCTTTTATAGCTTCTGCCATGTGGAGGCAAATCCATTGTTTCAAACAAAGCCCTCAGCACAGCCAGTGGAAACTTAAGTAACAAGATGGATTTTGGAGTCACATGGGCAAGTCACATGTCCATGCATGATTTCGCTTAGTCACAGCAGAAGCCATTGCCTGTGCCCCAGGCAGAACATTTACAGGAAAGTCCATTCAGTGTAGATGGACCATCTGCCATGGTCCATGGTGAGGTAAGTGTTCCTTGATGAGCCGCTTAACTTGGAATGCATCTGATGAAGTGAGTTGTAGCTCACGAAAGCTTATGCTCAAATAAATTTGTTCGTCTCTAAGGTGCCACAAGTCCCCCTTTTCCTTTTGTGAATACAGACTAACATGGCTGCTACTCTGAAACTTAACTTGAATAGTCCCTTCAAGATGTGCTGGCTAAATACCTTGTGGGTGTTACCTAGGAGCAAACATTTGAAATCCAGGTATAGAGCCAATACTGATAACTTCAGTTTCAACCATGCATGCTGACAGATAGCATCATCATAACCAGCAAATCATAACTTTTCTACTGACGCCTTACTTGACACACCTTGTATGAGGTTTGTTGCAATTATATAACAGTGGTAGGAACAATGATCTACATGGTCCTATTTTACTCAGTCACAGGTGTGAAAAAGCCCAGAGATTCCGCCTCTCCTGCAAAGTATCCGGGTCCTGGCTGGGCTGGGTCCCTCAGCTTCCTGGAAGGGGATCCGAATGTATCTCCGCCACAGACAGCTCTGGAAGCGGCACACATTTCCCCGGTTCAGTGAAAGGCGACTTACCATCTCCAGGGACAATTACAAAAACCTGCTGTATTCGCACATCAAGGGCTTGAGAAGCCAGGACAGGGTCCGGTGTCACTGTGAGAGACTCACTGACGTGGAAGCACAGACAAAAACCTTCCCTCGGAGTTGATGTTCTCCTGGTTGGGGCACCCAAGGTCTGTCAAAGGACGGGATGAGATATTATAAGATATTATTATCTTTAATAATCATCTCCCTTCAGAGCTGCCTGCATCCTCGCTTACGGAAAGACTCCCAGACACACGGCGCTTTCCAGCCCAGAGAAACTTAACTCTCCAGTGAGTGTCCCAGCCCAGTGCAACCCTGTGACCCCATCCCTCCCCAGTCACTGACCCGACGTTCGCATAGCAGGGGTTCCAGAGACCCTTTCCCGAAGACGGGATAAATTGATGACAATCAGGCCGAAAATTTATAACCAGAGAATTGGGCTCACACCCGGCAGCTGCTTCTTTCCCACTTTATACCCCACCGCACTGGGCTGGGCGCTGCACAGACCCACAGGAAGGGACGATCTGACTCCTCTCTGAGCCCTGGAGCAAGCAATTCACAGTCTTCGGGGAAGGAGTTTGGCTCCATTATAAGGAGGTGTGAATATGCAAATAGGGCTGAGAGTCTCCTCTTTAAATCTGTCCCTCTCTCTGCCCAGGCTGCACCCGGAGAGAAATTCCGCAGCCCCCTGTGTCTGTGCAGTGACCAGCCAGCCCCCCGGGAACTTTCCCCTCCAGCACCAGGCAAAATGAGACTTTGGCTCGCAATTGTTTTCATTGTTGCAGCTTTGGAATGGCAGAGCCCAAAGACTAGAACATTTTTGCTCTTTTCACACCAGTACTTGTAACATGCCTTTATTTGCAGGTGTCCGGTCCCAGGTGCAGCTGGTGGAGTCCGGAGGGGATGTGAAGAAGCCCGGAGACTCTCTCCGCCTCTCCTGCAAAACCTCCGGCTTCACCTTCAGCAGCTACTACATGGATTGGCTCCGCCAGGCTCCCAGGAAGGGGCTGGGCGGGTGGCTGAAATTAACGAGGCTGGATCGAGCCAGTGGTATTCCCCGGCTGTTCAAGGACGATTCACCATGTCCAGGGACAATTCCAACAGCCTGGTGTACCTGCAAATGACCGGCCTGAGAGCCGAGGACACCGCCCGGTATCACTGTGCCAGACGCACAGGGAGAGGAAACCTCGTAGTGCTGATACAAAAACCAGAGCGGAAGAAATCTCATTTCTCCCCTGCGGCACACAGCCTTGGGCCACCATCGTGAGAAAGAAGAAACGGGGTGAAAAAACCTAAAACCTTCGCCGTCACTTTTTCACTGCACAGCTCCAGAGGGGGATGCAGCCCCCTGCAGTTCAAAGCAGAGACCCTTCTCGGAGCGCTACTTTCTCTCTTCAAGCCAGAAGCCTCGCTGAGACGGATGGGAGACTTCCAGAGAGTGAAGAAAGCAGCATTTGGCCCCCGACCTCCGTCTGAACTTCCCACAGCACATTCCCCTCCGTTCCCTGCACTTTTCAGCAGAGCCGGACATTGCGGAGAAGGGGGCTGGGCAGGGAATTGACTCCCAGCCCTCGTTTTGCGCCCTGGTGAATTTTCAGCAGTCTGAGAGTGTCTCAGCCCAGTTGGACCCTGTGATCCGCCCCGAGTCACTGACCCCCCACCCCCCCCCAGTGGCCGGCCGTTGCACAGCCCCACTGCTCGCGAGGTGGGGGGAGGAGGGAGGCTGCAGAAACGAATCTTCCACCATCACCTAAGTTGACTAGGAACAGGCCCTTAATACAAGCCGGGGGAAGAGTTATTTTAAAAGGTATTCATGTCTTCCTTATCCAAAAGTGAAATGAGGAACCTAGCGCTCTGTGAGACATCCAGACTGTTCTGTGAACACGAGTGGAAGTAATTCACATCACCAAGGGAAGGAATTTGAGTCTCTTATAAGGATAAAAACAAATAGGAGTCCTGTGGTACCTTAAGGACAAATTTATTTGGGCATAAGCTTTCGTGGGCTGGAGCGTCTGACGAAGAGGGCACCAGCCCACGAAAGCTTATGCCCAAATAAATTGGTTTCTCTTTAAGATGCCACAAGACGACTCCTTGTTTTTGCTGAAACAGACTAACACGGCTACCCCTCTGAAACTTATAAGGGTAAACATGGAAATAGGGGTGACAATTTCCTGCTTAAATCTCTCTTTCTCTCTCCATGACTAGACTGCACTCCAAGAGACAATCAGTCTGTGCAGATACCAGCTAAACCTCGGCCCCCCCAGATTACTTTCCCCTCCAACACTAGGCAAAATGAGAGTTTGGCTGCATTTGCTTTTCATTGCAGTGGCTTGGAAAGGTAATTTCTCTCAGTCATTCTATTGTAGAGACAGAAGAATATTGTACCCGTTGCCATTCATACTGATAAAAGAAAAGGAAAATTTATTTGAGCTTAAGCTTTCGTGAGCTACAGCCCACTTCATCGGATTCATTCAGTGGAAAATACATACATAGAAAACATGAATCAATGGGTTTACCATACACACTGTAAGGAGAGTGATCACTTAAGGTGAGGTATTACCAGCAGGAGAGCGGGAAAAAACCTTTTGTAGTGATAATCAAGGTGGGCCATTTCCAGCAGTTGACAAGAACGTCTGAGGAACAGTGGGGGGACATTCTTGTCAACTGCTGGAAATGGCCCACCTTGATTATCACTACAAAAGATTTCCCCCCCCCCCCTCCTGCTGGTAATACCTCACCTTAAGTGATCACTCTTGTCAAGGTTCCTCCCCCACTCTGAACTCTAGGGTACAGATGTGGGGACCTGCATGAAAAACCTCCTAAGCTTATCTTTACCAGCTTAGGTCAAAACTTCCCCAAGGTACAAAGTATTCCACCCGTGGTCCTTGGAATGGCCGCTACCACCACCAAACTAATACTGGTTACTGGGGAAGAGCTGTTTGGACACGTCTTTCCCCCAAAAATACTTCCCAAAACCCTGCACCCCACTTCCTGGACAAGGTTTGGTAAAAAACCTCACCAATTTGCCTAGGTGACTACAGACCCAGACCCTTGGATCTTAAGAACAATGAACAATCCTCCCAACACTTGCACCCCCCCTTTCCTGGGAAATGTTGGATAAAAAGCCTCACCAATTTGCATAGGTGACCACAGACCCAAACCCTTGGATCTGAGAACAATGAAAAAACATTCAGTTTTTTACAAGAAGACTTTTAATAGAAAATAGAAGTAAATAGAAATGAAGAAATCCCCCCTGTAAAATCAGGATGGTAGATATCTTACAGGGTAATTAGATTAGAAAACATAGAGAACCCCTCTAGGCAAAACCTTAAGTTACAAAAAAGATACACAGACAGAAATAGTTATTCTATTCAGCACAATTCTTTTCTCAGCCATTTAAAGAAATCATAATCTAACACATACCTAGCTAGATTACTTACTAAAAGTTCTAAGACTCCATTCCTGATCTATCCCCTGCAGAAACCAGCATATAGACAGACACAGACCCTTTGTTTCTCTCCCTCCTCCCAGCTTTTGAAAGTATCTTGTCTCCTCATTGGTCATTTTGGTCAGGTGCCAGCGAGGTTACCTTTAGCTTCTTAACCCTTTACAGGTGAGAGGAGCTTTCCCCTGGCCAGGAGGGATTTCAAAGGGGTTTACCCTTCCCTTTATATTTATGACACGCCCCCCAAATCTCAGCTAGGGTGAAACACTGGCTGGGATTTCTTCCTGGAGCTCTAGGAAAAACAGAGTTAATAAGACACATGCATCTCTAAATATACTACCAAGTACATAAAGACTAACAATATTTTCCACATCTCAAGGACGATTTTAACCAGTTGATTCTGGGAAACTTTCACGGGATAGTGCATCAGCCACTTTGTTAGAAGCTCCTGAGATGTGTTGGATGTCGAAATCAAAATCTTGGAGAGCTAAACTCCACCGAAGAAGTTTTTTGTTAGTTTCTTTGACGGTGTGAAGCCACTTCAGTGCAGCATGGTCGGTTTGCAGGTGGAAACGCCGTCCCCAAACATATGGGCGTAGCTTTTCCAGAGCGTAGACAATGGCATAACATTCTTTTTCAGTGACTGACCAGTTGCTTTCCCTCTCAGACAGTTTTTTGCTGAGAAACACTACAGGGTGGAATTCTTGATCAGGTCCTTTCTGCATTAAAACTGCTCCCACACCACGCTCGGATGCATCTGTGGTTACTAGGAACGGTTTGTCAAAGTCTGGGGCCCTTAGTACAGGGTCAGACATGAGTGTCGCTTTAAGCTTGTTAAAGGCCTTCTGACACTTTCCGGTCCACTGAACAGCATTTGGCTGTTTCTTTTTGGTTAGGTCTGTCAGTGGGGCAGCGATTTGGCTGTAGTGCGGTACAAATCGTCTGTAATAACCAGCCAAGCCTAAGAAGGATTGAACCTGTTTCTTTGACTTTGGGACAGGCCACTTTTGGATAGCATCCACTTTGGCCTGTAGGGGGCTGATAGTTCCTTGACCCACCTGGTGTCCAAGGTAAGTCACTCTGTTTAGGCCTATTTGACACTTCTTAGCCTTAACAGTTAGTCCTGCCTCCCTTATGCGCTCAAGGACTTTTTGTAGATGTTCCAGGTGGTCTGCCCAGGAATCCGAAAATATGGCCACGTCGTCAAGGTAGGCAACTGCATATTCTCCTAATCCCGCTAGGAGACCATCTACAAGTCTTTGGAAAGTGGCGGGTGCATTTCGCAGCCCGAAAGGGAGTACGTTAAATTCATACAGCCCGAGATGTGTGATGAAGGCTGACTTTTCCTTGGCAGATTCATCTAGCGGTACCTGCCAGTACCCCTTGGTTAAGTCCAAGGTAGAGATGAACTGGGCCCGTCCCAGTTTCTCTAATAGTTCATCTGTGCGGGGCATTGGATAGTTGTCTGGGCGAGTTACAGCATTTAGCTTACGGTAGTCCACACAAAAACGTATTTCCCCATCTGGTTTGGGAACTAGAACCACTGGAGATGCCCATGCACTTTCAGAGGGGCGGATTACACCCATCTGTAACATATCCTGGATCTCCCGTTCTACAGCAGTTTTAGCTTGAGGAGACACCCGGTAAGGTTGGACCCTAATTGGGTGAGCATTACCTGTGTCAATGGAGTGGTATGCCCGTTCAGTCAGTCCTGGGGTGGCTGAGAACGTTGGCGCGTAGCTAGTGCACAGCTCCTGGATCTGCTGTCGCTGCATACGCCCAAGGGTCATGGAGAGGTTCACCTCTTCCACACCACCAGCACATTTCCCTTCGTAGTAGACACCTTCAGGCCACTCAGCATCATCTTCTCCCTGGGCTGTAAACTGACAAACCTTTAATTCTCTGGAATAAAAGGGCTTTAGAGAATTAATATGGTACACCTTAGGCTTTCAGTTGGAGGTGGGGAATGCTATGAGATAATTAACAGCTCCCAGGCGCTCCTGGACCATGAATGGCCCTTCCCACGATGCTTCCATTTTATGGGCCTGGAGCGCCTTTAAGACCATGACCTGGTCTCCTACTTTGAAGGAACGCTCTCTGGCATGTTTATCATACCAGGCTTTTTGCTCTTTTTGAGCATCCTGTAAGTTTTCTCTAGCAAGGGCTAAAGAGGTTCGGAGGGTGTTTTGTAGGTTGGTTACAAAGTCCAGAATGTTAGTTCCTGGAGAAGGTGTAAATCCCTCCCATTGCTGCTTCACCAACTGCAATGGCCCCTTAACCTCACGGCCATATACAAGTTCAAATGGGGAAAACCCTAAACTGGGATGTGGTACAGCTCTGTAGGCAAAGAGCAACTGCTGCAACACTAGGTCCCAATCATTGGAGTGCTCATTTACAAATTTACGTATCATGGCCCCCAAAGTTCCATTAAACTTCTCCACCATGCCATTTGTTTGATGGTGGTAAGGAGTGGCAACCAAGTGATTTACCCCATGAGCTTCCCAAAGGTTTTTCATAGTTCCTGCCAGGAAATTAGTCCCTGCATCTGTGAGGATGTCGGAGGGCCAACCTACCCTGGCAAAAATGTCTGCTAGTGCCTGGCACACACTTTTAGCCCTGGTGTTGCTTAGAGCTACTGCTTCCGGCCATCGGGTGGCAAAATCCATGAAAGTCAGTATGTACTGCTTTCCTCTGGGTGTCTTTTTCGGAAAAGGACCCAGAATATCCACAGCTACTTGCTGAAATGGAACTTCAATGATGGGGAGTGGCTGGAGAGGGGCTTTGACCTGGTCTTGGGGTTTTCCCACTCTTTGGCACACCTCACAAGACTGGACATAGGTAGAAACATCCTTGCCCATTCCCTCCCAGTGGAATGATCCCCCCAAACGGTCTTTGGTCCTGTTCACCCCAGCATGGCCACTAGGGTGATCATGGGCTAAGCTCAAGAGCTTGGCCCGGTATTTAGTTGGAACTACCAACTGTCTCTGAGGATGCCAGTCTTCCTGGTGTCCACCAGAAAGAGTTTCCTTGTATAAAAGTCCTCTTTCTACAACAAACCTGGATCGATTAGAAGAGCTGAGAGGCGGTGGGTTGCTCCGTGCCGCCGTCCAAGCTCTCTGGAGGCTTTCATCTGCTTCCTGTTCGGTCTGGAACTGTTCCCTTGATGCTGGGGACATCAGTTCCTCATTGGATTGTGGACCTAGGCTTGGTCCCTCTGGAAGCGATATAGGGGATGGAGCTGTTTCTGTTGACTGTGAACCGCTCTCCGCTGGTGCACTATGTTGGGACTCAGGCTCCGGCTGAGCCTCTTGTGTAGGGTTATCGGCTGCTGCCAGTTCAGGTTCAGTGGGGCCCTCTGGTGTTGAGGTTGCAAGTACTGGAGTCAGTGCTGGCATGGGGTCTGGTGTTGGTTGTTTGGCTGGTTCCGGTTCTGGGACTGGTTCCGTCTGGGTCTCTGGGACTGGATCCACTACTGCTGTTGCAGACATTGGCCTGGGGTCCGGGTCCATCACCTCTGACTGGGTCCTGATAGAAGTTTCCGGAACAGAGCTAGGCCTCACGGCTTGTTTAGCCTGGCTGCGGGTGACCATTCCCACCCTCTTGGCCTGCTTCACATGATTGGCCAAGTCTTCCCCCAACAGCATGGGAATGGGATAATCATCATAGACTGCAAAAGTCCATGTTCCTGACCAGCCCTTGTACTGGACAGGCAACTTGGCTGTAGGCAAATTGAAAGAGTTGGACTTGAAGGGTTGAATCGTCACTTGGATCTCTGGGTTGATTAAATTGGGGTCCACTAAGGAAGCATGGATAGCTGACACTTGTGCTCCGGTGTCCCTCCACGCGGTGACCTTCTTCCCGCCCACACTCACAGTTTCCCTCCGCTCCAAGGGTATCTGGGAAGTATCTGGGCCTGTGGACCTCTGGTGTGATTCTGGTGCAACGAACTGTAATCTGTTGGGGTTCTTGGGGCAGTTGGCCTTTACATGCCCCAGCTCGTTACATTTAAAACATCGTCCAGCTGACGGGTCACTGGGGCGAGGAGGGTTGCTGGAGAACGGGGTGGCAGGACGATAAGGGGTCTGGAGGGTTCTTTGGGAGGTAGGTGGGGCCTTGGGCGGCCCCCGGTAATAGGGTGTGGTCTGGGGTGGTCCCTTCTGGTCTCCGCTCCAACTGCGACCAGTTTTCTTCTTCTCTGCCACCTCCACCCATCTGGCTCCAATCTCTCCTGCCTCGATTACAGTTTTGGGTTTCCCATCTAGGATGTATCTTTCTATTTCCTCAGGAACACCCTCTAAGAATTGTTCCATTTGCATTAGGAAGGGCAAATTTACTGGAGATTCAACACTTGCTCCTGATATCCAGGCATCCCAATGTTTCACAATGTGGTAGGCATGTCGGGTAAATGACATGTCTGGTTTCCACCTTAGGGCTCTGAACCTCCGACGAGACTGCTCGGGTGTTATCCCCATTCTGACTCTCGCCTTGGATTTAAACAGTTCATACTTGTTCATGTGTTCTTTAGGCATTTCAGCTGCCACCTCAGCTAAGGGTCCACTGAGCTGCGGCCTCAGCTCTACCACGTATTGGTCAGTAGAGATGTTGTACCCAAGGCAGGCCCTTTCGAAGTTTTCTAGGAAGGCCTCAGTATCATCACCTGCCTTGTAGATGGGGAACTTTCTGGGATGGGAAGTGGTACCTGGAGAAGGATTGCTAGGGTTTGTTGGTATATTCTACTGGGCCTTTATCCTCTCCACCTCCTCCACATGCTTCCTCTCTTTTTCCTTCTCCTCCTTCACATGCTTCCTCTCTTTTTCCTTCTCCTCCTCCACATGCTTCCTTGCCTCCATTTCCCTCTTGTGGGCAGCCTCCTGTACCTCCTTCTCCAGCCGCATGAGTTCTATCTGTCTTTCATGTTCCCTTTGTTTTTCCTCAGCCTGAAATTTGGCTAATTCCAGCTGTAGTCGAGCTGAGGATTTGGTCATTCTAACCTCTCTGTTTTTAACTAACTTTACACCCGAGGTTTAGAAATAAACAAAAAAAAACTTGGCTGTAAAATTTTGCTGTGCTGGAATAGAATACCTATTCTCTGATAGTGATTGTCAGCCTACAGAAAAAGACAATTCCCTTGTCTCTGCTCTGGGCCCAAATTAAAGCAAAAAAATTCCAACTACTTGGAAACCTGCTTATCCAGCCCAAAGAAAAAGCAAATGGGTAGAACACACACCCCCTATTTACTTTTAGGAAGAAAAGAAAAAAAAAACCTCTGGGTTGGAAGACTGTGAATTTCCCTGCAGGAGTTAAGTACCCTGCCTCCAGGCAAAGAAAACCTGCAATTCACAAGATAATCCCCTTTTGTCTCTGCTTGGCCACAAAGCAGAGAAAAACAATCTACTTTCAGTTTCAACTGCTTTCTGGACTTCCTTTCCAAAGGAAAAAATAATTTCTTTTTAAAATCTGTATTTCTAGTTCAAAAAATATCAACTGGATCTCAAAATGATTTCAGGTTAATCCCACCGCTATGCCACCATGTCAAGGTTCCTCCCCCACTCTGAACTCTAGGGTACAGATGTGGGGACCTGCATGAAAAACCTCCTAAGCTTATCTTTACCAGCTTAGGTCAAAACTTCCCCAAGGTACAAAGTATTCCACCCGTGGTCCTTGGAATGGCCGCTACCACCACCAAACTAATACTGGTTACTGGGGAAGAGCTGTTTGGACGCGTCTTTCCCCCAAAAATACTTCCCAAAACCCTGCACCCCACTTCCTGGACAAGGTTTGGTAAAAAACCTCACCAATTTGCCTAGGTGACTACAGACCCAGACCCTTGGATCTTAAGAACAATGAACAATCCTCCCAACACTTGCACCCCCCCTTTCCTGGGAAATGTTGGATAAAAAGCCTCACCAATTTGCATAGGTGACCACAGACCCAAACCCTTGGATCTGAGAACAATGAAAAAACATTCAGTTTTTTACAAGAAGACTTTTAATAGAAAATAGAAGTAAATAGAAATGAAGAAATCCCCCTTGTAAAATCAGGATGGTAGATATCTTACAGGGTAATTAGATTAGAAAACATAGAGAACCCCTCTAGGCAAAACCTTAAGTTACAAAAAAGATACACAGACAGAAATAGTTATTCTATTCAGCACAATTCTTTTCTCAGCCATTTAAAGAAATCATAATCTAACACATACCTAGCTAGATTACTTACTAAAAGTTCTAAGACTCCATTCCTGATCTATCCCCTGCAGAAACCAGCATATAGACAGACACAGACCCTTTGTTTCTCTCCCTCCTCCCAGCTTTTGAAAGTATCTTGTCTCCTCATTGGTCATTTTGGTCAGGTGCCAGCGAGGTTACCTTTAGCTTCTTAACCCTTTACAGGTGAGAGAAGCTTTCCCCTGGCCAGGAGGGATTTCAAAGGGGTTTACCCTTCCCTTTATATTTATGACAACTCTCCTTACAGTGTGTATGGTAACACCTATTGATTCATAGTCTCTGTGTATATAAATCTCCCCACTCTATTTTCCACTGAATGCATCCGATGAAGTGAGCTGTAGCTCAGGAAAGCTTATGCTCAAATAAATTGGTTAGTCTCTAAGGTGCCACAAGTCCTCCTTTTCTTTTTGCGAATACAGACTAACAGGGCTGCTACTCTGAAACCTGTCATTCATACTGATGTGATTCTTAACGTAGTTTATTCCCAGGGGCCCTGTCCCAGGGGTTGGTGGAATCCCGGAGACTCTCTCCGCCTCTCCGACAGCGCCTCCGGCTTCACCACCCGCAGCTACGGGGTGCACTGGGCCCGTCAGGGGCTCCCGGGAAGGGGCTGGAGTGGCTCTCCCTCATGTCCCCAAGTGTCGAACTATATTCTACTCCCACTCTGTCAAAGGGCGATTCGTCACCTCCAGCGGTAATTCCAACAACCTGCTGTATTTGCAAATGAACAGCCCGAGACCCGAGGACACTGCCCGGTATCACTGTGCCAGAGACACGGTGACAGGAGACGTATTAGTGTTCATACAAAAACTCAGCCCTGCAGAATCCGCTTCTCCCCTGAGCCGCGTGGAGCCAGCAGATTCACAAAGAATATAGCTGCGGGGACAGGCATGGGAAAGGGTTTTATCTCACCCATTGCGGCACAAAGCCCCTACGGGCCTGTGTGGCAGAGAGCACTCAGCTCCTGTATGAACCCCCACTCAGCTACTCCTGGAAATACGAGCCAAGGCTGGGATTTTCAAAGGAGCCTCCTGGATGTCGTTACCCACCTCACAACCGAAGCTCACAATCCAATATCTCAGGTTAGTAAAAGGGCAGAACTAAGCAGCCCGCACTACATTTCCGCAATTTCATACTATCTGGTTAAGGGGAACATCACTGGTCACAACTATACGAATCAGCCCAGGGCTGGCACCGAGTCCTTAGTAATGATAAGTGAAGAAGGCAAGAAAGAAAGTTATAGTTATACCAGAGGGAGAGTATATGCCTGTTTACTGAATGGTACTGAATGGGTTAGAGATTAGATAGATAGATAGATAGATAGGTAGATAGATAGATAGATAGATCACGCAACTGCTTTCATTTAGTGGGGATATATTTTCAAATTAAATAGTGCAAAAGATAGTTTCTCTATCCACATTGGACTCTCTCACCCACCTGCCATTAGATTTTTACAACTCTAGACTGTGTCACACACCTCCTAGATCGCCTTTTATATTGTCCCCACCCCCTGGCCCATGCAAATGAGCTCTCCGGGGCCCTGTTCATAGCCCAGCCTCAGGCCGCTCACCCCGCACAGAGCCAGCGCTGGGTTTCAGCTTCCCATCCCGCCTGGGGATCGAGCCGCCAGCCGCAGACATGACCCCCAGCCTGGCCATCGCCTTCCTCCTGCTGCTCCCAGCGGGTAAGGGTGGGATCTGCGAAGCAGCTGGGAGCCCTGTAGGGCATGTTCCCTAATAGCTGCGCTTCCCCGGGAATCACCATAATATTTCCCCTTTATTTCCTATTCTCCAGGTGTCTATTCCCAGGTCAGCCTGGTGGAGTCCGGTGGGGGAATCAAGAAGCCCGGGGAGACCCTCAGACTGACCTGCACCGTGTCCGGATTCTCTCTGCCGAGCTACCATGTCCACTGGGTCCGCCAGCCAGAGGGGAAGGGGCTGGAATGGGTCGGAGCCATGTGGAGGGGTGGAGGCACTGGTTACAGCGATGTTCTCAATCTCGCTGCAACAAGTAGACAGTTCTTCCCGACCACATCTGAGAATAGAAATCAAGAGCCTTTTTATCTCCTGCTGGCTGTAGAATCTCGGCCCAGAGTTGCACAGGTCTCAGACCCAGTCGCTCTGTGGCGTGGATCACAACGTGTGTGTCATGAGCAGAACAGCACACTTATTCAGAGCTACGAGCTAACATGGCATGGTGGCTCTATGCCGGCAAGGCGGGGAGCAGGTTGCATCTCTTCCCCCACAGCCTGTTCCTTGATAATTTAGTGGGGGTGAAATTCACCCCTCTGGGGATGGCTCAAAAGAAGGCGCTATGCACCTGCAGAGCTCAACTTTCCCAGCCCTTGTTCTGTCGTTTGTACAGACACCAACTTTCTCTGAAAGTGGATACCATTTTCATAAGCGTTTTATGTGTATTAAATGTTGGGTGCCCAACATAGAATTCCTGCAGGGTCTTTCTCATGAGAAATTACAACACACCCAGACTCTGAAAGCCCATCTCCTTTGAAGGCCCCTCAGACTCAACAATTAAAAATTGAGGCAGTTAAAACAATTAGTCATTTTTTTTTATAATCTTGGCCCATGGGCACACTAAGCAAATTCATATTTCAATGATAAAGGCCGAAAAGTTCTCTGATAAGGATAAAGACAACAAGGAGTCTGGTAGCACCTTAAAGACTAACAGATTTATTTGAATCTCATTTCCTGTTTGGCCAGGTGAGCTCATCAGCACAGGTGAACCAGCTGAGCGGCGGCGGGACAGCAGAGCAGCACACAGCAGGAGTTTGCCTGGGAGTTCGCCTGGAGTGAGCCCAGTGGCTTACATGTTGCCAACTTCTCTGAGGAAGCTCATAGTAAGAAGGTGGTATGGAAGGGAGGGGTTCAGCTATTGTGACCTGCACTGGATGTGCCATGTTTGTCTTTCTTCCACAGGACAGAAGCGACTTTGTGTGTACAAAGTGCAAGCTGGTCTCCATACTGGAAGAGAAGATTGAAGGTCTGGAGCAACAGATAACGACCCTGCGTTGCATACGAGAAAACGGAGGATTTTCTAGACAAAAGTCAGGATGTGATTCTACGGGCACAAAGCTCTAAAGATTTAGAGCAGGTTGCACAGCGGAGCCAAGAGGCCAGTGAAGAAGCTTGGCAACATGTGACCTCCAGAAGAAGAAGGGGGAATGTCCTGCTTCCAGCAACGCAGACACAGGTAACTAATCGCTTTCATGTTCTCTCCACAGGTACCGTTACGGAGAGTGGACCAGATGATATGTCTGGGGGGAGAAAGCAGAAGGAGACTCCGCTGGTTGGAAGGCATGAGATGCGCTGTCCTGAGATGGAGGGTTCCACAACCACCACTCCCAAGAGAAGGAGGCGGGTGGTGGTGGTCAGGGACTCTCTACTCCGGGGGACTGAGTCATCTATCTGCCGCCCTGACAGGGAAAACCGAGAAGTCTGCTGCTTGCCGGGGGCTAAGATTTGCGATGTGACGGAGAGACTGCCGAGACTCATCAAGCCCTCGGATCGCTACCCCTTCCTGCTTCTCCACGTGGGCACCAATGATACTGCCAAGAATGACCTTGAGCGGATCATTGAGGACTACATGGCTCTGGGAAGAAGGATAAAGGAGTTTGAGGTGCAGGTGATGTTCTCGTCCATCCTCCCCGTGGAAGGAAAAGGCCTGGGTAGGGACTGTCGAATCGTCGAAGTCAACGAATGGCTACTCAGGTGGTGTCGGAGAGAAGGCTTTGGATTCTTTGACCATGGGATGGTGTTCCATGAAGGAGGAGTGCTGGGAAGAGGCGGGCTCCACCTTACGAAGAGAGGGAAGAGCATCTTTGCGAGCAGGCTGGCTAACCTAGTGAGGAGGGCTTTAAACTAGGTTCACCGGGGGAAGGAGACCAAAGCCCTGAGGTAAGTGGGAAAGCGGGATACAGGGAGGAAGCACAGGCAGGAATGTCTGTGAGGGGAGGGCTCCTGCCTCATACTGGGAATGAGGGGCGATCAGCAGATTATCTCAAGTGCTTATATACGAATGCACAAAGCCTTGGAAACAAGCAGGGAGAACTGGAGGTCCTGGTGATGTCAAGGAATTATGACGTGATTGGAATAACAGAGACTTGGTGGGATAACTCACATGACTGGAGTACTGTCATGGACGGTTATAAACTGTTCAGGAAGGACAGGCAGGGCAGAAAAGGTGGGGGAGTAGCACCGTATGTAAGGGAGCAGTATGACTGCTCAGAGCTCCGGTACGATACTGCAGAAAAACCTGAGTGTCTCTGGATTAAGTTTAGAAGTGCGAGCAACAAGAGTGATGTAGTAGTGGGAGTCTGCTATAGACCACCAGACCAGGGGGATGAGGTGGATGAGGCTTTCTTCCGGCAGCTCACAGAAGCTACTAGATCGCATGCCCTGGTTCTCATGGGTGACTTTAATTTTCCTGATATCTGCTGGGAGAGCAGTACAGCAGTGCATAGACAATCCAGGAAGTTTTTGGAAAGCGTAGGGGACAATTTCCTGGTGCAAGTGCTAGAGGAGCCAACTGGGGGGGAGCTTTTCTTGACCTGCTGCTCACAAACCGGGAAGAATTAGCAGGGGAAGCAAAAGTGGATGGGAATCTGGGAGGCAGTGACCATGAGTTGGTTGAGTTCAGGATCCTGACACAGGGAAGAAAGGTAAGCAGCAGGATACGGACCCTGGACTTCAGGAAAGCAGACTTTGACTCCCTCAGGGAATGGATGGGTAGGATCCCCTGGGGGACTAACATGAAGGGGAAAGGAGTCCAGGAGAGCTGGCTGTATTTCAAGGAATCCCTGTTGAGGTTACAGGGACAAACCATCCCGATGTGTCGAAAGAATAGTAAGTATGGCAGGCGACCAGCTTGGCTTAATGGTGAAATCCTAGCAGATCTTAAGCATAAAAAAGAAGCTTACAAGAAGTGGAAGGTTGGACATATGACCACGGAACAGTATAAAAATATTGCTCGGGCATGTAGGAATGAAATTAGGAGGGCCAAATCGCATCTGGAGCTGCAGCTAGCGAGAGATGTTAAGAGTAACAAGAAGGGTTTCTTCAGGTATGTTGGCAACAAGAAGAAAGCCAAGGAAAGTGTGGGCCCCTTAATGAATGAGGGAGGCAACCTAGTGACAGAGGATGTGGAAAAAGCTAATGTACTCAATGCTTTTTTTTGCCTCTGTCTTCGCAAACAAGGTCAGCTCCGAGACTACTGTGCTGGGCATCACAACATGGGGAATAGACGGCCAGCCCTCTGTGGAGAAAGAGGTAGTTAGGGACTATTTAGAAAAACTGGATGTGCACAAGTCCATGGGGCAGGATGAGTTGCATCCGAGAGTGCTAAAGGAACTGGCGGCTGTGATTGCAGAGCCATTGGCCATTATCTTTGAAAACTCGTGGCGAACGGGGGAAGTCCCGGATGACTGGAAAAAGGCTAATGTAGTGCCAATCTTTAAAAAAGGGAAGAAGGAGGATCCTGGGAACTACAGGCCAGTAAGCCTCACTTCAGTTCCCGGAAAAATCATGGAGCAGGTCCTCAAAGAATCAATCCTGAAGCACTTACATGAGAGGAAAGTGATCAGGAACAGTCAGCATGGATTCACCAAGGGAAGGTCATGCCTGTCTAATCTAATCGCCTTCTATGATGAGATAACTGGTTCTGTGGATGAAGGGAAAGCAGTGGATGTATTGTATCTTGACTTTAGCAAAGCTTTTGACACAGTCTCCCACAGTATTCTTGTCAGCAAGTTAAGGAAGTATGGGCTGGATGAATGCACTATAAGGTGGGTAGAAAGTTGGCTAGATTGTCGGGCTCAACGGGTAGTGATCAATGGCTCCATGTCTAGTTGGCAGCCGGTGTCAAGTGGAGTGCCCCAGGGGTCGGTCCTGGGGCCGGTTTTGTTCAATATCTTCATAAATGATCTGTAGGATGGTGTGGATTGCACTCTCAGCAAATTGGTGGATGATACTAAACTGGGAGGAGTGGTAGATATGCTGGAGGGCAGGGATAAGATACAGGGGGACCTAGACAAATTGGAGGATTGGGCCAAAAGAAATCTGATGAGGTTCAATAAGGATAAGTGCAGGGTCCTGCACTTAGGACGGAAGAACCCAATGCACAGCTACAGACTAGGGACCGAATGGCTAGGCAGAAGTTCTGCAGAAAAGGACCTAGGGGTGACAGTGGACGAGAAGCTGGATATGAGTCAGCAGGGTGCCCTTGTTGCCAAGAAGGCCAATGGCATTTTGGGATGTATAAGTAGGGGCATAGTGAGCAGATCGAGGGACGTGATTGTCCCCCTCTATTCGACATTGGTGAGGCCTCATCTGGAGTACTGTGTCCAGTTTTGGGCCCCACACTACAAGAAGGATGTGGATAAATTGGAAAGAGTCAGCGAAGGGCAACAAAAACGATTAGGGGTCTGGAACACATGAGTTATGAGGAGAGGCTGAGGGAACTGGGATTGTTTAGTCTGCAGAAGAGAAGAATGAGGGGGGATTTGATAGCTGCTTTCAACTACCTGAGAGGTAGTTCCAAAGAGGATGGTTCTAGACTATTCTCAGTGGTGGAAGAGGACAGAACAAGGAGTAATGGTCTCAAGTTGCTGTGGGGGAGGTTTAGGTTGGATATTAGGAAAAACTTTTTCACTAGGAGGGTGGTGAAACACTGGAATGCGTTGCCTAGGGAGGTGGTGGAATCTCCTTCCTTAGAAGTTTTTAAGGTCAGGCTTGATAAAGCCCTGGCTGGGATGATTTAATTGGGTATGGGTCCTGCTTTTGAGCAGGGGGTTGGACTAGATGACCTCCTGAGGTCCCTTCCAACCCTGATATTCTATGATTCTATGATTCTATGATTCTAGGTGACCATGCAGTCCCAGAATCGAAAAAGAGCTCCAGCATAGCCCAAATGGGAGGTATTGGATCTGATCGCTGTATGGGGAGATGAATCCGTGCTATAAGAACTTCTTCCAAAAGACTAAATGTCAAAACATTTCAAAAAATCTCCAAGGCCATGATGGACAGAGGCTACAGCAGGAATGCAACACAGTGCCACGTGAAACTTACGGAGCTCAGACAAGCGTTCCAGAAAACCAAAGAATCAAACGGATGCTCCAGGACAGAGCCCCAGACATGCCTCTTCTACGCTGAGCTGCATGTAGTTCTACGGGGGGCCACCATCACTAACCAACCCCTGTCCGTGGACTCTGATGATGGGGTACTCTCCACCATGACTGAGGATTTTGGGGACGGGGAAGATGAGGAGGAGGAGGAGGACGAGCTTGAGGAAAGCACACAGAACACCGTTCTCCCTGACAGCCAGGATCTTTTTATCACCCTGACTGAAATACCCTCCCAACCCAACGAAGCCAGAGAAGGAACCTCTGGTGAGTGTACCTTTTTAAATATAATACGTTTTAAAAGCAAACTTTTTTAATGATTAAGTAGCCCTGAGGACTTGGGATGCATTCGTGGCCAGTACTGCTACTGGAAAAGTCTGTCAACATGTCTGGGGATGGAGCGGAAATCCTCCAGGGACATCTCCATGAAGCTCTCCTGGAGGTACTCTAAAAGCCTTTGCAGAAGGTTTCTGGGGAGAGCAGCCTTATTCCATCCTCCATGGTAGGACACTTTACCACGCCATGCTAGTAGCAAGTAATCTGGTATCATAGCATGACAAAGCCTGGCAGCGTATGGTCCCAGTGTTTGCTGGCATTCAAGCAACATCCATTCTTTATCTCTCTGTGTTATCTTCATGAGAGTGATATTGTTCATGGTAACCTGGTTGAAATAGGGGAATTTTATTAAGGGGACATTCAGAGGTGCCCGTTCCTACTGGGCTGTTTGCCTATGGCTGAAAAGAAATACTCCCCACAGTTAGCCACGTGGGCGGGGGGCATTGGCACTGAGCTGTTCGCGTTTGGCTAGCAGGGATCTTCCCTGATACCAGCCATGCGATGGTGGGAGGGGTAAAGCGATCAACCCAGAGAATTGGATGGGGGAGTTAGTTTGGTTTCTGCTGCTGCACGTTAACAGGAAAACCACAGCACTAAATGGCCAACTCAATGGGCTTTGCTTGGTATGGGAAAGGAGGGCGCTGCTGTTATGAAGGTTGCAGAAGCCGAAAGACTGTGGCTTACCATGGCTGCCTCCAAGCCGAAATCTGTTGCCCGGCCCTGCGTGTGTGATCTCTAACACCGAAGCCGCAGGTACTCAATATAAGATGCAAAATGCGACCAGGTACCAAAACCACATGTGCTATGTAATGTGAATAGTGTTGTTCACCATGAAAGAGTAGAGCCCTTGTTCTGTAAAATGGATCTTTTTAAACACTTCACTCCCTTTTTTTCCTCCAGCAGCTGCAAATGTTTCAAGCCTCCCTCCGCCGTCCCAAAGGCTCTCTCAGATAAGGCGGTGAAAAAAAACGCACGCGCAATGACATGTTCTCTGAGCTCATGCAGTCGTCCGGCACTGACAGAGCTCAGCAGAATGTGTGGAGGGACACAGTAGCACAGTACAGGAAAGCAGCCAGTGAATGTGAGGACAGGAGGGATGATCAAGATGAGAGGTGGTGGCAGGAAGATCAGAGGAGGCAGGATGCAACGCTGGGGCTACTGTGGGAACAAACGGACATGCTCCAGCATCTGGTGGAGGTTCAGGAACGGCTTCAGGATCAAAGACTGCTGCTGCAGCCCCTGCTTAACCGCTCTCCCTCCTCCCCAAGATCCATGGCCTCCTCACCCACACGCCCAAAAACGCAGGGGTGAGGGGGAAGGTCCAGGCACCCAACCACTCCACCCCAATGGACAGCCCAAGCAACAGAATGCTGTCATTCAACAAGTTTTGAAGTGGCCATTTCCTTCCCTCCTACCTTCCTCCCACACCCCGCCCAGGCTACCTTGTGAGTTATCTCCCTATTTTTATAATCAATTAATAAAGAATACATGGTTTTTAAATGATAGTGACTTTATTTCCTTTGCAAGCAAGCTGTGATCGAAGGCGGGAGGGAGGGTGGCTTACAGGGAATTAGAGTCAACCAAGGGGGCTGGTTTTCATCAAGGAGAAACAAACAGAACTGTCACACGGTACCCTGGCCAGTCATGAAACTGGTTTTCAAAGCTTCTCTGATGTGCAGCACTTCCTGCTGTGCTCTTCCAATTGCCTTGGTGTCTGGTTGCATGTATTCAGCAGCCAGACGATTTGCCTCAACCTCCCACCCCGCCATAAAGATCTCTGCCTTCTCTCACAGAGATTGTGGAGCGCACAGCAAGCAGCAATAACAATTGGAATATTGGTTTTGCTGACGTCTGATCGAGTCAGTAAACTGCACCAGCGACCCTTTAAACATCCAAATGCACACTCTACCACCATTCTGCACTTGCTCAGCCTATAGTTGAACAGCTCCTAACTACTGTTCAGGGTGCCTGTGTACGGCTTCATGAGCCAGGGCATTAAAGGGTAGGCTGGGTCCCCAAGGATAACTATAGGCATTTCAACATCCCCAACAGTTATTTTCTGGTCTGGGAAGTAAATCCCTTCCTGCAGCCATTTAAACAGACCAGAGTTCCTGAAGACACGAGCGTCATGAATCTTTCCCAGCCACCCCACATTGATGTTGGTGAAAAGTCCCTTGTGATCCACAAGTGCTTGCAGCACCATTGAAAAGTACCCCTTGCGGTTTATGTACTGGCTGCCTTGGTGATCCGGTCCCAAGATAGGGATATGCATTCTGTCTATAGCCCCACCACAGTTAGGGAATCCCATTGCAGCAAAGCCATCTAGTATGACCTCCACATTTCCCAGAGTCACTACCTTTGATAGCAGCAGCTCAATGACTGCATTGGCTACTTGCATCACAGCAACCCCCACAGTAGATTTGCCCTCTCCAAATTGATTCCCGACTGACCGGTAGCTGTCTAGCATTGCAAGCTTCCACAGGGCTATTGCCAATTGCTTCTCAACTGTGAGAGCTGCTCTCCTTTTGGTATTCTGGCACTTCAGGGCCAGGAAAAGCAAGTCACAACGTTCCATGAAAGTGCCTTTAAGCATGCAAATGTTTTGGAGCCACTGGGAATGATCCCAGACCTTCAGCACTATGCGTTCCCACTAATCTGTGCTTGTTTCCTGGGCCCAGAATCAGCTTTCCATGGCATGAGCCTACCCCATTAACACCATGATCTCCAAATTGCCAGGGACCGTGGTTTTAGAGAACTCTGTGTTCATGTCCTCATCACCGTGCTTCTGTTGCCTCCTCACCTGGTTTTTCAGGTGCTCGTTCTGCATAAACTGCATGATAATGCATGAGGTGTTTACAATGGTCATAACTGCTGCTGTGAGCTGAACGGGCTCCATGTTTGCCATCCTATGGCATCTGCTCAGGCAATCCAGGGAAAAGGGTGCAAAATGATGGTCTGCCATTGCTTTCACAGAGGGAGGGCTGACTGATGACATTTACCCGTAACCACCCGTGACAAATGTTTGGCCCCATCAGGCACTGGGAGCTCAGCCCAGAATTCCAATGGGCAGCAGGAACCATGGGAACTGTGGGATAGCTACCCACAGTGCACCGCTCCCAATGTCCACGCTTGCCACGGTCCTGCCACCGAATCAATGTGCTTCGTGTGGGTGCATGAACTTGACTTTCTACAATCTGTTCCCAAAAATCAACTTCTGTGAAACCGGAGTAATTTCATAGTGTAGACAAAGCCTTATTAGTTTTTAAGGTGCAAGACGATTACTCATTGTTTTTGTGGATACAGACTAACATGGTGACCCCTCTGATACTTGTCACTCTGCTAAGGATGTTATCTTAACAATTTACCATCTCGCAGATCAGATTAACAGGTAGTGTGTTATGGACAAAGTCACTCAGCCAGAGCCGGATCTCTGGATAAATCACTCTCCTATTTGAGCTCTGAATTGGGGATTTCAAGTCAAGCAGAGGATGAACTTATCAGCCCCTTACAAAAAGCCAGTGTACGCAAACGCGGTGACTCAGCTCCCTGCGTAAAACCCTGCCATTCCCCAGATCCTGCAACCCTAGCACTGAAAAGCCACAGCCCTGAGCCGCAGCAGTCATCTCCCCAGAACACCCGACGCGGGCAGAGACACAAGACGTTGGCTTCTCTCTCTGCAGAGCTCAGAGGTGATTTACTCCCCAGCAAGAGCGGGGCATCCCCAGGTTTCTTCTCCAGCAGAATCGTCTGATGCCTGGTGTGTCCTTATTTGCAGGTGTCCGGTAACAGGTGCAGCTGGTGGAGTCCGGAGGGGGTGTGAAAAAGCCCGGAGACTCTCTCCGCCTCTCCCGCAAAGCCTCCGGGTTCCCCTTCACGGATTAGTGCATGGAGCGGGTCTGTCTGGCTCCCGGGAAGGGGCTGGAGTGGGTCGCCGTATCAGCAGCGGCAGTGGGAGTAGCACTTGGGAGGCTGATGCAGCCAAAGGGCGACTCACCATCTCCAGGGACAATCCCAGCAACCTGCTGTGTCTGCAACTGACCGGCCTGAGAGCCGAGGACACCGCCCGCTATCGCTGTGCCAGACACCCCCCCTGCACAGTGAGGGGAAGCCGGTCTGAGCTCAGACAAAAACCTCCTGGGGCGGTTCCCAGAGAAAGTCCCGGCTGGTTTGATGCTGCCAATCCGCGCGCTGGGAGCTCACAAGAGAAAGCAATTTCCTCCGTTTGAAATGGGGGAAACGAACCCGGCTGTACAGTCAGATCTAGATCCACAGGAGGCGGAGATACCGGGAACCGGGTGTCCCGCACTGGGCGTGGTGGGGATTCACTCGGTCCCAGATATTCTATTGCAGACACTGATATGGGTTACAAGGAATTATTATCTGTCCAAGAGAACTCCAGATATTCCCATGTTCGCCTCTCAGTTCCCGTGTGAGGATAGAAAGCAGCATAGGTGAAAACACAAACCCTGGCATCTGTAAAGGGAACCGAATCCCTATTCGTCAATGCGAGAGAGCTGTGTGGGACATGTTTAAGATGTTATACATGTATTCCACTCCCTGCCCTGTACATTGTCTCACTCCGATTAACCTCATCAATGAACTGGTCTCCAAACAGTCTGAGAGCCTAATACCATGGCGCATTATGGATTCAATTATCAGGGGTCTAAAGAAATCTCTATTTTCAGCGGCCAGGCTGCGGGTCCTGCTGGTGGAGTCCGGAGGGGTGTATCAAAAAACCTGGAGCCCTCGGGTTCACCGTCAGCAGTTATATCATGGATTGGATGGATCCGTCTGGCCCCCGGGAAGGGGCTGGAGTGCCCATTGGGGTTTGCATCAAACCCAATGGATGGAGCGAATTCCTCATGGGGACAAATCCTCAGCCAGTGTAAAGTCACACAACTGCTTTCACTAGGTTCCAGTTACTCTCGATTTACACCCGTGAGGATCTGGCCCTTTAAGCAAAAGGGGATGTTTAGCGCATTAACGCCACAGAGGGTGATTAGTACATTATAACTGGTGTGGGGCCCCTCACCTTGGCGTCTCCGCCCTTCACAAGCGCTTATTGCCTTTATCCCCACAAGGCCGGGGAACTATCAAAGCCCCTGGTTCAAAGAGGAGGGTCGGACTCCGGGACATGCAAATGGACAATGCAGAGTCCGGGTGAGGCTGTGGGGCAGAGATCACCCAGCGCCTGACTAAGCCCCACTGGCAGAGCCTGGGAATATGGGCAGAGCTGCGACTTTCCAAAGGGACTGAGGGATTCTTTTCATCCCACTGACATCTGTAAATCAAAGCCCTGACTCTCAGCTGGTACCAATGGGTGTTGCTGAGACATCCCGACCCACAATAAATGTCTGCAATTTCATAATTTCACCATGGAGATAAAAGACCCCGCCCCTCAGCCCTTGATGACATCACTCAGCCCAGGGCTGGTCCTCGGGTCAATGGGGACAGTCACGTGACCAAGGGCTCTAAGATCGGGGTCACTGCAATTGCAGGCAGAGGCTGAGGTAGAGGGAGAAAAAGACCCCGGGATGGAGAGAGACCAGAACGCGGCTTCTACTGAACAACATAGAGCCCAGTGCTCCCTCCATCCTTCCGTGAAAGTCCCATCCTAGATTAGGCAACCCCTGAATTTTAACTGCCAGGATTTCCATTGTTATAAACAAGCGTGCCTCAGTTTCCTCTTGGACCCAGAGAGTCTCACATGCACCGCCCCCGTTCTCCTGCCAGATATTTTTCTCTCCAACCCTCTGATCCCAAGGCCATGAAGAGCAAGGGGTGTCCTGCACTGAACCACCCGAACCATGCTCTGTCAGGCCATAAGATGGTGTTGAGGGGTGAGAGATCACTTCAGTCCTCCCCGGGATAACAGTATCATCAGGATCCGGCCGCCCAGGCGCTGCACAGCACAGAGGAAGGGACCGTCTGCACCAATAGTTAATCACTCAAAATAGTAAGGGTAAGAGTGTGTGTCTCTTATAAGGAGCGGGGCATGCAAATGCTGGAGTTACCTTCCTGTTTAAATGTGTCCCTCTCCCTGCCCAGGTTGCAGCCGGAGACACAACCCGCAGCCCCCTGGGTCTGTGCAGTGACCAGCCAGTCCCCTGAGAACTTTCCCCTCCAGCACCCGGGAAAATGCGATTTTTGCTCCTTTTATTTTTCGCTGCAGCAGCTTTGGAAGGTATTTTCCTCCTCTGAATAACTGACAAAGTTAGAAGAATAGTTTCTTACCTCTGCTTTTATGTCGATATTAACAACCTCTCTTTATTCCCAGGTGTCCGGTCCCAGACGCTGGTGGAGTCCGGAGGGGGTGTGAAAAAGCCCGGAGACTCTCTCCGCCTCTCCTGCAAAGCCTCCGGCTTCACCTTCAGCAGCGCCTACATGAACTGGGTCCGCCAGGCTCCCGGGAAGGGGCTGGAGTGGGTGGCTGAGATTAGAGCCGATGCATCCAAGCAGTGGTATTCCCCGGCTGTTCAAGGGCGATTCACCATCTCCAGGGATAACGCCAAGAGTGAGCTGTATCTGCAGATGACCGGCCTGAAGCCCGAGGACTCCGCCCGCTATTACTGTGCGAGAGACACAGTGAGAGTAAAACGGTCCATGCTAACACCAAAACCGGAGCTGCGGGACTTCCCGCGCCGGCCGCGTGGGGGCAGCAACGACACAAGCAAAACTCTCCTGTCGGGGCCGCAGGAGGGGGAAGGGCCGTCAGGGCTGAAACCTCCGACATCGCGGGTTAACTCTTTCATGTCCGGACTACGTCCCCCCTCCCAGTGCATTGCGGAGCGCTGCTCGCCTCACGCAAACGGCTCTTCTCGTGCGAGTGAACGGGGGATCTCCAGCGAGCGAAGCAACGAGCCATTGGCCCCTTCTCCTTCTGGCTAAACCTGCCGGGGACTGTTTCCCTCTGGTCCCCGCACAGCTCCCTGGAGCCGGTCACTGCTGGGAAGGGGATGCAGTCCCAACTCTCTCCCAGCGCCAGCGGGTCCCAGCCCCATGGGACCCCGTGAACTGGACCCTCCCCCCCACCCGCGAGCCCGCTGCTCAGGGGCCGGCGCTGCAGAGCTGAAATTCGCTCTGACTTATGACTATTTATATGTATTTGTTTCCTTTATAACAAACAAACAAAGAAACGAAAAAGAACCAGCTGCGGACACCGCCACCTGTCACTGCGCCAGAGACACAGTGACCAGAGCACAGCAGGGCCGGTAACAAAAGGGGAAGTGGCTTTTCAGCAGTTCAGAGATACTGGGTACCGTGGGATTGGTAGGGGAGTAGCTCCCCGGCTCAATGTCTACAGACACACTAGCACATGTATGCCCATGACAATGGACCACCCAAGACAACCACGAGACTTTCTGTTCCCTTCTCACCTAGATAAAGACACCCCCTCTCCGACCCCTCTTTTCTACACTGATAGAAACAACTTAGGTATTGTCCCTCTAACATTGTTAGTTACCACCCTTTACCTTGTAGAGGTTGCTTCTATTGAAACATCTCAATCCATCACCATGTCTGTCATACTGACCGGATCTTTAAGAGGGGTGAATGTGTTCTTGTCAGGGCCAGCTCAAGGCACCAGCTTTCCAAGTAGGTGCTTGGGGCAGCATTCATAACCTTGTATCGGGGTTTTCTGGAACTACCCTTAAGGAATGTGTTGACGTGAATACTTAGTGCCGAGGAATGCTTCTGTTTTTGCAGCTCCAGCCCTGTCCTTGCCCAGATCATGGATTGGATAGATAGCCTGCAAGCCGGCATCTGCTTTCTAACAGACCCTGACTTTTGCTCATAGTTTGACTCTTGCTATTTTCGCTTTAGATTCCCAAGGCCTGACTTTAGGTCAGGTCTTAGGTCATACACCAAGCCCTTATACCATGGCTTATCTAGCAGGTGCTCTCTTTGTACTACACCCTGCTTTACATATGGGGAAACTGAGGTATAGGGAGGAGACGGGACTTGTCCAAAGTCACCCAGAACGCAAGTGGCAAAGGCAGTAACAGAACCAAGGTAATCTGTCCCAGCCCAGTGCTCCATCCTACAGACCCCACTGCTTCGCCTCAGCAGCATGATTGTCTTCATCGTCATCAGTCACATGGTCATCATGGGCCGTGTAATGCTGGCGGTCAGAGTAGATGATTCTAATAGATATTTCTGGCAGTAATTACAATACTAATGAATTGTATCCCTCACAGTGCCTCACCCACCAGGCACCTCATGAACATACAAGGGTTAATGATGTAGCACCTTACCAGGGGACTCATTGTCTTTGACTATGTATCTATTCAGCGTCTAGCACAATGGGGTTGTGAAGTTGCTTTTTGCCTATAGGAGATGCCAGCAATGCCCCTCTGCCATATACATTGGCCAAACCAAACAGTCTCTACGTAAAAGAATAAATGGACACAAATCAGACGTCAAGAATTATAACATTCAAAAACCAGTTGGAGAACACTTCAGTCTCTTTGGTCACTCGATTACGTACCTAAAAGTGTCAATTCTTCAACAAAAAAACTTCAAAAACAGACTCCAACGAGAGACTGCTGAATTGGAATTAATTTGCAAACTGGATACAATTAACTTAGGCTTGAATAAAGACTGGGAGTGGATGTGTCATTACACAAAGTAAAACGATTTCCCCTTGTTTATTCTCCCTCCCCACCGCTCTTGTCAACTGCTGGAAATGGCCCACCTTGATTATCACTACAAAAGGTTCCCTCCTCTCCCCCCTCCCCCCCCCCCAGCCCCTCTCCTGCTGGAAATAGCTCACCTTTCCTGGTCACTCTTGTTACAGTCTGTATGGTAACACCCATTGTTTCATATTCTCTGTGTATATAAAATCTCCCCAATATATATTCCACTGAATGCATCCGATGAAGTGAGCTGTAGCTCACGAAAGCTTATGCTACAATGAATTGGTTAGTCTCTAAGGTGCCACAAGTCCTCCTCGTTCTTTTTGCTGATACAGACTAACACTGCTACCACCCCGAAACCTGTCATTGATAATGTGTATCTCTTTATAGCATGGGATTGCAGAACAGCAGAACAGTGCCCATATCCAACTATTTCTCCATTATAATAGGGTTCCTATCTCCCTTGGACTCGTGAAATGTCAGACAAAATCACAAGAGAAGGGGTATGATTGCTTTTCTCCAAATATTCCTTCATTCCTAAGAAGGCGCTGTCCTGCACTCATATTTGGCTGAGATTTTCAAAGATCATAGTGTTAAAGGACGAAATCCTATTTATGTTAATTGAGTTTGGACGTCCAGATCCCTTGGGCGGTTTAGAAAATTTCACACACACTTTGCTGAGCTGAATTCACTGTATCAGGGGATACACATCCCAGGGAGAGATCTACATGTGTAGACAGAGCTCACACCCTGTCATCTCTTATATTAATGCTGGGAAACTCGCATGCAAATCCCTGCCTAGGAAGGTTCCTGCTTAAATCCAAACCCCTGATTGGAGCAGCCTCGGTCTCCTCCCCTAGACATTGAGCTGCCCTGTCCTGGCTGCCGGGGACCGTTTGCACCTTCACTTAAGATGAACCTGCGACTGGTTTTCCGGTTCACGCTGGAGGCCCCTTTAGGTACGTGTCTAGGGGGGGTCAGAAGGGTTCCTTGCTGCAGTGCCTGCAGAAGAGGACATGTTCCAAGGAACTAAAGGGAATGAGGTGTCCGGATCCCAATGCAATTCAGTGGCAATTGGGTGACTCACCCCTGAGGAGCGGTCTCAGGGTGTTTAACTTTCACAGGTTCTCCACACCCAGGGGATAGGAGCCTGGCTCACTGATTCATTTCTGGATTTCCTTCCCAGGTGTCCTCTCCCAAGTGCAGCTGCGAGAAACGGCCCGCGAGTTGCTACCAAATTCCTGTTGGTCAGTGTCACAGAGCCGTGGGGGGGGGGGGGGGGCGGGGGGGTTAAAATATTATACATGTATTCGACTCCTGGCCCTTTACATGCCACATTTCTATTAGCCTCCTTACTGAACTGGTCTATAGCCAGTATACCTGATTTTCCATGGCCTTTACCCAGGTACAGTCATTTACAAGTTACAATGGATGGGGAATATATTAGTGAAACTGTTCCCACTGAGTTCTTTGAGGAATATGGAGATCTTAATTAGGCTAAATTCTCCTCTTAAAAACATTATAAGGAACTGAACTATGTTCAAAATACAGAGGCACACAAACTATGTGTATTCCCTCCAGGTGATAAAATACATGTCTGCCTCCTCTAAAAGAAAAAGTCTGAAAGCTATGAGGAACGAATATATTAAATATATCCAGGACCTCCTGTAAAATGTAAAACCCTCCATGTGCCTCTGATTTTTCATTACACGTGTTATGCTAGGAGATATAAAAGGGAATAGAGTGACAGGACAATAATCCATATTGACTCCAACAGATTTACTCCTCGCTGACATAGGGTGTTAACGACAGGATATATCGACTGTTTTCTGAGCTTGTAGATGAATACAAAATAAAGAGAAAATAATCCTGTTTTTTAACCTTGGCCCGAATGATATCATGTGACAAGGAGTTCCACAGGTAAATTATGTGGAAAAGGGATTCCCTTTCCCCTTTTTTCCATTAGACAAAAATAATAATTTCATGCTAACATTCTCAATAAAGACACTTGCATTTAGATATAATGTTCAAGATCATGGGCCAGATTTTCAAAGATATGGAGGTGCTCAAAGACGAAGATAGACTCCCAGTGGTATTTTGAAAAGCTCCTGAGTTAGCCACCTAACTCCCATGGAGGTGTTCTGTTATACGCCCCCCCCCGCCCCCCCCCCCCCACACAATCCATGCAGAGTCCTTCAAATCTGACATTTCTTTTCTCCTTCTGTTGTAAAATGAGGACAAGTCCCAGAAGGAGCACCCTCTTTTAACCTCAAATCTCCTTGCCAGACACTCTCACCTCTCGCTCCCACCCCCGGTTGAGTGAAATCTACCTGTATGTCCTTGCCTCAATGGGTCCCTGTTTAAATGCAAAGCTCTAATTCTAGACACTCCAATATTCATCCAGGAGTATCTCCTTCACAAAGTCTTGCACAATATCTGCAAATAAATATGAAATCCTTACAGACTTTATCTTCGATTGACCTTTCCTTCACCAGGGAATGAATCGTTTCTCTTTATAACACTGTCCCTCGTTCATGTATTTTCTCTTTTATTCCCCAGCAGATGTCCTCTCTGAAATCCAGCTGATGTAGTTGGGGCCAGGACCCATGGGATCCTGCAAATCCATCCGTCCATGTTCACACAGAACCAAGTCCATCTTTCCTAGAAAATGGTGAAGGATGCTGGCTCAGGTCTTTCGATCACTCAGAGTTATCGGTTTCTCTGTATTTCTAAACCAACCTGCAATAATAATCTATATTACCCCCCACCTGAGCCATTAACCCGTTATAATTAGCTAAGATCTTGTATATGAGGACTACAGGGAGAACTCAGGAAGAGGAATGGCGCGATTCAGTGAAACACTCCACATATCCTGGAAAAAGCAATCAGCGTGATTTGAGGTATAGGACTGCCAAGTTATTGTTTGTTTGTTTGTTGTTTTGTTTTGTTTTTACCATTAAATAATCGAATAAAGCAAGTCTTTACTGAAAGAAAGAAAGAAAGAAAGAAAGAAAGAAAGAAAGAAAGAAAGAAAGAAAGAAAGAAAGAAAGAAAGAAAGAAAGAAAGAAAGAAAGAAAGAAAGAAAGAAAGAAAGAAAGAAAGAAAGAAATTATGCCCCAACCTTATCTGGACAAATCTCTTGCAGAGTAAGTGCCGTGTGTTTAATCAGTAGGGGGCACTGTCGCTACAAAGAAATTGACTAAGTAAAGAACCACCGGGATAGTAAATAGATCAATGTTCTCTCAGAAGGGTTTTGGGAGCCAGACCATTAGCATGGACAAGACTGAATTGTTTGGGTCCTCGTGTCTCTCTTGCGTTTTCCTAAATTTCTTCACCCTTCACTTTTGATCCTCCTCCACATTTGTCTAGAGCAAGTTACAAATGACAGCAAGTTACATGGTGCACATTCCTTACAGATGTCCCCAGGGACAAACGCCATGGACATTTCTCTTCCCAGCAGTGGGTGTAGCTGCTTTTCATCAGCTTTAAAAGCTCTTCTTATGGAGAGGTAAGTATCATTAGCCCCTTTTTTATAGATGGGGAAACTGAGGTACAGGGAGGAGAAGGGACCTGCCCACTGTCACCCAGCAGACCAGGGCAAAGCCAGGAACCGAATCCAAGTCTCTGGAATCCCTGTCTAATGCGCCATCCTAACAGACCCGACTGCTTCACCTCTGTAGCATCATCAGCATCACCATGGCTCCTGCTCTGCTGAAGGTCAGACTAGATGGTCCTAATAGACATTTCTGGTAATAACAACAATAATAAACTGTGTTCCCCCCCTTAACTCACCCAGGACTCCAGGCATCTCAGGGTTAAAGATGTAGGACCTTAGCAGGGGACTGACTCGCTTTGACTACGTATCTGTGCAGCGCCTAGTACATGGGGGCTGTGAACTTGCTTTCGATAATAATGTGTGTCATCCACATGAGCCATTAACTGATGACTATTAGGCAGGTGCCACATTTATGAGGACTACAGAGAGAACTAATTTACCCCGTGCTTTGCATGAGAGGGCGGGGTATGCAAATGATTATTTCGCTTCCTCTTAAGAATAGATTAGGTCCGTTCTTTACTTCAGCGGTCCCTGCAAAAGTCAAATCTGTGTCATTCCCTCTGGATCTTCGTGCCTGTTCCTAGCTGATTTCCAGGAGGGAAGATGAAAACTTTGCTTCTCTCTCTCCTTCTCTTTGCTATTGCAGCATGTAAGTACCGAGGAGGGAGCAGTCTCCCGTCCCTACCGATCCCGCTGCTGGTCATCTCTCTGACTGAGATTTTTCCGTGCTCTTTGCAGGTGTCCGTTCCCAGGTTAAACTGCTGCAGACCGGAGCAGCCCAGGTGAAGCCCTCACAGACCCTGAGACTCACCTGCTCAGTCTCTGGATTCTCTCTCACTGAGTACGGGAATGCAGTGAGCTGGGTTCGACAGCCCCCAGGGAAAGGCCTGGAGTGGTTGTGCCTTGTGTACTGGGATGATGACAAGCGCTACCACGAATCCCTCAAAAACCGATTGACCATCTCCAGGGACACCTCTAAAAGCGAGGTGTATCTGGAAATGAGAGGCATGGAAGCCGGAACAGCGGCACCTATTACTGCGCCAGGGGAGACACAGTGACCCAGAGCACAGCAGGGACTGGTACAAAAAGGGGAAGCGGATTCTGAGCTGTGCAGTGAGGCCAGATTAACTCAGAGCAAGGAGGTTCCCCCAGCCAAACTCCCTATAAATGAAAAGAAAATTCAGAATAGGAGAAAACAGCTTCTTCTCTCTCTCTCTCTCTCTCTCTCTCTCTCTCTCTCTCTCTCTCTCTCTCTCAACTTGATACTGCAGAAAGAGGAATCGTGAGATTCAGTGACACACATTGGAAAAAGCAATCCGTTTAATTAAACATATATGACTTCCAAGCATTTCACCATTAAATATGTGAATACATCCAGTCGTTACCAAATGGCAAAGAGAGAGAGAGAGGTCTAGCCAGAAATATGTATCTTAGATAGATAGATAGATAGATAGATAGATAGATAGATAGATAGATAGATAGATAGATAGATAGATAGATAGATAGATAGATAGATAGATAGAACTGGAATCATGTTTTACTTGTCTTGTAAAATGTCTAGTATAGTTTTGGATGCTGTATCTGCAAGAAAAAAAACAATGAAGAAAAGGAAAAGGGCCAAGGATGTAAAGGGGGCCCATAATATTGACGAAAACAATAACAAGAAAGACATTTATTCTTACTGTGACAGTGAAAGAAAATTGACAGACTGAAACCAGAAACTAGAAGAGTAATTTAAACTCACATATAACAAAATAAAAATAAAATCTTAGTCTCCGGACATGAGCCGGTGTGAATTTTTCACAAAAGGGATGATGACTGTAAGGCTAGTCGGGTGATAAACTAATAGGTAGCGGGTCTGATTCATAAACTATCTGTCAGAAGGCAAGAGGGGATATCCACCTGTTCTAGTAAAGTAAGTGTGTTGTGAAGGCAGCAAATGTAGCTCTGCCAGGTTGGGACCAGATCCAAAGCCCATTCAACTCAATGGAAAGCTTAGCTTCTCCCCACCAGGCTGAAAATCTGGCCTCGATGACTAAACTCTTTAGAGCATGGAATTGCAGAAGGATCTAAGGGCGCCTATATCCAACCGAATTTCCCCTGGAGATGGCTCCTAGCCTCCTTGGGCGCTATTGGAAATTCCAGACTTTGCTGTCACAGAAAAGGTTCCATTAATTTCCCCAAATGTTCCCAAGAAATGCTCTATTGAAATTAAATGTGGCTGTGATGTTCCAAAAAGGTAAGTGAGAGTCAAGTGCCGAACCCCCTTGAGTTTCAATGGAATTTGGGCACCCAAATAAATCCCTTGCACCATTTCAGATTTCTCAGGCCCTGGCGGAAATCAGTTCACGGCCTCAGGCAAAGCCAGAGATCCCCCAGTGTATGCAGAGTTCACACTGTCATCTTTTATACCCACGCTGTGAAACCCGCATGCACATTCCTGCTTCCGGGGGTCTTGTTTAAATACAAACCCCCTGATTCTAGGAGCCGCCCTCGGTCTCTTCCCAGACACAGAACTGCCCGGTCCTGCCTGCTGGGGACATTTTCCACCTTCACCCATTAGGAACTTGCTACTGATATTCCTACCTATGCTGGGGCCCCCTTCCTGTGAGCTCCTGTGGGGAGATTTGCTGCTGGATTAATTCTAGTGGCCCAGATTGTCAGTGGGGGAGGAGTCCGGGGGGAGGTAAAAGAATGAAGAGCCCGAATCCCAAAGAAGTCAGTGGGTGTTGGGAACCTAACTCCCTTCAGCTCAGGGTTTTTTTTTATTTTCACACGTGCTCCTCCCCCAGGGGATAAAACTCATTTACGGTTTCCCTTTCCAGGAGTCCTCTCCCAAGTGCAGCTGAAGGAAACGGGCCCGGGAGCGGTGAAGCCCGGGGCGTCCCTTAAACTTTCCTGCACCAACTCTGGAGACTCGGTTTCTAGCACCAGCGCCACCTGGGACTGGGTCCGGCAGCCTGTGGGGAAAGGGCTGGAGTTTATGGGGAGCATCTGCGACAGACCTAGCAGGTGGTACATAGACTACGCCAGGTTTCTGCAGAGCCGAATGAGCATCGCACAGGGCACCGCCAAGAACCAGGTCTCCCTGCAGCTCCGCTCGCTGACAGCTGCGGACACCGCCACCTGTCCCTGCGCCAGAGGCAACGCTCAGGGACACACAAGCAGGCAGCTGTACAAAAACGGGAAGCGGGTTTTTCAATCGTGCAGCCAGACGTTGAGTACCCCGGGGAGACTTCAGGCGTGATTCTGCTTCGCCTTTACCCAGGCGGTGTCATTGGCAAGCTACAATGGAAGGGGAAGATATGAACTGGCTCTTAAAATCAATTAGCGACGAGGCCATTCACACTGCGTTCCTCTAGGGACATGGGCATCTTCACAGGAGAACATTCTTCTGGAGCGGGGGGAGGAGGATACGGACTGTAACTGCTTTCAAAATACAGTAGCAAACAAGCAAGGTGTGTTCCCTCCTCCTGCTGAGATAGATGTCAAATTCCGGTAACACAGAAAGTGACAAATCAGTGGGATAAACATATTGATTAAAAACGTCTTGGCGACCTGAAGTATTGATAAAGTCCTCTGTGTGCGTTTGATTTTTCATTACATGCATTATGATGTGAAAAAGGGAAAAAGAAAAGAGAGGGAATGGAGACTCCTCCACCTTGACTGCAACAGAGTACAATTTTATGAATGAGATAGAAAATGGGTCATTTCTCCTCTTATTCACCTTTGGTGTAACACGACCCAAAGATAAAAGTATCGTTCATGGCCTCGTGATCTCCTGTGGCAATGACACAAGTAAGTTGTGCGAAATTCTGCGGGAAACTATTCCCTTCAAAGAGGAGAAAAATGTTTGAGACAAACACTTGCAGTGGAGATGCTGGCCTTGCCTCTACAAATAGTTTTCAGCATCATGCTCTATTCTCTGGTATTCTACTCTCTGATAGTGCAATCATGAAACCAATGCTTGTATCCCTTCTCCTGATGGCCACCCCATTGCGTACGTATTGCGTGGGACAGATCTGCACACCACCAGGTGATGAATGGGTTGTGGGATTAATTCACAGGGCTCTGTCTTTTCCACAGGGGTCCTGTCACAAGTGCAGCTGGTGGAGTCAGGACCCGGGACTGTAAAACCCTCAGAGACTCTCAGCCTCACCCACTCCATCTCAGGGGCCTCCTCGGACACCCTGGGCGGTAATTATTGATGGTGGCTCTGGATCCGGCAGGGTCGCAGGAAAGGGCTAGAATGGATGAGGCGTATAGCGCAAGAGGGAGGCACAAACTATGCTGCTTCCCTCCAGAGTCGCATCAGCATCAACCTTCCAAGAACCAGGTCTCCCTGCAGCTCCGCTCGCTGGCAGCTGCGGACACCGCCAGCTAGTACTGCTCCAGAGACCCACAGTAACACGGAGCAAAGCAGGGGAAGCGGATTCTGAGCAGCCCAGGGAGACCAGTTTAACTCACTTGTCTACCACAACAATGAATCCACCCCTGCACTAGCCTGCTGCCGTCTAACTTTTGGGGTGTATCTTCATGACTGGGATTAGGAGCTTGTCAGAGCTCTCTCAGCTACTCCTGTTTCAAAGGGGACTAGACCAAAGAGTTCTAAGGAGCTATGAAAGCACATCCCAAGGGTGCCTTGCGTTTAGGAGGCAGTGTTGCTATGCTCCACCAACAAAGAGATGGTCTATGGAATGCAGACACCTGATAGTGTGCATAGATCTATGTTCTCTCAACATGTCTTTGGGAATCAGACCATTGAAATGGAAGGGGCTAATTTTTCAGGATGCCAGAAGATGAGGAAGCTTTAAAAAACAAACAGAAAAAAACAACAACAATGCATGTTACATGTTACCAGCAAGAACAAATGGATTTACACTGGCCATTGCCAAGTTTAGGCTTTACATTTGGGGAAGGTTTCTAACCATCAGAGGAGTGAAGTTCTGCAACAGCCTTCCAAGGGGAGAAGTGGGGGCAAAAAACCTAACTGGCTTCAAGAATGAGCTTGATAACTTTGTGGCGGGGATAATATGGTGAGTCTGCCTACAATGCCATGTATTCAATCTGCGACTGCTAGAAGCAGCTATCTCCAAGGGCTGGTGATCAGACACTAGATGGGGAGGGCTCTGAGTTACTACAGAGAATTCTTTCCCAGGTGTCTGCCTGCTGGGTCTTGCCCACATGCTCAGGGCTTAACTGATCACCATATTTGGGGTCGGGAAGGAATTTTTCCCCTGGTCAGATTGGCAGAGACTCTGTTTGTTTGTTTTTGCCTTGCTCTGCAGCATGAGGCACGGGTCACTTGCAGATTTAAACTAGTGTAAATGGTGGAGTCTCTCTAACTTGAAGTCTTTAAACCATGATTTGAGGACTTCAGTAACTCAGCCAGAGGTGAGGGGTCTTTTACAGGAGTGGGTGGGCAAGGTTCTGTGGTCTGCAATATGCAGAAGGTTAGAATAGATTATCATGATCTTCCATTCTGACTTTAAAGTCTATGAAAGCCCTGTCCTCAGTGAATACTCACTCACTGTTAAGTGACAAATGGCACACATTGCAAACGTTGGTATTCTTAGAATAATAACTTTTCAACAGTAGACCTCAAATCTCTTTACAAGGAGAGGGAAGAATTGTCCTCCTTCTTGTTATAGATGGGGAAACTGAGGCACAAGATAAGGACTTGCCCAAAGTCACCCTGCAAGCCACAGCGAGGGAAGACTCATAGGCTCATTGATGTTAGGGCCAACAGGGACCATCCTGATCATCTAGTCTAGTCACAGAACCTCACCCACCCATTCTGTGATAGACCCCTGACCTCTGGCTGAGTTACTGAAGTCCTAGAATCATGATTTAAGCACTGTCTGAGCTCAGAATAAACCCTTCGCTCCTCAACGTCTACTTAACCTACAATAAGCTTAACTGGGGGAAAAGAGACAATTCTAGGAACTCATTGATTTTATTTCATCTAATTCCTTTCCGTTAATTTAATATTGAATCCCAGTGATCAGATTAAACTCCTCACAAAGAGACAGTATTTCTTTGATAGGGAGCTTCTCTTCCTCCTCCTTTCACCTCCTCCTAACACACTCTGTTCCCACAACGAGCCTCAGATGTCTTATCAGGGAGGTTGCCTAGGGAGGCTGTGGAATCTCCATCATTGGAGATTTTTAAGAGCAGATTAAACAAACACCTGTCAGGGATGGTCTAGATGGCGCTGGTCCTGCCATGAAAGCAGGGGACTGGACTAGGTGACCTCTCGAGCTCCCTTCCAGTCCTATGATTGTACAAACGGGGAACAGTTTAAGTGAACTGGGAGCCTAAGTCCAACTTTCAGAAGTGACTTAAATTTAGCAGCCTAAATCCCAGAGAAAATTATTAGAATTTAGGTCCCCAAATCATTTAGTTACATCAAACCCAAAGCCCTGAGGCTTTGCCAATTCTAGATGAATAAACAGTGTTGCTGAAAGACACCACAGCCCCACTACCAGGGGTGGAGAATCCGCCGTCCCCAGTGTCTGTGCAGTGTCAGGCAGAACCCCAAGGCTCAGGAACATGCCACTCTGGCTACATTTCCTTCTGATTGCAACTGTTTCCGCTGGTACTTTGTTTTCCTGAAGACAACGGGGAGTCCCCTGGTTTTGTATAAATCTCGACAGGAGCCAGGTCTGCAGGGATTTCATTGTGTCTTTATTTGCTGGTGTCCGGTCCCAGGTCCACCTGTTGGAGTCCGGAGGGGGTGTGAAAAAGCCGGGAGACTCTCTGCGCCTCTCCTGCAAAGCCTCCAGGTTCACCTTCAGCAGCTACTGGATGAGCTGGGTCAGACAGGCCCCTGGGAAGGGACTGGAGTGCACAGGGGAAATACACCCAACTTCAACTACGCACAGACCTTCAAGGGACGCTTCACCATCTCCAAAGACAACCCCAACAACCTGCTGTATCTGCAGATGACCGGCCTGAAACCCGAGGACACCACCCGGTATCACTGTGCCTGACACACAGTGAGGGGAAACCGGCCTGAGCTTGGACTAAAACCTGCCCTGTCGCTTTCAGAATCTGGTAGCTGCTGGTGGGTATCAAGCACCAAAATCTGCAGAGGAGAAAAGGCAGAAAACAGGGGAATCTACCAATCCCTGTCCCTCACCTCCACTTTCGTGTTCTGGGCAATTTACCCAACGTAGAGGTTCACACTCATACAGGAAGGCATGTATGAGAGGGGCTTCCCCACCCCGTCCCCCTGCCACTTACACACCCGGGGGGGTCCCCTTCTCCACCCACCCCAGCCCACCCCACCATACCCAGCACCTCCAGATTCTCCATGTGCTGGGACTGATGCAACATAAATTATATCCGACAAACAGATCTTTGCGGGAGGGAACATCTGTGACGAAGTGGGACTGTTCTTAATGTTTCCTCTGATTAGTGTGGGGGTGCCTCAGTTTCCCCTAGGCAGTTCTTAAGTATCTAGGGGGTGGAGTAAGGGTGTATGATCGTTGCAGAGCCCTAGAGGGCATGTGTGTGCAGGAGTCTGGACACAGAGAATGGCCAACACCCTGTTTCCTGGCAACTGATGGCCTGGGCCCTCCCCCCCCGCAAGGTGAGAGCTGAAGGGTTGGAGAACAAAGGAATCAGGTGACCACCTGGCCCGGGAAAGGAACAAAGCCCAGAGGAGGAGGGGCTGGAGGGGGTTTTCAGTTTGGGGCTGGCTGGGACATGGAGTGAAGTGCAGACGTGGTTGTCTGGCTCACTGCCCCCCCAAAATGGACCCAGCTGAGGGGTCCTGTTCTCTGCACCTGCAAGCTCTGTTTTAGACCATGTTCCTGTCGTCTAATAAACCTTCTGTTTTACTGGCTGGCTGAGAGTCACGTCTGACTGCAAAGTTGGGGTGCAGGACCCTCTGGCTTCCTCAGGAGCCCCACCTGAGCGGACTCGCAGGGGGAAGCGCTCGGAGGGGCAGAGGATGCTGAATGCTCCGAGGTCAGACCCAGGAAAGTGGAAGCTGTGTGAGCTGTGTGTCCTGAAGACAGGCTGCTCACAGAAAGGAGACTGCCCCAGAGTCCTGACTGGCTTCATGGGGAGCAGTTCCAGAGCATCGCCCAGGGACTCTGTGACAACATCTGTTTGTCCTGAGATGGCCCAGGGCTTCGACTAATGGCGCCCGAAACGGGGCCCCCAGGCCCAACCTCAACAAAGGGAATAAATTACTATTAATTATTTATTATGATCCAGGATAATATTATAACTAAACAGCAGTGATTCAGGACTCACAGTTTTATCGCAGGTGCTAGTATGCCCCAAACTGAGGTAATGTATCAGCCCCCCACAATGCTTAATGTCGTTGCTTTCACAACGCCTCTGTGAGACAGGGAAATGCTGCTGCCCCCCTGTTCGAGATGAGGAACTATCGAGAATGAGTCTATAAAATATTTGCTGGCAAAGTTTGAGACTGCGCCAAAGCTGAGGAGGGGGAGGAGGATGAAGATCATGGTGATGCTGATTGAAAGGGGTCTAGAAGCGCTGGGCTGTCATTACCAGGGCTGCAGCTTCCTTTCTTGCTTTCTCTCTTTTCTGCTACAATCCCTCACTCCCGGCTTCCTCTCTTTCTGCTCTGACAGCCCTTTTCCGGATCCATGCAGGACCGGCTTCCCACTGTGGAGGACTCCACACAAACACATGGCACCTGATCCGATGTAGATCCAAGCCACCTAAAAATCCCCTGGGGTTTCAATGGGATTTGGGTCGGAACGCTACAACACATTGATACACATTTACCCTCTTCCCCTGGAATCAGAGGGCAGGAAATGAGATCACCCAGGGAAGCAGTTTGTGTGTCCTATAAGGTGCGGGACATGCAAATCAGAGTGACAGTTTCCTGTTTAAATCTCTGCCTCTCTCTGCCCAGGCTGCACCCGGAGACACAATCCGCAGCCCCTGGGTCTGTGCAGTGACCAGCCAGTCCCCTGAGAACTTTCCCCTTCAGCACCCGGGAAAATGAGGCTTTGGCTCTATTTAGGGTTCCTTACAGCAGCTTTGGAAGGTAATTTCAGCCTCTCACACCATTGGCGTGGCAGGGGAACAGTCTATCAGTCTATTAATTGCTCTTAATATTAATGCGAATTATATTGTGTTTCTATTCCCAGGTGTCCGGTCCCAGGTGCAGCTGGTGGAGTCCGGAGGGGGTGTGAAGAAGCCCGGAGACTCTCTCCGCCTCTCCTGCAAAGCCTCCGGCTTCACCTTCAGCAGCTATCACATGAGCTGGGTCCCTCAGGCTCCCGGGAAGGGGCTGGAGTGGGTCTCACTCATTTACACTGATGGGAGCCAACAATTTTACGCAGACTCAGTGAAAGGGAGATTCACCATCTCCAGGGACATCTCCAACAACCTGCTGTATCTGCAGATGACCGGCCTGAAGCCCGAGGACACCGCCCGGTACCACTGTGCGAGAGACACAGTGCGGGGAAGCCGGGCTGAGCTCAGACAAAAACCTGCCCTCGCTGGCTAAGGGCAAACTCGCCGCTGGGGGCGCTGCAGTTCTACAGCTCGCAGCGGGGAGAGCCGTGAAATTAATTACTCCTCCCTTGAGCTGCCTCGCTGTGGCTCTCTCTCACACACACAAATGCAGACATTGGCTAACCGCACTATTTGCAGAGACCAGCCCGCAACTTTCCCTTGTCCCCCAATACACTCTGTGCCCCACACTCCGCTCCTCCCCAACTTTCCTCACCCCCCTCCACCTCCCAATACCCCAGGCTGATAGAACCAACGTTAAAGTGTATGAATTAAAACGTGTTATGTAAACCCACCTCTAACAGCCAGGCTGAGGGTTTCCAAGCTGCCCTAGAGATACGCAAAAAGAAAAGGAGGACTTGTGGCACCTTAGAGACTAACCAATTTATTTGAGCATAAGTGAGCTGTAGCTCACGAAAGCTTATGCTCAAATAAATTGGTTAGTCTCTAAGGTGCCACAAGTCCTCCTTTTCTTTTTGCGAATACAGATTAACACGGCTGAAACCTAATAATACAGATTAACACGGTTTGTTACTCTGAAACCTAGAGATACGGACACCTCATGCCTATTATAACCCCTCGGGAGCTCTAGAAGACACATCTGCCTGATACCCCAGTACCCATTCACTCCTGTGCCACAGACAACTTATCCCTACCCCCATGTCCTCCCACTGCCCTCTTTGCAGGAGCCAATTTACCAGTTTTTAGAGCATTTCCCGTAAAGCGGTGCCTTCTCTGGCTCTGTACCCCAGATGCAGCCTCGTAGAACAGATTCATAACAAAATAAAAGTTTAGAGATCCCCTTTTAGAAGTGCACTGGGCTGCCTCAGAGGAATTTCGCAATCCCACTCAGATGTTTAGAGATGAACTATCCGGATTCTCCCCTGCTCTGCAACTTGCGTTCCATTTCTAACCTAGCCTGCAAAGCAGATGGGCTGTGGGCCTGTTCTGATGTTCAGCGCCTCCTACACTTTCAGAACAGGGGCAGATTCACCTCCCATTACTGGAGTGCACGTCAGCTGATATATAGAACAGGGGGAGAAACCCAATTTGTCAGGTGACGAGAGCCACAACATAAATAACCTGCTGATGAAGACTCCACGGGAACAGGGTCACAAACATGTCACAGGCTGAACTTTATTCATCTCCGCCAAGCCCAGGTACACAGAGTGTCAAGGTCACGTTACAAGCCGTTCCCTGGCTTAGAACAAGGGGGCTAGTTAGACCAAAACATTGCTCACCATGTATGTCTGCTACAGAGATGGACGGGGAAATCTTCAAAGTTACTCACACAGGCTGGGTGCCGCTCCCTTTCTTAGGGAGCCTGGATACCAAACTGCCCTTAGTAAATTTTCCTCCGAAAATGTTCCAATTCAATCGTTTAAAATAAAATATGCTTTTGTTTGTTTCCTCGTATTGAAATAGACACTATTTTCCTAGTGGTTTTAAATCTCTCAAATTGTGGGTGCCCAGCTTGGAATCCCTACATGGGGATTTCTCACCAGAAAATGCGCCACTCCCAAACTCGGAGAACCAAGCCCCTTCCAAAGCCTCTCCGACCCGCCGAGTTCAAAATTGAGGCAGTTCAAAGAGCTGTTTTTTTTGTTTGTTTGTTTGTTTTGTTTTGTTTTTTGTAAATCATGGCCAAGGAGCACAGCAGGAAAATGCGTGTTACCGTGCTAATGACTCCCAAGTTCTCTGTTAAGAGCAATGTTCTCTGTCTCTGGTCACGTATCAGGCAGTGTATTAAGGACACACACAACATTTGCCAGACTCTCTGGATGTGTCACTCTCCTCTCTGAGCTCGGATCTCGGGATTTCAAGTCGATTATTAAAAGTGGGATATGCAAATAGGGTTAGTTAGCTCCCTGCTTAAACCCCGCCATTCCCCAGACCCTGCAGCTCCGCCTTTGGGAAGCCAGAGCCTTGTGGGGCCGGGCAGTGAAAGAGTCCGGAGGGGACGTGAAAAACCCAAGACTCTCTCCGCCTCTCCTGCAAAGCCTCCGGCTTCGCCTTCAGCAGCCACTGGATAGACTGGGTCCGCCAGGCTCCTGGGAAGGGGCTGGAGTGGGTCTCCGGAATTAGCGGAGGGGGCAGCACGTATTACCCCGCTTCAGTCCGGGGTCGCTTCACCGTCTCCAGAGACACCTCCAGCAGCCTGCTGTACTTGCAAACGGCTGGCCTGAGACCCGAGGACACCGCCGTGTGCTACTGCGCCAGAGACTCACCCACCTGCGGAAGCTGCGCCAAAAACCTTCCCCTGCAGTGTCTGGAGAAGGACTTGGCTGCTGGGAGGCGCTCAAGCTCTGAACTACGAAACGAAGCTCGGATATAGGGACAGAGTAAAACCAGGGAGGTTGTTCGCTGGCCCAGGAAGGGAACAAGCATGTAAAACCCAGAAATATTTCAGCTGTGCTGCACAGAAGCTGGTGTGTCCATACTCTCTCTCTCTCTCTCTCTCTCACACACACACACACAGCAAGAGAGATTTGTAAAAGGGAGACTGCAAATACTCATCTCCTTGCCTGTTCAGAGTTCCTTTCCATTTAGCCAGTCAGTGAACGTTAAGGGGGAACTTTTATCTGGTTTCACTGGGATTTTAATAAGACCCTAAATAAAAGATACATCACAGAGACTGGTCGACAGCTGTTTCACATTGTGGAAGATCCACTGATTTCAATAACCTTATCCCTATACACAAAAGCTGAGGATTCAAATAGAAAAAAAAAAGTCCATTATTTAACACAGGGGCGCTATTTATACCTTAAGATGTAGGCGCAATACCTAGAAAAGTTCCTTTGAAAATGCCAACAATATTTAGGAGGCGGTTCTAGCTACACATTTAGGAATTTATATTGTCCCCTGTCAACAATCAGTGAGGAATCAAAAAGGGAAAGTGATTAGCAATTGGTTATTTAAGCAGTTAGCAGCTATTGATTATCCGTAACAGGGCACAAACCTGGGATCTTCAGAAAGCCTAAGGGAACCCCAGTCTGTAATTTGGGACGGTCAGTTAGAGCAGGAGGTACCAAGTCGGGGACAGCGGTGAAGAAGCCCGGAGAGTCCCAGGCGGTGAAATGTGCAGTCAGCGGGTTTAACGGTATGGGCTGTAACACGTTCTGGATCCGGCAGGCTCCTGGGAAGGGGCTGGAGTGGCTGATTTACTATTATTCTCCGTCCGACAGCAGCTACTCTCCGGCAATCCAGGGGCGATCCACAGGCTCAAGGACAGCTCCAATTTCTATTCGCAAATGACCAGCCTGAAAGCCGAGGACACCGCGGGCTATCACTGTGCGAGAGACACAGCAAGGGGAAACCTGCCATGCTTCATACAAAAACCAGCCCCCTCCTCCGCAAGTCAGTGAATGGCAGTTAGTCTTTAAGGTGCCACTAGACTCCTGGTTGTTTTTGTGGACACTCACTCACTCTCGTAATGGGAAGGGGGCAGCCGTTACACCGAGAACAAAGGGAAGGTCTCACATAGAGTTTTCATGCCGCTATTCACCACGGTGGAAACTGGGACAACAGTGAAAAGTTTTCCCCTCTGCCCTAGAGGTTCTGACCCAGTCTGGTCCACTGGTCACAGAGCCCAGAGAGCCCGACACCCGGTGTATATACTGAGAGAGGCTTTCGCATTAAGCGGGGCTGGGAAGGGGCTGGAGTGCCAGAGCGGCTCGCAGAAATAGTGCAGAGAGTTCTGCAAATGATTTTTCTGAGGATGAAAAGAGAACTGAAAATACCACCAAAACCGAAGATCGCATAGGTCAAGGAGAAGACCCTGATGACAAAGAGTATGAAGACGAATGCCCCGATCTGGTTGACTTGTCAACATTGAACAGAGAATTTCAGGAAACTACCACGTGCTTCTGCCATAGAGGGGAGGATTCACAGCTTCCCAGGACAGCTTCAATTTCTGTTTACATAGGAACGGCCCGAGAGCCAACAACTCATCCTTGCATTATTGTGCCAGAGACCCCGGTCCTGGGAGCACGACTGTCTCCATTGCAACTACCGGCGCGGGGGGGGGGAGTTAAACATATACATTGTACTTTAACTCCCTACACAATTCCCTCTCCCATGACCTCAGGAATTGGGAAACAGGGCATGGATCACGTGATGATTCCCTGTTCTGTTCATTGCCTCTGGGGCACCTGGCATTGGCCACTGTCGGCAGACAGGATACTGGACTAGATGGACCTTTGGTCTGACCCTGTATGGCCCTTCCTATGTTCTTAAAGAACAGTTGCATTATTTATAAAGAGATTTTAATATATTCCAAAGCCAGAAGGAAACCTTGTGATCCTCTAGTCTGACCTCCTGCATAACAAAGGCCACAGAAGTGGGTCTATGGGAGATAGGCACCCAAAAGCTCTGTGAAATCAATAGGATTTGGGCTCCTAACTCGCTTAGTTTCCTTTGGGAATACCAGCACGGAAGAAGAGTTAGTCGTTTGAAGCTGGAATTTATCTGATACCCACAGTAAAAATCCACTATGTAGGAGGAGATTGAACAAAGGGAAGTGACTATGGCTGGAATTCTAAAGGGCACTAGGGGTGTTAGGTGCTCAAATCACGTTGAAATTGGTGGGAAGACAGGGTCCTAGACACCTTTAGGCTTTTTTAAAAAAAAAGCTCTGTACTTCCAACACAATCTTCAAGGAGACCTTTAGCTTTCACACCTCCCTGACCAAGACAGTTCCCTGGTCTCAAGCCAGAACAAAAGAGTTCTCCTTCGGGGTTTGATCCAACGACGTCTAAACCTGAGAAGAGCATCTGTGTTGATCGCAATAAAGTTTGGGTCTAGCCCTAGAGCCATGTCTAGAGATTTGAGTGAAGGCAAGTGGTGATTTCTCTCTTCGGCGAAAGTGTATTCCGGACCCCAGCACACTTTGTTGGGCGCTGCACAAACACAGAAAGTCCCCTCTGAGCCTTAGTTACCCTAATTCTGCTGATCAGTGACAGATGTTCGTACCGCTTATAAAGAGGGAAATATGTAAATTACGGTGCCAGTTTCCTGTTAAAAGCTGTGTCTCTCTCTGCCCGGCTGCACCTGGGAACAGAGTCCCTAGTCCCCTGTGTCTGTGCGGTTACCAGACATTCGCTCTGAGAACTTTCCCCTCCAGCACCAGCGAAAATGAGACTTTGGCTCCTTTTAATGTTCATTCTGGCGGCTCTGGAAGGTATTCTTTCCATTGACTCGCTGGCAGAACTAAAATAATATTATATTATTGTTGGTTTTAAACCAATATTTGTCACATGTCCTTATCCCCAGGTTCCCGGTCCCAGGTGCAGCTGGTGGAGTCCGGAGGGGATGTGAAAAAGCCCGGAGACTCTCTCCGCTTCTCCTGCAAAGCCTCTGGGTTCCCCTTCAGCAGCTACAACATGGAGTGGGTCTGACAGGTTCCCGGGAAGGGGCTGGAGTGGGTGGCTGAAATTAACAAGGCTGGATCGAACCAGTGGTATTCCCCGGCTGTTCAAGGGCGATTCACCATCTCCAGGGACAATTCCAACAACCTGCTGTATCGGCAAATGACCGGCGTGAGAGCCGAGGACACCGCCCGGTATCACTGTGCCAGACGCACAGGGAGAGGAAACCTCGTAGTGCTCATACAAAAACCAGAGCGGAAGAAATCCCATTTCTCCCCTGCGCCACACAGCCTTGGGCCACCATCGTGAGAAAGAAGAAACGGGGTGAAAAAACCTAAAACCTTCGCCGTCACTTTTTCACTGCACAGCTCCAGAGGGAGATGCAGCCCCCTGCAGCTCAAAGCAGAGACCCTTCTCGGAGCGCTACTTTCTCTCTTCAAGCCAGAAGCCTCGCTGAGACGGATGGGAGACTTCCAGAGAGTGAAGAAAGCAGCATTTGGCCCCCGATCTCCGTCTGAACTTCCTACGGCACATTCCCCTCCGTTCCCTGCACTTTTCAGCGGAGCCGGACATTGCTGGGCAGGGGCCTGGAGGGGAATTAACTCCCAGCCCTCGCTCTGTGCCCTGGTGAATTTTCACCAGTCAGAGAGTGTCTCAGCCCAGTGGGACTCTATGACCCGACCCAAGTCACTGACCCCCCCCCCCCAGTGGCCGGCGGCTCCACAGCCCCACGGCTCAGGGGATACGAACAGGCCCTTAATACATGTTGGGGGAAGAGTTGTTTTTAAAGGTATTCATGTCTTCCTTATCTAAAAGTGAAATGAGGAACCAAGGGCTAGAGGGAGATTATATGCCTGTTTACTGATTTATACTGAATGGGTGATAGATAGATAGATAGATAGATAGATAGATAGATAGATAGATAGATAGATAGATAGATAGATAGATAGATAGATCACGCAACTGCTTTTATTTAGTGGGGATATATTTTCAAATTAAATGGTGAAAAGAAACGCAGTAAGTTTATCCACATTGGACTCTCTCACCCACCTGCCATTAGATTTTTACAACTCTAGACTGTGTCACACACCTCCTAGATCGCCTTTTATATTGTCCCCGGCCCCTGGCCCATGCAAATGAGCTCCCCGGGGCCCTGTTCATAGCCCAGCCGCTGGCCGCTCACCCCGCACAGAGCCAGCGCTGGGTTTCAGCTTCCCGTCCCGCCTGGGGAACCAGCCGCCAGCCGCAGACATGACCCCCAGCCTGGCCATCGCCTTCCTCCTGCTGCTCCCCGCGGGTAAGGGCGGGATCTGCGAAGCAGCTGGGCGCCCTGTAGGGCATGTTCCCTAATAGCTGCGCTTCCTTGGGAATCACGGCAATATTTCCCCTTTATTTCCTATTCTCCAGGTGTCTATTCCCAGGTCAGCCTGGTGGAGTCCGGTGGGGGAGTCAAGAAGCCCGGAGAGACCCTCAGACTGACCTGCACCGTGTCCGGATTCTCTCTCACGAGCTACGATATGAACTGGGTTCGCCAGCCAGCGGGGAAGGGGCTGGAATGGGTCGGAGCCATGTGGAGGGGCGGAGGCACTGCTTACAGCGATGCTCTCAAAAGTCGCCTCACCATCACCAGAGACACCTCCAAAAGCCAAGTGTTCCTGCAGCTGACCGGTCTGCAGCCCACAGACACCTCGGTGTATTACTGTGCCAGAGACACACAGTGAGGGGGAACCGATCAGAGCCGGCACTCAAACTAACCGTGCGGAGAGCCAGCCTGCCTGTGAGAGCCGCCGGGAGCAGCAGCTGCCAGCCCCGCGCTCTCTCTGCTTGATTGCTTGTTCGCTTCCTCCAGGCTCCAGACCAAGTTCCCATCACTAGCGATTTAAATCGCACATCACCCAAAGGCAAAGAGAGAATGAGAGAACTCCCAAGGCTGGCAGTGAAATCAGGAGTCACACCTCCTGCTCTACCATTTCATCTGCCGTTCCGCTGAGAATTGAAGGGGGGAATCTCCACTGACACTCTCGCTGCAACAAGTAGACAGTTCTTCCCGACCACATCTGAGAATAGAAATCAAGAGCCTTTTTATCTCCTGCTGACTGTAGGCCCAGAGTTGTACAGGTCTCAGATCCAGTCGCTCTGTGGTGTGGATCACAACGTGTGTGTCATGAGCAGAACAGCACACTTATTCAGAGCTACGAGCTAACACGGCATGGTGGCTCTATGCCGGCAAGGCGGGGAGCAGGTTGCATCTCTTCCCCCTCAGCCTGTTCCTTGATAATTTAGTGTGGGTGAAATTCCCACCGTCCCACCCCCCGCCGCCGGGATGACCCAAAAGAAGGCGCTATGCACCTGCTGAGCTCAACTTTCTCAGCCCTTGTTCTGTCATTTGTACAGGCACCAACTTTCTCTGAAAGTGGAAACTATTTTCATAAGCGTTTTATGTGTATTAAATGTTGGGTGACCAACATAGAATTCCTGCTGGGGTTTCCTCATGAGAAATTACTACACACCCAGATTCTGAAAGCCAATCTCCGTTGAAGGCACCTCACACTCAACAATTAAGGCAGTTAAAACATTTTTTGATTTTTAAGTCATTTTTTAAAAATCTTGGCCCATGGGCACACTAAGCAAATTTATATATCAACAATAAAGGCCGAAACGTTCTCTGCTAAGAATAAAAACAACGAGGAGTCCGGTGGCACCTTAAAGACTAACATATTTATTTGGCTAAAACACACTTCTTCTGCGAAAGCTTATGCCCAAATAAATCTGTTAGTCTTTAAGGTGCCACGGGATTCCCTGTTGTTTTTGTGGATACAGACTAACATGGCTACCCCTCTGATACTTGTCACTCTGCTAAGGATGTTATCTTAACAATTTACCATCTCGCTGATCAGTTTAACAGGTAGTGTGTTATGGACAAAGTCACTCAGCCAGAGCCAGATCTCTGGATAAATCACTCTCCTATTTGAGCTCTGAGTCGGGGATTTCAAGTCAAGCAGAGGATGAATTTATCAGCCCTTTACAAAAAGCCAGTGTATGCAAACGCGGTGACTCAGCTCCCTGCGTAAAACCCTGCCATTCCCCAGACCCTGCAACCCTAGCACTGAAAAGCCACAGCCCTGAGCCACAGCAGTCAATCTCCCCAGAACACCCCACACAGGCAGAGACATGAGACTTTGGCTTCTCTCCTTGGCAGAGCTCAGAGGTGATTTACTCCCCAGCAAAGGGAGACATCCCCAGGTTTCTTCTCAAGAAGAATCTTCTGATGCCTGACTTGTCCTTATTTGCAGGTGTCAGGTAACAGGTGCAGCTGGTGGAGTCCGGAGGGGATGTGAAAAAGCCCGGAGATTCTCTCCGCCTCGCCTACGAAGTCTCCAGGTTCATCTTCAGCAGGTCTTGGCAGGGCAGGGTCCCTCAGGCTCCCGGACAGGGATTAAAAGGGGATTCCTCTATAGACACATATTACCTGATTCAGAGAAAGGGAGATTTATCATCTCCAAAGACAACTACAGAGACTCGCTGCGTTTGCACATCAGCGTCTTGAGCCTCCAGTACAACCGACTGGCATTGCTGTGAGACACTCACTAGTGGAAGCTCAAGCAAAACCCTTCCCTCTGAGTGGATGTTCTCCCTTTGAGGTGCCCAAGCTCTGCAAAATGTAAACAGATGAAAAGGGATGACCCATAGGAATTTAGACACCCTATTTCCTCTCCTTTAATAATGGTCCCCGCTCTCCCAGTCGTCACTCTCACCAGAAAAAATACGATGCCCTAAGTAAAATATTTTATCATTTGAACACAGCGGTATCTTTCTTCCTGTCAGCAGAGTGACGAGAATTCACAGCTCCCTCGCTAACTGTACAGGATTTATTCTTGATTGATTTTGATAGTCCAAACTTTACTTTCTCCCCACGTGGCTGGCACTGTGGATAATCTTGCAATCAATCCCGCATGTGGGGTTTCTGGTGAAGAACCAAACACATTCCTCCCACTAATTAGCGTTCTGGCCCGAGATTTACCAAACACAACCTCATTCACATTTGTAGACAGAACGAGAAAAATCAGAGTGTTAGGGTTCTGTTGAGGAGTGTGGATAAGGTTTGGGATAAGGGTATGATTAGGGCCAAGGTTCGGGTTGGGGCTAACGTTGAAATTAGGTTCAGGGCTAAAGGAAGGATTCCAAACATTTATTGCTATCAAATAACCCTTAGGAGATTGTGACGCTGCACCTCCAAGGTGCTGAGTGGGATAAATAGTCTTCCACATGAGAGCTAAATATTTCAAGTCTGTCCAGTCAGGCACTCAGCCTCTTGCACGATTGGACATTTTCTATACTGGCCTCCCTCTTTAAATCCCCTTACCCACATAATTACCTTCATTTAGGCTTCAAGAAGCCCACTCATCATTAATCTACCATTAGAAATCTGGGACTCAAAGCACCGCCAGTCCTAGCACCCCCGCGGAAGCCCCATCAGGCTCACTGCCCTGTCTCCCGCAGGTGCCAGTAGGAGCTGTTTCATCGCATGCAGGGGAGAAATAACGAGCAGATTAAATTCCATAGCTTGTGTTCTGCAGGGAGTCACACTGGGTGGTTACAGCAAAAACAAGGGAGTCCTTGTGGTACCTTAGAGCCTAAGAAATGTATTTGGGCATAAGCTTTCGTGGGCCATAATCCACTTCATCAGATGCATGGAGTGAAAAATAGAGTAAGCAGGTATAAATATACAGCACATGAAAAGATGGGAGTTGTGTGCTGTATATGTACACAGTCTTGAGAGCGCACCTCAGTTTTCAGGCACCTATGCATCTGATATTCAAAAAGAGTTTATCCTCCACAACTTCCCTATTCTTTCATCAAATATCGTTCTACGTCCCTAATCCCAAAGACTTTAACTTTAGTGGGTGTGTTTGCAGTGACTCCAATATTTATTGGTTCAGACCACTGACTCCTGTCCCTGAGCTTTGGCCATTCAAGCCAGCTGTTTATTTCTCCCTGATGCAAAAAATATAATCAGTATCACACCGCACTGTGCTGGAGACTCACGCACGAAGGGACTGTCTGAATACAACTTTCTGAAGCCTAGCAGAGGAATGTCAAAATTACTGAAGAAAGGAACAACTCTTATAAGGAGGGTGATATGCAAATAGAGGTTATAGTTTCCTGCTTAAATCTGCCTCTCTTTCTGTCTAGGCTGCACCCGGAGAGACAATCCACAGAGCCCTGGGTCTGTGCAGTGACCAGCCTGAGAACTTTCCCCTCCAAGACCAGGGAAAATGAGACTTTGGCTGCATTTAGTTTTCATTGTAGCGGCCTTGGAAGGTATTTTATCCCCTTCAGAGGACTGGGGACTACAGAGGAATGTTATTATTTTCGCTTTTATATTAATGAGATATATAGCATGTCTTTTATTTAGTTTCACACCTATTGTTTTATAGAGTAAGGAGTTAATGTATGTGGTTCCCTCATTCTACCTTATTCATTCTTTCTATTCTCCCATTGCTCCAGGGGTCCGCTCCCAGGTTGTCTTGACCCAGTCGGGTCCGGAAGTGAAGAAGCCCGGAGAATCCATTCAGCTGAAATGCACCGTGAGCGGGTTCAATCCTGATGATTATTGGATGTATTGGATCAGACAGGCGCCCGGGAAGGGGCTGCAGTGGCTGGTCAGCTACTGGAAATCTTCAGTGAGCAACCACTATTCTCCCATCGTCCAGGGGCGAGTCAGAGTCTCCAAGGACAGCTCCAATTTCTACTTGCAAATAAACAGCCTGAAACCGGAGGACTCTGCCGTGTATTACTGTGCCAGAGACACAGTGAGAGGAAGCCAGTCTGAGCTCAGACAAAAACCACCCGTTGTGGTCTGTAGGGGAAGTCCCAGCTAGTTTAATGCGGAGAGTCCAGACACTGGGAACTCAGAAAAGGAAACACTTTCTTCAGGTCATGATGGGCTGATTTAGCCTAGATCAGCTACACAGAAGACAAAGAACCAGGGCCTGGTCCCTGTCTGACTGATAAAGGTTAGGGAGACCGTTGCCCTCAAATCTTTTATTGAAATATTTATTCCGTGGAGAATAAATTGTGTGAGCAAAAGGCTTTAAAACACCCTCGCACAGACCTCATTTCCCAAAAGGGAGGAAAAGGCAGGATAAGCAAAGCCTCACGGCTGTAGAAAGCAACCGAAAGACACTGTGGAGCGCTGTTCTAGAGCTGTGCAGTGTTGACTTAGAAAGGCTTTAAATACTTCCTATAAGAATTGGCCTCACCTCTGTTGGGCTCATTGATAAACTATTATCTATACAATATGAGAACAGAGCGCAAATTCAGATTCCCCAGCCTTTTGTCCATCCATTCCGAATCTATCTCATGCGCACCTCCTTTCCCCACCCCTCCTTCTCTCAACCCATGGCCACAGAGTTCCCATCACAGACTGAGGAGAGTGTCTCTTCTATTTATACATGTCCATGCAAATTATTAACCAAATGCCCCAGTTAAATTCTGCCCTGCCTCTAACCTCGCAGCTCCCGCTATACAGACACTCTGGCTTGTCTACAGTTTCTCATTTACTCCCCATCCTTGAACATTTTATTTTTCTACACCCAGGAAGCTTGAGATATTAGTTCAAAGTATTTCCATTTTTTGCAATATCCAAGTTAAGTTTTTCATCCCTAAAAGTCATAGGATGTAACCTGGGTTCGAAGGCCCACAGATATAATACCGATGGAGTCTGAAAAGAGAGCATATCTTTTCACACTTCTCTATCTCAATAATCATAGAATCTTTAATGTCCACCTGTCCTGCTCTCTAGCCCAATATTCCTCTCTCACACAACATGAGTCAAAGCCCACTAATGACACTGAGGGGGAAATATTTCCCTTCACTACAGTGGATTTCAAAGCAATCCCTTGAAGTTAAGGGCAAGTTAATTAAGAACATAAGAACGGCCATACTAGGTCAGACCAAAGGTCCATCTAGCCCAGTATCCTGTCTTCTGACTGTGGCCAACCCCAGATGCTTCAGAGGGAATGGACAGATCAGGTAATCATAGAATCATAGGCCCAGAAGGGACCTCAAGAGGTCAACAAGTCCAGCCCCTGCATTCATGGCAGGATCAGCACCATCTAGAACATCCCTGACAGTTAGCTATAAAAAATCCTTCTTGTGGTGGTATTCTACTTGGCTTACCTGACATGGTGGCAGAGCAGTGGGAACAAATCCTGAGATCTGTGCTCCTGGTTCAAAATGTGAAATTGCAGAACTACTAACTGTAGTCTGTAACTTATCATCTAAACCAGCTTCTGTACCAGATGACTGGAGGGTAGCTAATGTGACATCAATTTTTAAAAAGGGCTCCAGAGGTGATCCGGGCAATTACAGGCCTATAAGCCTGACTTCAGTACTGGGCAAACTGGTTGAAACTATAATAAAGAACAATATTGTCAGACATATAGATGAACATAATTTGTTGAGGAAGAGTCAACATGGTTTTAGTAAAGGGAAATCATGCCTCACCAATCTACTAGAATTCTTTGAGGGGGGTCAACAAGCTGTGGACAAAGGGGATCCTGTGGATATAGTGTACTTTGATTTTCAGAAAGCCTTTTACAAGGTCCCTCACCAAAGGCTCTTAAGCAAAGTAAGCTGCCACGGGATAAGACGGAAGGTGCTCTCGTGGATTGGTAACTGGTTAAAAGATAGGAAACAAAGAGAAGGTATAAATGGTCAGTTTTCAGAATGGAGAGAGGTAAATAGTGGTGTCCCCCAGGGGTCTGTTCTGGGACCAGTCCTATTCAACATATTCATCAATGATCTGGAAAAAGGTGTAAACAGTGAAGTGGCAAAATTTACAGATGATACAAAATTACTAAAGATAGTTCAACCCAGGCAGACTGCAAAGAGCTACAAAAGGATCTCTCAAAAGTGGGTGACTGGGCAACAAAATGGCAGATGAAATTCGGTCTTGATAAATGCAAAGTAAGGCACATTGGAAAGCATAATCCCAACTATACATATCAAATGATGGGGTCTAAATTAACTGTTACCACTCAAGAAAGAGATGTCAGAGTCATTTGGATAGTTCTCTGAAAACATCCTCAAATATACAGCAGCAGTCAAAAAAGCAAACAGAATGCTGGGAATAATTAAGAAAGGGATAGATAATAGGACAGAAAATATCAACTTGCCTCTATATAAATCCATGGTACGCCCATATCTTGAATACTGTGTGCAGATGTGGTCGCCTCAGCTCTAAAAAGATATATTGGAATTGGAAAGGAGTACTTGTGGCACCTGAGAGACTAACAAATGTATATAGAACGCATGAACGAGTATGAACGTTTTAAACAAAAGGCCAGAATTAGGATGAGGCTCACCCCTGAGCATGCCCATCCGCGGTTCAGAGCCCTACGGTGGAAACCAGAAGTGGCATTTTCCCGACACGCCGACCACACTGTGAAAAATTGCGTTGCCTGGATATCAGGAGCAAATGCTAAGGCTCTGGAAGAGCTGTTGCTCCTAATGCAAATGGAGCAGTCCTTTGAGGGTGTTCCTGAAGAGATACAAAGATACATCCTAGATGGGAAGCCCAAAAGCATAGTCAAGGTGGGGACGATCAGAACCACATGGGTGGAGATGGCAGAGAGGAACAAAGCTAGTAGCTGTGTGTGGGAATACCAGAGAGGGAAAACAGAGATGGCACACCACCACCAGGGACAGCTGAAGGCCCTACCTCTAAAGGAGGAGCTCTCCACACAGCCAGGGAGATCTCACATACCCTCTCTTCCCACCACCCTACTCTCCAACAACCCATCTCACCCCAGCCCACAGTCATCTGGGCTATGCTTTAAATGTAATGAGCTGGGGCATGTAAAGGCCAACTGCCCCAAGACCACTGGCCGACTGCAACTCATCCTCCAGGGGTCACGTTGAGAGCCTTCAGGCCCGGATGCCTCTCAGATACCCCCAGAGCGAAAGGAAACCATGAGTGCGGATGGGAGGAAGATTACTGCATGAAGAGACATGGGAACACAGGTGTCAGCTATCCACCAATCCCTATTGACCCCAAATTCATCGACCTAGAGACCCAAGTGATGGTGGAACCCTTTAAGGCCAACTCTTTTAACCTACCTACAATCTAGTTGCTATCCAGTACAAGGGCTCATCAGGAAGATGGACTTTTGCAGTCTATGACAATTATCCCATTCTCATGCTGCTGGGAGAAGACTTAGCCAACCATGTGCAGTTAACCAAGAGGGTGGTGATGGTCACCCACAGCCAGGCTAAGCAGACCTCCACACCTAACCCTGTTCCTGAGCCTTCTACAAGGGCCCAGTCTGTGTCTCCAGACACCACATGCCCAGGGACCTAGACAGAGGTGGTGGAACCAAACCCCATGCTACCATCTATGACAGCAGTTGCAGATGCGGTTCCTGAGACCTAGCCAGAGCAAGTCCAAAAAAAACAGAACTGGCGGAGCAGCCAGCACTGGATCCAGGTCTTGCAACCCCATCAGTGGAGCTCACGGCACCAGCGGAAACAACACCAGAGGGCACCATCTGCAGCTAAACCTGCACAAGAGTCTGAGCCGGAGCTGGAAATACACCATAATGCACCAGCAGAGAGCAGTTCATAGTTGGCACCCCCATTTCCTGTGTCGCTTCCAGAGGGACCAAGCCCAAGTCCACAACCCTAAGAGGAACTGATGTCTCCAGTATCAAGGGAGCAGTTCCAGGCAGAGCAAGAAGCGGATTAAAGACTCAAGGGAGCTTGGATTGTAGCATGGAGCGACCCACCATCTCTCAGCTCTTCTGATATGTCCAGGTTTGTTGTAGAAAGAGGACTTTTATACAAGAAGACCCTTTCTGGTGGGCACAAGGAGGACTGGCATTCTCAAAGACAGCTGGTAGTTCCAACTAAGTATAGGGTAACGGTCTTAAGCTTAGCCCACAATCATCCTAGTGGCCATGCTGTGGTGAACAGGACCAAAGACTGTTTGGAGAAGTCATTCCACTGGGATGGAATGGGCAAGGACGTTTCTACCTATGTCCGGTCTTGTGAGGTGTGCCAGAGGGTGAGAAAGCCCCAAGAGCAGGTCAAGCCCCCTCTCCATCCACTCCCCATAGTTGAGGTTCCATTTCAGTGTATAGCTGTGGATAGTCTGGGTCCTTTCCCTAAGAAGACCCCCAGAGTTATGGGGTCAAGTCATTCAAGGCATGCAAGCATCCCAGAGTAGTAACCTCTCCAAAGAACTATGCTGCCCCCGGTGCACTTACAGATACAGTTATTAGGAGTGTGTTCAAAAAGAGGCACAAGATTCTAATATCGCTTAGCACTGGCTGAGGAGCCCAAACCCCTAGTCCTGTAGAAATTAATGGGAATACGACTGTCCGTTTTAAATAATACGCAGTGGGAATGTTGAACCCCGAGAGAGGAGTCGGAAGGACTGGAAGTTGGAAGGAACCCCGAGCAAGAGGCCTGGGAGGGAAGGGTCAGTGATCTACCGCTTTTGTACTGAGGCTGATAATTCTCTGTGATTGAAAATCATCCCTTTTCCAAGAGCCAGCACAGGATCCTCTCCAACTACCGAGCCCCGCCACCTAAGGCTTTTTGTAGGAGTTATCAACCGGTGAAGCCTTGTGCTGCCCTTCTGCACAGGGATGGTTTTTATTCTATCTCCGCAGCATTGAGCTCTCTCCTCAGACCAAGCCACAGAGACTCCAAAGATATTTCCAGCAATATAGAAAAACAAAACAAAACAAAACAAAACCAAAAACAAACAACCAAACAAACACCACCACCAAAAAACCCAAGAAATATTCTGAAGCATCTTAGTTAGCAAAGTCTGTTTCTGCATTCAGTGACCGGGTTACCCTAAGAACTGAAGGTATCAATAACGTATCTCGCTCCTAGTTTATAACACTGACTCCAAAATTAAAGAGGGAATGCGGGGATAGATAGATAGATAGATAGATAGATAGATAGATAGATAGATAGAGGGTGTGGATGGAGATAGATAGATAGATAGATAGATAGATAGATAGATAGATAGATAGATACGAAAACACAGCCTACAGCCATAGTTTCAACACCCTCTTGAAAGAGACCATCATTTTTCACACCTCTGACAGTGGTACACTGAGCTTGTCAGCTGCGTCTGCCCTGCTTTCTTGCCAAAGAGTCTTCTCTCTTAAAGCCTAATCCCAAACCTATAATGGGAGTCTTTGCAGTGAGTACAACAGACTTTGGACCAGGTACTAGGATCATGTATATGAATTTCAGGTCATTGGAGGCAGCTGTTCATTCTTCTCTTAGGCAAATGTATATTCAGGAGCCCATCGCAAGTTGTTAGTTGCAGAAAAACAGAGTCTGACTCATCTCGGAGCCCTACTGAGAGCGATTCAGGTAGTTAATGGAATGAGTCTGTTTCTTATAAGGGGCGGGATATGCAAATACGGATGACCTTTCCTGTTTAAATCTGTCCCTCTCCCTGCCCAGGCTACACCCGGAGACACAATCCGCAGGCCCCTGTATCTGTGCAGTTACCAGCCAATCCCCTGAGAACTTTCCCTTCCAAAACCAGGAAAAATGAGACTTTGGCTCCATTTAGTTTTCATTTTTGGGGCTTTGGGAGGTATTTTTGTCCCCTCAGTAATTTGCACAGTCAGGTGAATGTTATACTGTTGCTATTTTTATGTGATTTGTATTGTGGCTTCCTTCCCAGGTGCCCGCTAGCAGGTCCAGCTGGTGGAGTCCGGTAGGGATGTAAAAAAGCCGGAAGACTCTCTCCTGCAAAGCCTCTGGCTTCACTTTCACAGAACATAATATGCACTAAGTCCGTCAGACTCCCGGGCAGGGGCTGGAGTGGGTGTCTGGAATTACCTCCCAAAGCAGATCGAACCAGTGGTGTTCTAAGACTAAGGCGATTCACCATCTCCAGAGACAGACAATTCCGTCAACACGGCATATTTACAAATGAGCAGCATGAAACCGGAGGATGCCGCCGTGTATTACTGGCCAGAGACACGGCGAGGGGAAGCCGGTCTGAGCTCAGACAAAAACCTTCCCCTGCAAAGACAGGGGAAGGGATTTCCTGGGGGTGGCGTTCACGCTCCACAGCAATGAGAACGCACACAAAGTATCTCCCCTTATCGATCCCGACACAGGTACCAGGGGAGAGAGCGGCTGACTCCATCTCCCCCTGGGGAGCGCAGGGAGCAGATACCCAGGTTGTATTTCAGAGGAGCAGGAGAAAAGAACAAGTGCATCCCCCCTCGCTCTGTGGATGCCCATAGTGACTCTCTGATCAGCTACTCCGCAGTTTAAGGCTTCCTCCTTCTCCCAATGAGGTCTGTGGAGAAGCCGAACCCTTGGTGCAGGTCAGGGGGCATGCTGACCCTGAGTGAGGGTTGTTTGAGGGATCAGTAATCTCTCAGTGATCTTCCCCCTCAGTCCATTAATAATTCTCTGGATAAAAACCCACCCTTTTGTAGAGGGGCCAGCACAAGCCCCTGTGTATCTACAGAGAGCAACATTTTAGTGTTTACCTATATTTGAGGGTCTGATGCCCAGATCCACATTCCCACAAAAATCAAGAGGAATTATTTCTCTGAGTTTCATGCACAGTGATGAGAGGGAGAAGGTCAAAGCGGGTATGAATTCAAACCCATAAATATGTATGGGAAGGGGAATATAAATGGAATTATCCAGGGGGTATTAATTTGAATATAAAAAATAATGGGGATATGAAATGGAGTATAAATGGGACTATAAAGGGAAATAGGAATAGATATATGACTGTGAACTCCTATGGGATGGGACTGGCAATATTAATGGGAGAGTGAATGGGAATATGAATAATAGCATCAACGGAAATGCAAATCCAAAATAGAAATACCAAAAAAGAAAAGCAATAATGTTTACTAATAATAACTGACCTGCAGTCCAGCCTGGTCCTATTCCCCAGTTCATCCTCTCTCTACTCTGATTCATGGGTTTTTTTTTTTTTTTTTTCCATTTCCCTTCAGTTAAAAGTGTCATCAAGGGGGTATAATACTGAGATGCCACCTCACACTAAAACTCTCCCCTCTCCTTTACACCTACCTCCATTACCCCTCACGGCCACTCTCACCTCATAGAGACCCCTACATTAATGCCTATTTTCAACCTCTCTGTACCTACCCACCACAGCTACCCACAACCTCCCTCACCCCTCTATTCTCACCCCCCACTGTCCCACAGCCACTTTGATACCATAGAGACTCTAAAATCAGGCCGTGCTCACCTGCCTTACATACCTGACACCACTGTCAGGTACAGTTACTGTCATCCCATAGAGACCCACTCACCCTGGCCCGTTCCCCTCCCTTCTACAGCTAATCCAGGCTCCCTCTTCATTCGAACAGCAATGACCTCTGTAAACATCTCTTACTCCCAGGGGACTGGATCTCACATATTAATGCTGCTACAGCCCCTCCTGATAGCAATATGCAAAGCCCAGGAATCTTGGCTCCCCCCACTCCCCAAAAAAGCAACCAAGCCCCACACATAAAGTCCAGGGATCACAGTGCAGCTCAACCCACCCGAGATCCACTCTGCCCCATCGCTATAAGTAGGCATTGCACTGGCCTGCCTCTCAGTTGCAAATTCCCACCATCAGCCTAAACCCAAAGAAGCCAGGTAATGAGGAGTTAAGGGGAAAGAACATATCCATGCTTTTCTAAACCCACCTGAAATTCTTTGCTGTGCGCAACATACTGTGACCCCTAACCCTACCCCCAAAGATATTCTGCCCTTAGCACATTCACCTCCCTGGCACTGTGCATCCAGATGTGAACTCTCTGGCTTTACACTTTCCTCCAAGCACTTTTCCCTACTATACTGACATTCTGCAACACAGGCCATGCACCATGCATGAGGACCTGGCCCTCTGGCCAATGCACATTTCGATAGAGCGGGTCACTGCTGGGAAGACGAATGGCCCCACTTCGTTTCAGCGCCCCAGGGAATCTTCACCCCTCCAGTCCGTGTCCCGACCGAATGGAAACCTGTGACCCGACCCCAGCCACTGACTCCACAAATGACAGCCCCGCTGTGCATGGGGGGTCAGAGGGTGTCTTCAGAGTGGAACTTCCACTTGACTAGAATAAACAACGAGGAGTCCTTGTGGCACCTTAAAGACTAACACATTTATTTGGGCATAAGCTTTCGTGGGCTGGAACCCACTTCATCAGATCTATTGGTCTGAATTTGTTAGTCTTTAAGGTGCCACATGGCTCCTTGTTGTTTTTGCTGATACAGTCTAACACGGCTACCCCCCGCCCCCCAAAACCTGTTTAAATCTGTCCTTCTCTCTGCCCAGGTGGCACCCGGACAGACAATCTACAGTCCCCTGTGTCTGTGCAGTTACCAGCCAGTCCCCTGAGAACTTTCCCCTCCAGCACCCGGGAAAATGAGTCTTTGGCTCCATTTAGTTTTCATTTTAATAACTCTGGAAGATACTCTCTCTCTCTCTCTCTCTCTCTCTCTCTCTCTCTCTCTCTCTCTCTCTCTCTCTCAGTACACTGGAGATGCAGAGGAATGTAGGAGTATTTGAAACTCACATTGATATGATTTATAATGTATTTCTACTCCTAGGTGCCCGGTCCCAGGTCCAGCTGGTGGAGTCCGGAGGGGATGCGAAAAAGCCCAGAGACTCTCTCTGTCTCTCCTGCAAAGCCTCTGGGTTCTCCTTCAGCAACCACAGCATGCATTGGGTCCTAAAGGCTCCAAAGAAAGGGCTGGAATAGGTGGCTGAGGTCAGCAAACCAACTGGATCGAACCAGTGGCATTCACAGGCTGTTCAAGGATGATTCACCATCTCCAGAGACAACTCCGTCGCCAGGGTGTATCTGCAAATGACCGTCCTGAAACCCGAGGACACCGCCTGGTATCACTGTGTGAGACACGGTGAGGGAAAATGAATTTGTACCCAGGCAAAAACCTTTTGCTGTAGTTTGAAAACAATGTCTTAAGCTCTAAGGGGAGATAAGGGCTATAAAGGACAACTCTGAGAAATGAGACAAAGGAAAAAATCAGTTACTGTGATGTTCATAGAATCATTGAATTGGAAGGGACCTCGAGAGGTCATAAAGTCCACTCCCCTGCACTCAAGTCAGGACTAAGTATTATCTAGAACAGTGGTTCTCAAACTAGGGCCCCGCTTGTTCAGGGAAAGCCCCTGGTAAGCTGGGCCATTTTGTTTACCTGCTGCGTCTGCAGGTTCCACGGATCACGGCTCCCACTGGCCCGGTTTGCCAGCTCCAGGCCAATGGGGCCTGCCGGAAGCGACGCAGGACCTAGGGATGTGCTGGCCGCCCTTCCTGCAGGCCCCATCAGCCTGGAGTGGCTGCAGGAATTATGACCTCTGGAAGTCATCAAGTCCAGTCCAATTCTTCAACAAAAAACTTGAAAAACAGACTCCAACCAGAGACTGCTGAATTGGAATTAATTTGCAAACTGGATACAATTAACTTAGGCTTGAATAGAGACTGGGAGTGGATGGGTCATTACACAAAGTAAAACTATTTTCCCATGTTTATTTTCCCTCCCCACCACGCACTGTTTCTCAGACGTTCTTGTCAACTGCTGGAAATGGCCCACCTTGATTACCACTGCAAAAGGTACCCCCGCTCTCCTGCTGGTAATAGCTCATCTTAAGTGATCACTCTCCTTACAGTGTGTATGGTAACACTCATTGTTTCATGTTCTCCATGTATATAAATCTCCCCACTGTATTTTCCACTGAATGCATCCAATGAAGTGAGCTGTAGCTCACCAAAGCTTATGCTCAGATAAAATTGTTAGTCTCTAAGGTGCCACAATTCCTCCTTTTCTTTTTCCAGTTCAGTGGTTTAACCAGAGCGTTATCCTTCATCTTTGGCTTTCACGGGGTCAAACACAGGGCTCCTGTCACAAATTGTGACTTGAACAGATGGCACATTTATACGGATATGAAGAATATCCAGAGTTATCAGCTAATCACAACCTGTATTTGAAAGGGATTTTAAACCTGGTGCTTCAGGGTTTAAGCCAATCTCTCATTACTGGAAATCAGGATAAGATCTAATGTGGAAGGCAGGTTACCCCACACTACCCACTACAGAGTTTCTTACACTTTCCTCTGAACCATCTGTTAGGGGCCACAGTCAGAGAGATAAGAAAAGGAGGACTTGTGGCACCTTAGAGACTAACCAATTTATTTGAGCATAAGCTTTCCTGAGCTACAGCTCACTTCATCGGATGCATACTAACACGGCTGTTACTCTGAAACCAGTCAGAGAGATGATATTGGACTAGATGGAACATGGGACTGACCGCATATGGCCATCACTATGGTCCTATGTAGGTATGCACCCTGGCTAATTCTCTGCAGGTGGTGACAAAATGAGATTTCTGGAGCACAGCTGAATTCTCCCCCTTTGTGCCTGGGGACATGTCCCCTTTTAGCCAGAGCCTCCCTCTGACAGCCCTTTTTATCCTAGCTGAGTGAAACGCGCATGCAAATCCCTGCCCCGGGGGTTCCTGTTTAAATACAAACATCTGGTTCTAGGGGCCTCAGTCTCCCCCCGACACAGAACTGCTCGTTCCTGCCGGCTGGGCACATTTTAGTCCTTGATTGCAAACAATGAAGTTTCTGGTGCTTTTCCTTTCCCTAATGGCCGCCGCGGGATGTAAGTAACGGCTGCAGGGGAAGGTAAATGCACAGTGATGGGGAATGGTTTCCTACATTGATGCGATGTTTTTATTTTCCCCTCAGGTGTCCTGTCCCAAGTTCAGCTGGCCCAGTCCGGTCCAGGGGTGGTGAAGCCCGGAGCGACCCTGACACTGACCTGTGCTATCACCGGTGACTCGGTCACTAGTCTCTACTGGGAATGGGTCCGACAGGCTCCCGGGAAAGGGCTGGAGTGGGTGGGACAGATCGACTGGTCCGGCTCCAAGTGGCGCATATACTACGGCCCGTCTTTCCAGAGCCGAGCAACCCTCAGCGCAGATTCCTCCAAGAACCAGTTCTCCCTGCAGCTCCGCTCGCTGACAGCCGCGGACACCGCCACCTATTACTGCGCCCGGAGAGACACGGTGACACGGGGCAGAGCGGGGCTGGTACAAAAAGGGGAAGCGGGTTCTGAACAGCGAGGCCACATTCAGCAGGGTTCACCGAACAAATCAATACGAATTGAAAACAAGGGACATACGCAGATGAGGAGGCAAAAATGAAGCGGCAGTGTTGTCTAGTGGATAGGGCAGTGCACTGGGCATCAGGACACCTGGGTTCTTTTCTGCCACTGACCTCTGGGTGACTTTGGGAAAGTCACTTCCCTTTGCTTTCCCCTTTGTCTGTTTAGGCTGTAAGCTCTTCTGGGAAGCGACTGTCTCTGACTGTGTCTGGGATGTCTAGATACTACGATAACACCAGTAATTGGTACTAATAACAACAAAAACATGCATTGTAAAGCCCCAGTGCCCCGATCCTACTCCCCGGCAGGAGCTGGCCAAGTTACTGAAGTTCTCCGATCTTGAGCTAAAGACTTTAAATTACAGAGAAGCCACCTTTTACTCTAGTTCACATGAGCAAGTGACCAGTGCCCCACACTGCAGAGGAAGGGAGGAAAAAACAAAACAAAACAAAAAACCACAGGGTCTGTGCCAATCTGACCTGCCGGAAAATTCCTTCCCTCCCCAAATATGATGATCAGTTAGACCCTGAGCATGTGGGCAAGACCCACCATAAAGATGCCTGGGAAATAATTCTCTGTAGCAACAAGTGTCATAGATTTCAATGGGGACTACCGATGTGCTTAAAGATAAGTACATGTGTAAATGCTTTTGGCAGTAGGGCCTAAAAGGCACTGCACTGGAACTCAGGAGGATCTGGTTCTAATCCTGATTCTTGCTTGTTTGGTGACCCTGGGCAAGTCACTTTAATGCCACATGCCTCAGTTTCTCAATCTTTAAAAATGGGGATAATTTTACTGCCATCCTTTGTGAAGCATTTTGAGACCTGGGGAAAACTGCTATATAAAAGCTATTTATTCTTTGTTATTGTTGTTGGTGGTGGTGTAATTTCACCCATGGCTCTTTGCAGGGTCTTTAACTCAGAGCCCAGGAATACTCAAGTTACTGACACAAAATACATTCATATGACCTGGATATACATGCTCACATACCAGTCTGAAATAAATTGTTTTTCCAAAATGATTTAGTTGACATTTGTGTATAGACAAGACGTCCATGTTTGAGAGATTGAGCCTTAAGGACAGAAATGTACCTATCCTGTTTTGCCTGATAATATGCCACTTGAATATGCCACTTGAATAGAGAAGCTCATTTAGCACTGGGAGTTCATCTCTGACATAAAAAAGTTATTTTATTGTGCTTCCTGTTTTAAAAGGAATCATAAAATCATAGAACTGGAAGGACCCTCCAGAAGTCATCAAGTCCAGTCCCTTGCACTCATGGCAGGACCAGACACCATTTAGACCACCCCGACAAGTGTTCAGGATAATTCTCTGATCCTGAAGCTCTCAGAGGACAGTCCCTCTGTGTTTGTGCAGCCATTATTATCAGAACAGTTTCCATAATCAAACCAGATATTACAAGAAAGCTGCTATATAAGTACCAAAATCCAGGTAATTATCCTGTGAAAAACTTCTGGATTCACCTTCAATGACCACTATTAGGGCTGGGCCTGACAGGCTGCTGGAAAATGACAGAAGTGGGTTTCTTGGCTATGCAGCCCAACTTATAGTGTTGTTGCATTTTATGCGGATAATTAAAAAGTCATCCACTCTCTCCAGGAATAATTCCCACAGCACCCTGTATTTACAAATCAACAGTCTCTGACCAGTGGACAGTGCTGTGTACCTGCCTGAAAGTTACAGAGAGTTAAAAGTTAATACAAGACACACAGTGCCTCTGTCTCCCAGCAGGGGGCAGCAGATGCTCACAGACAACTCAATGGGAACAGAGAAAACATTTATCCTTCTGCAGTTCTAGGTCCTGAATAGGAGCTGAGGCACACCAGTGTAAATCCAGAGTAATTTCACTGAAATCAATACAGTTGCACTGGTGTAAAGAACCAGAATCAGCTAAAACTCCCAGGATGGTATTTTCAAAACAACTTAAGGGGATTTGCTCTGGTATTTTCAAAGGAGCATTTTCAAAGTAGCCAAAGAGAAACAGGTGTGGTATTTTCAAAGCAGTCTAAGGGAATTTGGGCTGGGATATTAAAAAAGCCTAGAGAAAGGGTTAGGATTTCAAAGAGACCTAATGGAGTTGGAGTAACAGCCGTGTTAGTCTGTATTCGCAAAAAGAAAAGGAGGACTTGTGGCACCTTAGAGACTAACCAATTTATTTGAGCATAAGCTTTCGGGAGCTACAGCTCACTTCATCGGATGCATACTGTGGAAAGTGTAGAAGATCTTTTTATACACACAAAGCATGAAAAAATACCTCCCCCCACACCACTCTTCTGCTGGTAATAGCTTATCTAAAGTGATCATTCGCCTTACAATGTGTATGATAATCAAGTTGGGCCATTTCCAGCACAAATCCAGGTTTTCTCTCCCCCCCCCCCCACACACACAAACCCACTCTCCTGTTGGTAATAGCTTATCTAAAGTGACCACTCTCCTTACAATGTGTATGATAATCAAGGTGGGCCATTTCCAGCACAAATTCAGGCTTTAACAAGAACGTCTGAGGAGGGGGAGAGGGGAGGGGTAGGAAAAAACAAGGAGAAATAGGTTACCTTGCATAATGACTAAGCCACTCCCAGTCTTTAGCCAAACCTAAGTTAATTGTATCCAATTTTCAAATGAATTCCAATTCAGCAGTCTCTCGCTGGAGTCTGGATTTGAAGTTTTTCTGTTGTAATATCGCAACTTTCATGTCTGTAATCGCGTGACCAGACAGATTGAAGTGTTCTCCAACTGGTTTATGAATGTTATAATTCTTGACATCTGATTTGTGTCCATTTATTCTTTTTGTAGATCCTTAATAATGTGTTGGAGGGGTTTTAGTTGGGGGCTGAAGGTGACGGCTAGTGGCGTTCTGTTATTTTATACCTAACAAAGAAAATAACAGAACACCACTAGCCGTCACCTTCAGCCCCCAACTAAAACCCCTCCAACACATTATTAAGGATCTACAACCTATCCTGAAGGATGACCCAACACTCTCACAAATCTTGGGAGACAGGCCAGTCCTTGCCTACAGACAGCCCCGCAACCTGAAGCAAATACTCACCAGCAACCACATACCACACAACAGAACCACTAACCCAGGAACCTATCCTTGCAACAAAGCCTGTTGCCAACTGTGCCCACATATCTATTCAGGGGACACCATCACAGGGCCTAATAACATCAGCCACACTATCAGAGGATCATTCACCTGCACATCCACCAATGTGGTATATGCCATCATGTGCCAGCAATGCTCCTCTGCCATGTACATTGGTCAAACTGGACAGTCTCTACATAAAAGAATAAATGGACACAAATCAGATGTCAAGAATTATAACATTCATAAACCAGTCGGAGAACACTTCAATCTCTCTGGTCACGCGATTACAGACATGAAAGTTGCGATATTACAACAGAAAAACTTCAAATCCAGACTCCAGCGAGAGACTGCTGAATTGGAATTCATTTGCAAATTGGACACAATTAACTTAGGCTTGAATAGAGACTGGGAGTGGCTAAGTCATTATGCAAGGTAACCTATTTCCCCTTGTTTTTTCCTACCCCCCCCCCCCCCAGACGTTCTTGTTAAAGCCTGAATTTGTGCTGGAAATGGCCCACCTTGATTATCATACACATTGTAAGGAGAGTGGTCACTTTAGATAAGCTATTACCAGCAGGAGAGTGGGGTGGGAGGAGGTATTTTTTCATGCTTTGTGTGTATAAAAAGATCTTCTACACTTTCCACGGTATGCATCCGATGAAGTGAGCTGTAGCTCACAAAAGCTTATGCTCAAATAAATTGGTGAGTCTCTAATGTGCCACAAGTCCTCCTTTTCTTTATGTTCATATAAGTATGTTTTATGTGATCTAAGAAGGTCTCTTTCCTTCCAGTAGAAGGTAGCACTGACACAGGCTCACACAAACAAAAATCAGCACAAAAAATCTCATTCTCTGCCGGACGGGGCAGCAGTCTTTCTCACACCCACCCGCACTCCGAGGCAGTTCTTCAACATGAAAAGCACCTAATAATACGGCACTGTGTTTCTCCCCATCCTGCAGTCCAGATTCTGCCCTGTGTCCTGCCATCACAGCCAGTGTTCTGACAAAGCCCAGGAGCAGCATCTCCTCTCCATTCCCTTTTCCTGCCCTGTCACCAGAGATGCTTTTCAGGCTTTGTGGCCTAAACCAGCACAGCTCCGATGTTCAGCTGCTGCTCCTTCGCCATGAGACATTCCCATGACAGAGTCATTTCCCTGAGGACATTGTTAATATCTATTTCATATGCCCATTGAAGGACATGAATCCACACAGCGTAGAGGTCAAGCACAGGAGTTTATTATGTACAGTGCTAACAGAGTGTCACCTTGCTTATTAGGCTCAGATGCACTGTTAATTAATTGATTACAATGGAATATATGGATTTTCCATGGGCGGGGGAAAGTGACGGGGTAGGCAGTTCCACACCTCTGGATAGGTTTAGCTGCAAGGCATGATAGCACAGTAGCCAATGGTCAAAAGGTTACATAATGTCTCCGCCCATGGTCTCAAGTTAACAAATTAACATTAAGCATTTATTTAGTACTTTAATAAATGTATTAGCATAAAATATATATGTTGAATTCTGATTTGGGGTCCATAGGAATGAAGTAGTTCCTTTGATTGTTCAACAGATACATATCTGGGGTAAAAGCAAAAAACAGTGAAAGTATATGTCAATAACGATTGTCTTTCAAGTTGTTCATTTGTGTTTTAAGGCAGGCATTGGTCCCTGGGAAAGGGAGGTGGGAGGAGTCCATATCTTATACTGACATGTTGCAACCTTTTCATAAACTCAAGGTTGGATGTGTGGGAAGAACATCTCCCTACAGAAGAAACTAACACAACAGAAACAGGGCTTCTTTGTTCTATTTGCAACTTTGACTAAGACACAATTATTGTGCCCAACGTCTGGCGTTTTGCTGACCAGGCAGATCTTAGCAAAAGCAAAGTTCTGTTTTGTTATTCTGCTTTCTCTTAGCTATTGCTAGGCCTCTGACCTCTTGACCAAACTCTGGGCTTTGGGCCTGTACACAAATCCATATACCAGGTTATTACATCAGCAATGGATTTTAACACTTCACCCATCATAACATTTTCCCATAGCAACCGGTACAAGAGAGACACCCTTTTGCTCAAATGTGGAGAAACAAAAATAGTTATACAGGGAAAGAAAGAAAGAAAGAAAGAAAGAAAGAAAGAAAGAAAGAAAGAAAGAAAGAAAGAAAGAAAGAAAGAAAGAAAGAAAGAAAGAAAGAAAGAAAGAAAGAAAGAGAAAGTTTAAGTGCAGACCAGGGGATATAAGCTAAACCCTAGAAAGGCACTTTTCCACCCAAACCAGAGTGTACACTTGGGGTTAGACCAGTATCGCCACATGGATTTAAATTCACAGTTTCGTTTATAACAAAACTAATTTCCCCTCTAGACAAGGCCTAAGTCACACTCATGCAACTTTGTTTCTAAATCAGTCTTCACTCCCTAGAGCACTCAGCTCTGGTCTACACACAGCTTTTGTATCCATATGTGTTTGAGATAGGAGACTAATGTTTTCACCCACAAGGGTATAACAGTGCAACACCTAGTTTGTATGAGGTTATACCAGTGTAAATGTGCCTTACTCTAGTCTATCTTGTTCCCCTTGCCTCTGGGTCATGAGCAAGCATTTTGTCTTATTTCTCCTTGGACGTTTAAGAGAAAAAGCAGAGTACATGAGCCCAGAATATTGGTTGTCTCTGAGTCATTCGTGCTTTTCTCAGATATGTCCCGAACCCAAATGAACCGGGCATAGCTTGAAATGGGGTCACCGGATACTTTACAGGTCAGCGTGAGAGACCGGCTGGGCTTCAGCACTGACATACCCCACAAGTTTCACTCCCCACAGCAGCGCCCAGCAGTGTCTCTCTCACACTGTCTCTCCCCCTCAGAGGTGTCCCTGCTACAGGAAAAGCACCGGACACTAAGGCAATGCATTTCCCCTGAGCATGTGCTCTAGACCAGTGGTTCTCAAACTTTTTTTTCTGTGGACCACTTGAAAATTGCTGAGGGTCTTGGAGGACCATGTAATGATCTTTCCGAATGTTGTTTGTACCGTTATCTAACTATTGTAAAGCCCTTTGGATAAAAGTGCTATACAAAAATAATAGTTAACTTTCTTTTGTTCTACAAATGAAAGCACACAACTCATATTTTAATATCAATCGTCTTACCTTTCTAATGAGATAGATGTGCTCTCTCTCCCCTGCCATGGCAGCTCCTGAGACGGGGCTGGGAAGAAGGGGGTGTCCTGCGCTGCGGCAGCCACAAAGCTGGGCTGGGAAGGAGCGGGGTCTCTCCCCAGCAGCCCTGGAGCTGGGGAAAGTCACCTTTTTCTCTGGCCACCGCAGTCCCACAAGTCCCAGATTTCCCCCACCCCCTCTTCTCACCCCACTGCCCCCTGTCACCTACCCCATATTCCCCCCAAGGCCACCACCTCACCTTACATGGGCATCTTCTCCAGGGTCCAGGCACCTAATTAGTGGAGCCATGCCTGCGTGGCTCTACTAATTAGGTGGGTGGCCCTTCATTCTCTTGTGTGGGGCCACCCAGGCGTGCACGTTATGGGGAACTATCCACGGACCACCTGAATGGAGCTTGTGGACCACTGGTGGTCCACAGACCACAGTTTGAGAACCTCTGTCCCTGGGTTACTGCCCTCACGGCCTTTATTCGGACAGAGCCCAGAACCTGCATCTCCCCTCCCTGCCCAGCTCTGTCCCCTTTCCCTGAAGCGGTTTCTCACACTCTGGTGCCTGGAACCAGCCTTTGGCTCCCCGCAGATGCAGCTGCTTCCCGCACAGACACTCCCGGGAGAGTCTCATGTCTCTGGACATCTCCTCTCTCTTGTCTGTATTGTCCAGCTCTGCCCGGGGCGTTCGGCAGCAGGCGCGGCTGGAAGGCTGGATTCAAACCCCCAGTGTAGGGACCCGATCCACAGTCCTTTGCCTCCCTTTGAAGGGCTCCAATGAATGTGAATTGACTTTGGGTCACACGCTAAGACACGAAGGGGATGCGTGACTCTGCTGCCCACCAGACAGCTCCCTACCTAGAGGTGTCCCCCCTTTATACCCGCTGGGTGAAACCCACATGCAAATCCCTGCCCCCGGCAGTTCCTGTTTAAATACAAACCCCTGAGTCAGGGAGTCTCAGCTTCTCCCCAGACATGGAACTGCCTTGTCCTGCCCGCTGAGGCATTTCCCTTCTTTTATGAAAACAAGAATGAAATCTCTGTGGCTTTTCCTTTCCCTGTTATCGTCCCCTACCTGTGAGTGTGTATTAGATAGCGGGGAAATTGGGGACAGATTCACAGATTCATTGGCTGCCTCATTACTTCCATAACTTGTTTCCCTCTGTTTCAGGTGTCCTCTCCCAGGTGCAGCTGGTGCAGACTGGCCCGGGCGTGGTGAAGCCCGGACAGACCCTCACACTGACCTGCGCTGTCTCGGGTGTCTCCATCACTGACAGCAGCTACGCGTGGAGCTGGGTCCGGCGGCCCCCGGGGAAAGGGCTGGAGTGGGTAGCACGTATATACCCACACAACGGGAGAAAGTGGTTTGCCACGTCTCTCCAAAGCCGGACCACCATCTCTTCGGATACCTCTGTTGCCGACACCCAGTGCCCAGAGGCAAACAACAGCAGGGGTTCGTTGCCCGGTATGCATCACCCAATAAACACAATGGGGTGGAGAAGCAGAAAAGTTTATTTGGAATTCCAAAGAAAGGTACAGAGAGAAAAATCTCAAATCCTGCACACCAGAGCAGGTCATTACACACACTTTTATATTCCTTAATGCTACTGCACTACACATCAGCCAATCAAAGCTTTGCACAAATGCTCTGCCTTCCTTATATGGGTTACAACAATGTTTATTTCCTGCAACCTCTAACAAGCTTTCCTAGCAACTTAAACAACCAGCACATTCTGTCTGGCCTTGTAGCTGTCTCTCCTATTATCTTTAACTTGGTGTCAGCAAACCTTACACTATGAGGCATTATCTACAACTGCAACATTGTTTTAAGAGCAAAAGAGCTTACTCAAACCAGCCAGCCCTGAGTTCTATTAAGGGGGTTGAAAAGAAGCCCTTAGGCCTACAGCAGGGAGACTTCCTCGACCCTTATGGCCTTCCATCCCCTTGACTTAACTAGTGGCCATGCCCTGGGGTCTCCAACACCTCCTAGAACCAGGTCTCCCTGCAGCTGGCCTCCCTCGCAGCTGCAAACACCGCCATGTATTACTGTGCCAGAGACACACAGTGACACAGAGCAAAGCAGGGCTGGTACAAAAAGGGGGAGCGGATTGTCTAGACTCACTCGGGGCCCTTTCACACTCACGTCTCCATTAGAAGCGGCATGAGACACTGGCCACAAGGAGGTTTAGGAGGAGGAAAGGGGAGAGGGAAAATTCCTTGTCTCCTCACTCAGCTCCTTGTAAAACAGAGACACAGAGCTCACATCTCATGGCTTCCCCAGGGGGAATCAATCAGACAAGGAACCAGCTCTTATTCCCAGCAGCAATCCCATAACCCTTCTGGGTACCAGCTACAGAAGACAGTGCTGCCTTTCTCCCTCAGGAGCCCAGGAATTCCCAGCAGGGTTCAAGTCAAGTTCGCTTAGCCCAATAACCTGTCTCTGAGCATGACTAGCGGGGACTGCTTCACATAAGGACCCCACATCTGAGGATGTGAGAATATCCACCCTCCAAATCACGTCTGGCTCTGGCCTCTAACAGAGATTGGGTTAAACCAGAGACACTCACACTGTGGCTCTCCAGCCGCAGGGGGCTTTTTAATGTGTTTCCCGCCGGCCTTTGCAGCACCTGGTATGATTTAATTATGAACCCATCCAAGTTATTAACCAATCAGGATGTTTTTATTATGTTATTAACCAATTGAGTTATCGACTTGCACTAAGTTATTAACTTACTGTGGGAATTTTATAGATATAGATATACAGATAGACATCTAAATAATATATTATATATAAATACATATATACTAAATAGATAGAGAGAGTGTGTCTTTATGTATACATACGCACTAAATATTTTCCCTGTCGTTCACACTACTGTGACTCTTTGGGTAATATTGGTGGATAATTTGGCTCCTGAACCCCTGAGGCCTGAGCATGACTGGTTTGAACCCTAAAGGACAAGGTTTAACATCCCTGCCAAATTCTCCCCCTTCCCCCTTGCCAGTGTGTGTTCCAGCCCCGCTCCTGACCTACCACAATAACAGGCCTCCTTTGGATACAGCCCAGAACTTTCCTGTCTCCCAACTTCTCTCCCTCCTGCTCCTGCCCTGAAAGCTGTTGGCTGGTGCTACTTGGGAAAACCAACCTTTCTCCCTCCCCGGGTTAGATGAGCGACTCACGACCAGTCCTGGATTTTACCCTCACACATGACGCTGAGAAGTCTCATTATCCCCATTTTACAGAGGAGGAACTGAGGCCCTGACTCAGTAAGGCTGAGATTATCCAACCCGCCTAGGGGGGTTGGGCACCCACCGCCCACTGACACGAGCGGGCATTGTGCACTCAGAGTCCCTCGGTGGATTCACACAACGGCAACAGGGAGAGAGTGCCTGATGAAGGGACTGACCCTGTGACTTCTGTCCTGTCTCCTAGGGCCCCAGGCGAATCACCAAAGACGAATGTACAGCCGGGCTGAGCTGGCCGCGTGGTCTCTTTGCGGTGCAAAGGGGACCCCTGTCCGAAGGGGACATCACCATGTACTGAGCGCTCACCCCCTGCCGTCTCTTATACCCGCCCTGGGGAACCCGCATGCAAATCCCTGCCCCAGGGGGTCCTGTTTAAAAATAACCCCCTGGTTCTTGGAGCCTCAGTCTCTCCCCAGACACAGAACTGCCCGGTCCTGCCCGCTGGGGAGTTTCCCTCATTGCATGAAAACGACAATGAAATCTCTGTTGCTTTTCCTTTCCCTGTTCTCTGCCCCCTCCTGTAAGTGTTTACTGAGAGCGAGAAAACTAGCAACAGATCCACAGATTCTTTCGGTGGCTAATTAATTCCTTGCTTTGTTTCCCTTTCCCCAGGTGTCCTCTCCCAGGTGCAGCTGGTCCAGTCCGGCCCGGGAACGGCGAAGCCCGGAGAGACCCTCAGTATCACCTGTAAAGTCTCTGGAGTCCCCGTCAGTGATCACTACTGGAGCTGGAACCGGCAGCCCCCCGGGAAAGGGCTGGAGTGGATGGGGTTTATCCGCAGCACTGCACAGGGGGGGACCACAGAGTACAACTCGGCTCTGAAACCTCGGCTCACCATCACCAGGGACACCTCTAAAAACGAAGTTTATCTCCAGCTCCGCTCGCTGACGGCTGCAGACACCGGCACCTATTACTGCGCCAGAGACACGGTGGCACGGAGCAGAGCCGGGCCTGGCACAAAAAGGGGAAGCGGATTTCTCAAGAGTCAGCCGACATGAACACTCAGTTCGTGCTGTAGGGGGTGAGACAGACGGCGCATTGCTGGCGCAGGTATTTTCTCCACCTGAACACATTGGAGATGCAGGAGCATGTCATATTTTTGGCATAAATGTCTTATATTGTAAACACTTTTTTTGGTATTTCTTTGCCTCCTTTTAATTGATGGAGAATGTATTTAACTTGACTGGATCCTTCACTGTTCCCTGTTTTCTCTCCTCCCTTCCTCACTCCTCTCCCCCCCCCCCCAGGGGCCTGTTCGCAGGTTGTTCTGACCCAGTCGGGTCCCGAAGTGAAGCGGCCGGGGGAATCCACCCAGCTGAAATGCGCCGTGACCGGGTTTGTTCCGAACGACTGGTGGATGGATTGGGTCAGACAGCAGCCGGGAAAGGGACTGGAGTGGCTGGTGCACTATCATAAATCTTCAGTCACGAATTACTACTCCCCCACCATCCAGGGGCGGTTCACAGCCTCCAAGGACAGCACCAACTTCTACCTGCAAATGAGCAGCCTGAAAGCGGAGGACCCCGCCGTCTATTACTGTGCGAGGGACACTGACACACAATGAGGGGAAGCCGGTCTGGGCTCACACAAAGCCTCCCCGCTTTAGAGACTGGGGATTTGTCCACTGGCGAAGCCTTGTGCTGCCCTTCTGAACAGAGATGGGTTTTATCCTATCTCCGCAGCACTGACCCTTCTCCTCAGACAGTGACTCCAGAATAATTTCCAAAAATGTAGCCAACAAACAAACAAACAAACAGACAAACAAACAAACAAACAGATATATTCCGGAACATCTCTGCAAAGTCTGTTTCCGCACTCAGGCACCAAGTTACCCTGAGAACGCAATGGACAAAAAAGTAGCTCGCTCCTAATTGATAACTCTGACACCAACATTAAAGAAGGGGTAGAAGGCAAAGTGAGAGAGAGAGAGAGAGAGAGAGAAAGTGTCTTCGTATGTGTTTGACTAAGGACTTGGTTCATGGTTGGGTGCTGTGTTAACAGCAATAAACGAACAGCGGGAAACTTTACAAGGAAAGCGAAGAAGAGGATCAGGGACCTCTTAACTGATCAGAATTTCAGCAGTGTAAATATCGAGAAGGATTATTCTGTTTCTGGAGCAGACTTTATATATACACAGAGAATATGAAACAATACCTCCTCCCACCCCACTGTCCTGCTGGTAATAGCTTATCTAAAGTAATCGTCAGGTTAGGCCATTTCCAGCAGAAATCCAGGTTTTCTCACCCTCCACCCCCCCACACAAATTCACTCTCCTGCTGGTGATAGCCCATCCAAAGTGACAACTCTTTACACAATAAGAAAAGGAGTCCTTGTGGCACCTTAGAGACTAACCAATTTATTTGAGCATGAGCTTTCGTGAGCTACAGCTCACTTCATCAGATGTATCAGAACCTGGATTTGTGCAGGAAATGGCCTAACTTCATTATCATGCACATTGTGTAAAGAGTTGTCACTTTGGATGGGCTATCACCAGCAGGAGAGTGAATTTGTGTGGGGGGGGTGGAGGGTGAGAAAACCTGGATTTCTGCTGGAAATGGCCTAACCTGACGATTACTTTAGATAAGCTATTACCAGCAGGACAGTGGGGTGGGACGAGGTATTGTTTCATATTCTCTGTGTATATATAAAGTCTGCTGCAGTTTCCACGGTATGCATCTGATGAAGTGAGCTGTAGCTCACGAAAGCTCATGCTCAAATAAATTGGTTAGTCTCTAAGGTGCCACAAGGACTCCTTTTCTTTTTGCGAATACAGACTAACACGGCTGTTACTCTGAAATCTGTTTCTGGTGTTAGAGCAAAATGACAATGAGAAGTGACAATAACTCAAGTGGCGCCAAGGATCAGAAATGTAATTTATCCTCGAAAATACTTTCTTGCAAAGGGTTGACTAAAAATAAAACACCCAGATATTATCCAGAATACGAGCTTGGGTCATTTCTTCAAGGGGGTGCTGGTGGAGAACACACGGGTATGATACCTAAGGGAGGGGGAGAAGGGATATTCTCAGACAGTTACTGTCTTCTGACATAAATCCACTAACTAATGTCACCCAGAGTACGTTAATATCAGCCGAAAGGCTCTAATTTAACTCAATGCATTGCAATAAAACCCTTATTCACTATAAATGTATGTCTGACTGTACAGTAAATGCAGTACTTTTGCTAACAAGATGATAAATCTCTACCGAACACGGAATAGGATTTAAGAGATGGGGTGAGACAGTTAAAGGCCCAAATCCTACTGAATTTCGATGCCATTTTTGTTCTTAATTCCCTTGGGCTCTTTTGAAATCCCATCCAAAACCACAGGAGAAGGGGTAAAATTTCTCTTCTCGAGATATCCCTTCATTCCAAAGAAGGCGCTGTCTTGCACTTACATTTGACTGAGAATTTCAACGTCCTTTAAGAGTGTTAAATGACCAAATTCTATTTATTTAAACTGAGTTTGGGGGGTCCAAATACCTTAGGCTGTTTCACATTTCGCTGAGCTGAACTCACTGTCTCGGGGGGTAGGACTGGTTCCAAGGAAAGATCCCCAAGTGTAGACAGAGCACACACCCTGTCAGCTTTTATATTAATTCTGGGAAACCCCCATGCAAATCCCTGCCTGGAGGGCTCCTCTTTAAATACAAACTCCTGATTGGAGAAAGCTCAGTCTTCCCCCCAGACATCGAACTGCCTGGCCCTGGCTGCTGGGGACAGTTTTCACCTTCACTTAAGATGAAACTGCTACTGGTTTTCCTGTTCATGCTGGAGGCCTCTTCAGGTACGTGCCGAGTGCGGGGAGGGGTCAGGAGGGTTCCTTGCTGCAGTGACTGCAGAAGAGGAGATGTTCAAGCAGCCTAAAGGAATGAGATGCCCGGATCCCAATGCAACTCAGTGGCATTAGGGTGCCTCACTCCCTTAGTAGACGTCTCAGGGTGTTTAATTTTCTCATGGTTCCCGCTCCCAGGGGATAGGAACCTGTCTCACGGATTCATTTCTCTGTTTCCTTCCCAGGTGTCCTCTCTCAAGTGCAGCTGAAGGAAACGGGTCCGGGAGAGGCGAAACCGGGGAGTCCCCGACACTCACTTGTACCATCTCCGGAGACTCGGTTTCTAGCACCAGAGCCACCTGGGACTGGTTCCGGCAGCCGGCGGGGAAAAGGCCGGAATGGATGGGGTGCACATGGTACAGGTCTGGCAGGTGGTACACTGAGTCCCCCAGCTCTCTGCAGAGTCGAATGATCATCACACCAGACACTTCCATGAACCAGGTCTCCCTGGAGCTCCGCTCGCTGACAGCTGCAGACACCGCCGCCTGTTACTGCTCCGGGAGAGACACACAGTGACACGGAGCAAAGCAGGGACCAATCGAAAAAGGGGAAGCGGGTTTTCCACAGTGCAGTGAGGTACTGGCTCCCGTGACACCGGTAACAAGGCGGGGATTCTAGACCTCATTCTCCATGACCTTTACCATGTGTAGTCATTTACAATTTGCAACGGAAGGGGGGCGAATTAGTGACTCTAGCAATCGGTCAGTGACTCTGTTCCCATTGAGTTCTTTGAGGGTGGTGGGCATCTTAATTAGGGGAAATTCTCCTCTTGGAATAATATTATAAGGAACTTAGCGGTGTTCAAAGTACACATGCACACAAATTAACTTTATTTCTTCCAGGTGATGAAATATATGTCTGCCTCCTCCAAAAGAAAAAGTCAAAACGCCACAGTAAATAAATATATCTAGGACCTCCTGTAAAATCCTCTATGTGCCTCTGATTTTTCATTACACCTGTTATCCTACGAGATATAAAGAGTAATAGAGTGAAAGTACAATAAGCCACATTACCTCCAAAAGAGTTACTCCTCACTTACAAAAGGAGTACTTGTGGCACCTTAGAGACTAACAAATTTATTAGAGCATAAGCTTTCGTGAGCTACAGATCACTTCATCGCAAGCTTATGCTCTAACAAATTTGTTAGTCTCTAAGGTGCCACAAGTACTCCTTTTCTTTTTGTGAATACAGACTAACACGGCTGTTACTCTGAAACCCGTCTTCTGAGTTAGTAGATGAACACAATCTAATGAGAAAAATAATATTCTTTTTTAAAAAATAAAAAAATCTTTGCCCGAATGATATCATGTGACAAGGAGTTCCACCGGTAAATTGTGTGGAAAAGGATTCCCTTTATCCATTTTCAATTAGAAAAAAAAATAATTTCAGGCAAACATTCGCAGTAAAGATAATGTACTTGCATTTATATATAATGTTGAAGATCATGGACTAGATTTTCAAATATATGGAGATGCTCAAAGATGAAGATAGATGCCCAGTGGTATTTTCAAAAGCTCCTGAATTAGCCACCTAACTCCCGTGGAGGTGTTATGTTATATCCCCCGCACAATCCATTGGGCCCAGAGTCCTTCAAACCTGAAATGTATTTTCTCCTTCTGTTGTAAAATGAGGACAAGCCCCTGAGAGTGCACCCTCTTTTAACCTGAAATCTTGCCAGACACTTTCAGCTTTCGTCCCCACCCCCAATTGGGTGAAACAGGCCTGTATGGCCCTGCTTCAGTGGGTCCCTGTTTAAATACAAAACTCTGATTCTAGACACAACAATATCCATACAGGAATATCTCTTTCACAAAGTCTCCCACAATATCTGCAAATAAATATGAAATCCTTACAGACTTTTATCTTCTATTGGCCTTTCCTTCAGCAGGGAATGAATCATTTCTCTTTATAACTCTGTCTCTCATTCATGTGTTTTCTTTTATTCCATCTAGCCCAGCATCCTGTCTTCCTACAGTGGCCAGTGCCAGGTCCCCCAGAGGGAATCAACAGAACAGGGAATCATCAAGTGATCCATTCCCTGTCAATCATTCCCAGCTTCTGGCAAACAGAGGCTAGGGACATCATTCCTGCCCATCCTGGCTAATAGCCATTGATAGACCTATCTTCCATGAATTTATCTAGTTCTTTTTTGAACGCTGTTATGGTCTTGGCCTTCACAACATCCTGTGGCAAACAATTCCACAGGTTGACTGTGCATTGTGTGAAGAAATACTTCCTTTTGTTTGTTTTAAACCTGCTGCCTATTAATTTCAATTGGTGACCCCTAGTTCTTGTGTTATGAGGAGTAGTAAACAATACTTCCTTATCTACTTTCTCTACACCAGTCATGACTTAATAGACTTCAATCATATCTCCCTTAACCATCTCTTTTCCAAGTTGAAAAGTCCCAGTCTTATTAATTGCTCCTCATATGGAAGCCATTCCACACCTCTAATCATTTTTGTTGCCCTTTTCTGAACCTTTTCCAATTCTAATATATCTTTTTTGAGATGGGGCGACCACATCTGCACACAGTATTCAAGATGTGGGCGTACCATGGGCTTATGTATAGGCAAGATGATATTTTCTGTCCTATTATCTACCCCTTTCTCAATTATTCCCAGCATTCTGTTCACTTTTTTGACTGCTGCTGCACACTGAGTGAATGTTTTCAGAGAACCATCCACAATGACTACAACATCTCTTTCTTGAGCGGTAACAGCTAATTTAGACTCAAGCATTTTTTATGTATAGTTGGGATTATGTTTTCCAATGTGCATTACTTTGCATTTATCAACATTAAATTTCATCTGCCATTTTGTTGCCCAGTCACCCAGTTTTGAGAGATCCTTTTGTAGCTCTTCGCAGTCTGCCTGGGTCTTAACTATCTTTAGTCTCCCAGCAGATGTCCTCTCTGAAATCCAGTTGATCTAGTTGGGGCCAAGGATCAAGGGATCCTGCAATCATGGGAAAGTAGGTGTGGAAAGGCCATCAAATCCATCCACCCATATTCAACGGCAGGACCAAGTCCACCTTAGCTAGAGAATGGTGAAGAATTCTGGCTCATGTCTCACGAGCACTCAGAGTTATCATTTCCTTTGGATTTCTAAGCAACCTGCAATAATAATCTATATCACCCCCCACATGAGCCATTAACCCATTACTACTAGCTCAGCATTTTATATATGAGGACTACAGAAAGAACTCAGAAACAGGAATGGCCAGATTCAGTGAAACACACCACATATCCTGGAAAAAGCAAACAGCGTGATTTGAGGTGTGCAACTGCCAAGTTTTATTTTTACTATTAAATAATTGACTAAAAGAAAGAAAGAAAGAAAGAAAGAAAGAAAGAAAGAAAGAAAGAAAGAAAGAAAGAAAGAAAGAAATTATGCCCCAACCTTATCTGGAAAAATCTCTTGTAGAGTAAGTGTCGTGTGTTTAATCAGTAGGGGGCACGGTCGCTACAAAGAAATTGACTAAGTAAAGAACCACCAGGAGAGTAAATAGATCAATGTTCTCTCAAAAGGGTTTTGGGAGCCAGACCATTGGCATGAACAAGACTGAGTTGTTTGGGTGTTCATATCTCTCGTGCATTTTCCTGAATTTCTTCACCCTTCACTTAGATCCTCCTCCACCTTTGTCTAGAGCAAGTTACAAATGACAGCAAGTTAAGTGGTGCACATTCCTTACAGATGTGCTCAGGGGCAAACACCACGGACATTGCTCTTCCCAGCAGTGGTAGTAGCTGCTTTTCATCAGCTCTAAAAGCTCTTCTTAAGGAGAGGTAAGAATCATTAGCCCCTTTTTTTTACAGATGGGAAACTGAGGTACAAGGAGGAGAAGGGACCTGCCCACTGTCACCCAGCAGACCAGGGCAAAGCCAGGAACCGAATCCAAGTCTCCGGAGTCCCGGTCTAATGCGCCATCCTAACAGACCAGACAGCTTCGCCTCTATAGCATCATCAGCATCACCATGGCTTGTGCTCTGCTGAAGGTCAGACTAGATGGTCCTAATAGACCTTTCTGGTAATAACAACAATAATAAACTGTGTTCCCTCCCCCTTGACTCACCCAGGACTCCAGGCATCTCATATTCATATCAGGGTTAAAGATGTAGGGCCTTACCAGGCGACTGACTCGCTTTGACTATGTATCTGTGCAGCGCCTAGCACATGGGGGCTATGAACTTGCTTTCGGTTCTAGGACATACCTCGATAATAATGTGTGTCATCCACATGAACCATTAACTGATGACTATTAGGCAGGTGCCACATTTATGAGGAGGACAGAGAGAACCAATTTCCTCCTGCTTTGCATGAGAGGGCGGGGTATGCAAATGATTATTTCGCTTCCTCTTAAGAATAGATTAGGTCCGTTCTTTACTTCAGCGGTCCCTGCAAAAGTCAAATCTGTGTCATTCCCTCTGGATCTTCGTGCCTGTTCCTAGCTGATTTCCAGAAGGGAAGATGAAAACTTTGCTTCTCTCTCTCCTTCTCTCTGCTATTGCAGCATGTAAGTACCGAGGAGGGAGCAGTCTCCCGTCTCTACCGATCCCGCTGCTGGTCATCTCTCTGACTGAGATTTCCCCTTGCTCTTTGCAGGTGTCCGTTCCCAGGTTAAACTGCTGCAGACCGGAGCAGTCCAGGTGAAGCCCTCACAGACCCTGAGACTCACCTGCTCAGTCTCTGGATTCTCTCTCACGTCTAGCGGGAATGCAGTGAGCTGGGTTCGACAGGCCCCGGGGAAAGGCCTGGAGTGGTTATCCATTGTGTACTGGGATGATGACAAGCGCTACCACGAATCCCTCAAAAACCGATTGACCATCTCCAGGGACACCTCTAAAAGCGAGGTGTATCTGGAAATGAGAGGCATGGAAGCCGGAGACAGCGGCACCTATTACTGCGCCAGGAGAGACACAGTGACCCAGAGCACAGCAGGGACTGGTACAAAAAGGGGAAGCGGATTCTGAGCTGTGCAGTGAGGCCAGATTAACTCAGAGCAAGGAGGTTCCCCCAGCCAAACTCCCTATAAATGAAAAGAAAATACAGAGTAGGAGAAAACAGCTGCTTAATTTTTTCCCTCTCAACTTGATACTGCAGAAAGAGGAATCTCGAGATTCAATGACACGCACCAGAGCTCCTGGAAAAATCAATCAGCTTAATTGAATACATATAACTTCCAAGCGTTTCACAGTTAAACACGTAAATACATCCAGTCGTTACCAAATGCCATAGAGATTGTATTGTATTGCTGATTAAGTATTGTATAACTTTTAAACCAAACTTTGTACTTTTGGATAATTTAAGCATTATGTCAAGATGTACAAACACTATTTCCTCAACCCGTAGATTATATAATTTTAACATTAGGTTTAATACAATTTTTAATCTGTATCCCCTTTCTAGGGGCCCTTTCTGAAGTAAAGTTCGTTCAGTCTGGTCCTGGAATCATGAAGTCCTCAGAATCTCTCCATCTGACTTGAACCGTCTCCGGTTTCTCCATTGCCAGTAGCGGTTATGCTTGGCCCTGGATCCGACAGGCTCCTGGCAAAGGGCTGGAATGACTGGGCTAGATCCGGCTCCATCCCCTCCCTCCCTTCCCTGCAGAGCCGAATTTCCATCAGCACCGACAATTCCAGCAAGGAGCTATACCTGCGGCTCCGCTAGCTGACAACTGCAGACACCTATTACAGTGTGTGAGGGAGTGGGATTGTTCTTAATGTTTCCTCTGAATAGTGTGGGGGTGCCTCAGTTTCCCCTAGGCAGTTCTTAAGTAGCTAGGTGGTGGGGTAAGGGTGTATGATCATTGCAGAGCCCTAGAGGGCAGGTGTGTGCAGGGGTCTGGACACAGAGAATGGCGGACACCCTGTTTCCTGGCAACTGATGGCCTGGGCCCTTCCCCCCTGCAAAGTGAGAGCTAAAGGGTTGGAGAACAGAGGAATCAGGTGACCTCCTGGCCCAGGAAAGGGACAACGCCCAGAGGAGGAGGGGCTGGAGGGAGTTTCAGTTTGGGGCTGGCTGGAGACATAGAGTGAAGGGCAGACATGGTTGTCTAGCTCACTGGCCCCAAAATGGACCCAGCTGAGGGGTCCTGTTCTCTGTACCTACAAGCTCTGTTTTAGACCATGTCCCTGTCGTCTAATAAACCTCTGTTTTACTGGCTGGCTGAGAGTCATGTCTAACTGCGGAGCTGGGGGGCAGGACCCTCTGGCTTCCCTAGGAGCCCCGCCTGAGTGGACTGGGTGTGGGAAGAACAGGGAGGGGCAGAGGATGCTGAATGCTCCGAGGTCAGACCCAGGAAGGTGGAAGCCGGTGAGCTGTGTGTCCTGAAGACAGGCTGCTCATAGAAAGGAGGCTTCCCCATAGTCCTGCCTGGCTTCATGGGGAGCAGTTCCAGAGCATCTCCCAGGGACTCTGTGACACTGTGCTAGTCAGTGACATGGTGACACTGAGACCAGCAGGGACCTGTACAGAAAGGGGAAGCAGATTTTAAATGGTGCAGCTGATAGTCACATGCACAGCCAACCAAAACAAAAACACTTTATACATTGACCATTTAATTGTCTTTGAAAGAGAGAAAAATTAGGCAATTGTGCCCACCTCTATTCAGAACGTCTTTGCAAAGACCATTTCCCTTGCCCTTGGTTTTCCATGTCACTCTGATCTTTTCACCCCTCCTCTGGATCCCTGTTCTCTGTCTATGGCATCAACCTCAAGCTCCTTGTCTTCGTGGAAAGCGTCTTTCTTAAGATTTTCCCAGCAATGGGCAGTGGCGATACATGAAGAGCTATTAAAACCGCCCAGGGGAAGTCCGAGAAATAAAATGAATTTTGGGGGTTTAAAGGATTTGTGGATCCCGGACTGTCACTTTATATTCGTCACAGCTGCAAGGCAGAGCCCCTCAGAAGACCGAGTCCGCGAGCAGACGAATTTTCATGGGCTGGGAAGAAAAAGAACCTCGAACATATAGAAACCCAACAAAACCCGGATTCAAAAGCAGCCTTGCCAGTGCTTCGCGCTCCGCCCGCTGAAGAATATTTGTCTTTTCTCCGCATTTACCGCGCCTCCTGGTCCAGCACGGAGGAGCGGCACCATCCAAAAGAACCAAGCCTATGTTACCTGCTTATGCGCTGCAATTCTCACAGCTGCCATGTGGCGGCAGTGTTGAATTGATAATTAACCAGAAACCTTGAAATGAGCTGTAGCTCACGAAAGCTTATGCTCAAATAAATTTGTTAGTCTCTAAGGCGCCACAAGTCCTCCTGTTCTTTTTGCTGAATCCTTCAGGAACTTTCCTGAAATGGGAATAGATTCATGTTACTCGGATAGGGTGTCTCTGAGAGTGGGGGGTGAGTTTTTCCCAAGGGCTGAGGAAACGTCTGGAAATTTGTTTACATTATTTTAATTTCCCCAGACTTTTTACCTCCTGGTTTCCGCTGGGTATCTAATATGCTGCAGCTAGAGAAGCCCCATGTGGACTTTTGTGCTTACCCAAAGTTTGTATTCCCTAACTCCAGAAACATTCTGTTCCCCCTTAAAAGATACTGGTGTTCTTACGAACTAGGGGTGGGGTTTTCAAAGGCGCCTAAGAGAGATAGGGCCCACATGCCATCCAAATCCAATGGGAACTGGATGTCTCATTTCCTTGGGTTTGTCTGAAAACCCCTGTCTGGAAGCTTCTCTCTTCATACAGTCTATGAGAACAATTTCTGTGAGTGGAAGAAAGCAATTCAAATGAAAAGAAATACTTCAAGTAGTTGTTTTAAAAGTACTATCCATCGACATGGATGTTACTGGAAATTACTTAAACAATGTGAGTACCGGGTAGGTGCTGCTGTGTATGTGTCTGCGTTGGGCGAGTGTGTGCTTTGTGCGGGTGTTGTCAATGTCTGTGCTCTATGTTTGTGCGAGGTTGGTCTGGCGTGTCCATCTGTATAGCAGGGTTGTGGTGCGGGTGCTGTGTGTGTGGCTCTTGTTGCTGTTTTTGGGATGCAGCTGCCTGTGTTTTGTGAGCATGTGTGCTGCCTGGAGGGGTGTGTGTCTGTGTGTCTCCGTGTTGGGGTGACCCTGTGTGTTTGTTGGGGAAAACTGAAAGCGAGAGATGGAGAGAGTCTAACTACTTTCTTTAAAACCAATGTTAGCCTGAGCGTTTGTTTTGACTGTAGCCTAGCAACTGAGTTAATGGGATTTGGTCACTTATGGCCGGATTTTGAAAATAGTATATGGGAGGCGAGATTTCCAAGTGCTTCTCCCTAAGTGAGTCAGCGAAAAGTCATTGGAGCACATGCTCAAGAACAAGAACTGACTCCAGCTGAAGTTCTGCTCCAAATATTACAATTAAATTACAACTTCCTCAGTTCAGATCAGTTCTGGTGTCCACTAAAGTCCATGGCAGCAGTTCCTGTGAGGTTAGTGGATGCTGGATCAGACCACAGGTCATGGGTCACGTCCACCTGACACGATCTTCATCTGTAGGGAAGGAGTAACCCAGTAATCTCCTTTCCTCTCTTCTATACCCTGTGTGCTGAAACTTCATGTGAATTGCTTGTTGGGGCTTTCTTCTCAAAAAGAAACTACTCACTCTACTCCGATTCGGTCCCCCTCCTGTAGCTCAACTGGAGATTTCTTTTCTAGCGGCCTCCTCCGAAACCCAACTGGAGATTTGCCCCAGAGAAAGTGTCCTTGCTAGAGACGATGATGTCTTTATGCATTTTCCTTCTCCTCCTGGCTGCCCCTTCATGTAGGTAATTATCTTAAGACAGAAAGTAAAACCTTGATGTTCCCACTTCAGTATTAAAGTGCGCTGAAATTCTTATTATTTTCCATTTTTCCAGGTGTCCTCTCAGAGATTCAGCTGGTGGAGTCCGGCCCGGGAGCGGTGAAGCCCAGAGAGACCTTCAAACTCACTGTGCTGTGTCTGGTTACTCCATTTCCAGTGGGTACTGGTGGCCCTGGATCCGGCAGTCCCCTGGCAAAGCGCTGAGATGGATGGCAGAGATGGATGGAGATGGGAGCATATCCTCTGCCCAGTCTCTTAAAAACAGATTAGCCATCTCTGTATATGTTTCCAAAAATGAATCCATCTCTTCTATTACTGAGCTCCCTGACAGCTGCAGATACGCCGTGTATTACTGTGCCAGAGGGTGACATAGTGAAACAGAGGAAATAAAAAATTGAAGTGTTTCGATACAGTGCAGCGAGGCTGATTGAGTGCAAGGACCTGCCACTCCCCAAACGAGTAAATAGGAAGGCAAGGGACACCTGAGTGGAACAAAATAGTCACCTTCCTGCAGAAGAAAGGAGAGAAGTCACTCCCAATGGGTAGGGCAGCTAACTGGGAGCCAGAAGGCCTGTGTTTTTGTCTAGGCTTGGCACTAAACGTCAGGAGCCCTGGATCCCAGTTCTGATGTGTATATGTACATGGGGATATTCAGGAAAATCCCCCTTTAATGCAATTCAGGCCATTTTTCTTCTGAATGAGACCATCCACCCGGAAGGATTTAATGCACCTTCACGTCACATCTTTAGTTAATTAATCTTAAACTTTTCTGGGTTATATCATGTAGACAAGACCCTAGGCTCTTCTGAAAATCTCACTTTAACTTCCTAAGGGACTCGGATGTTTTGGAAAATCCCACCCTAAACTGACTATACGAATGGGACTGAGATGCATTCAACACAGGATACAGTCTGGGATGTTCAAAGCCTAGGGGAATTAGATGCCAACTGCCCTTAGAAGTGAGTTCCCTTGTGCTCCATTCACACCCCCTCCAATTATTCTTTTTTTATCTCCTTATTCCCCTCCCACTGGAAAAGTCCCATTCATTTCAAAGGGCCCAATGTCAAGTCTTCGAAATACTTAGCATGATTCTCCTCTCACATACACAGGAGTAAATCCGGACCAACACCATTAAGGTCCAGGCAGTTACACTGTTGCAAAACTGGTGTGCCATAACCATACAGCTAAGGTTTCAGAGTAGCAGCCGTGCTAGTCTGTATTCACAAAAAGAAAAGGAGTACTTGTGGCATCTTAGAGACTAACAAATTTATTTGAGCATAAGCTTTCGTGAGCTACAGCTCACTTCATCGGATCCGATTAAGTGAGCTGTAGCTCACGAAAGCTTATGCTCAAATAAATTTGTTTGTCTCTAAGGTGCCACAAGTCCTCCTTTTCTTTTTGCATGCAGCTAAGGGTAGCCTAAAATTCCTCCTTACCTGTAAGAGGTTAAGAAGCTCAAATAACCAGGTTGGCACCTGACCAAAGGGACCAATGGGGAAAGAAGATACTTTCAAATCTTGTGGGTGGGGCGGGGAGGGGGGGAGAAGATTTGATGGTGTGTTCTCTGGGGAAAGCAGAGAAGCATCAGGTCAAAAAACCCTCCTTCTCCTATAACCCATCCTGTACAAGTCTCTGATATTACAAAAAGAGTAAGTAAATAAGGCAAGGCGCGTTAGATTACCTTTTGTTTTCAACTTGTGAATTTTCCCTTTGCTACAGGGAGGTTTATCCCAGTTTTTTGTAACTTTAAAGTTTTGCCTAGAGGTGAATCCTCTGTGTTTTAAATCTGATTACCCTGTAAAGTATTTACCATCCTGATTTTACAGAGGTGATTCTTTTACCTTTTTCTCTTTAAATAAAATCCTTCTTTTAAGAACCTGACTGATTTTTCCATTGTTCCAAGACCCAGGGATTTGGGTCTTTGATCATTTTGTAACCAATTGGTTAGGATATTATTCTCAAACCTCCCCAGGAAAGGGGGTGTAAGGGCTTCCGGGGGGGGATTGCTGGGGGAAGAGGAACTCCAAGTGGTCCTTTCCCCTGGTTCTGTTAAATCACTTGGTGGCGGCAGCGTTACTTAAACCCAAGGTACAAGGGAGAATTTGTGCCTGGGGAGTTTTTAACCTAAGCTGGTAGAAATAAGCTTAGGGGGTCTTTCATGTGGGTCCCCATGTCTGTACCCTAGAGTTCAGAGTAGGGAGAAATCCCTGACATGGTGTATGCAAGAGAAGAACCAGCCCCTTTATATTTTGCTTTTCATTTTTCCATGTACATTTTTCTCCTGTGTTTGAGGATCATTTTTAAAGTTTAGGCCTGAAATTTTCTAAGCCACCTAAAGGGTTTGGACACTCACTGGTTTTCAGAAGGAATTGAGCATTCAGAGCCTCAATGCAGCTTTGGGGATCTCAACTTTTTTTTAGTCCTTGTCAGGGGAAGGATGTTCTGGTGCTGAGTACACTAGCCTGAGACACTGAAGAACAGGATCACATTTCATGGGATGAGGGCCAGGAGACCTTCCTTTCATTCTGTACTGTGCTGAAGACTGAGTAAGAAACTTGAGGCCAGATTTTTTAAGGTTTGTAGGTATCCAGAGAGATTTTTCAAAAGGCCCCTAACTCCCATAGGTTTTAAAAGATATTAGTCTGCTCCATGCTTCCTCAAATACCATTAGGTGCCTGTCTGCTTCTTTAGTTGACTAAATACTTTTGAAAAGCTGGTCCAGATGTTTTCTCTGTATTTAGGCACCTAAAGATGGAGGTAGGAGCTTAGGTATTTTGAAAAGCCTGCAAGTTGCCTATCTTCATGTTCAGGAAACTAAATAGCCTTAAAATCTGGTCCTTTGTGCCTAGTTTTACCTATCTGCATGAGGGTAATGTTATTTCTCTACCTCACAGAGATGTCGTAAGATGAAATACATTAAAGACTCTGATGAGCTCAGATACTACAGTCATGAGGGTATATAAGTTCTATAGGTAAAAAGCCACATTCTCATTCACTGCAATAAACCAGAATTCATGTCCAGTTTTTACTTCTTTCTGGTGTGGAACACTGGGTGAAATTAACTTCTGTGTAGAGGGCTAGTAAAAGTCCTGTGCATCTGTCATAAATATAAAGGGGAGGGTAACCATCTTTCTGTGTACAGTGCTATAAAATCCCTCCTGGCCAGAGGCAAACCCTTTCACCTGTAAAGGGTTAAGAAGCTAAGGTAACCTGGCTGGCACCTGACCCAAAATGACCAATGAGGGAACTAGATACTTTCAAATCTGGAGGGGGGGGGAAGGCTTTTGTCTGTCTGTGTGATACCTTTGCCAGGAACAGATCAAGGATGCAAGCCCTCCAACTCCTGTAAAGTTAGTAATCTAGCTAGAAAATGTGTTTTCTTTGTTTTGTCTTGTAAATTCGCTGTGCTGGAGGGAATGTGTATTCCTGTGTTTGTGTCTTTTTGCAACTTAAGGTTTTGCCTAGAGGGATTCTCTGTGTTTTGATTCTGACTGCCTGTGAGATTATCTTCCATTCTGATCTTACAGAGTGCTTCTTTTATCTTTGTTTTGTTCTTCTAATAAAGTTCTGTTTTTTTAAGAATCTGATTGGGTTTTTAGGGTCCTAAGAAACCCAAGCTGGTCTGTACTCAACTTGTTTATTCTCAAGCCTCCCCAGGAAAGGGGGTGTAAGGGCTTGGGGGGATAGCTGGGGGAAAAGGAACTCCAAGTGGTCCTTTTCCCTGGTTCTTTGTAAAAGCGCTTGGTGGTAGCAGCATACCCTAGTCCAAGGGCAAAGATTTTGTGCCTTGGGAAAGTTTTTAACCTAAACTGGTAGAAATAAGCTTAGGGGGTCTTTCATGCGGGTCCCCACAGCTGTACCCCAGAGTTCAGAGTGGGGAAGGAACCTTGACAGCACCACTTAAGCTCTCAAAATAGGGGTAAAGGAATAAATACTCTGCTGAATTAAGTGGACACAATTCCAGTGAATTTTTCCCCATGTGAATTGTGCTGTCCCTCTGCACAGGAGTCAGTGTCACCCATTGAGAGGTACACCACAAGGAGCTGAGATTCTGGAAGAATTTACCCACCTGCCTAGCCTCATTGGTGTGCTATACACCATCTGTGAAACCTGTATGCAAAAATCACTTCCTCCAGGTTTCCTCTTTAAAGAGAAACTCCAGAACCTGAGTCTGTCCCAAGGAAATGAGCTGGTGATTAGTAGCAGAGAAGTCTCTCCAGAAAAGAAAAAATATGAAACTATTATTGTTCTGTATTTCCATCTCAACCTTCCACATGGGTGAGTATTTGGAGGTTGACTGTGGGAAATAATTACTTGGGCTGGGTTTCAGGGAATTAGGTGTCCAGGTCCCATTCAGTCTCAGTGGGACCTTGGGTGTGTGTCTTTGAGAAAACAAGCCTTGATTGCTGGTTTATTACCTATTCCATTAATGCATTTCCCTCTCTTGCCAGGCCCCATCTTGGGGTTTAAGATGACCCAGTCTGGTTTGGGAGAGGCAAAGGTCTCAGGGTCCCTCAGTCTGACCTGTGCTGTCTCAGATTCTGCCCTCTCTACTGGTAAAGACTGGTGGCATTGGCTCAGGCAGCCTCCAGGAAAAGGGCTGGTGTGGCTGGCATTGATAGACAGATATGGGAACACCCACTATTTCCCTGACATTAAAAATCGAGCCACCATCTCTGTGGACCCTTCCAAGAACGAGTTTTACCTGCGAGTGGACAGCCTGAGTCCACAAGACACGGCAACATACTACTGTGCGAGGAGCACCTACCAGATGCAGAAACCACCGTGATACATGCGAGCACAAAAACAGGCCTCAGCCTGAGCCCCCAGAGGCCATCCTTTTTTCAGTTGCAAGCCTTTCAGACCCCAGCACTAAGCCACATAGGGTTCTCTAAATCTTATGTGAAATCATGGGGATTTAAGATCCTAAATCCTAAAGCCACTTTTGAGAAATGAGGCCTGGGTTCCTAGTTCACTGAGTGCTTCTGAAATTTTTACCCTGCGTCATTTTTGAAAATGGGATTTAGGCTTCTAATTTATGAGATGCTTTTCAGAATTTTACCTTACATTTATTTATTTATGGGCAATCTGTTGAAAGAGACCCATTTCCATCAACAGATTCACTAGTTACTTCAAAATCTGTTGCTTCCAGCGGGCTAGATTACTTGTTAAAACCGAGGTGCTGCAGAATGCGCTGCTAGGTCCAACAACTGAAAGGAACAGAAAAGAAAAGAAAAGAAAAGAAAAGAAAAGAAAAGAAAAGAAATTATGTGTGTTTAAATATATAAATAATTCTCTTCTGGTATAAATGAACAGAACTCTGGTAACTTCTATGCCAGTGAATTTCTTTCTAGGTGGGTCACAGACCATATATGTGTTTAAGTTAACAGAAATTAATGCAAGAGAGGAAGCAGTCATACCTGAAAGGGAAAGACACACAGGTGTTTTTTGCTCAATTCCAAGACAGTAAAAATGGGCTATTTATATGACTTCCACCTGCATGTGGACCACAGGAAAAAACCCATTCATTCTCTCTCTCTCTCTGCTTCCCTCTCCCTCCCTCCCCCAATTCCTCTCTCTCTCTTGCTCTGTCAAGGTTCCCTCCACCTCCAACCTTGTATTTTGCAAAATTAATCCTAAATTACAGGAGAATTGTACTGTGGCTCCCCCAATGCACATTCCTTGAGACATTTGTACCTTCAGACTCTCCCATTATCTTAAAAGCATGAAGATCTCTAAATGACTACAGTAGTGCTTGACTTCCCCAGGGGCACAGTGGAGTTAGGTGCCAGGTTTCTGTGAGAACCCCAGCCTGAAATAATTTAATGTTCAGTATCTTTGAAAATCTTACTCTATGTGACATTCCCCATGTCACAAATAAAGTCCGTGTTTCAGTCGGGGAAGGGAAGCTTCGTAACTCCCTTTTCCAACCACTTGATCCTACTCTCCCCTAAGTGTTAGGAATAGAACCCAGGAGTGGTAACTTCCAGCCCTTTCTGCTTTACCTGTGAGACATCAATCTGCTCCCAAACCTGGGATAGAACCCAGGGAGTCCTGCATACAAAGCTCCTCTTCTGTAAGCCACTGGCCCCAATTCCCTTCCGAGATCTGGGACAGAACCCAGGAGTCCTGACTCTCAGATTCTCAAACACTCTACACTCTGCTATCTTCGTAGATTTGGATAAGGAACCCAGGACTCCTGTCTCCAAGTCGCCACTTAGATCCCACTCTCCTACCGGATCTTTAAAGATAAGCCTGGATGCCTGACTTCAAGCTCCCCTGCTCTAACACACTAGACTACACTCCCTTTCCAAAAGTGAAAATAGAACACAGGAGACTCCAGCCCCCCCTTGTCTAATCGCTGACCTCTCTGACTTCCCTTTAAATTCATTTCCTGAGCTGCACAGATGCTTCCCCTAAAGAACAGAAGGGGGAGGAGAGATGTAGCGACAAAATAACCACTGGGTTGTTTTTATATCTGTCACTGAAGCAAGTAAGTATACGTCATGCAAATCAGCCATTTGGCTTTCTCCTTTAAATAAGAAACCCCCAGAGCAGTGGTTCTCAAACTTTTGTTCTGGTGACCCCTTTCACACAGCAAGCCTCTGAGTGCAACCCCCTTATAAATTGAAAACACATTTTTATATATTTAACACCATTATAAATGCTGGAGGCGAAGTGGGGTTCGGGGTGAAGGCTGGCAGCTGGCGACGCCCCATGTAATAACCTCACAACCCCCTGAGGGGTCCTGACTCCCAGTTTGAGAACCCCTGCCCCAGAGGTCTTTGTCCATCTGAATCTTGAATGGATGGCGGCATTCTTGTTAAATCTTCCTGCAAAAGAAAGATGAAAGCACTGATCATTTCCCTTGGCCTACTCATACTGTGGCCATGTGAGTTTTGATAGGAGGCAGTGGGACATAGTTATTTGTCTTACACCATCTTTCTGTGTGATGGATTCCTTCTTTCTTGTGTGTGGTTGCTTGTGCTTTGAATTCTCCTCCCCTTTTCTTCCCAGGTGTCCTTTCTCAGGTGCAATTGAGACAGCCATGAAAAGCAGATTCTGAAACCCTCAGGGTCACACTGGCTGACCTGTGAAGTGGCTGATGTCCCCATCACTGATTCTTATGACTGGGGATGTGTCTGTCGGACTTGACAGAGCCCGCTGGAATGGATTGGACACACCCTTCCCCATCATTTCAAAACCGATTACTCATATCTAGGGACAAGTCCAGAAATTAGTATTATCTCTTGTTGAATGCACTGACCACTGAAGACACCACCATTTATTATTATGCTGCAAATAAATACTACGGCCTCTCTGGTGCAGTAATACGTGGTGGTGTCTGCAGCTCCCAGGGAGGCCAGCTGCAGGGAGAACCGGTTCTTGGAGGAATCAGGGGAGATGGTGATTCGACTCTGGAAGGATGAGCCGTAGTTTGTGTACCAGGTGGAACTGCAGTAATATCTCCATCCCAGCCACTCCAGCCCTTTTCCAGGAGGCTGCCGGACCCAGTGCCAGCCGTGACCACTAGTGATGGACTGACCCGAGTCAGTGCAGGTCAGCGTGAGGGTCTCTCCGGGCTTCACCGCTCCAGGGCCGGATTGGATCAGCTGGATCCAGGCATGGTCACCTGCAAAAGGAGGAAATTTCACGAATTATAATGCTGTTCCGAGGACTGACCGGGGTCTCCCCCTGCTCTGCTGAAGTCAAAGGGCATTTCTCCCTCCAGTACAAGAGAAGTAGGATTTTTCCTATCTGCCTCGCACAGACACTCACCAGAATGGGTGGCTAAGAGGAAAAGGAAGGTGAAGAAGGAGTCCATGATGGTCTGAATTAATTAACAGACTTCCCAGTATCCGGGACTGGGCAGTTCAGTGTTTGGGGAGAGACTGAGGCACCTGGAAACAGGAGTTTGTATTTAAACAGGAACCTCCCCGGCAATGTTCCCTCTAATTTTTGACAGGCCCTGTGCGCAAAAAATTTCTTCTGTGCAAATGTTTGTGTGCTTGGTGTTTTGCCGTGTGCTCGGGATTTAGGATTTGTGTGCATGCTCAGAGCTTAGAGGGAACAGTCCCCCCTGGGTAGGGATTTGCATGCAGGTTTCACCCGGCGGGGAGGGGAGATGAAAGGGGCCTACAGGGAGCTTGTTCGAGGCTAAATGAGGGAAACAGACTGAGGTGCTGCAGCTGCTGCCCTGCGGGGAACAGGGGAGAATTGACTGGCTGATAGATTAGGTCTGGTGTCAGGTGGAGGGAGGATGGGTGAGTTTATCTCCCTGGGGCCTGGCCATTGTCATCAGTCAAAACTCAGGATTTGATCTGTCTGGGAGATGAGGCTCTCAGATCAGCTTCAGAGGCAGAAAATAAAGACGTTTATTCAGGGGAACTTGGAAATAACCTTAAATATGGTTAATTTAGGGCTGGCTTCTGCTCCCAATGAAATCACTGATGAAACTGCCAGGGACCAGTCATGCCCACAGTGACGGGGATGACAAGGATCTAAAAAGAAAAGGAGTACTTGTGGCACCTTAGAGACTAACCAATTTATCTGAGCATAAGCTTTCGTGAGCTACAGCTCACTCCATCGGATGTATGCATCTGATGAAGTGAGCTGTAGCTCACGAAAACTTATGCTCAAATAAATTGGTTAGTCTCTAAGGTGCCACAAGTCCTCCTTTTCTTTTTGCGAATACAGACTAACAACGCTGTTACTCTGAAAAAAGGATCTAAAATAATCCCACAGATATCAGTGCTGTTGTGCTGGATTTGTACCAGTGTAAATGAGAGTGGAATCTCGTTTTCACTGACGAGATAACAGCAGGATTGGACCAGATGGAGAACTGCTCTGATTCCAGTAGAGCTGGGTGGGAAAATGGGTTGTCCCTCTCCCCGAAAGCAATGACTTTTCTTCAAGAAAAGAAAAGACAAGACACTGACAAGTAAACATTTTCAATTATCACCAACCTTAAAATTATTTTTTGGCCAAAACCCAACATTTTTGCAGCCAAATACCCTGCCCGGTTACACAGCCCTGAGAGAGCCACTGAACAAAGGAGCTAAAGAGCTCGAGTGGTTTCAGCTCCTTTTCAAGGGTGATATGGGAGTGTCTGATCTTTATGCAAATCTGACAGTCACGGTCCCCGTTTAAATAGCATCTCCTGAGTTCTCATGGGACCCGCCTGCCCAGGGGCTAAAGTGAATTTCATTCTTTGCCCTTTTTTCTCACCTTTTCAAGAAGATGGAAAAGGCATTGTCACTTCTGGTTTTACTCACTCTCTCGCCCTGTAAGTCAGGAGGAGAAATCCGGGGGGAAATGATCAAACCCTGAGGAAGAGCGGTCAGGATTTAACTGAAACATTTCCTGTCTTTGCAGGTGCCCGGTCCCAAATCCAGCTGGCCCAGTCCAGGCCGGGTGTGGTGAAGCCTGGAGAGACCCTCACACAGACCTGCGCCGTGTCTGGTTACACCATTTCTTCTGGCTACGACTGGGGCTGGATCCGGCAGTCTCCTGGGAAAGGCTTAGAATATATGGGGTATATATACGGACCTAGCCAGGGCACCAGCTATGCCCCGGCTTTCCAGAGCCGAATCACCATAGCCATAGATTCCTCCAAGAACCAGTTTTCCCTGCAGCTCCGCTCGCTGACGGCTGCAGACACCGGCACCTATTACTGCACCAGAGACACGGTGATACGGAGCAGAGCAGGACCCATACAGAAAGGGGAAGCGGTTTCTGTACAGACATGCGGGGCATTTAATGCTGTCATTTTCTCTTGAGAGACAGAGGCATGAATTGAGAAGGAGAGAGAATGGCTAAGAGTCAGGATTTCATAAAGTTCATACAAGGAAATGATACTCTAATATTACATAAGAACATGAGAACGGCCCTACTGGGTCAGACCAAAGGTCCATCTAGCCCAGTATCCTGTCTGCCGACAGTGGTCAATGCCAGGTGCCCCAGAGGCAGTGAACCCAACAAGTCATGATCAAGTGCTGAAAACAATGCCATTTTTCACTGCAGGACTATGGTTTAAACAAGGAAATCACTGGCAAACCCCAACTCTCACCGTGTTCTCTTGTCCCCAGCTGCTTCCCCACCCCAGTTTACAACACTCACTAGATGGACTCTACATGGATCCAGGATGGGGGGTTATCAGGGATCTGGAACAGCTGCATATGTGGCCAGATTAATAAAACTGGGACTTTTCAGCTTGGAAAAGAGACAGCTAAGGGGGGATGTGACAGAGGCCTATAAAACCCTGACTGCTGTGGAGAAAGTGAATAAGGAAGTGTTATTTACTCCTTCCCATAACAGAAGAACCAGGGGTCACAAAATCAAACTAATAGGCAGCAGGTTTAAAACAAACTAAGAAAGTATTTATTCACACAGCGCACAGTCAATCTGTGGAACTCTTTGTCAGAGGATGTTGTGAAGCCCAAGACAATAACAAGGTTGAAAAAAGAACTAGATAAATTCATGGAGGACAGGTCCATCGGTGGCTATTAGCCAGGATTGCAGGGACGGTGTCCCCAGCCTTTGCTTACCAGAAGCTGGGAATGGGTGACAGGGGATGGATCACTTGATGATGACTTGTTCTGTTCATTCCCTCTGGGGCACCTGGCATTGGCCACTGTCAGAAGACAGGACACTGGGCTAGATGGAGATTTGGTCTGACCCAGTCTGGCTGTTCTTGTGTTCTTATGTTCTTAAGAAGCCTGGAGGATTTAGGAACCAGAATCTCACTGGATTTCACTGGCAGCTGGAGGCTTAGCCCCCTACCTGTCTCTGTTCTTCTCTGTCCCTTGTCGCTGGAGTGTGTCAGCAACTCACAACCATTCCTGGATTTCACCCTCTCACTCTGCACATGAAGCAAGGAAGTCTCATTAACCCCATTTTACAGACGAGGAACTGAGGCCCAGAGTCACAAAAGCAGAGATTATCCAACCCGCCTAGGGAATTTGGGCACCCACCACCCACCAACACGAGTGGGAATTGCACACGCAGAGCCCCCAGGCAGATTTACCCAAAGGCAACAAGGAGCGAGTTGGTGATTTCGGGACTGACCCTGCAACTCCTATCCTCTGTCCTAGGGCCCCAGGTGAATCACCAGACCAATACACAGCTGTGCTAAGCTGACCATGCGGTCTCTGTGGGGTGTAAAGGGGACCCCTGTCCGAAGGGAACATTGCCATGTACTGAGTGCTCACCCCCCTGCTAGCTCTTATAGCCACCCCGGGGAACCCGCATGCAAATCCCTGACCTGGGGGGTTCCTCTTTAAATACAAACCACTTGTTCTAGGAGCCTCAGTCTCTCCCCAGACACAGAACGGCCCTGTCCTGCCCACTGGGGAGTGTCTCCATTAGGCATCACAATGATACTGTCACTGCTCTGCTCCCTTGTCCTACTCACTGCCCCATCAGGTGAGTATTTCATGGGACACTTAGAAACACCAATGTGGAAATGCACCAGGGAGATTCAGCCCTGTTTTCTCTTCCCCCAGGTGTCTTCTCCCAGGTACAGCTGGTCCAGTCTGGCCCGGGGAAGGTGAAGCCCGGAGAGACCCTCAGTGTTACCTGTAAGGTCTCAGGTCTCTCAGTGAGCGCCAACTATTGGAGCTGGCTCCGGCAGCCCCCTGGGAAAGGGCTGGAGTGGATGGGACGCATCCAGAGCACTGCAGAGGGAGGCAACACAGCTTACAACTCAGCTTTCGGTAACCGGATCACTGTCACCAGGGACACCGCGAAGGACGAAGTCTATCTCCAGCTCCGCTCGCTGACAGCTGCAGACACCGCCACCTACTACTGCACCCGGCAGACACAGTGACAGAGCAGAGCACGGCCTGGCTCAAAAAGGGGAAGCGGGTTCCGTGCAGACACTCAAGACCCTTTCACACAAACTTCCCTGCCCGAAGCAGAGTCAGGCATAGACTGGGGGGTGGGATTTATATTCAGACGGTGGGGGAGGAGGAAAACTTCTATCCGCTCACGTCCCTGCAAGAGACACACTCAGGCGCTGGCCTATTCCTACTCAACTCCACTTGTTTGGAGGAGTCAGTGGCACTAATGTGCAAGTGTAGGTTCACACATTCACACTCACACACACACACATTGTCACACTCACACCCACCACACACTCACTCACTCACACACTCTCTCACACACAGGGCAGGCTGGAATCCTTCCCGCAGCGGGCAGGACTCACACAGCAAACTGTGTGTCTCTTTGAAAATCGACTCGGACGTGAAGCACTCCATTTCCCTCTACTGCATCGCCCCACCCTTTGGCTCCCCAGTCATGCGGCCCTGTTCGGTTAATACCAACACAAGCTGCGTTTTCTGGCCACCTCCAGCACCACTGCCTTTTATTAAAGTCAATTGCCTCTCTCTGCTGTGTGCTGCCAGACCTTCTTCCCCTGCAGCTTGACCTCCTGCCCCATCAGATCTGACACAAGCAGGAGAGACTCATTTCCACTCACAGCACCCGTGCTCTGTCTATATTTACTCTATCTCCCCAGCACGTTCTGTAGCGGGCCCTGTTCGAATGGGGAGACACCAATGGACTTCACTGCACAAGGTCACCCTGTAAGACGGGAAGAGCGTGTGTGACCCTCCCAAGTGTGCGACAGCACTCCCCGGAGAGAGCTCTTCCTGGTACTTTATCCCCTTGGGGTGGCACCTGCATGGTGATCCCTGTCCCAGTGGGGCCCTGTTCTTTGACCCTCCAACCCACCCTCTCACAGCCACCTCCTCTCGTTACATGTGTGCTCAGCTGAAAGAACTACCTCTCTGTGGTGTAAAGGGGACACCTGTCCCAGAGGGGACATGGCCATGTACTGAGCCATGTACCCCATCTTATACCCACCCTGGGGAACCTGCATGCAAATCCCTGCCCTGGGAGATTCCTGTTAAATACAAACCACTGGTTCTAGGAGGCTCAGTCTCTCCCCAGACACAGAACTGCCCAGTCCTGCCCGCTGGGGGTGTTTCCATTAACCATCACCATGACACTGTCACAGCTCTGCTCCCTTTCCCTACTCGCCACCCCATCAGGTGAGTGTTTCATGGGACTGTGAGAAACACTGAGGTGGGGAAAGCAGCGGTTCCAAGAGAATCAGCTCTGCTTTCTCCTTCCCCCAAGGTGTCCTTTCTCAGGTGTAGCTGGTCCAGACAGGCCAGGGAGCAGTGAAGCCCGGATACACCCTCACACTGACCTACACTTTCTCGGGTTACTCCATCACTAGCGGTTCCGGCTGGCACTGGGTCCAGCAGCCTCCCGGGAAAGGTTTGGAATGGCTGGGACTGGGATATTACAGCGGTTCCACAAGGAACATGAACTGAGGCTCATCTTTCCAGAGCCGAATCACCATCTCCACAGATTCCTGGAAGAACCAGGTCTCCCTGCAGCTCCGCTCGCTGACAGCCGCAGAAACCGCCACCTGTTACTGTGCCAGAGAGACAGTGACACAGAGCAAAGCAGGGAGCCACAGGAAAGGGGGAAGTGGAGCCTGCACCGACATTCAGGCCTCTACAACACATCCGATGAAGTGAGCTGTAGCTCACAAAAGCTTATGCTCAAATAAATTGGTTAGTCTCTAAGGTGCCACAAGTACTCCTTTTCTTTTTGCGAATACAGACTAACATGGCTGCTACTCTGAAACCTACAACGCTTTTATTTATCTGTCTAGAAAAGCAGGAGACCCACCTTTCCGGTAGATGGCAGTAAAGGGACAGCCACTTGCAGGGGGTGAAAATTCATGAGGACAGAGGAAGAAACCAGTGAAGAGTGATCGCTTCATCAAAACGTGTCTGCACACAGGTAATTAACTACTGACTGTTCATTCCAGGCCATGTAAATTCTGCCTCTGGACGTCCTCATCCCATCCTTCTGCTAAAAGCAAACAGGACTAGCCTGGGGGCAACACATGCACCACGATATTGTATCCCTTCAGGAAAGAGTTTGGCCTGAAACAGTCAAAGTTCACAGGGATTTAGTCACACTAAAATAAATTTAAAAGTTCTCTGCCATGGTCTCCCCGTTGGCAGCCACATTCATCCACACACCAAACCCAGTGTCATTCCCTCCAACACACCCAGAAAGGGTACATGCTCCAGTACCGCCCCTGAAAGCAAGGCTCATTCACTCCAGTCACACCCACACACACACACCCTCGTCTGGAGTCTCTATTCCCTTTCCAGCTGGGGATATTTATTGACTTCCCAGCCATTATTTTTTTCTCTCTCCTTCTCCTTATCTATCAATGTCTGTTAATAATGCCCACTCCACTACCATCCTATCTGAGTATTTTACAATCCATAACATACCCCCACAACACTTCTAGGAGATCGGTTAGTCCATTTTGGGAACTGAGGCCTGGAAATCTTATGATCGTGTACTGTTCTATCTTTGGTAATTGTATGGCTTCCATCACCGCAGTATCTGACCTCACAATCTTATTAATATATTTCTCCTGACCACATACCTGTGAGGCGGGGGTGGTGTTATTCCCATTTGACAGAGGATGAAGTGAGACCCAGCCAGACTAAGTGACTTGCTCAGGGACACACAGAGACTGTGTGGCAGAGAAGGAAAAAGAAGTGAAGGCCTTGTCTACACAGCACTTCCAAGTTGGAGAGCATTGGAGAGCATCAGCCCTGGGCTCTATAACTCTCCAGGTGTCCACACTAGCAAGGCACTTAGAGGGCCTGTTCTCTGCAGCTGGAGCACCCCTAGTAATCCACCTCCATGAGAAGCATAGAGCTTGCTGCACCCAGGCTGAAGCACCGGGGTGTCAGTGTGGACAACTTGTTGCATTACTGCATTGTGATTGGCCTCCAGAAACGTCCCATAATCCCTTGAAGTCAAATGACTGCTCTGGTCATTGTCTGGAACTCGGCCGCAGGCATGGGGCTATCCCCTTTCAAAGCTCCGTGTCTGGCAGCTGGCTGCTTCTCTGCCCCGGGACACAAAGCAGCAAGACAGCCTGCTGACACTCTGCCCCCAAAACATAATGTCTGTCCCCCCACATACACACAACACACTCCCTGTCACACTCACCCCCCACCCCACCCCCCATTTGAAAAGCAGCTGGCAATCTCTTCGGATGCCCATGGAACAATGGGATTGGGAATCCTGCATCGCCTGACGCTGTGCCTGCCCCATTAGGCATTGCAAACCCTTTCCAGTGCAGGCCGCATCCACTTGCACACTGGGATGGCTACCACAATGCACGGCTCTCTGTGGCGTTGCACGAGCTGCTAACGTAGACATGCTCCAGGGTCACAAGGAGCAAGTGTGACCACACAGCAGCAGCGCTTTCCCTGCAGCGCTCTACATCTGTATAGACATAGCCAAGGACAGTAATGCGGACTATTCCCGCAGGCGGGTGGAAAGGACCATACACATCATATAAATGATCTATTATGCAGCCATCACTAGGGTCGCCACAGCGAAGGTTACACCAGGGACTTGGTTCGAAGCTGAATAATGAGTCTGGGCTAAAGCCCCCATACAGTCAGTTCAGCTGCAAAACTGATGTGTCAGTTCAGGGGCTGGGATGCAGATCGTGGTGCCAATTCGAGGTTATTTCACCTAGCGATTCCCGGCAATAACCCCTGCCCCCAGCCAAAGTGACCCGCGCTGGCATGGAAGATCTCTGAGCCTATTTAAAGTTGTACAAACCCTTCTGCCAACGTGTTGTCATGGAGAAGAAGAGCAGTGGCTAAAGCCCACCACAAACTGAGCCCCTTGTCCTGGGAAATATTAGAGTGAGAGTCTAGGGGATCTGAACCTCAAGTTCCCCTTTAATAACATAACAGAGGGAGCTAACTGCCCACCTAGCTCCGGTACTTGTTCGTCCAATCAACAATCAATAACGAATAAGCAACCATCAATAATCCAAACCTGCTGAGTCTGGGACACATCGGGGAAAGTGTCTGGGGCTTTGAAACAGGAAAAGGTGCTAAATAACTGACCTTCCTGGACCCAGAATTCGAGCTCTTCAGGCCCTCCTTTGTTTACACGAATCAGTGGACACCAGAAACTGATGGGGGGGGGGAGATGAGCGTTTAAATTCCATTAATTATGGGTGTTTGCAATTTCCTCTTCTTCAGTCCACTAGCCAAGCATTTATCCGTCTCTGTGTGTCTCTGTCTAACCCACTGCCTCTGTCTGTCCAATGTGGACACAGAGAGGCAGAGCCGCGCCCGGCCTTTTTATCAGCTCTCTCGCTCTCTCCTTCCTGGGGCGCTCCCACGTTATGCAAATCCCCGCTCCGGGCTCTGGGTTGAAGTAGCGGCCCCGGGGCGCTCAGACCCGCCGTGTCCCCCAGGCGCTGAGCTGCCCCTTGCGAGCGCTTTGTTGTCCCCGCCTAGCGCACAATGAACTCTCTGCTCTTCCCCCTGCTCCTCCTGGCTCTGGCCCCGGGTGAGTGGCTGCGGGAGGCTGCGGGAGGCCGCGCTGATTTGGGGCGGGGGGGAGAGAAGGTGGGTTTGAATCTGACCGATCCCTGCTTTTCCCAGGTGTCCTGTCCCAGCTCCGGCTCCAGGAGTCCGGCCCGGGGGTGGTGAAGCCCGGAGAGACCCTCACACTCACCTGCACCGTCACCGGGGGCACCGTCACCAGCAGCTACTGGTGGAACTGGGTACGGCAGGCTCCGGGCCGAGGGCTCGAGTGGATGGGATACTGGAGCGGGGGTACAAGCTACAACCCGTCTCTCCAAGGCCGAATCACCATCACCGTGGATTCTTCCAACACCAAGTATTATCTGCGGCTGGGCTCGCTGACAGCTGCAGACACCGGCACCTATTACTGCGCCAGACACAGTGACCCGGAGCACAGCAGGGACCCGTACAAAAAGGGGAAGCGGATTCAAAGCAGAGCAGAGAGGCCAGTTCAGCAGGGAGTGCTGAGTGCAGACCCGTCCCCTGCACACACACGGACCCTGGCAGGTTTCAGTCCCTCCGGCAGGGAGCAGCAGGAACACACCCACCCACCAACACACAGAAGATGTGTGAATGTGAAACCCCTGCTTAGAAATCACTATTCCCAGGACATAAAATCACACAACCCTAGGACTGGAAGGGACCTGGAGAGGTCTCTGGTCCAGACAGCAGAACTCACGGCAAGACTAAGTATTATCTAGACCAACCCTGACAGGTGTTTTTTTAACCTGCTCTTAAAAACCTCCAATGATGGAGACTCCACAACCTCCCTGGGCAGTTTATTCCAGTGCCCAACCACCCTGACAGCTCGGAAGTTTTTTCCTAATGTCCAACCTATACCGCCCTTCGCGCACCAGAAGACAAGACAAGATTTCTCTCAGATGTTGCTGAATTATGTCATTCTTAATCTAATGAAATGATGTCTTTACAATACATTGAAATAAGTGTGTAACTATTGACAGAGAGTGAGAAAAAAGATTAAAGAAAAGGTAGTGTAATACAAATCTGTGTGTGTGTTTGTTTCCCGTTTTCCCCACCACGTTGGCTGACGTTCTCCCAGCAGAAGTTTCAGCCACACACGCTGCAGCTCCTCTTCCAGCGGGTAAATCGGCACCAAAGAGTCGAGACTTCGGTGTTGTCATCAAATCTCTCACACATTTACGTAGGGAGCAGGAGCTTCAACCCGCTCGCTGCTTCTCCCCTGTCCATACAGCCCGCCCCCCGCCAGCCAGCCCCTTTCATCTCCCATCCCCGCTGGGTGACACCCGCATACAAATCCCTGCCCCGCGGGTTCCTGGTTAAATACAAACCCCTGGTTCTAGGAGCCTCAATCTCTCCCCAGACACAGAACTGCCCGGTCCTGCCCGCTGGGAAGTTTCCCTCCTTGCAAGACAACGAGAATGACATTTCTGTTGCTTTTCCTTTCCCTATTCTCTGCTCCCAGCTGTAAGTGTCCTGGTGGGGGTGGGGGTAGTGGAAGCCGGAACAGACCCATCGATTCATTCCTCTCTTTGTTTCCCTTTCCCCAGGTGTCCTCTCTCAGGTGCAGCCGGTCCAGTCCGCCCCGGGGCAGTGAATCCCAGAGAGACCCTCACCCTGACCTGCGCTGTCGCAGGGTTCTCCATCACTACTCAGCATTATCCTGGGACTGGCTCCGGCAGCCCCCGGGAACAGGGCTGGAGTGCCTGGGAGAGATTTATACCTATAACGGGGGTACAAGCTGTCCAAGGCCGAGTCACCATCTCTGGAGACACCGCCGAGAACCAGGTCTCCTTGCAGCTCCGCTCGCTGACAGCCGCGGACACCGCCGCCTATTACTAAGCCAGGAGACACCGTGAGATGGCCCAGATTGCTGTGACTCCCAACGGGCTTTCATGACAAAATTTAAGTAAAATTTAAGATACTTTTTCAAGAGAATAGGGAGGGGGGAGGGGGCGAGAGGAGACAGTCTCCCAGTTCAGCTTCCCTGAAACAGACACACACACTGACCTAGGCTCACTCAGCTTTGGCTGTCTGGGGAGTGGGGACAGCAACGAGGCCAGAGAACATGAGGAGACTCACACACGCCGGCGAGCGCGACACGATTCCATCCTTCCAGCAGAAAGCCCCAGTCACACAATGAACCGCTGTATTTGAAACCCGACTGCAGACTGTATTTCTCTTGTCTATTTCTCACCATTGTGCGCCCACAATCCCAGCCCTTCTTCTAATGAAGCCCAGAAGCTGCATCTTCCCCGGATTCCGAGTTCCCTCCACTTTCACTAAAACGGTTTGTCAGTCTCTGGTACCTAAAACCAGCCTCCCTATCCCTGCAGCTGCGGCCCCTTCCCCATCCGCAATTCCCGGAGAGTCGCTTTTCTATTGGCAGTGTCTCTGCCTTGACTATGTTTATTTTAAATGCTCAGCATATTTTGCAATAGCCAGTTCTCCAGTGGAGAGACACCTGCTGACTTCAAGGGACTTTTGCTCACACGAAATTAAGGGGGTGCGTGACTTCCCCTCCACCAGACACCACGGCCTAGCCAGACGTCTCTCTAATGGTTTATCTCCGTTTGGTGACCCTTGCCCCATGGAGTTCTCTTCCCTGCCAGTCCAGGCCCCCGCCGTCTGGACCTGCCTTCCTACTCCCACACAGCCTCCTGTCCTTCCATCTGTCCTGAGCTGGGCACAGTGCCTCTCTGTGCTGTAAAGGGGACACCTTTCCCCAAGATAGGAGACATGGTCATGTACTGAGCGCTCACCCCCTGTCATCTCTTATACCCGCCCTGGGGAACCCGCATGCAAATCCCTGCCCTGGGGGGCTCCTGTTTAAATACAGACCCCTGATTCTAGGAGCCTCAGTCTCTCCCCAGACACAGAACTGCCCGGTCCTGCCCGCTGGGGAGTTTCCCTCACTGCATGAAACCGAGAATGAAATCTCTGTTGCTTTTCCATTCCCTGTTCTCTGCCCACAGCTGTGAGTGTCTCTGGGAAAGGAGGGACATTAGGGACCGATCATTAAATTCGTTCCGTGATTCATTCAACCCTCCCTGTTTCCCTTTCCCCAAGCGTCCTCTCCCCGGTGCAGCTGGTCCAGTCCGGCCCGTGCGTGGTGAAGCCGGGAGCGACCCTCAGTGTCACCTGTCTCTGATGTCTCCGTCAGCAGCTACTGTTGGAAAGGGCTGGGGTGAATGGGGCGCATCCGGGATACTGCTAATGGGGGACCACAGAGTACAACTCGGCTCTCACACCTCGGGTCACCGTCACCAGGGACACTTCGAAAGACGAAGTTTGTCTCCAGCTCTGCTCGCTGACAGCTGCAGACACCGGGACCTATTACTGTGCCCGACACACAGTGACAGAAAAAGGGGCCTGGCAGAAAAAGGGGAAGCGGATTTCTAAATAGTCAGCCGACTTGAACACTCAATTCGTGCTCTAGTCTAGGGGGTGAGACAGGCAGGGCATTGCCGACAGTGGGGTCTCAGCTACCACCTCCGTTACTCCCCTACATCCCAGGCCCTGACACCGAGGAGTTTTAGACACTCCTCTTCCTCCTGTTTCGCACTGAAATGTACACCCAGGGATTCACCGAGGCGGGGGTGATGGTTTGGGCTACCTCGTATTTGGGGCATTTAACGGATACCATTTCGGGACCGATCTCCAGAAGATACTCAGCACCTGCACCTCTCATGGGCCTCAGCTGGAGCCTGGGGCGGGTGTCACCCCTGGGAAGCAGACTCTCTGTGTCTCAGGCTGGTCCCCAAATATCGAGACTCCCAAATTCAGAAACCACTTCAGGACACGTTGCCCCAAAGGAGTACATTTCACCCTCGCTCAGCACACACTGAGCTCTACCGGAAATCAATGGGAGCTGCAGGTGCCAAATACCTCCGAAAATCAGCCCCGAACGAAAATGTGTCCTGAGAGAAAAGATGCTTGAAGGTAAAGGAGCCGGACTCGGTTTTCAAAAGACTTGAGTTCCATTCTTGTGTCCGCCAGAGACTTGTTACAGCGTCCTTGAATAAGTCATCTGATCTGTCTCAAATGCTACACTAATAGGGACGTGTCGTTACAGTGTGTATGGTAACACCCATTGTTTCATGTTCTTTATGTATATAAATCTCCCCATTGTATTTTCCACTGAATGCATCCGATGAAGTGAGCTGTAGCTCAAGAAAGCTTATGCTCAAATAAATTTGTTAGTCTCTAAGGTGCCACAAGTACTCCTTTTCTTATTGCAGTCTATGTAGCCCTCAGCTCCATGATCTTGGTTGGAGACTGAAACGTCTTCTCTAAAATTAACAATAAGATCTCATTCATGAGTCACTGGGGGGAAAGGTCTGGGTAGACAAATTACCCCAAGGAACAGGATTTGATCTGGAAAAGGATCAGCACTGTCAGTGTGTAGCACAATAAAATAAAATTTATTTAGTATACTGTTTCAACAGTACCTTGCACCAGTTATGTTTTTAAAAAAAACTATAGAGGCTGAATGACGATAAATGTTGGAGAACTTGTGGTGAAAGAGGAGGGTTTTTTGCATATATGTAGACATGTCCAGTCACTACTGCTTATAGAATCGCAATCCATAAGCAGATATCACCAATTTTTGGATATCCATTACAAAATGATCCTCTAGAAGGTAAGGAATGATGTCCCTAGCCTCTGTTTGTCAGAGGGTGGAGATGTATGGCAGGAGAGAGATCACTTGATCATTACCTGTTAGGTTCCCTCCCTCTGGGGCACCTGGCATTGGCCACTGTCGGTAGAGAGGATACTGAGCTGGATGGACCTTTGGTCTGACCCAGTCTGGCCGTTCTTATGTTCTTATGAAATTCTCCTGCAACTTCCTAGTGGAAATGGTTGCAACAAACGATATGAAGAATTAATCTCTCATCTTATGGTAGCAGGTTGGCTATTGGTAGCCTCTCATTGGAAAAAAGAAAAACTGCCCCAACCATTGAGTAACGGTTCAAAAAAGATGCGAGGCTCAGGATTCGGTGATGGAGAAATTAACACACCATTTACCTAGACAGCAAACTAAATGGAGGACAGGTACATATTTAGATATCTGAATACTTTTTATTCAGTACTTAAAGTACATTCAACTGCAAAAACAAAACAAAACAAAACGAAACGAAAACAAAGACACGTCATTTTTTTAACATTAACATTCGATAGACATACCTGGGCTTTTAAACATGTGCATATAGAAATTTCACTTAATTTAATAAAATCACTAGAAGTGACAGGTGGTGTAATTATATTCACTCAGTAATGTGGTAACACCCTCGTAAATTGAAAGATCTGACGGCTGCATTCCTGTGGAATCTGTGTAATGTCTCTTCACTCAAAAGCCAACTGTTGCAATGGCTGCTTTGCTTTTGAGGTTTACACGGCAGGGATTTGTAAACTGCTGAAATAAAGAGTTTGTAGGAAAATAAGATTTCGCTGATATGATGCCACCGGGGCCCACACATTTTACAACTACTACGTGAGGTGGGAAGTCCATGTTTAACTTGGACTCCCCAGTTCACCAGACAGCAAGCCCAAGAGATACAGGCCTTCCAAATAGTTTATCCAACTAATTCTGGGCACAGCGGGTTCGCTGAGTCCCAGCCCAGGGCCCTCTCCTCCTTCTTGCTACCCTCACACAGCCTCCTCCTGTCATTACATGTGCCCGGTCATGCCCGCTGAGAATTCCCCTCCTTGTAAGAAAACGAGAATGAAATCTCTGTTGCTTTTCCTTTCCCTGTTCTCAGCCCCCAGCTGTGAGTGTCTAAGGGACAATGGGAAAAATAGGGACAGATCCATAGATTCGTTCAGTGAATAATTCAATCTTCTCTTTGTTTTCCTTTCCGAAGGTGTCCTCTCCCAGGTGCAGCTGGTCCAGTCCGGCCCAGGAGCTGTGAAGCCGGGAGGGACCCTGCGTATCACCTGTAAAGTTTCTGGTGTCTCTGTCAGTGACTACCATTGGAACTGGGTCCGGCAGCCCCCTGGGAAAGGGCTTCAGTGGATGGGGCTTATCCGGAGCTCTGCAGCAGGCGGGACCACAGAGTATAACTCGGTTTTCAAACCTCGTGTCACCATCACCAGGGACACCTCGAAGGACGAAGTTTATCTCCAGCTCCGCTCGCTGACAGCCAGAGACACCACCACTTATTACTATGCTCGATACACGGTGATACAGAGCAAAACAGGGCCTGGCCCAAAAAAGGGAAGCAGATTTCTAAACAGTCATCCAACTTTAGGATTCATTTTGTGCTCTAGGGCAGGGGTCTCAAACTCAAATGAGGAGCAGGGTGACATGATGACTAGTACATTAGCTGGAGGGCTGCACCATTGACCACTCACGCCAACCCCGCCCCCTACCCGGCCCCGCCCCCACTCCACCCCTTCTGTGAGGCCTCGCCTCTGCCCCGCCTCTTCCCACCCCTTCCCTGCCCCCATTCCAACCCCTTCCCTGAAATCCCCACCCCAACTCTGCCCCCTCCCTGCCCCCAGGGGCTGCAGGAGGGGTGCAGGGTGCGGCAGGCAGCTCAGGGCAGGGGGTTGGGGTGCAGGAAGGGTGCGGGGTGCAGCAGGGCGCTCAGGGCAGGGCGTCGGGTTGCAGGAGGGGTGTGGGGTGCGGCAGGGGGCTCAGGGCAGGGGGTTCGTCTGCAGGAGGGGTTCGGGTGGCCGTCCGGTCCGGCGCACACCGGGGGCAGGGCACGCTCTCTGTCTGCCTGCCCTGCCCCCGCGCCAGACCCGGAAGCGGCAGGGACCTGGGGGATGGGGTGCACAGGGCTCTGTGTGTTGCCCTGGCGGCTCCTCGGGGTACCTCCCCCGAAGCTCCCATTGGCCGGGAACGGGAAACCGCGGCCAATGGGAGCTTCGGGGGAGGTACCTGGCGGAGCGGCTAGGGCAACACACAGGCCCCTGCCCGCCCCCCGCCCCCTCCAAACCCCGGCAGCTTCCGGGAGCAGCGTGAGGACAGGGAGGGCAGGAAGGCAGGGAGCCTGCCCTGCCCACGGTGCGCTCAGTGCCGGAGCCGCTCTAAGTAAATGCTGGGGGGGCGGGGCGCGGGGATCTGGCGGTCCGCAGAAAATAACCGCGCGGCAGCCTGTTTGAGACCCCTGCTCTCGGGGATGAGACAGACAGGGTATTGCCACCTCCAATTCTCCTCTATGTTCCACCTCTTCTCAGCCTCTCCCAGCAAGGAATTTCAAACACTCCGTTTCCTTGTGCTGCACCCAGGGATTCACGGAGGCAGGACCGATGGTTTGGGCTACCTCATTTTTTGACACTTTAGCCAGAGACACTTTGGGTGTAATCTCTGGAAGATGCTCAATACTTGACTCTCTCACGGGTCTCAGTTGGAGCTGTGGGCGGGTGTCACCCCTGGGAACCAGGTTCGTCGTGTCTCGAATTGGGACACAAAGAGGGAGATTCCCAAACTCACCAGAAGCCTCTTTTAGCAGAAGTGGTGGAAAGGGAACAAATGTCAGACTCCCCCAAGCGCACCCCAGCTGAGGTCAAACAAAGGAAGCTGCAGGTGCCCAACGCCTCTGAATATCAGTCCCCAAATTTCAACTTTTTGTTAGAGGAAGAGCGGTTTTACCTTAAAGGTGCTGGGCTCGGTTTAAGAAGATTTGGGTTCAGTTCTCATCTGTGCCTGAGGCTCCGTGAGTGACCTTGGGGGATTTACTTCATCTTTCCCTCTGCCTCAGTTCCCCTTCTGTACAACTAGGGACTTCCCTAGTTTGATCGAAAGCTCTTTGAGCAGGAACTTTCTCTCACTGTGAGTCTCTACAGCGCCCTGCACCATGGGACATGATCTTGGGTGATGCCTGTAATGGCTTTAGTAAAATTAATAGTAAAATCCCATATTTGATAGCTACGTCAGCTTGTGAGGTTATTGTTTAATGTTAATATAGAAATAAGCAACAGGGCACCATCCCAAGTCCTGTCACCAGTAGGATGACCAGACAGCAAGTGTGAAAAATCGGGAGGGGGATGGGGGTAATAGGCACCTATATAAGACAAAGCCCCAAATATCAGGACTGTCCCTATAAAATTGGGACATGTGGCCACCCTAGTCACCAGTGGTTTTCCACTCACCCACCACACTACAGTAGGGCTGGTCTAGGGAGCTCTTGCTGCTCTGGGGGGAAACAAGGGGCGGGGACAGGCAGGGAAACCGGCGCTCTTCGCGGAGAGGACTCTGGCGCTCATGGCTAGAAGTTGTGTCTGAGCCGTCAGGGCGAAAATCAGGAATTTCCCCTTCCCACCCGGACTTCTCATTCCCACCTCCGGGCAGCACTGACCCCGCCTTTCCATCAGCAGCAGCTGCAGCTTTGGGTGTCACCAGAAGGGTGCGCTGTGCCCGAGCAGAACGGAGTTCGACTGACCCCCAACCCAAAGCGATGAAAGCCCGGAGGGGCAGAGAGTTAATTCTACAGCAGCCTGTGTGGGAAACGCCAACAGTTCCCTTGGGGCCTGGCCGGTGGTTTGCAGGTTTTCAAGGTGTCAGGAGGGGGGAAAGGACTTGGGGGACGCAGTCTTTTTTGCAAAATGAAGCGCTCTGTGGTCATTTGATCTCTGAGGACCAACAATTTTAAAATCACAAATATGCACGAGAAATGTATGGTGATGGGTGCCAGGAGAGAGAGAGAGAGAGAGAGAGAGAGTATGGCGACAGACAGACAGACAGACAGACAGACAGATAGATAGATAGATAGATAGATAGATAGATAAAAAAACGCAAAGTGGACACAAATTAGAGACTGACTGAACAGCAGTAGCTAGAGATCGCACTTTCTATGAACTTCTATTTAAGTGCGGTGGCGGGGGTGTGATGTTTATGCAAATCTCAGCTCCAGGTTCCCCCATAAAGCGGCAAACCCTGGCTTCTCACACTCCTCTTGGCTGCCAGGGAACTGGATTTCCTTTGTTTGAGTCTCATCCTCAAAGATGAAATCTTTGTTATCTCCTCTGTTGTTGCTGTCGGTCTGGCTCTGTGAGTGTCTAGGGGAGGCGGTGAGGAAATGATCGCCGAGCCCTTAGGGTAGTCACGATCTAACTCTAATTTCCGTACGTGTCCTGTCTGTTACCCAGCTGGTCCACTTCGGCCGAAGAGCGGTGAAGCCTGGAGACACCCGCACACTGACCTGCGCTGTCTCCGGGACCTCCATTAGCAGCGATAACGGCTGGCACTGGATCCGGCAGCGTCCCGGGACAGGGCTGAAGTCAGGATGGGATGGCTGTATCCATACGGCGTGAGCACAGGCTACGCCCCATTTCTCCAAGGCCGAGTCTCCATCTCTGCAGACACCGCCAAGAACCAGGTCCCCCTGTAGCTCCGCCCGCTGACAGCTGCAGACCCCGCCACCTGTCCCTGCGCCAGACACACACACAGTGACACAGAGCAAAACATTCCTACAAAAAGGGGAAGTAGTTTCCACACACCCATTCAGGGTCCCTTGACAGCAATTTCTCCGGTAGTGGCTGAGGCACTGGGGATATTTATAGGAGGCGGAAGGGAATAAATTGTGTTTAGTCAACTTTGTTCTCTGTAAAGAGAGACATGGAGAAGGACTCATTCCACTCCAAAGCAGGAAGAAGTGATGAAGACACACACAAAGACACACACACTGACCATGTCTCCTTCCAGCCATCAGGAGTTCGGACTCACACAAGCCTATGCTCTTTGATGAGTGTCTACAAAATCTGGTACATGTCTCTAGTGTATCTCTCATTTCTGTGTCCAGGTAGTCACAATCCTCATTCTGACAAAGCTCGAAGCCGTATCTTCTCCGTGATGCCCAGTTGCCTCTCCTTTAATTCAGGCTGTTTGTCAGACAGATGTCTAAAATCAGGCTTTCTCACCCTGAAGTTGTGGCTCGTTCCCCACCAGACAACCTGTGGAACTCTTTGCCAGAGGATGCTCTGAAGACCAAGTCTATAAAACGGTTCAAAAAAGAACTAGAGAAGTTCATGGAGGATAGGTCCATCAATGGCTGTTAGCCAGGCCGGGCAGGGATGGTGTCCCTAGCCTCTGTTTGCCAGAGGCTGGGAATGGGCGACAGGGGACGGATCACTTGATGATTACCTGCCCTGTTCATTCCCTCTGGGGCACCTGGCACTGACCACTGTTGGAAGACAGGATACTCGGCTAGATGGGCCTTTGCTCTGGCCCTTCTTATGTTCAGGCATTCCTGAGAGAGTCTCAATTTTATTGATACTATCTGTGAATTGTTTGTATTTTAGGCCATTATTTGCCCGGCTTATTTTGCGGTAGCCACCTCTCCAGTGCACAGACAACCAGTGACTTCATTGGCTATTGGATCACACCTTAAGATCCAACAGACAAGTTCTACCTTGCTCGAGGTCTCCCTGCCGGTTTATCTCCATTGGGTGAAACCTCCATGCAAATCCCTGACCCAGAGGGTTCTGCAGACAGGGCCCACCATCCTATCCTCACAGAGCACCAGCTCCTGTCATTACATGTGCGCTGAGCTGAGCGCACGGTCTCTCTGGGGTGGAAGGGGGACCCCTGTCCCCGAGGGGACATCGCCATGTACTGAGCGCTCACCCCCGTCATCTTTTATACCCGTCCTGAGGAACCCGCATGCAAATCCCTGCCCCTGGGGGTTCCTGGTTAAATCCAAACCCCTGGTTCTAGGAGCCTCAGTCTCTCCCCAGACACAGAACTGCCTGGTCCTGCCGGCTGGGGAAGTTTCCCTAATTGCATGAAAACAAGAATGAAATCTCTGCTTCTTTTCCTTTCCCTGTTCTCCGCTCCCATCTGTGAGTGTCTGTGGGGCAGAAGGGGCATTTGGAACAGATCCATAGATTCTTTCGGTGGCTAATTCTTTCCTTGTATTTTTTCCCCAGGTGTCCTCTCTCAAGTGCAGCTGGTCCAGTCCGGCCCAGGAGCGGTGAAGCCCGGAGAGACCCTTACCCTGACCTGTGCTGTCTCCGGGTTCTCCATCACTACGCAGCATTACCATTGGCACTGGCTTCGGCAGCCCCCCGGGAAAGGGCTGGAGTGGATGGGGTATGTGTATCCATACAATAGCGGGGAGACAGGCTACGCCCCGTCTCTCCAAGGCCGAGTCACCATCTCTGCAGACACCTCCAAGAACCAGGTCTCCCTGCAGCTCCGCTCGCTGACGGCTGCAGACACCGCCGCCTGTTACTGCGTCAGGAGGAGAAATTACACAGTGCCACAGAGCAGAGCAGGGACTGGTACAGAAAGGAGAAGCTGTTTCCAGGCAGACATTGAGAGCCCTTTAATGCACCATGCATTGCATCAGCTCTCTGCCCCGTAGGAATGTAAAACGGAGTTTTATCTCTCGCTCGCTCTCTCCTGTGTTCCATCGACGTTCTGACACATTTCACTCAGGGCCCAGCGGTCAAATCTCAGTATAAAACCGCTCTGACAGGTGCGCATTGCCACATTTGGAGGTGAAACTATCAAAAATTTTAATCCGGGTTAGAACTGGCAAAGAGCCAGCCTTCCATTTATACCCAGAACTGGATTTGAATTCACTTCAGCTTGTTGGTGCGGAGCTGCTGGGAAAATCTGACCCAGGCCCTGACTGTCACCAGGGGAGCTGTGCGCTGAGAAATTGCTAAGCTCTGGCCCGCATTCAGGTGACTACATGGGACGGGAGCACAAACTTGTGTAGAACCCGGGTGGGTAGTGAACCCTGGAATAGGAGCGATTCAGAGAATGTGGTTCCTGGTGTGGGTTAGAAGGGGGAGAACATAGGAGCTCTCTCATGGCCAGGTGCGGGATCTCCCTGGAGAGTGGAGCAGACTGGGCCATGTAAAGTCTGAGTCTTCAGTCAGTTACATACTGCGGACTACGACCGCTCCGGGCCTATTTACCTAGACTTCACGGGCAGGGAAGTGGGACAAAAACCTCAAATGCTAGGGTGAGCTGTAATACCTGGTAGTCAGCAATTCTTTCTTATCTGCCTAGAGGGCAGCACGGTGAACACGAGCCGGTCCATCAAAAGAACCAAAGACTTGTGACCAGGGGGTTTAACAAAATCCCACATGCCTAGGAATTGCAACAGCCCAGAGCGAGCTCTGCAGACTGCTGGAGCCAAACTGGCGATTCCTGGGTGCCGGAGGCCACTTATCTCTAATAAACAAACACTGTGGATGGAAGAGTCTTGGGGTTTCTCTCCTGGCTGCCTTTAGGTGGGAATGTAGAGGAGACCGGGATGGGGGTAGGGATGGGGGAGGGGAGAGAGAGAGAAATAATATATTTGATATGTTAAGTCAGTGGTTCTCCAACCTTTTTACTGGTGACCCCTTTCACATAGCAAGCCTCTGACTGCGACCCCCCTTATAAATTAAAAACACGTTTTTATCTGTTTAACACCATTATAAATGCTGGAGGGAAAGCGGGGTTTGGGGTGCATGTTGACAGCTCGTGACAACCCCCCCCCCCCATGTAATAACCTCGCGACTCCCTGAGGGGTCGTGACCGCCAGTTTGACAACCCCTGTGTTAAGTGAAAGGGATTGAGGTGCAGGGTTAGTTAGATTAAAGAATGGGGTATAAATTAGGGCTGTCGAGATTAAAAATTAATTGCAATTAATCGTGCAATTAAAAAAAATTGTGATTAATCGCACGATTAATCATGCTTTTTAACAATAATAGAATAACTTTTGTTTTAAATATTTTTGGGTGTTTTCTAAATTTTCAAATATATTGATTTCAATTACAACAGAATACAAAGTGTACAGTGCTCACCTTATATTTATTTTTATTACAAATGTTTGCACTGCAAAAAAATGCTTTTTTCAATTCACTTAATACAAGTACTGTGGTGAAATCTCTTTATCATGAAAGTTGAACTTACAAATGCAGAATTATGTGCAAAACATAACTGCATTCAAAAATAAAACAATGTAAAGCTATAGCGCTTACAAGTTTACTCAGTCCCACTTCTTGTTCAGCCAATCACTCACACAAACTTGTTTGGTTACAATTTGCAGGAGATAATGCTGCGGGCTTCTTGTTTACAGTGTCACCTGAAAGTGAGAACAGGCATTCGCATGGCACCCTTGTAACTGGTGCTGCAAGATATTTATGTGTCAGACATGCTAAAGATTTTTATGTCCCTTCATGCTTCAACCGCCACTCCAGAGGACATGCCTCCATACCGATGTCGGGTTCTGCTCAATAACGATCCAAAGCAGTGCGGACTGGCCCATGTTCATTTTCGTCATCTGAGTTAGATGCCATCAGCAGGAGGTTGATTTTCTTTTTTGGTGGTTCTGGTTCTGCAGTTTCCACATCAGAGTGTTACTCTTTTTAGACTTCTGAAAGCATGCTCCACACCTCTTCCCTCTCAGATTTTGGAAGGCACTTCAGATTCTGAAACTTTGGGTTGAGTAGATATTTTTAGAAATCTCACATTGGTACCTTCTTTGCATTTTGTCAAATCTGCAGTGAAAGTGTTCTGAAAACTAACCATGCTGTGTCATTATCCCAGACAGCTATAACATACAATATATGGCAGAATGCGGGTAAAACAGAGCAGGAGCCATACAATTCTCCCCCAAGGAATTCAGTCAGAAATTTAATTAACACATTATTTTTTTAACTAGCATCATCAGCATGGAAGCATGTCCTCTGGAATGGTGGCCAAAGCATGAAGGGGCATAGGAATGTTTAGCATATCTGGCAGTTAATACCTTGCAATGCTAGCTACAAAAGTGCCATACAAATGCCTGTTCTCACTTTTTGGTGACACTGTAAATAAGAAGCAGGCAGCTGTATCTCACATCAATGTAAACAAACTTGTTTGTCTTAGCAATTGGCAGAACAAGAAGTAGGACTGAGCGGACTTGTAGGCTCTGAAGTTTTATATTGTTTTGTTTTTGAGTGCAGTGTTTTGGCTGCGTTTCCTTTTCATTATGACAGCTTTCCCAGGTGTGTATTTCTTCTGAAAAAAAAAAAAAAAACAATGGAGATATCCTTGGATTTAAATGATCTGTGGTAGTATTCGAATCAGAATTATTATCAGCAGCAGTAGTAAAAGAAGCAACAATTATATTAGCAGAAGCACAGTTAGTAAATATTGTTTTTGGTATCAGCATCTGGATTGTCAATGTGCTTTCACATCCTCAGGGGCTGGGGCTCAGGCTCAGCTTATGGAGTCCAGAGGAGACATTAAGAAGCCCGGGCAATCTCTGCACCTCACCTGTAAAGGCTCCGGCTTTGATTTCAGCCAGGTCGGGATGCACTGGGTCCGACAAGCTCCCGGGAAGGGACTGGAGTGGGTCTCTATGATTTTCTTCAATGGGAGTAAGGCATATTACACCGCTTCTGTCAAAGGGCGATTCTCCACCTCCAGGGACAACTCCCAAAACCTGGCTGATTTAGACATGAGCAGCCTGAAGCCAGAGGACACTGCCCGGTTACTGTGCAGCATCACAGTGAGTGAAACCCGGTCTAAGCTGAGACAAAAACCCATCCTCTGCAATGGGATGAGGTTGTTGCTCTTGGTAGGGCTCAAGGTCTGTGAGTTACAATGAGCCCAGTGAGGACAAAGGAAAGTGAACAAAGAAATCAGGCATTTAATGTCATGTTCTTTCTCAAGGTGAATTGCCAAGCAGCCCAGATAAGAATTCAGATCTTTAATCACAGACATTAATACGTTTATAAACACTCCTTCTGTCACACTCCAATGACCCCCTCCCTCAGGTCCATTGGGGAAGCAGAATAGTATTATATGATGCTAATGCTATTGCAAGCATCGCAAAGTATTTTGGGAAGGGTTAAAGGTGTGAGTGTGGAATGAATGGTTCCTTTGCAGGTTATGAGAGGCCAAGGGGCGGGGGAGAAGAAGAAAAGAGTAGTGAATGGGTTAACTCGACACTCCGCACTCCTGCAAGGCCCGAGGTAAGACTCTGACTCCAGTCAGCTCAAGGCCGCAGTGCACATCTGACTCTCAGCTGCCTGCCAAAAGAGGAGGACGGCTCAGATTCCACCCCAATCAGCCGTGAGAAAGGAGAGTTGCTGAACGAACTGCAGGGACCACGAAAAGGAGTGAGACAGCGAAGGCCAGCAAGGAAAAAACTTGACTGTCTCATGACCCTGAAGCTGGTATGTTTTGGGGAAAGCTGAAGATACCACAGAAGGCTGGTTGGAACTGGTACACTGAGCATGGGGAACAAAGGTCTCCGAAGGGGACGCTCCCAAGAGACCCCAGGACTTAAAAACCCTCCCAAGAGCAGAAGCAAGTTGGAGGTCACAGCGGGTCCCCGAACAACCTGTGCACAGGACAGAACTCCCGTCCACCCTTCCCCTTCTTCTTCCTACTGTGGAAGTATAACATTGTATAAGGGGACATGCTGGATACATTGTATATGAGAGGGCATGCAAAAACATGTTACAAAGTATCTGAGGGAGCACATGTAGGGACAGTTAGCTTTTGAATGGGGAAGCAATTAAGACAGAGCCAGCATGTCTAAGAAGCAGGCATCAGAATGGAAGGTGTGAAGGGCAAATAGTTAAGTTAACTGGAAGCTGTTAAAGGAGATTGTTAAGGGTGGCAGGTAATTGAAGATACGTGACTGGTCTCAGGGATCTCGAGGGGTGGTGACTAAAATCTTTTTCTTCTTTTGTCTGTAACTTCTCTGTAACTTGTTCTCCAAAAAACTGTATAAATTAAAAGACACAAGCCCCACTCGGGGGGCTCACTTCTAAATGTATTAGCAGAGCAGCTTTGCTAATAAAACAGAGTGGTCTGATAAATTGGGAGTCTGAGTCAAACTTTAACACTACATTACACCCAGGCCTGGCCAGGCTCGGGTAGTGCGTGTGTGAATATGAAAGTGGGTTAGGGTTTGGGGCACTAACGCTTTCTTCCTTCCTCTGAGTGACATGGGGAGCACCCATCACTCTCCACTGTTATTTTATTATTTTATCATTCTATTAATAAAGCTTCAAAATTTAGTCACTTGCTGTGTTCCGGTATCTCCCCCTGATCGATCCTGCAGTCTCAGATTGACCACCTGAGACCTTAGGCAGATTGGTAACAGAAATATGCCACATTTCCATCTCCACTCTCCAGACACACTGTTGCACCCCATTCCCCCCCCACCCCCCCAAATAGAGAAACACTGTGATGTTCTGGTTCAGTGTAGCATCCTATCCCATAGACCATGCTGCCTCCTTTGTGTGACTTTACACTCATTGATAGCACTGCTGGGGGGATATTCTAACAGAGTGACCCAATTCTGTTAGTGCTTAGAATGAATTCAGGGCCTAATGTTCAGGCTCACATTAGTGCAAATGGAATGGAGTGAGAATATGAATCTGAATGGAAGAGGAATATCCATGTGAACAGAAATGGGACTGTGAACATGAAAGAGAATAGGAACCTGAGTGTGCCTGGAAGTGGGAATGAGAGTGTGTGGTTGAACAGGAAGGGGAATATAAACAGGAATACCATTGTTAATAGGAATATCAGCTTGTTTGTGAATGAGTATGGAGATATTGAATGAGACATGGGTGACAGTGGGTGTCAAGGCTTAGTCCCCCCTCTGGCACTTCGAGTTCAGAAATTGGGGGCCCTCAAGGATTTTAAAAATTAATACTGGCCACTCCAGGTTTGTATTAAACTCCCAAGGTTACAGCTTCTCTCTGACTTTGGCTTGCTAAATGCTGCCACCATCCAAATGCAAAAAAAACAAAAAACAAAAAAAAAACCCTTGAACCCAGGAAGGAGCACCTGGGAATTCCTCCCTGTGAGATACCCTCAAGCCCTTTCACCCTGCTCCGTGGAAGAACTGAGAAACAAAACAAAGGAAATTAGCTGTTGCCACCAGCTAATTAAACAACATATGCACAAACCTCTTATTAAAAACAAAAAGGAAGAAAATATATCTGGAATTTAGGCTTTTGCTAGATTTTAAAAGAGCAATTCCAAAAATTAAACACCCAAAATAGATTTATTGGGGGTTCAGCTTAAAGTTTACAGGCAAACAAAAGCATCCAGGGTTAGCAAGGAGGAGATCCACAATCCAAAATAAAGAAATAAAGCTGATCACGTCTATTTAAACATTCCTAATTTACTTACACATTTGGAAAAAGAAAAGGAGTACTTGTGGCACCTTTGAGACTAACCAATTTATTTGAGCATAAGCTTTTGTGAGCTGTAGCTCACAAAAGCTTATTCTCAAATAAATTGGCTAGTCTCTAAGGTGCCACAAGTACTCCTTTTCTTTTTGTGAATACCGACTAACACGGCTGTTACTCTGAAACCTTACATATATGGGGGTTTCAAATAAGTAATTCTAGGTATGATCTGATGTCTTCCCATACCTGGCTTAAAACCTTACACACCATTCCTGCTTATAGCATTGCTGCTCCATGTCTCCTTCCCTGGAGAACAACAGACAAAGGGGAAGGTTTTTTTCCCCATTTTAAAATGTTCTTGCCTCCCATTGGCTCTTTTGGTCAGGTGCCCACTCCTTTTCCTTTACCTGGGGAACTTTGTTAACCCTTCACAGGTAAAGAAAGCAGAGAACAGCACCAAGAGGGATTTTATATCATTATATATATATAGCATTGAATTATAGCACAAACCTCCTGTCAGTTTTAACCCTTCCATTCCCGGGGAATGTGTCTCCCCTTCCTGCCAAGAGCCCTGCTGGGCCTGCGGTGCAGAGATCCCTTGCTTCATCTGTGAACTCCAATCCGGAGTGAGCAGGGATTTCCCTAGACCCCTCCTAGAGGGGGTGTACACCCCCCTGAATTTCCGCAGTACATCCCACCCCCAATTTTTGAATTAGTTACATGCAGTGTTGCCAATTTAGTGATTGTTTGGACATTGGAATTGAAATTAATACATTAATACAAACTTTAAAAGCAGATACAATGTATGATAAAATACATGTATCTGAAAAAGTGTAATAGATTTCAAAAGTATGAACATAGACTAGCTTCCTTATACAGCTGTTGTTCTTTATGACAATATCAGTGCATTCATTTTGGCAATGTTGCCAACCTAACAATTTAAAAGTATGATTTCTAAGCAAAGTCTAAATGAGCTCTCCCTGACAGCTAGTGATGAGCTGGGGGTTGGGGAAAATTAGGACTAGATTGTATTTACATTCACGCCTAATCTACCTAGGTATCCAGCAAACAGAGCTGTGTTGCCCAAGTGATAGATTATGGCTGACGTTGGATTACAAATCACTTGAATGCGGGGGTAATGAAATGTTGTTATTCTTATTGTCTGAGTAAAGGGCAGTAGAACTGTACTTGGCCTGTGCTGGTTGACAGCATCAAGAGAGGGGGTGGGGACAGGTGTTTTGCTTGATGGTCTGCCTGAGCCACAAGTAAGATTTGACCTGCCCCTCTCCACTGTTTAAAGACAGAGCTGATTAGGCTCCACAGATAGTCTTTTGGTTTGTTAAGTGATCACTACAGCTGAAATCACTGAAAATCAGGTCTAAGTGCTCAGACCTGTGGTGGGACAGTGTTTCTGTGGAAGAGACGGCCCAGCCTGCACCAGCAGCAAGGTTCCCCCACTGAGAGCTCAGCTGAAATCACTGAGAGCTGGTGGAATCTCAAGAGACCTACTCGCAGAGGTCACAGTGGCAGGTGGCAGCAGAAGGTGACGGCGCAGGGCCATTGGCAACAGAGCGATGGAGTGAACGGTGGCACAACAAACAGCAGTGGCCAGAGCGAACAGCGAGCAGCTGGAGGAATGAGCAAGGTGCCTTCTTGCCCCCCACCTGGGAGATGAACTCACCTGAAAGCACCTCTGAACTCTGAGTCACCACTGGGGACAACACCGGTGAGTGGGGTGCGGTGGAGGGAAAAGCGAGGGGCATGTTAAATAAACATTTGTTTGTTGGACTATATTTTGGTGACTTTGCTCCAGAATGCTAGATCTGTGACTGGGGATGGAAACGTATAGACATCTGCTTCCTAGTAGGCCAAGATTTTTAAAACGCATTATTTGCCAAGGTCGTTATCTCATATCGTTGCTATCTTGAGAGGACATTATGTCGGAGAGTTTCTGTACTAAACATGTTTATTATTATAATTAATTTTTACATAAGAATGGCCATACTGGGTCAGATCAATGGTCCATATAGCCCATGCTCTGGAGTTTGCTGGTTGGGGCACTCGAGGTTTGCAAGTCTGTGGAAATCTGTGAAGAGACGCAGATGACATTTAAGCAACAGACCCTCCCCACTGGGGGCACTGGTTGTGTCAATAAGCTAGGGAGTCTTAGGGGTAGGCGTCACATAAGGGTCTAAGGCTCCTTATTATAATGCCTGCCTATAGTTGCCTGGCTCCCAATGGAAACTACAGCCTTGAATTAGGCACCCTGACTCTCTACCCCACTCTGCCTGAGCCAGAGACTGGACTTCAAGGTAGATTTTTTTACCTCCCAGGGGAGGGCCCGGGCACTGGGCTAGAAGGTTTTCCAGGGAACTCATCTCCACAGAACTGCGTTTGAAGTTGTTCCACTTGATACAGAATAGCGTCTTTGTGACGAGAGAGCACGACAGAGTGTGAATGAGAATGACTGTATAGCCCGGTGATCAGGGAGGCCCATCTTCAAGTCCCTGTGCTCTAATTAGTATTTAAATGTTATATTAATAGGTTCCAGGCAGTGTAGTGTGGTGGCTAGAACACTGGGCGGGCTGGGGCTCAGGGGACCTGGCTTTTCTTCTAACAGCCAACTGACCTCGGGCAAATCAGTTTCCCTCTCTGTGCTTCAGTTTATCCACCTCTAAAAAGGGGACACTAAAGCTCACCCTCCGTTCCCAAATCTCCGTTTCAGAGCTGAGAATTTTTATCCAAGGCTGCAATGACTCCGGAGCTAAATTTTACAGCATGGATAAATTCAGTGCTTTAGATTAGCTTGAACATGTTTCTATTCACTCAAAAAGAAAAGGAGTACTTGTGGCACCTTAGAGACTAACCAATTTATTTGAGCATAAGCTTTGGTGAGCTGCAGCTTAGTCTCTAAGGTGCCACAAGTCCTCCTTTTCTTTTTGCGAATACAGACTAACACGGCTGCTACTCTGAAACCTGTTTATTCACTCAGGGTCTCACACCATGTCATGGTATGTCCCACGGGCAGGACAAGGGACCTCAGTGAGAAATCAAGTCAGAGCCTCCGGGGCTCCATTTTAAGAGCACGAATATGCAAATCGAGTAATTGCACTCCCTGCTTAAAGCCTGCGGTTCCCCTTGGAGTGGAGAACCTGCAGCTCCCAGTGCCGGTGCAGAGACCGGCCCAACCCTCCAGGAAACTTTTCCCAGCAAACACACATGATGCTTTGGCTGCATTTCCTTCTCATTGCGACAGCTTTCCGAGGTGTGTATTTCTTCGGGGGGGCGGGGGGACAAAACAATGGAGATGCCCTTGGATTTAAATGATCTGTGGTAGTATTCGAATCAGAATTATTATCAGCAGCAGTAGTAAAAGAAGCAACAATTATATTAGCAGAAGCACAGTTAGTAAATATTGTTTTTGGTATCAGCATCTGGATTGTCAATGTGCTTTTACATCCTCAGGGGCTGGGGCTCAGGCTCAGCTCGTGGAGTCCGGAGGAGACATTAAGAAGCCCGGACAATCTCTGCGCCTCACCTGTAAAGGCTCCGGCTTTGATTTCAGCCAGGTCGGGATGCACTGGGTCCAACAAGCTCCCGGGAAGGGACTGGAGTGGGTCTCCGTGATTTTCTTCGATGGGAGTAAGGAATATTACGCCCCTTCTGTCAAAGGGCGATTCTCCACGTCCAGGGACAACTCCCAAAACCTGGCCTATTTAGACATGAACAGCCTGAAGCCAGAGGACACCGCCCGGTATTACTGTGCAGCGTCACAGTGAGTGAAACCCGGTCTGAGCTGAGACAAAAACCCGTCCCCTGCGATGTCATGAGGCTGTTGCTTTTGGTATCGCTCAAGGTCTGCGAGTTACAATGAACCCAGTGAGGACAAAGGAAAGTGAACAAAGAAATCAGGGGGTTCATGTCATGTTCTTTCTCACGGGGAATTGCCGAGCAGCCCAGATAAAAATCCAGATGTTTAATCACAGACATTAATACGTCTATAAACACTCCTTCCATCTGCTCTCCCCGGACACACTGTTGCGCCCCATCCCCCCACCCCAAAAGAGAGAAAAGCTGTAACAGATTTTGGGCCCCTCACCGGGGCATCTCCGCCCTTCGCACGCGGTTATTGCCTTTATCCCCCCAACGCCGCCGGGAGGCCGGGGAACGATCACAGCCCCTGGTTCGGGTCGGGGGACTGAGGCAGAGAGAGATGGAGGCGGGGTGTGGAAATGGGCCATGCAGGGTCCGGGCGGGGCTGGGGGCAGAGATCACCCGGCGCCGGAATAAACCCCGCTCCGCTGCGCCGGGGGATGTGGCCCCGCCGGGACTTTCCAAAGCGGCTCCTGGGTTGTTTTCACCAACTGCCCTGTGGAAATCCCGGCCCGGACCCTCCGCTGGTGTCAGTGGGTGGAGCTTGAGACATCCCAACCCCCAATAAAGTGCCGCCACGTCACAGAGTCACCATGGAGATAAAAGACCCCGCCCCTCAGCCCCCGATGGCCTCACTCAGCCCAGCGCTGGCCCGCAGGGCATTGGGGACAGTCACGTGACCAAGGGTTCTACGAGCGGGGTCACTGGACTCGCTCAGAGTCAGGCTGATGCAGAGGGAGAAGCTGAGCCGGGCTGCAGAGAGCTCGGGGGCAGGAAGGACAGAGAAAGCGGCTCCCGCTGAATAACACAGGACCCAATACTCCCCTGATCCTTCTGTGAATGTCCCAACGTTAATTCAGTTTAGGGTTAAGATTCTCTCTACGTTCTGGATTAGAGGTAAAGTTTTGAGATTACTAATAGGGTTAAATTTAGAGACACAAGTATAAATTTGTGGTACAGGTTACAGTTAAAGGTTACAGAGTAGCAGCCGTGTTAGTCTGTATTGGCAAAAAGAAAAAGAGGACTTGTGGCATCTTACAGACTAACAAATTTATTTGAGCATAAGCTTTCCTGAGCTACAGCTCACTTCGTCTGATGTATTCAGTGGAAAATACAGTGGGGAGATTTATATACATAGAGAACATGAAACAATGGGTGTTACCATACACGCTGTAACCAGAGTGATCACTTAAGGTGAGCTATTATCAGCGGGGGGTGGGGGGGTGAGCTTTTGTAGTGATAGTCAAGGTGGGCCATTTCCAGCAGTTGACAAGAACTTCTGAGGAACAGTGGGTGGGTGGGTGGGGGAATAAACAAGGGGAAATAGTTTTACTTTGTGTAATGACCCATCCACTCCCAGTCTCTATTCAAGACTAAGTTAATTGTATCCAGTTTGCAAATTAATTCCAATTCAGCAGTCTCTCATTGGAGTCTGGTTTTGAAGTTTTTTTGTTGAAGAATTGCCACTTTTAGGTCTGTAATCGAGTGACCAGAGAGATTGAAGTGTTCTCCGACTGGTTTTTGAATGTTATAATTCTTGACGTCTAATTTGTGTCCATTGATTCTTTTACGTAGAGACCGTCCAGTTTGGCCAATGTACGTGGCACAGGGACAGTGCTGGCACATGATGGCTGTGTCTTTAACATCTCAAAGTGTTCGCTGCTGAGCCCTGGTCTACACTACAAGTTTAGGTCAGATTTAGCAGTGTTAGATCAGTTTAGCCCTGCACCCGTTCACCCTAAAAAGTCATTTTTTTCCGACTTAAAGGGCTCTTAAAACCGGTTTCTGTATTCCTCCCTGATGAGTGGATTAGCACTGAAATCAACCTTGCTGGGTCCAATTTGGGGTTGTCTGGATGCAATTTGACAGTATTGGCCTCCGGGAGCTACCCCAGAGTGCTCCATTGTGACTGCTCTGGACAGGACTCTCAACTCAGATGCACTGGCCAGGTAGACAGGAAAAGCCTCGCAAACTTTTGAATTTCATTTCCTGTTTGCCCAGCATGGCGAGCTCTTCAGCACAGGTTATCATGCAGTCCCAGAATCACAAAAGAGCTCCAGCATGGACCAAATGGGAGGTACTGGATCTGTTCACTGTATGGGGAGACAAATCCTTGCTGGCAGAACTCCATTCGAAAAGACGAAATGCAAAAAATATTTGAAAAAATCTCCAAGGGCATGAAGAACAGAAGCTATAACAGGGACCCGCAACAGTACCACGTGAAACTTAAGGAGCTCAGGCAAGCCTACCAAAGAACCACAGAGGCAAATGCCTGCTTGGGGTCAGAGCCCCAGACATGCTGCTTCTATGATAAGCTGCATGCCATTCTAGGGGGTGCCCCTACAACTACCCCAGCCCTGTGCGTGGACTCCATCAATGGGCTCTCAAGCAACAGGGATGCAGATTTTGGGGAAGAGGAAGATGAGGAGGAGGAGGAGGTTGAAGCACAGCAAGCAAGTGGAGAAACCGTTTTCCTCGACAGCCAGGAACAGTTTTTCAACCTGGATCTAGTACCCTCCCAACCCACTGAAGGCGGGCTCCCAGGCCTAGAAGGTGGAGAAGGGAACTCTGGTGAGTGTACCTTTGTAAATATAATATATGGTTTAAAAGCAAGCATGTTTAATGATTAATTTGCCCTGAAGACTTGGGAAGCATTCGCGGCCAGTACAGCTACTGGAAAAGTCTGTTAACGTGTATGGGGATGGAGCAGAAATCCTCCAGGGACGTCTCAATAAAGCTCTCCTGGAAGTACTCCCAAAGCCTTTGCAAAAGGTTTCTGGGGAGGGCAGCCTTATTCCTTCCTCCATGGTAGCACACTTTACCATGGCAGGCCAGCAGTATGTAGTCTGGAATCATTTCATAACAAAGCATGGCATCATATGGTCCCAGTGTTTGCTGGCATTCAACAACATCCATTCTTTATCTCTCTGTGTTATCCTCAGGAGAGTGATATCATTCATGGTCACCTGGTTGAAATAGGGGAATTTTATTAAGGGGACATTCAGAGGTGGCCGTTCCTGCTGGACTGTTTGCCTGTGGCTGCACAGAAATCATCCCCGCTGTTAGCCACGCAGTGCGGGGAGGGGTGAAGCCATCATCCCAGAGAATTGGGTGTGTGTGTGTGGTGGGGGGCAGTGGTTAGTTGGGTTTGTGCTGCACATTAACCCAAAAACCGCAGCCCCTCCTTTTAAATGGCCAACCCAACGGGTGCTTGGTATGTGAAATGAGGGCGCTGCTGTTTGAAACCATTCTCACATGTTAGGAAGGTTAAAGAAGCCGAAAGACTGGCTTACCATGGCTGCCTGCCAGCCCTGCGTGTGTGATCTCTCACACCATACCAGCAGGCCCTCAACATAAGAGACAAAATGCGACCTCGTAAAGAAAGCACACATGCTATGTAATGTTAACAGCTTGGTTCACGGTGAAAAAGTCTACCCATTGTTCTCTAAAATGTCTCTTTTTAAAGCCTAATCTCCCTTTTTTCCCTCCTGCAGCTGCAAATGTTTCATCGCTCCACATATCATCTCCATCCCAGACGCTATCAAAGATTAGAAGCCGAAAAAAATGCACTTGCGATGAAATGTTCTCTAAACTCATGCAGTCCTCCCATGCTGAAAGAGCCCAGCACAATGTGTGGAGGGAGACAATATCAGAGTCCAGGAAAGCACAAAATGAACAAGAGGACAGGAGGGATGAGTGAGAGGAGAGGTGGTGTCAGTGTGATGAGAGGAGGCAGGATGCAATGCTGGGGCTGCTGGAGGATCAAACTGATATGCTCTGGCATATGCTGGAGCTGCAGGAAAGGCAGCAGGAGCACAGACCACCGATGCAGCCCCTGTGTAACCAACCGCCCTCCTCCCCAAGTTCCATAGCCTCCTCGCTCAGAAGCCCAAGAATGCGGTGGGGGAGCCTCCGGCCATCCAGCCACTCCACCCCAGAGGACTGCCCAAGCAACACAAAGCTGGCATTCAATAAGTTTTGAAGTGCAGTGTGGCCTTGTCCTTCCCTCCTACCCCCCTCCACCACCCCATCTGGTGCTTTCCTCCTCTCCCACCTCTCACAGGCTACCTTGGCAGTTCTCCCCCCATTTGTGTGATGAATTAATAAAGAATGCATGAATTTGAAACAACAATGACTTTATTGCCTCTGCAAGCAGTGATCAAAGGGGGGAGGGGAGGGTGGTTGGCTTACAGGGAACCAGGGGAGCAGGTTTTCATCAAGAAACAAATAGAACTTTCACACTGTAGCCTGGTCAGCCATGAAACTGGTTTTCAAAGCTTCTCTGATGCGCAGTGCACCCTGCTGTGCTTTTCTCATCACCCTGGTGTCTGGCTGCGCGTAATCAGCAGCCAGGCGATTTGCCTCAACCTCCCAACCCGCCATAAACTTCTCCCCCTTACTCTCACAGATATTGTGGAGCACACAGCAAGCAGTAAAAACCATGGGAATATTGGTTTTGCTGAGGTCTGACCAAGTCAGTAAACCGCACCAGTGCACTTTTAAACATCCAAATGCACATTCTACCACCATTCTGCACTTGCTCAGCCTATAGTTGAACAGCTCCTGACTACTTTTCCAGGCTGCCTGTGCATGGATTCATGAGCCATGCAGTTGAGGGGTAGGCTGGGTCCCCAAGGATAACTATAGGCAGTTCAACATCCCCAGTGGTTATTTTCTGGTCTGCGAAGAAAGTCACTTCCTGCAGCCATTCCCACAGACCAGAGTTCCTAAAGATGCGAGCATCATGTACCTTTCCCAGCCATCCCACATTGACGTTGGTGAAACATCCCTTGTGATCCACCAGTGCTTGCAGCACCATTGAAAAGTACCCCTTTCAGTTTATGTACTGGCTGCCTTGGGGGTCCGGTGCCAAGATAGGGATATGGGTTCTGTCTATCGCCCCACCACAGTTAGGGAATCCCATTGCAGCAAAGCCATCCACTATGACCTGCACATTTCCCAGAGTCACTACCCTTAATAGCAGGAGCTCAGTGATCACTTTGGCTACTTGCATCACAGCAGCCCCCACAGTAGATTTGCCCACTCCAAATTGATTCCCAACTGACTGGTAGCTGTTTGGCTTTACAAGCTTCCAGAGGGCTATCACCATTCACTTGTGAACTGTGAGGGCTGCTCTCATCTTGGTATTCATGCGCTTCAGGGCAGGGGAAAGCAAGTCACAAAGTTCCATGAAAGTGGCCCTAAGCATACGAAAATTTCGCAGCCATTGGGAATCATCCCAGGCCTGCAACACTATGCGGTCCCACCAGTCTGTGCTTGTTTCCTGCACCCAGAATTGGCGTTCCACAGCATGAGCCTGCCCCATTGCCACCAGGATGGCCAAATTGCTGGGGCCCGTACTTTGAGAGAAGTCTGTGTCCATGTCCTCATCACTCTCCTGACCGCGCTGCCGTCGCCTACTCGCCTGCTTTTGCATGTTCTGGTTCCAGTTCTGCATATACTGCATGATAATGCGCATGGTGTTTAGAGTGGTCAAACCTACCATGGTGATCTCAGTGGGCTCCATGCTTGCCATGTTATGGTGTGAGCAGGAGAGCAGAGTGGCAGCGGAAGCGGTAGGTGGATGACGATGCTGACTGCACTACGGTGCCCGCACAGAAAAAGGCATGAAACGATTGTCAGCCATTGCTTTCATGGAGGGAGGAGCAGGCTGGCAGCAGACATTGCTGCTATCTGGGAAAGTAGCCTGAGGCAGAATGGCCCACTCAAGGACTGAACTCACAGCCCTGGGTTTAGCAGGCCAATGCTCAAACCACTGACCTATCCTTCTGCCAATATTCCTGGCAGGCCTGAATCTCCATTAGACAAAACTTAAAGATAAGAATGACCTGAGTCACTCCCATTTATGTGCAGGCACCCCCAACAGACCTTACTGAGGTCTGCCAGGAGCACCCAAGTCTGCCCAGGCACCCTGACTGACCTCACAGAGGCCAGCCAAGAGCACCCAGGAGATGACAAGGATGGCTACCAGTTGTAATGCACCATCTGCTGCCACAAGGCTATGAGCTGCTGCTGTGTAGCAATGCAGTCCCACATCTGCCAGCACCCAGGAGACGTACTGTGATAGTGAGATGAGCAGGGTCCATGCTTGCCATGGTATGGTGTCTGCATGGGTAACCCAGGAAAAAAGGCGCAAAACGATTGTCTGTCATTACTTTCACTGAGGGAGGGGGGGGGGTTGACTATGTACCCAGAACCACCCACGACAATGTTTTTTGCCCCATCAAGCATTGGGATCTCAACCCAGAATTCCAATGGGCGGCGGAGACTGCGGAAACTGTGGGATAGCTACCCACAGTGCAACGCTCCAGAAGTCAATGCTAGCCTCAGTACTGTGGACGCACTCCGCCGACTTAATGGTCTTAATGGTTTTAAGTGGGAACACACAATCCACTGTATAAAATCGTTTTCTAAAAAAATCGATTTCTACAAATTCGACCTAATTTCATAGTGTAGACATACCCTGATGAGGGAGCTAACCAGCCATGGACTGCAAGACACACAGGGAGGAGGGCAGCACAGAGAAAGTCTCCCAGACGATCAATATTTGGAGACGGGTGTAGTTTCATAATCAGTTTAATTCACTCTCCCTGTAATTCCTCTGAGCATCAGACTCTGTGTTGGAAATATTTATTCTCTCTCCCCTTTTTTTCTATTCCAGACACACAAACAAAACAGACACACGTAGAGAAAAATACACAAACACACATAAGCACATACAGGCTACACAAAAAACACGTAAGTAAACATACAGAGGAAGCATGAAAACACACATGCAAACACATAAATATTCACAATCACTCAAAAAAAACAAAAACAAATACACACCTACACACACAAAATCAAGCCCAAAGACACAAATAAATGCATCCTGACACATATATAGACACATAAACACACTTACGAAAAGATACATCCATAAACACACAGAAAACTCTCACATGAACACAGATAAACCCAAACACACAAATAGACACATACATACAATTATTGTATGTATCAAACATAAAGAGAATGGACCAAATTCTCCTGGCAGTCACATTGCTTTAAATACTGGACTCCTGGAGCCTGGGTTCTATCACCACCTCTGCCAGGGAATTCCTAGGCCACCTTGGCTATATCCCTGTGCCCCACTCTGGGATATTTTTTAAAAAAAGAGAGAGAATGGTTTGTGTTCTGTTAAGAGTTATATTGAGGGTAAGGCTTTGCCTTTATTGTTAGCTCAGGGGCAGCATTTAGTATTAGGTACAGGATATTAATGTAGAGTTAGGGCTAATATTTGAAGTCAGGGTTAGAAGTTACATCTCGGGTTACCGTTCAGTTCTGGGGTAGAGTTGATGTTCTAGGATTAAGATACACGTTAAATTTTAAATTGAAGGTAAGGGATAGAATTCACCCTTAGGGATGGAACTAGGATTGGGAGCTAAATAAGGGGATAAATAAGGTATGAATTTCAACTGCCTAAATTGAGGTAGGAATCTCCAGTGCAGTCATGCTAGCAGCCCGGCTGTGAGAAAGATGGTCCCAGCCCTTCTCTCTCAAACTCACACGAAGAACCTGAATTCGTGCTAGGAAATACAGGGTGTCCCTTATAAGGAGGGGTTATGCAAAGAGCGGTCAGAGATTCCTGTTTAAGTCTGTCTCTCTCTCTCTGCCCAGGCTGTACCCGGAGAGACAATCCTCAGCCCCCTGGGTCTGTGGAGTTACCAGCCAATCCCCCGGAGAACTTTCCCTGCCAACACCAGGGACAATGAGGCTTTGGTTACACCTCGTTCTCGTTGCAGCAGCTCTGGAAGGTATTTTCTCCCTTTCCGTGTGTTGTGGAAGCAGGCATTATTGTGCTATTTCCCGAGATACGAATGTTCCCCTTCATGTGTCTTTATTCACAGGTGCCCGGTCCCAGGGGTTGGTGGAGGCCGGAGGGGATGTGAAAAAGCCCGGAGACTCTCTCCGCCTCTCCTGCAAACCCACCGTGTTCTCCTTCAGCAGCTCTTGGATGGGCTGGGTCCGTCAGGCTCCTTGGAAAAGACTTGAATGGGTCGCTTTTATAAGCCCCCGTGGGGGCGATATACACTTCCTTGATTCAGTGAAAGGGCGATTCATCATCTCCAGGGACAATCCCAACAACCTGCTGTATCTGCAAATGACCGGCCTGAAACTCGAGGACACCGCCCGGTATCATTGTGCGAGACACACAGTGAGGGGAAGCCGCTGTGAGCGCAAACAAAAACCTCCCATTACGGTCAGTAGGGAAAGTGCCTGCTGGTGAGAGCCTGACACTCCGGGACCTGGAAATTGAAAAGAGAAAACAGCGTGTTCATTGCAAGGTGCCTTGCTCTAGCCAAATCTAGCGTCACAGCGCACAGATCCATGGACGGGTCCACACCTGACTGAAAAGGGCTGTACCTGGATCTTTCCCCTTAATTTTTAATGAATTCTATGCTCAAATAAAGACTCCCATTCTACACGCTCTTAAAATCAGGGGGGATAAAACGCGAGAAACAACACCAGAAACCCTGACAGCCGGAGCAAGGCACGGGGCTACCCCCAATGATCATTGTGTCTTTGTGTAATATTTGCTTACAGGTATTAAACATCAGACATAACTAATGGACTCCCTGCCCTGCACACTGTCTCACGTCTATGGGCCTCATCAAACAACGCCCATCCACCCGATCTGAGAACCTAGGGCCATGTCACATGATGAATCTCTCATGCATTCAACTTCCTCTCGCAGTATAATTCCATTAACCTACCTGTATTTAAACAGAAACCCTGCTCAAGAGGGATTTATATGCATATTTCACCCAGGGAGGTTGGAGGTTGAAAGGGGCTGTCAGCAGGTGCCCTAGGTAGACGGGCTAACTCTATCCAGGGCACAAATGGGCAGCTCCTCGGTACTAGTTGTTGACATTTTACCAGATGATGTTGCTGCAGGAATTCCATAGATCAGACTTGCCCAAGGAAAGGACTAAATTCAGGCTTTGTCTCTCAGAAATCTGTGACCTGATGTTTTGTTTTCATAACTAATGTTATAAAAGACCCCAATGGATCTATGTATCTATCTATTATCTGTCCCCATTCACACCCACCATTCTCCGGGTGACCAACGCTTGCTCTGTTTCACATTACGGTGCCTGCCACCTTCAGGAAGATAAATGCATTTTGGGGCTGATCCCCGATCATTTCACTCAATTCTGAAAATTTCCTCTGACTTTACTGAGCTTTGGATAAGGCCAAAGGAAGGACAATCGTTCTGGAGTCAGAGACTCACTGATGTGGAATTCTGGAAGCTCCACGGATCCCAAGGCTGCTACCCCGACTGACGATAGCTGGTGTTCTGGCCCAGTTATTCAAACGGATTAAAACCTTGGTAACAGAAGGGATCAAGCGATACAATGAGATGAGGGCCAGGCACTCACCCAATTGAAACCGCAAGCCTGATTTAAATGGGTATTCTATCTATATCTGTACAGATTTGTTCAGTACCCAACAACTATCAGGCAGCACTAAGCAAAAAGGAATAAGTAAGAATCCTTTCAGTTATCGATAACCAATTATCAGTTATTGCAGGGAGCAGATGCCCAGAGTGTATTTCAGTGGAGCAGGGAGGAGCAAGTGCATCCGCCCTGGCTTTGTGGATATCCCCGGTAACTCTCAGATCAGACACGCTCCACTTTAAGGCTCCCTCCTTCTCCCAGTGAAGTCACAGGAGAAGCTGAGCCCTTAGCGAAGAGCAGTGCGAAGGCTGAGCCCTGAGTGCGGATTATTGACTAGAGGGGCCTGTCCAATAAACTAGAAGTGACCTTCCCCGGCAGTCCATTGATGATCTTCTATGTGTGAAATTCACCCCCTATGTAAAGGGGCATCACAAGGGCCTATCCAGCTACAGAGCACCAGGGGTGACTTTTATCCTTCCCTTGCAGCCCTGACCCTTCTCCTCAGACTAAGGCATTTGACTACAAAACCCTTTCTAACAATACATCCCCAAACAGAAATTTTCCCAAAGCATCTTTCCACAGTTTATCTCCATCCTAATTTTCCAGATTCTCATGGACAAGGAATGGTTCAGTAATGTAACTGGCTCCTAGTTTACAACATTGACATAAACATGGGGATGGGGCAGAGATAGATAGATAGATGTTTATGGAGATTAATAGAGAGGGAGATAGACGGACAGATTGTCTCCATTCAGTTGTTTCATGGTTGCAACTCTCAGGCGGGCAGAAGACAGAGCAGAAGGGAATATTCCATGTGACAGCGGGACCCTGGAGTCCACCTGCCAGGAGACTGAACAACGCGATGCTGCGTCACACGCCACCTGTGTCCCCCCGTTATATTGTCCCCACCCCCTGGCCCATGCAAATGAGCTCCCCGGGGCCCTGTTCATAGCCCAGCCGCAGGCCGCTCACCCACACAGAGCCAGCGCCGGGCTTCAGCTTCTCATCCCGCCTGGGGAACAAGCCGTCAGCCGCAGACATGACCCCCAGCCTGGCCATCGTCTTCCTCCTGCTGCTCCCCGCGGGTAAGGGCGGGATCTGCGCTGCCGCTGGGCGCCCCGTACCATATCTTCCCTAATAACTGCGCCTCCAGTAATCACTGCAATATTTCCCCTTTATTTCCTCCTCTGCAGGTGTCTATTCCCAGGTCAGCCTGGTGGAGTCCGGTGGGGGAATCAAGAAGCCCGGAGAGACCCTCAGACTGACCTGCACCGTGTCCGGATTCTCTCTCACTAGCTACGGGGTGCACTGGGTTCGCCAGCCAGCGGGGAAAGGGCTGGAATGGATGGGAGTTATCTGGGGTGATGGAAGCAATAACTATAACGATGCTCTCAAAAGTCGCCTCACCATCACCAGAGACACCTCCAAAAGCCAAGTGTTCCTGCAGCTGACCGGCCTGCAGCCCGCAGACACCTCGGTGTATCACTGTGCCAGAGACACACAGTGAGAGGAAACCGGTCAGAGCCCGCACGAAAACTAACCGTGCAGAGAGCAGCAGCTGCCAGCCCAGCGTTCTTTCTGCTTCGTTAGTCTTTTGATTCATGCAGATTCCACGGCAAGTTACAAGCCCCTGTGAATTAAACTCTGTATCGCCCAAAGTCACAATATGAATCAGAACCACTGAGACCGAAAATGGAACCCAGGAGTCCTGACTCCCAGGGTCCTGCTCTACCAATTTGTCTCTCATTCTGCTCAGAGGTGAAAGGCAACACCCCAGGACTACTCATACTTAGACTCAGGCTATAGCAACTAGGTTGCATCCCATGAAGTGAGCTGTAGCTCACAAAAGCTTATGCTCAAATAAATTTGTTAGCCTCTAAGGTGCCACAAGTACTCCTTTTCTTTTTTTAGGTTATTCTTCCCTCCCATGGCTGGGGAAATAAACAAGGAGTCTTTTTACCGGTGCTTGTTGTAGATCCTAAAGCCCAACTCTCATGAGCTATGGAACAGATCCCAGGCCTTCTGCTTGGTGGAGGACAAAGTCTAGGTAATTGGTTCAAGGACACATTGATTGAGAAGGAACAGCCAACACCTCACTCTGGCTCTAGGCCTGCACGGTGCTGAGTGGGCTAAATTTCTTCCCCTCCACCCATTGATAAATTTCTGTGGGTGAAATTCATCCCAGTGCACAAAGAGAGAGCCCAGCACAAAGGCCTGAGCCCCTAGTGAGCCCCACCTCAGCATGAAGTGTCCTTTTAATATTTCACAGGCCTGGTCCTCTTTATAAGAGCCAACTTCTCTGTTTTTACTGCATGTCCCTAAAGTGTTGCCTTCTCTGCCTCTGTGCCCCAGATTCAGCCTCATAGAACCAATTCATAACAAAATAACTGTTTACAGAGATCCACTTTTAGACATGCACTCGGATGCCCCAGTTACACCGTCACCTCCAAACACAAGGCAGAGTTCACCCAGAGGAATTTCTCATCCCATGTAGGTGCTTAGAGATGAAGAATCTGGATTCTCCCCTGTTCTGCCCCAAGTGGTCCACTTTTAACCTCTGTGAAGCAGTTGGGATGTGGGCCTGTTCTGATATTCAGCACCTCCTACACTTTAAGAACAGAGACAGTTTCACCTCCCATTTCTGTCGACATCAGTTAATACATAGAACAGGGGGAGAAACCCAGTTATTCAGGTGACCAGTGTCACAACATAAATAACCTGCTGATGAAGACTCCACAGGAACAGGTCACAAACATTTCACAGGCTGAACTTTATTCATCTCCACCAAGCCCAGATACATAGAATGTCAAGGTCACTTTACAAGCAGTTCCCTGGCTTAGAGCTAGTGTTTTACTACCTCCAGGGGCAACCACTGAGACCTGCTGTATTCGCACAGGAACAGCTTGAGATGCTAGGGCGTCTAGTGGAAAAAACACACACTTCTCCCACCAATGAAAGGTCATGGATCAAAATTTAGGGAGAGGAAAATTCAGCCTCATTAAAATATATGTACATAAAATGGCATAAATCAGATTGTTAGGGTTTTGCCTAAGGTTAGGATTATGACATTCTATACCTTGGGGGAGCATCCTGGAACCCCCATATTCCTCATTTTTATATAATCCTGATCTTACATATAAAGCATACCTTGAAAGGCATCGGGGAAAGGTTATGATTTGCTGAAAGTCCTTTTTCTATCCATATATGCATATCATGAATGAGCAGCTCACAGCAGGAGTTTGCCTGGGACTGGTAAGTATCCGAGTGTGTGTTTGTTTGCTTGCTGAGGAAGTATCCGAGCGTGTGTTTGCTGGGAGGGCAGTGTGAGAGCCTGAGTGAGTGTCTGATTGGCTGCTAGCCTGCAGGGGGCGGGCATTAGGGTGTCTGTTTGTTTGCGGCAGGGAAGCCTGGCTGTTTAAACAGAGCCAGAGCTTCGCGAACCAGCTGAGCGGCAGCGGAGCAGCGGGGACAGCAGAGCAGCTCACAGCAGGAGTTTGCCTGGGAGTTCGCGTGGAGTGAGCCCAGTGAGGCTTACGTCTTGCAAACTGCTCTGAGGAAGCTCATAGTAGGAAGGTGATATGGAAGGGCGGGGTTCAGCTGTTGTGACCTGCACTGGATGTGCCATGTTTGTCTTTCTTCCACAGGACAGAAGCGACTTTGTCTGTACAAAGTGCAAGCTGGTCTCCATATTGGAAGAGAAGATTGAAGGTCTGGAGCAACAGATAACGACCCTGCGTTGCATACGAGAAACTGAGGATTTTCTGGACAAAACTCAGGATAGGCTTCTAGGGGCACAAAGCTCTAAAGATATAGAGCAGGTTGCACAGAGGAGCCAAGAGGCCAGTGAAGAAGCTTGGCAACATGTGACCTCCAGAAGAGGTAAGCGGAATGTCCGGGTTCCAGTAACACAGACACAGGTAACTAACCGCTTTCATGTTCTCTCCACAGGTACCGTTGCGGAGAGTGGACCAGATGATATGTCTGGGGCGAGAAAGCAGAAGGAGACTCCGCTGGTTGGAAGGCATGAGATGCGATGTCCTGAGGTTGGGGGTTCCACGACCACCACTCCCAAGAGGAGAAGGCGGGTGGTGGTGGTCGGGGACTCTCTCCTCCGGGGGACTGAGTCATCTATCTGCCGCCCTGACAGGGAAAACCGAGAAGTCTGCTGCTTGCCGGGGGCTAAGATTCGCGATGTGACGGAGAGACTGCCGAGACTCATCAAGCCCTCGGATCGCTACCCCTTCCTGCTTCTCCACGTGGGCACCAATGATACTGCCAAGAATGACCTTGAGCGGATCACTGCGGACTACGTGGCTCTGGGAAGAAGGATAAAGGAGTTTGAGGCGCAAGTGGTCTTCTCGTCCATCCTCCCCGTGGAAGGAAAAGGCCTGGGTAGGGACCGTCGAATCGTGGAAGTCAACGAATGGCTACGCAGGTGGTGTCGGAGAGAAGGCTTTGGATTCTTTGACCATGGGATGGTGTTCCATGAAGGAGGAGTGCTGGGCAGAGACGGGCTCCATCTTACGAAGAGAGGGAAGAGCATCTTTGCCAGCAGGCTGGCTAACCTAGTGAGGAGGGCTTTAAACTAGGTTCACCGGGGGAAGGAGACCAAAGCCCTGAGGTAAGTGGGAAAGAGGGATACCGGGAGGAAGCACAGGCAGAAATGTCTGTGAGGGGAGGGCTCCTGCCTCATACTGGGAATGAGGGGCGATCAACAGGTTATCTCAAGTGCTTATATACGAATGCACAAAGCCTTGGAAACAAGCAGGGAGAACTGGAGGTCCTGGTAATGTCAAGGAACTATGATGTGATTGGAATCACAGAGACTTGGTGGGATAACTCACATGACTGGAGTACTGTCATGGATGGTTATAAACTGTTCAGGAAGGACAGGCAGGGCAGAAAAGGTGGGGGAGTAGCACTGTATGTAAGGGAGCAGTATGACTGCTCAGAGCTCCGGTACGAAACTGTAGAAAAACCTGAGTGTCTCTGGATTAAGTTTAGAAGTGTGTGCAACAAGAGTGATGTAGTGGTGGGAGTCTGCTATAGACCACCAGACCAGGGGGATGAGGTAGATGAGGCTTTCTTCTGGCAGCTCACGGAAGCTACTAGATCGCATGCCCTGATTCTCATGGGTGACTTTAATTTTCCTGATATCTACTGGGAGAGCAATACTGCGGTGCATAGACAATCCAGGAAGTTTTTGGAAAGCGTAGGGGACAATTTCCTGGTGCAAGTGCTAGAGGAGCCAACTAGGGGGGGCGCTTTTCTTGACCTGCTGCTCACAAACCAGGTAGAATTAGTGGGGGAAGCAAAAGTGGATGGGAATCTGGGAGGCAGTGACCATGAGTTGGTTGAGTTCAGGATCCTGACACAGGGAAGAAAGGTAAGCAGCAGGATACAGACCCTGGACTTCAGGAAAGCAGACTTCGACTCCCTCAGGGAACGGATGGCCAGGATCCCCTGGGGGACTAACTTGAAGGGGAAAGGAGTCCAGGAGAGCTGGCTGTATTTCAAGGAATCCCTGTTGAGGTTACAGGGACAAACCATCCCGATGAGTCGAAAGAATAGTAAATATGGCAGGCGACTGGCTTGGCTTAACGGTGAAATCCTAGCGGATCTTAAACATAAAAAAGAAGCTTACAAGAAGTGGAAGGTTGGACATATGACCAGGGAAGAGTATAAAAATATTGCTCGGGCATGTAGGAATGAAATCAGGAGGGCCAAATCGCACCTGGAGCTGCAGCTAGCGAGAGATGTCAAGAGTAACAAGAAGGGTTTCTTCAGGTATGTTGGCAACAAGAAGAAAGCCAAGGAAAGTGTGGGACCCTTACTGAATGAGGGAGGCAACCTAGTGACAGAGGATGTGGAAAAAGCTAATGTACTCAATGCTTTTTTTGCCTCTGTTTTCACTAACAAGGTCAGCTCCCAGACTGCTACGCTGGGCATCACAAAATGGGGAAGAGATGGCCAGCCCTCTGTGGAGATAGAGGTGGTTAGGGACTATTTAGAAAAGCTGGACATGCACAAGTCCATGGGGCCGGACGAGTTGCATCCGAGAGTGCTGAAGGAATTGGCGGCTGTGATTGCAGAGCCATTGGCCATTATCTTTGAAAACTCGTGGCGAACCGGGGAAGTCCCGGATGACTGGAAAAAGGCTAATGTAGTGCCAATCTTTAAAAAAGGGAAGAAGGAGGATCCTGGGAACTACAGGCCAGTCAGCCTCACCTCAGTCCCTGGAAAAATCATGGAGCAGGTCCTCAAAGAATCAATCTTGAAGTACTTGCATGAAAGGAAAGTGATCAGGAACAGCCAGCATGGATTCACCAAGGGAAGGTCATGCCTGACTAATCTAATCGCCTTTTATCATGAGATTACTGGTTCTGTGGATGAAGGGAAAGCAGTGGATGTATTGTTTCTTGACTTTAGCAAAGCTTTTGACACGGTCTCCCACAGTATTCTTGTCAGCAAGTTAAGGAAGTATGGGCTGGATGAATGCACTATAGGGTGGGTAGAAAGCTGGCTAGATTGTCGGGCTCAACGGGTAGTGATCAATGGCTCCATGTCTAGTTGGCAGCCGGTGTCAAGTGGAGTGCCCCAGGGGTCGGTCCTGGGGCCGGTTTTGTTCAATATCTTCATAAATGATCTGTAGGATGGTGTGGATTGCACTCTCAGCAAATTTGCGGACGATACTAAACTGGGAGGAGTGGTAGATACGCTGGAGGGGAGGGATAGGATACAGAAGGACCTAGACAAATTGGAGGATTGGGCCAAAAGAAATCTGATGAGGTTCAATAAGGATAAGTGCAGGGTCCTGCACTTAGGACGGAAGAATCCAATGCACCGCTACAGACTAGGGACCGAATGGCTAGGCAGCAGTTCTGCGGAAAAGGACCTAGGGGTGACAGTGGACGAGAAGCTGGATATGAGTCAGCAGTGTGCCCTTGTTGCCAAGAAGGCCAATGGCATTTTGGGATGTATACGTAGGGGCATAGCGAGCAGATCGAGGGACGTGATCGTCCCCCTCTATTCGACATTGGTGAGGCCTCATCTGGAGTACTGTGTCCAGTTTTGGGCCCCACACTACAAGAAGGATGTGGATAAATTGGAGAGAGTCCAGCGAAGGGCAACAAAAATGATTAGGGGTCTAGAACACATGACTTATGAGGAGAGGCTGAGGGAGCTGGGATTGTTTAGCCTGCAGAAGAGAAGAATGAGGGGGGATTTGATAGCTGCTTTCAACTACCTGAAAGGGGGTTCCAAAGGGGATGGCTCTAGACTGTTCTCAATGGTAGCAGATGACAGAACGAGGAGTAATGGCCTCAAGTTGCAGTGGGGGAGGTTTAGATTGGATATTAGGAAAAACTTTTTCACTAAGAGGGTGGTGAAACACTGGAATGCGTTGCCTAGGGAGGTGGTGGAATCTCCTTCCTTGGAAGTTTTTAAGGTCAGGCTTGACAAAGCCCTGGCTGGGATGATTTAACTGGGAATTGGTCCTGCTTCGAGCAGGGGGTTGGACTAGATGACCTTCAGGGGTCCCTTCCAACCCTGATATTCTATGATTCTATGATTCTATGATTCTATGTGAAGTTATGAGAATTGTGCTGTATGGTGGTCACTGAAATATGCTGTAATTTGGGGAATCAGCCAGATATTAGCTCCCCAGAGGCAACAGCAAAGAAAGTAACCAACGTCTGGGTGGGGTATTAATCCATCAACAGCCATGGTCCAGCAAGGGAGCTAAATTCTGTGACTCACCTGCAGGAGGCGACACCAGGAGAATTACTCAACTTTGCCTGGACACTCAGCAATGCACCCAGACATACCTGGACTTGTGTTTTGCAATCACAGACATAGTGGCCACACGCTTGGCCTTTCTCCTGCCCTCACCTACTCTGCAAACAACTAAGATACTGCGAAGAAGACCAGACTCCAACAGAGGAGATTGGCCCAGATTTCAAGGGTGAAATCTGTATATTAAGGATTGCAGTATCCAGTGGGGTGAGAAAAACTGCTTAGTCTAGTTCCTGCCCAGTCTAACAGGGTTGAGACTTTAGACTGCATGCTTATATTTTATTTCTTTTGGTAACTAACTCTGACTTTTTGCCCATCACTAATGTCACTAAAATCTATCTTTTGTAATCAATAAACTTCTTTAATTGTTTATCTTTACCAGTGACTTTGCCTGAAGAATGTGGTAAATCTGCTCAGGTTTTGCAAAGTCAGGTGTATATCCACTTTCCATTGACGTGGTGGTGAACCAATTAATATATCTGCATAGCTTGTCTTGAGCAGTGCAAAACAGTATATTCCCAAGGTACAATGCTGGGAGCTGGGAGGATTTGCCTCTGGTGTCTTTCTCTGTGTGATTCATGAGTGCTTCTAGGAGCTTTCATTCAATCTAGCTGGGTGTGGGGCTCCCTATGCTGTTGTGCTGAGTGGTAACAGCACCTGGAGGGGTTTGCTGTTTGTCACTAGCAAATCATTGTGAGAGACAACCCAGGCAGAAGAGAGTTAAGGGGGCAATGTGGTCCTACAGTTCCAGGCTGCACAGGCTGCACCCGGGGGTCTGATCTCAAGAGTTAGTGATAAGATGAAGGTTAGCGATCAGGGCATGATTAGGGTTAAGGTTAGGGATAGGGTTAAGGTTAAAGATAAGGGTATGATTAGAATTAACGTTAGGGCTAGGGTTAAGGTTAGAGGTAAGGGTATGATTAGGGTTAGGGTTAAAGGTAGGGTTAGGATTGACATTATGGGCTAAGGGTATGGTTCAGTCCCGGTAAATCTAAGTATCAGGGCCTGGATTAACTTCAGTGTCTCCGACAGCGTTACAGGAACTGTAAGGTTTATAGTTAGAGTTATTATTAGAGCCAGGGTTAAAGTTAGGCTTTTGGATTAAATCAAGATTTGGGGCGTTTGAGTAAGAATTAGCATTTAGGGTAAGGGTAAGCATTATGTCTGGATTACCATCCCGGTCCGGATTTTATAAGAGGTTAAATTTAGGGTTAGGCACACGGGTAGGGTTAGGTTATTGATCAGATTTAAAGTAAAATTGGATAATTTTATCTTCCCTCAGGAATAGAGGATGTGGAATCGTAGGGTTTATTATAAAGGTTCTTGTCATTTTATCCTGCATAAGTAAACGTTTTGCATTGTTTCAGAAACCATTAACTTCCGTGGAGTGACCAGTGTTTTACAGCTGAAGGAGGGAGAGCAGAAAGCACTGATACAGAGCAGAGCCCTGCCTGCCTCACTCTAACCACTCATCTCCTTACAATTCACGAGGGAACTTCAGGGAGTGAAGGGAACCGCGATTGTCCCGCATGGTGAAAGCTACCAGGGAATATTTCCCACCAGACAGAGCACAGGCCAAAGGAGCCGCCGCTTCTGGGAAAGGGGCTGGGCCGGTTCTTCAGTCGCAGCTATTTCCCAGCGCCCCGGGGCCTTATTCTGTCTCCAGGGGTGTCCCAGCCCAATGGAACCCTGTGACCCGACCCCTCGCCCGGCACTGACCCCACTGACCCGCCGTACCACAGCCCCATACGCCTGGGCGGGGGCTCCAGGGCTGGGTCTCCCACCCCCCTACAAACTTGACAGCAATCAGGCGCCGAGGTCGTGTCAGGGAAATTCTCTTCGCTGGAGGCGGCTGTTCATTCTTGTCTTCTCCAAGTGTGTAATCGGGATCCCAGCGCTCGGTGCTGGGCGCTGCACACAGACCATCTGAATCCTTCTCTCTGCCCGAGAGCATATAATAAAGACCACTAAAGGGAGGAATTTCAGCTTCCTGTAAGGAGGAGGATATGTAAATAGGAGTGACAGGTTCCTGTTTAAATCTGCGCCTCTCTCTGCCCAGGCTGCACCCGGAGAAACAATGCGCAGCCCCCTGGGTCTGCGCAGTGACCAGAGACTCTCCCATAGAACTCGCCCCTGTCAGACCAGAGACAATGAAGATTTGGGTCCCTTTAATTTTCATTGTAGCAGCTTTGAATGGTATTTTCTCCCAAATATGTACTAGAGAAGGCAACAATCTATTATTCTATTGGAACTGACATTCATCTGCCTTTTTTTTCCCTTCTTCTTCATTCCTAGGGGCGCACTCGCAGATCCTCCAGCCTCTGGTGGAGTCCGGGGGCCGGGGGATGTGTGAAAAAGCCCGGAGACTCTCTCCGCCTCTCCCGCAAAGCCTCCGGCTTCACCTTCGCAAGCTACGAGATGCACTGGTTCCGACAGGCTCTGGGGAAGGGGATGGATTGAGTGTCACTGATTACCAGCGACGGGGGTACTATCTGCTACTCCGGCGCAGTGAAAGGGAGATTCACCATCTCCAGGGACAACTCCAACAACCTGCTGTATCTGCAAATGACCGGCCTGAAGCCCGAGGACTCTGCCCGGTATTACTGTGCTACATACACTGTGAAGGGAAGCCAGTCTGAGCCAAGACAAAAAACCTTTCACTGTAGTAATTAGTGAAGCAGTTTGGTGTTGGGGGTGCCCAAGGTCTGTAAGTGAAAATGAAATCAGTTATGGGAAAAGGGCTAGCAAGAACAACCCCTTTCTATTCTCTTAATTATTCCTCTTCTTTAATTTTACCGACGATCAAAGAGTTTACAGTAAAAGAAGTAAACAGTGAGTTGGCAAAATTTACAGATGATACAAAACTGCGCAAGACAGTTAAGTCCAAAGCAGACTGTGAAGAGTTAGAAAGGGATCTCCCAAAACTGCGTGACTGGGCAACACAATGTCAGCTGATATTCAACGTTGATAAATGCAAAGTAATGAACACTGGAAAACATAATCCCTATTGTACATATAAAATGATGGGGTCTAATTTTGGTGTTACCACTCAGGAGAGAAATCTTGAAGTCATTATGAAGAGTTATCTGAAAAAAATTCAGTCAATGGGCAGAAGCAGTCAAAAATGCTAACACAATGTTAGCAGAACGCTAACACAGACTGTGACTGGCTCGCCAACTACAAAAGCAGTTTCCCCTCTCCTGTGTTCACATCTGGACTGCTAGAAGGGGGCCTCATCCTCCCTGACTAAACTAACCTCCTTATCCCTAGCCTGATTCTTGCTTGCCTATTTATACCTGCCTCTGGAAATTTCCACTAGATGCATCCGATGAAGTGGGTATTCACCCACGAAAGCTCATGCTCCAACAGATGTGTTAGTCTATAAGGTGCCACAGGACTCTTTGCCACTTTTACAGATACAGACTAACATGGCTACCCCTCAGACACTTAACAGAATGTTGGGAATCATTAAGAAAGGGTTAGGTCATGAGACAGAAAATAAATTGCCTCTGTATAAATCCACGGTATACCCGTTATGCTTATAAGAAGCACAGGGATTTTTTTTACAGGGATAAGGCAATAGGTGGCGTTTATTGAGAGTACAATTTAAGCATTAAAATTAGCATATGCTTTGATTTATACACACACATAGGCACACCAAAAAGTTTTGCAGATGGATTTTATAGTTACCAGTTTTTACTGTTGCTTGGGTAGTTTCAGTGGCCAGCTGAAACTGCGCATATGGGGGAGGGGGTGGAGGTGTGTTTTTGTTGGACGCTTTTGAAGCTTTGGTGATGATGCAGAACACAACCCTAAAGTTTTATGGTAATACACCCTTTTTTATAGTATTACGTTTTCATATAAGGTTATGGACCTTGCTGTGTTACACGTGAGCTGTTAATTACAAGGTAGTTAGGGTTGCTTTTAATTAGCATTATTTTGGGTTGTTACTGGAAGTATTCACAGCTGTTTTTTATTTCATTCCTTTGGCTCCACTTTTTATTTTCTTCTTGGGGCATATGCCTTTGCTTTAGGGTTATTAACTTGCCATCCAGGTGATTTTGATAACAAGGTTGGTGCCTCTTGACTTCTTTACTCTCCTCTTGACCATTTGGCCCATCAGTACTGCCACCTTTTGTTTTTTTCTTTCTTAATTAATATGCCATATATTTTTTACTTGCACAGAAAACAGGAAATAATTTGAAAGGCAAGAATTACAGCCAAAACACTTTTATTCTTTTAAAAACAATTATTAACACAATTAGCAAAGAATAAACCCAGAACATTTTTTACTAATTTAAAGCTAGCAAAATGAAGTACAAAGCAAAATAGGCAAAATAAAGTACAATTTACTTAAAACAAATTTTTTTCCATTAGGCTTTGGCCTACATACCCACCTCCTGAATACTGCGTGCAGATGTGATCACCCCATCTAAATAAATGCATATTGGAATAGAAACAGGTTCAGAAAAGGGCAATAAACATGATGAGGGGCATGGAACAGCTTCCATATGAGGAGAGATTAATAAGACTGGGACTTTTCAGCTTGGAAAAGAGACGACTAAGGGGGAAGATAATTGAGGTCTATAAAATCAGGACTGATGCGGAGAAAGTAGATAAGGAAGTGTTATTTACTCCTTCTCATAACACAAGAACTAGGAGTCACCCAAAGAAAATCATAGGCAGCAGGTTTAAAACAAACAAAAGGAAGTATTTCTGCAAACAACACACAGTCAGCCTGTGGAACTCTTTCCCAGAGGATGTTGTGAAGGTCAAGAATATAAGAGGTTCAAATAGAACTAGATAAATTCCTGGAGGACAGGTCCATCAATGATTATTAGGCAAAATGGGCAGGGTTGGTGTCCCTAACCTCTGTTTGCCAGAAGCTGGGAATGGGCAACAAGGGATGGATCACTTGATGATTCCTTGATTTGTTCATTCCCTCTGAAGCATCTGACATTAGCCACTGTCAGAAGGCAGGACACTGGGCTAGATGGACCTTTGGTCTCACCCAGTGTGGCCATTCTTATGTTCTTACAGAAGTTCCTACAACAATCAGAAAATTCTTACTTGGGGCCCTTCTTTCTTCTGCCTATGACAAATTCTGAGCCCACACAAAAGCCTCCCAGATGCTCACAGATTCATAAACCTCAAGGGAACAGTATGATAAACTAGTCTGACCTCAGAGTGGTAGCTGTGGTAGTCTGTATCAGCAAAAAACAGTTAGGAGTCCTTGCGGCATCTTACAGAATAACAAATTGATTTGGGCATAAGCTTTCATGGGCTAGAACCCACTTAATCAGATGCATGGAGTGGAAAATACAGGAGCAGGTATAAGTACATTTACAGATGGGAGTTGCCTTGCCAAGTGTGAGGTCAGTCTAAGGAGACTGTTCAATTAACAGCAGGATACCAAGGGAGGAAATGAAGGGTTCATGTTTAGTTATTCCACCTGGAAGCAGGCAGGGCACACCCTGACTGTTTTGTAGAAGCAATGCACACATTGCTCTATCCAAGGACAAGGGCTAGATATGAACCATGAGAACTTGATTGTTGGGACAGTGACTGTGGGAAGCTTTCTTAGCCTGGGCTCAAGGCCTGAGAACCAGGATTGTAGTAGATAAAGGATGGTAAATAAGTATATTAATCAACGTCATACATTCCTTTGTGTATCTTTTTGCGGTAGCAGTGTGCAATGCTTAGGGGGGAGAAATATAATAAAAGGAGAAGGTGGAAGGCGGAGGGCAGAGCAGCCCATCTCAGCTGACCAGCCTGCTTGCTTGCATAAAGCTGTGTTCTGTCTCATCATTGAACTGCCACAACTGGCGCCCAACGTGGGGCCCTCAGCACTCAACTCGCCCGGCAAGGGTTTCAGACGCGTCACTCATCCGCTTCGTGGATCCCGGTGAGTATTTTTCATTGTGGTAAGTATGGGAAGCTCCCTCTCTGCTTTGCAAGTGCAACACCGCAATGAGCTGCAGTATTTGCTGCATAAGGCTCAGCATGACTGCCCCGCTCGAGCACTTACTCTCCTGCTACAGGAGGTGCGTGCCCAGTGCCCGTGGTACCCTGAAGCCGGAAGCCTTAAGCTAGCGGACTGGGAGCGATTGGGCCAGACATTGCACGAAGAGCCTCGGGCGCCCGTGCAGGCTTTACATGCCTGGCACCTCTGCCACGACGCAATACTGCGTGTCACCTCGGATAGGCCCTCTCTCACGAGGCTGGTGATCTTGCCACGCCCGTCAGCTCCTGTAGCCATCCCCATTGCAGCTCTCCCCCTTTCTACCGATGCAACCCAGCGTGTCGCTTCGGAAAGACCCTCTCCCGTACCCACAGCCCCCCCTCTCCCTGCTTTGCCCCCAGTGTCTTCATTACCACCGCCTCCCTTGCCTTCCCCACCGGAGCCGGTGTGTGATCACCCTCCGTCCGTGGGGCCCCATGCTCCGGGGCCCCTCGGAGGGTCATCTGCATCTGCTCAGAAGCTTTCGCTGGTGCAACAAATGGTTCACGCAGCGAAAGCTCTATCAGATCTTACAGCGGAGGAGCTGGCTGATCTGGTCTCAGTTTGCCTGGTGACCTGGCAGAATGATGACCAGGGCAACCCTGTGGGCACCTGGACCACTTTGCCATACTCGGTGGTTAGAGAGGTAAAGAAAGCAATTCGTGAGTTTGGACTGACTAGCACCTTTGTGCGTGGTCTCATTGAAGGGATAGGTACTGGGTACTCCCTAATCCCTGAGGACTGGAAAACGCTGCTGCGCATGATGTTATCACCCAGTCAGTATGTTATTTGGATTAGTGAGTATCGGCAGATGGCAGAACGCCAAGCTCAGGTACATAGAGAGCACGGTATCATTTATGAGCATTTGGCAGGGGAGGGCCCATTTGCTACTATTGAGATGCAGTCTCAACTCCCTCAGGCCGTCTTCCCCATTATTTCCACCTGTGCCCAGCATGCTTTCAAGAAGGTCCCGGATTCAGGCAAGCCTACCAAAAGCTTTGTCAGTATCCGTCAGGGTGCCTCAGAGTCCTTTTTGGATTTTACCAACAGATTGCATGAGGCTATCCTCCGACAGGTGGATAACACTGAGGCAGCTCACGAGCTCCTGTTAAAATTGGCAGTTGAAAATGCAAACGAGGATTGCCGCCGTGCTCTCCAGGCAGCGCAAGCCTTTGGTATTTTAGAGCTCTCAGACATGCTGCGGGCATGCCAGAACATCAGCACACAAGCCCACGAGGCTGGAGTTCTGGCTGCTGCCCTGAGAAAAACCGGGAAGGAGGGGAAGCGTTGTTACCGCTGTGGTAAGGAGGGTCATTTTCAGCGGGAGTGCCGCTCATCTAAGGCACCAGCCCGACCCTCAAAGAAGTGCCCCAAGTGTGGGAAAGGTTATCACTGGGCCAATCAGTGTCGTAGCGGGTCGGGAAACCGCGCGACGGGTCCCCCCCGAACCCAGGGCCAAACGGGGGTGTTTCCCACTCAGACAACTGCTCCTCTGCCTTAAAATCCGTAGACTCTATGAGAGCGGCAACTGCTGGAAGTGCGGGGCTTGATTTGATCATGCAGGAGGACACTGACTTTCGGCTGCCAGGGGAGGTCTGTGCCATACGTACACAGGTGACGGGACCTCTCCCTGCCGGCTTTGTCGGTCTTGTTCTCCCTCGCTCACATGCTGGGAAACAGGGCTTTTTTGTCATTCCAGGAGTCATAGATGCTGACTACACTGGCATTATTAAGGTTCAGGTGTGGACTCATCTTCCACAGTCGCTCCCGCGTGGACGGTCAATTGCACAATTGATTTTAGTCCCCTATCAGGTGCCAGCTGCCGAGGATCGAACTCGGGGCGGAGGCGGCTTTGGATTGACGTTGTCTCACTCGCCGTCTCACAGCGCGTCTTCTCCACTTGTTGCTCTGACAATGTCAGTCCACTCCTCGAAACCTCAGTTAACACTTCTCTTAAATGATGTTCCTTTTACAGGGCTGGTGGACACTGGAGCTGACTTTACGGTGATTCGTGATCTGGAGTGGCCGGTCAGTTGGCCTACGGTTCCTTCTAAAGAATTGTGGGGGATCGGGGGTAGTAAACCCGGGCGCCAAAGTTTGTCTTGGGTCACAGTCTCTAAACCGGGAGGCCGTACCCTTGCTACTATCTGCCCTTTTGTACTCCCTGTCCACCTCAATATTTGGGGCAGTGATTTACTTACAAAGTTAGACACCACCCTCGATATTAACATCTGATGGCCCAAAAACCTCCCTCACCCACCGTGCCCTCCGCATTACCCTTGGTATGGCAATCCTTAGAGCCCGTATGGATTGACCAGTGGCCCCTCCCTCTAGAAAAGCTAAAAGCGCTTCATTCGCTTGTGCAGCAGCATTTGCAAGCACAGCGACTGGAGAGCTCCACTAGTCCCTGGAACACCCTGGTGTTCGTTATTAAGAAAAAATCGGGTGCTTGGCGGCTGTTACATGATTTAAGGGAAATAAATAAACGCATCCAACCTATGGGACCCTTGCAATTTGGCTTACCAAATCCAAATTTAATTCCTCAAACCGATCAACTTTGTGTGTTAGATTTAAAAGATTGTTTTTTCACCATCCCCCTTTGCCCACAAGATGGTGAAAAATTTGCATTTATGGTGCCACAATATAATAATCAGCAACCCTCTCAAGGTATCAGTGGAAGGTCTTGCCCCAGGGAATGCAAAATAGTCCAACCTTATGTCGGCTTTTTGTGGATCGGGCCTTGCCCCTTTCCGTGCCCGGTACCCTTCGTTAAAGGTCTACCATTACATGGATGACATTTTGCTTAGTGGTCCCCGGGTCACAGCACAACAGCTTGAATCTTTGTCTCAGATTCTCGGCCAAAATGGCCTGTTAGTGGCACCAGAAAAAATCCAACGCTCTTATCCCTACCACTACCTCGGACATAAGGTTTTACAAACCTATGCTGCTCCGGTTCGTCCGGAATTAATTCTACCTCAACCCCTAACCCTTGTTAAATTACAACAGATTTTGGGTCATTTAAATTGGATTCGGCCCTACTTTCGTCTCCCCACTTCAATGCTGCAGCCGTTGTTTGAGCTCCTGCATGGAGCCCGGGCACCGGGTGCAGTTATTGTCATCACTGAGGAGCATATTGCCTGCATTCGACAAATCAATGCAGCATTGAGTCAGCAGTTCGTGGACAGACTCCCAGAGGTCCGTCCCTTACGGTTGGTTCTTCTTGCCACCCCTCATACGCCAACTGCGGCTCTGTTTGTACCCCATACAGACACAGCCGTTTCTATTATAGAGTGGCTATACCTTTCATCCACCCCTCCTCGAAATATTTATCCGTATTTAGATGCCCTATCTGATCTTGTTCGTAAATCCCGCCACCGTGCAGTGCAACTCACTGGCACTGATTTCGTTGCCATTGTGCTCCCCTTGTCCCGTACTGAATTTGACTCTTTGTGCCACACCTCCTTGGCCTGGCAGGTTGCTCTTTGTGATTATGTGGGAGAGATTTCTTACAATCCTCCAAAAGATCCTCGGTTGGTCATTACCCAAAAGGTGCCCCTAATTGTTCATCGTCTTAGCCGCTCTCAACCCCTTGTTTCCGCTGTCGCTCTTTTTACTGATGGCTCTCCCCACCGAGGTGTAGTCACTTATCAGTTGGGTGACCCCCCTCGTTGGCATTCTTGTTTTACACTGCCTCAGCGTTCTGCACAGCGTTCAGAATTGGCTGCTGTTATTTTGGCCTTTCAACTTTTTGCTGATTGTCCCTTTAATTTAATTGTGGATACCCATTATGTTTATCAGGTAATTGATCATTTACCCCTTGCCCTCATTACCCCTCAGGTTGATGCGGACCTCCTTCGCCTGTTTTTGTCTTTGCAGCATCTTCTTGCCACTCGTCATTTCCCTTACTTTGTTGCTCATATTCGCAGTCATACCCCTCTGCCTGGGCCACTCACTGAGGGCAATGCACGCGCTGATCGCACGTTGCGTGGTCAGGTAAATTCCCTTTTTTCTGACCCCATTGAAAGCCATGCCTTTTTTCATCAGTCTGCCCCTGTTTTGGCCCGGCAGTTTCACATTCCTGCTGATCATGCACGTTCCATTGTTCGTTCCTGCCCCCACTGTGCTGCTGCTGCTCCTACTTTTTCTTATGCCGTTAACCCCAGAGGTACCGCAGCGAATCAGCTGTGGCAAATGGATGTTACTCATGTGCCACAATTCCGCCCCTATTCATTTTTACATGTTTCCGTTGATACTTATTCGGGCTTCCTTTGGGCAACCCCAGAACGTGGGGAAACCACTAACAAAGTTATTCACCATTTGCTGGCCTGGTTATGGGTCGCCCCTGCCAAATTAAAACAGATAATGCCCCAGCCTACTGCTCTGCAGCCCTCTCCACCTTTTGTGCCCGCTGGGACGTCCGTCTTAAACACGGAATCCCTTATAATTCCACAGGCCAAGCCATTGTTGAACGTGCCAATCGCACACTCAAAACCTTGCTAGATAAACAATTAAAACAAGGGGAGCTGCGTCTCCGAACCTTAGGAGACATTCAACAACAAATGCATATCCTCTTGTTTACTTTAAATAATTTAACACTGAATGCAGATCAGCAGACCCCTGCGGATCGGCATTTTCACAAATCTGAGGTACTGGAAAGACCGCGTGTCTTTTACCGTCAGCTGCCCAATCCACAGTGGCTGGGCCCAGTACCTCTAATCACTTGGGGTCAGGGATATGCTGCTGTGTCTCTCCCTGCAGGACCGTTGTGGGTTCCAGCTCGGTGTGTGCGACCGGCACTTAACCAACGTGGCATGGCACCAGGGGCTGTCGAATCCCATACCAGAGTTTCAGCTGACTTTGGAGGAGACCGCGTTGCCCCCCGAGTCGACAATGACGGGACGGAAACGGAGGAGGCATAGTGTCCCAAACCGGCCCGTGACATGGGGAGCAGTAAAAGCATTGGTCGCCGCGGCCCAACGAAGACTGGCAGCAGATCAACAGCCAGAGACTCCTGAGACTTTGTTTGTGGCGATTCTCGCCCAAATCACTGCTAATTCTGTGATGATTGTGTGCCTTTTGTGCCTGCTATTTCCTGTAGGGGTTGGCTCGGAAGCGCTTCCCCCATTACGAGCCCGAATGACATATAACATATGGGAAAGATTGGCTTCCATAGCAAATGTTACCCACTTTTGTCTATCTAATTCTGTAGCAGCCGGAGATTTGTTAGGTACATGCCTTATTCCAGTATGTCATCACCCTGAGGAGATGGAAAATAAGACACTGTTTTCTGCTTATGCAAATCTTTCTTCCCAGTACTCTAGCATGGCTAATTGGGGCCCAGCCAACTATACTCTGCCTCGCACGGCTATATCCCTCCACACACCGTACCTGGCCGGGGCTCACAATGTCACCTGTGCGCGTGTAGTTAACTGCACTAGTACAAAGGTGCCCTTGGGCTGTCGAAAAATTTCTCAACCTGTTTTAAATTGTTCCCATGCTGTTAATGTTTCATACAATTATGGCCATATCATCCTACCATCAGGATGGTTTTTTACTTGCGGTTCACGCACCTTTAATTATATTCCTGCAAATTTAAGTGATGGCACCCTTTGCTGTCTTAGTAGAATGACACTTATATTGCCTTTTGCTGGTCAAAAACGTAGTAGAAGAAGTGTACCCCTTTCAGATGATTGTATTGCAGATGTTGAGCTTTTTAGTCATGCTGAGTATACTGCCTTAGCGGCCTCTATTGTTGGGGTCCCCGCGCTTGCCATGTATTCAGCCAGAACTTTAAATAACCTGGCATGCTTTGCAGCAAAGGCAATTAATACAACATCCCAGGCTATTGCCTTACTTAACACAGAACAACACGAATTAAGGGATGCAATCTTGGATAACAGAGCAGCCATTGATTTTCTGCTCCTGAAACACCATCTAGGCTGCTCCACGTTTCAGCACATGTGTTGCTTTAATTTAATTGATAATAGTCGCTCCATAGAAACTAGACTGGCTGAATTGGCCAGTCTTACAACACACATACGCCAAGATCTGGGGTTTGAGGGTTTTTGGAATTGGCTTACAGGTTGGCTGCCCTCTCTAGAATAGCTGCGACAGCTTTTCGGTTATGCTGTGTTTGTAATCATTGGGCTTATTTTTTGCTGCTGCTGTGTACAATGTATTCCTTCCTTGTTAAGATTTTGTAGAATTTCGCCCTGGAAAGCTCCCCAAGTTATGTCCTTGTCTGTCTGGGAGTTAAATAGCATGACAAAACAAATTGACGGCTACCATGAGATGGCCGAATATCATTAAATAAAAAACGGGGGGATGAAAGGTTCATGTTTAGTTATTCCACCTGGAAGCAGGCAGGGCACACCCTGACTGTTTTGTAGAAGCAATGCACACATTGCTCTATCCAAGGACAAGGGCTAGATATGAACCATGAGAACTTGATTATGGGACAGTGACTGTGGGAAGCTTTCTTAGCCTGGGCTCAAGGCCTGAGAACCAGGATTGTAGTAGATAAAGGATGGTAAATAAGTATATTAATCAACGTCATACATTCCTTTGTGTATCTTTTTGTGGTAGCAGTGTGTAATGCTTAGGGGGGAGAAATATAATAAAAGGAGAAGGTGGAAGGCGGAGGGCAGAGCAGCCCATCTCAGCTGACCAGCCTGCTTGCTTGCATAAAGCTGTGTTCTGTCTCATCATTGAACTGCTACAAGGAAAAATAACTTTTGTAGTGGTAATGAGTGGTAATAGCTGTCCCACTGACTTGAAGGTATAAATTGTCCCCACATCTGAAATAGTTGTGGGTGAGGACAAAGTCACAAAGTTCAGCCACCAGGTTTGCCGTGATAGTATCAGGGATGCTATTCCTGATGGCTTGTAGTCCATCTTTGTGTGGAATAAAGTCTGGGAGTGGTTGGGTTATTACAAAACCTAAACCTAATTTTCCCCATACTAATTTCCCTCTGCTGTTACTCACACCTTCTTGTCAACTGTCTGAAATGGGCTGCGATTGTCCCGTATGGTTAAAACTACAAGGGAATATTTCCCACCAGACAGAGCACAGGCCAAAGGAGCCACAGCTTCTGGGAAAGGGGGATGGGCCGGGGCTTCAGTCGCAGCTACTGCCCAGTGCCCAGGGCTTTATTCTGTCTCCAGGGGTGTCCCAGCCCAATGGAACCCTGTGACCCGACCCCTCCCCTGGCACTGACCCGCCATACCACAGCCCCATACGCCGGGCGGGGGCACCGGGGCTGAGTCTCCCACCTCCCTACAAACTGACAGCAACTGGACACTGAGGTCGTGTCAGGGAAATTCTCTTCACTGCCGGCGTCTGGTTCATTCTTTTCTTATCCAAACGTATAAACAGGATCCCAGTGCACTGTGATGGGCGCTGCACACAGACCATCTGAATTCTTGTCTCTTGCCCTAGGGCATATAATGAAGACCACTAAAGGAAGAAATTTCAGCCTCCTATAAGGAGGAGAATATGCAAATACGGGTGACAGGTTCCTGTATAAATCTGTGCCTCTCTCTGCCCAGGCTGCACCCGGAGAGACAATCCGCAGCCCCCTGGGTCTGCGCAGTGACCAAAGACTCTCCCATAGAACTCGCCCCGTCAGACCAGGGAAAATGAATCTTTGGGTCCATTTAGTTTTCACTGTAGCAGCTTGGGAAGGTATTTTCCTACCCGTGAACACACTGCAGAAGCAAAAGTTTTATTGTTCTACATCTGTTTTCTAAGTATCTGTTTATTCGCAGGTGGCTGGTCCCAGGTCCAGCTGGTGGAGTCCGGAGGGGGTGTGAAGAAGCCCGGAGACTCTCTCCGCCTCTCCTGCAAAGCCTCCGGGTTCACCTTCAGTGATCGCTGGATGAGCTGGTTCTGTCAGCCTCCCGGGAAGGGGCTGGAGTGGGTCTCTGAGATTAGCACGGATGGTAGCACCACACGCTATGCAGACTCCATTACAGGGCGATTCACCATCTCCAGGGATAATTCCAACAGCCTGGTTTACCTGCAAATGACCGGCCTGAGAGCCAAGGACACCGCCCAGTATCACTGTGCGAGAGACACAGAGACACGAAACCTACTTGTGGAAACGCAAAAACCCACCCTGCGGAATCCTCCCTTTCCCCGTTCGCCATACAGATCTGCAGACAGCTCAGAGTGAGGCAGGTGTAGGCAGGCATAGGGTAATGAGAACCTGCTAGCAGGTGTTAACCCTTTCATTCCCTTGCAGTGTCACCCATGCCGGCACTAGGCCCAGATCAGCCCGTAGTGCAGGGATCACTCAGTTCCTGAACACAGCCTCTCAGCTCCCCCTGGAAAGGGGCAGGGCTGGGGTTCTGAAGATGGCATTCCAGAATTCCTGACCTCAGCTGATGTCAATGGGCGGAGCAAAGGAGTGAACTCACAATAGATAGCTCAGTGGTTTGAGCATTGGCCTGCTAAACCCAAGGTTGTGAGTTCCATCCCTGAGGGTCCATTTAGGGCTCTGGGGCAAAAATTGGGGATTGGTCCTGCTTTGAGCAGGGGGTTGGACTAGATGACCTCCTGAGGTCCCTTCCAACCCTGATATTCTATGAACTTTTTATATAATTAAATACAAATCCTATGTAAAAGAGCATAGGCAAAACATTCCCATGTAAACACACATTTATAGTCTGAGCTGAAAAGCAAGATAAAGAAAAACAGGAACCATGATAGCAGTGAATGGGCACAAAGGTGTACTCCCCCAAAATGGTAAATCAATGACCTAGAGCTGTGTGGATTGTTGCTTACAAGGGTACTTAATAGTTTATATAATTATCAGACATTAGAAAAGGTTCAGAGAAGGGCAACTAAAATGATTAGGGGTTTGGAACTGGTCCCATATGAGGAGAGATTAAAGAGGCTAGGACTTTTCATCTTGGAAAGAGGAGACTAATGGGGGGATATAATAGAGGTATATAAAATCATGAGTGGTGTGGAGAAAGTGAATAAGGAAAAGTTGTTTACTTGTTCCCATAATAGGGGCCACCAAATGAAATTAATGGGCAGGTTTAAAACCAATAAAAGGAAGTTCTTCTTCACACAGTGCACAGTCAACTTGTGGAACTCCTTGCCTGAGGAGGTTGTGAAGGCTAGGACTATAACAGGATTTAAAAGAGAACTAGATAAATTCATGGAGGTTAAGTCCATTAATGGCTATTAGCCAGGATGGGTAAGGAAACGTGTCCCTAGCCTCTATTTGTCAGAGGGTGGAGATGGATGGCAGGAGAGAGATCACTTTATCATTACCTGTTAGGTTCACTCCCTCTGGGGCACCTGGCTTTGGCCACTGTTGGCAGAGAGGACACTGGACTGGATGGATCTTTGGTCCTACCCAGTATGGCCGTTCTTATGTTCTTATGAATCCCTGCCCCATACAGTCTCATTAGTCCTGCCCTCATGAATTAACTGTTATCCATCCAATTTGAGAATACTGGGCAGTCATAATGTGGATCCTTCCATCATCCATTTCCCTTTCATTCATTTCATCCTTCCTTTCTCCTTTTACCTTCTGCATGTCCTCTGTTCTCAAGCCAACTAATTTTTTTTTTCTTTTAGGGCCTTATCCGAAGTCCAATAAAGCCCATAGAAAAGTATTTTCAGTCCTGGAAATAGAGTTTGCTCCCAGTCCCAGAGTGGTGTCTACTTCGTTGCCTTATTAAAAACAATGGTTCTTTTCTCCAGTTCACAAAAGAATAACCAGAACGCCCACGGCAGTGTAGGGGGTGTTTTCAAAACACACAGTCAGCGGCTCTGTCAGCCCCTCTTTGCGAGTCCTAAGGGAAGTAATTAAAAGCAAAGTCAGGAAAGGAGTTCGTTTCTTTTATAAGGAGGGGAATATGCAAATGAGGGAGACAGTTTCCTGTTTAAATCTCTGCCTCTCTCTGCCCAGGCTGCACCCGAAGACACAATCCGCAGCCCCCTGGGTCTGTGCAGTGACCAGCCAATCCCCTGAGACTTTACCCTCCAGCAGAGGCAAAATGACACTTTGGCTCCTTTTCGTTTTCACCGGAGCAGCTTTGCAAGGTAATTTCACCCGCTAAATGCATTGCGGCGGGACGGGAAGAGTGCAGTGTTGCTGCTATAGATATTCATAGTATTTACAAGGCGCTTTATTTGCAGGTGTCCAGTCGCAGGTCCAGCTGGGGGAGTCCGGAGGGGGTGTGAGAAAGCCCGGAGACTCTCTCCGCCTCTCCTGCAAAGCCTCCGGGTTCACCTTCAGCGGCTACAACATGAACTGGGTCCGCCAGGGTGCAGGGAAGGGACTGGAGTGGCTGGCCAGAGCTGCTGCCCAGGGTAGCACCTGCTACTCTGATTCCGAGAAAGGGAGAGTCACCGTCTCCAGAGACAACGCCAACAGCCTGCTGCTTTTGCAAATGAGCAGTCTCAGAATGGAGGACACCGCCTTGTATTATTGTGTCAGACATACAGAGTGATGGAACCAGGACAAATACCTAGCACTGTAATAACTTGTCACTGGAGTTCGCTGGTCTGGGCCACTCAAGGTTTGCAAGGCAATAAAATGTTCAAATCTGGGAAGAGAACTCAACGAGGCAGTGGACCTTTCCCCCCTTGAGTGGCATGAAAGGGAAACATTTCATGTTTCAGTAAACTAGACAACAGTTAGCGTCTAGGGCCCCTGAACTTTCTCAAACTCTATAGGCGCCAAGGTCGGGGTGTTTTTGAGTCAAAATACCCTTCCTTTGGGGAATGGGTTTATTAATATAATATAAATTCTACATAATACTCAAAACACCAGACAATACTTCATAATATTATTCCCTTCCCTGTTTGGATTCAATTTTTTAAATCAAATAAAATAAGTTAAACTTTTAAGTATGTGGAAACAAAAGGACACACACATGGATTGAAAGCCAGTGATTCAATCACGGTAGAGTGGGGAACCTGCCCGGAAAAAATGCCACAATAAAGTCCTGGCTCTCAGGTTCTATACCAGACTGCATTTGACCCCATCGGTGACTCTAGGGTTTGGGCCAAATTCTGAAATTGTCCCTGGTGAATTCATCACTAAGAGCTGAGGGAGCTCTGTGATTGTTATGTGAGGAAGTGACTATAGCTTGGCATTTTCAAAGGAAGTTTCAATGGGATTTTGTCATCAGAATCCTTGAGGCTCCTTTAAAAATGCCAGCCATTGTGAAGAAAGAAAGAAACGTTGTTTTAGAGTACATTATTTTGTTGGAGTGTAAAAGAGCCAATTGATGCATGAGATCTCTAGTGGCCGAGGGCCACGCTGCAGGCAGCCTGCCTCAGTTTCCCCTATTGGACAGATTAGATAAAATTTCACCCATGGATTTTGGAGTCAAAAGTCCCCTCCTTTTGGACTCGATTTATTACTAAAATATAAACTCAAAATAATAATCAAAATCCCAAAACAAAGTCCATCCAAAAGGCCACACAGAACAAAGGTTCCTCTTGCCTTTCTGCCTGGGGCCTTTCCTGATTTAGCAGCCTGTGCCCTGGCCCTACCTGTCTGGAGTCTCAGTCCTAACTCCCAGGACTTTCTGCTGGAAGCATTCCCCCTTCAATGCAGCCTCTGCTGCTCTTCTGGGAGAAATCACCTGATCTCTCCAGGATTGGCTCCTTAATAATCAGGGTTGGATTGTCCCAGGCCCTTCACTTCTTAGGGGCAAGCCAGCCTGATCCAGGGAAGCAGCACAGTCCTGCTGAGATAGCTCCATTAGGAGAGTTTATTTTTCAGGCAGTGCAGTGTGGTGGCTAGCTCATTGGGCTGGTCTTAGGACGTGTCGGCTCCAGCCTCTGTTTGTCAGAGGGTGGAGATGGATGGCAGGACGGGGATCACTTGATCATTGCCTGTTGGGTTCACTCCCTCTGAGGCACCTGGCATTGGCTGCTGTCGGTGGATGGGGTGCTGGGCTGGAAGGACCTTTGGTCTGACCCAGAGTGGCCATTCATATGTTCTTATGTTCTCAGTTCTTCTCAAACCTGGCATATGTAGACATGAGCAGCCTCAGCCTGGAAGGCCCCTCCCTGTATTTACTGTGCAGACATTACAGGGAAAGGAAACCAGCCTCATCTCATTCAAAAACCTTCCTCTGCAATTGCATGACAATATATCTAGTCTTGGTGCCCAAGGTCTGCAAGTAACAATGAACCCATTAGGTACAAAGGAGAGTAAACAAACCAACCTGTGTTTTAATTTCATTTTCTTTCCCAGGATTAATTTCACAGTAGGTCATATAAAAATATAGATATTTAATCAAATATATTGAGTTGTTCATAAAGTATCCTTCCATCTCACTTCCCCTGCCTTAACACACTCTTGACCCCGCCCGGGGCACCAAACACCCACTCCAAAAAATACCCAAAAGCCAAACCCTGTGCTGTTCTGGTTCAGTGTAGCATCCTATCTAATAGACCATGTTGCTTCCTGAGTGTTACCTTTGCACTTATTGGAAACACTACTGCGGGCATACTCAAGCACCATGCCCTGATACTGTTAGTGCTTAGAATTACTTCAGGGCCTAACGCCCACGTTCGTACCCCTGCAATGGGACTGGGAATCTGAGTAGGAATGGGAATAGGAATTTCAGTGTGAACAGGAATGGGAGGGTGAGTAGAAAAGAGCAGAGGAATGGGAGTGTCATTGACAAAGGATACAAGTGTGCGCAGGGTGACTAGGAATGGGATTGCAAATAGGAAGACGAGTGTTAATGGGAGCATCAGCATGTGTGAGAATGAGCACGGGGATATTAAAGAGAACATGCGTCAGACTGGAGAGGGGAATGAAAAGATGAGTGTGAGGATGAGTGTGTTATACCTATGTGAATTCAGGTGGGAATGGATTAAGTGAGCTGTAGTCCATGAAAGCTTATGCTCAACTACATTTGTTAGTCTCTACGGTGCCACAAGTACACCTCTTCTTTTTGCAGATACAGACTAACACAGCTGCTACTCTGAAACCTTTATTATTGTTGTTTTTTGTTTGTTTGTTTGTGGTGGTGGTGTTGGAGTTGTGGGTGGTTGTGGCCCCAGTGCCTAAGGCCTCTAATCACAGACCACGATCCCAGAGTGCTAGGCACTGTACAAAGACAGAACAGAAGGACTCTCTCTTCCCCAGTGAGTTTACAATCTAGGGAAGTGCAGCGTGAGTGGGAATGGGAACAGGAATGGGAACCTAATCACGAATATGAATTTCGATGTTTAATAATAGTCTCCCTTCAACTCTGCCTGCATCCTCACCTAGAGAAAGACTCCCAGACACAGCCCGCTCGCCACACGAGGGAATTTTAACTCTCCAGCAGGTGTCCCAGCACAATGCCTGTGACCAGTCCCCTCCCCAGTCACTGACCCGATGTTCTCATGGGCAGGGGCTCCGGAGACCCTTTCCCCACGACCGCGTAATTTGATGCCAATCAGACCCTAGATTCATAACAGGGAAATTGGGCTCACACCCAGCAGCTGCTTCTTTACACCCCACTGCACTGGGGCTGGGAGCTGCACAGACCCACAAAAGGGACGATCTGACTCTCCTCTGAGCCCTGAAGCAAGAAATTCACATAATTAAGGGAAGGAGTTTGCGTGCATTATAAGGGGGAGGAGGTGTGAATATGCAAATAGGGGTGAGAGTTTCCTGTTTAAATCTGTCCATCTCTCCGCCCAGGCTGCACCCGGAGAGACAATCCGCAGCCCCCTGGGTCTGTGCAGTTACCAGCCAAACCCCTGAGAAGTTTCCCCTCCGAAAACCAGGAAAATGAGACTTTGGATAGCAGTTGTTTTCGCTGTAGCAGCTTTGGAAGGTATTTTGCTCTCCTGGTTAAATGGCAGAGCCAGGAGACTATACAATTATTGTTGTTTTTATAACCATGCTTGTAACTTGTCTTTATTTGCAGGTGTCCGGTCCCAGACGCTGGTGGAGTCCGGAGGGGGTCTGAAAAAGCCCGGAGACTCTCTCCGCCTCTCCTGCAAAGCCTCCGGGTTCACCTTTAGCAGCTTTTACATGAACTGGGTCCGACAGGCTCCCGGGAAGGGGCTGGAGTGGGTGGCTGAGATTAGAGCCGATGCATCCAAGCAATGGTATTCCCCGGCTGTTCAAGGGCGATTCACCATCTCCAGGGATAACGCCAAGAGTGAGCTGTATCTGCAGCTGACCGGCCTGAAGCCCGAGGACTCCGCCCGCTATTACTGTGCGAGAGACACAGTGAGAGTAAAACGGTCCATGCTAACACCAAAACCGGAGCTGCGGGACTTCCCGCGCCGGCCGCGTGGGGGCAGCAACGACACAAGCAGAACAGTCTGGTCTTGGGCGCAAGAGGGGGAAGGGCCGTCGGGATTGAAACCTCTGGCGGATTAACTCTTTAATGTCCTGACAATTTCCCCCATTCCAGTGTATACCACAGTGCTGCTCGCCCGCGCAAACGGCTCCTCTGCCTTCCCGTCTCTGTACACTTACCAGCCAATCCCCTGAAAACTTTCCCCTCCGACACCAGGAGTTGATAAAAGCCTGCCATCAGTCTGTAACCCTATAATTCACGGGCTTTGTCACCCATTGCTGCAGCAAATCCGGGTGGGGCTGTGGTGCAGGGATCGCTCAGTTCTTGAAGAAACCCCGCTCAGCTGCTACTGGAAATATGGCGCAGGGTTGGGATATTCAAAGGGGCCTCATGGGTAAAGGAACCCACCTCACATTTGAGAATCACAGTCCAGAATTTCTGCTGCTGTCCTAGGGCAAAGCTAAAGATCAAGCCCGCAATATAGTTCCAGCAATTTAATAGAGTGACCGTGGAGATAAAGGACTGAACCTGCAGTCCTTAATTACAGGGAACTACCAAAGGTTGGCACTGAAGACAGTGGGCTAGTAAGTGTACAGGGAGGAAGCCTGGCAGGGCTTATTGGGATCGTGCAGAGAGAAACAGCAGCAGCTCAGTAAGAGAGGTGTCAGGGGGTTTTAGGGTCAGAGAGCACAGGGCTGGTGGCCTTGTCTGGTGGCTACTCGTTTGGGGTCCTCATTCCCCTTTTGATAGATCTACTCTCAAGCTGATGCATCCTAGCCATGGCACGCAAGAACAGAACACTGTACACACAGCAAAAATATGAAATTCACGCTTTTCAAAAGCAATACAAGAAACACAGAAAAGGATGTTTGGGGAGGAGGGGGGAGCAGGGAGCTGAGGGCTCTCAACTTTCTTTTCTGAGAACCGGACACCAACAAACACCTTTCAGAGATCGGTTCTTGCCTGTGATTGTAAATGTGGAGAGGTGAGAATGCAGAAAGCATGGCAGAATGGGGCTCCTTTCGTTCCCTGTGGACAAACCCTGACAGCAATTAAAGACACTTCCCTGACTGCGAAGGGGAGAGTCATGCCCACTTCAGGGGTATCAGGATTGGGTTTATAGACAAAGCCTAGGCCATTTAGGAAGTTGCGGGGCTACATCCAAGGCTGAGCGTCTGTTAAACCCTTGAGGAGTTCAAATCTTTTCCTAATCTTTTTTCTCTAGGAACGGGTCTTGCTCCTATTCTTGGATTACCAGACCAAGATGTGAGATCATAAGAACATAAGAACTGCCAGACTGGGTCAGACCAAAGGTCCATCTAGCCCAGTATCCTATCATAGAATCATAGAATCATAGAATATCAGGGTTGGAAGGGACCCCTGAAGGTCATCTAGTCCAACCCCCTGCTCGAAGCAGGACCAATTCCCAGTTAAATCATCCCAGCCAGGGCTTTGTCAAGCCTGACCTTAAAAACTTCCAAGGTAGGAGATTCCACCACCTCCCTAGGCAACGCATTCCAGTGTTTCACCACCCTCTTAGTGAAAAAGTTTTTCCTAATATCCAATCTAAACCTTCCCCACTGTAACTTGAGACCATTACTCCTCGTTCTGTCATCTGCTACCATTGAGAACAGTCTAGAGCCATCCTCTTTGGAACCCCCTTTCAGGTAGTTGAAAGCAGCTATCAAATCCCCCCTCATTCTTCTCTTCTGCAGGCTAAACAATCCCAGCTCCCTCAGCCTCTCCTCATAAGTCATGTGTTCTAGACCCCTAATCATTTTTGTTGCCCTTCGCTGGACTCTCTCCAATTTATCCACATCCTTCTTGTAGTGTGGGGCCCAAAACTGGACACAGTACTCCAGATGAGGCCTTACCAATGTCGAATAGAGGGGGACGATCACGTCCCTCGATCTGCTCGCTATGCCCCTACGTATACATCCCAAAATGCCATTGGCCTTCTTGGCAACAAGGGCACACTGCTGACTCATATCCAGCTTCTCGTCCACTGTCACCCCTAGGTCCTTTTCCGCAGAACTGCTGCCTAGCCATTCGGTCCCTAGTCTGTAGCGGTGCATTGGATTCTTCCGTCCTAAGTGCAGGACCCTGCACTTATCCTTATTGAACCTCATCAGATTTCTTTTGGCCCAATCCTCCAATTTGTCTAGGTCCTTCTGTATCCTATCCCTCCCCTCCAGCGTATCTACTACTCCTCCCAGTTTAGTATCTACTATCTACTGACAGTGGCCCGGAGCTTCATAGGGAATGAACAGACCAGGGCAATCATCCAGTGATTCACTGGGGAGGAGTTTTATCTGTTATAAGGAGGGGGATATGCAAATAAGAGTGAGAGTTTCCCATTTAAATCTCTCTGCCGAGTCTGTCCCCTGAGACAATCTGCAGCCCACTGGGTCTGTGCAGTTACTAACCGATCCACCAGCTACCTTTCCCCTCCCAGACCAGGGAAAATGCCTCTTTCGCTCCATTTCCTTTTCGTTGCAGCAGCTTTAGAAGGTATTTTCTCCCCCTAGCTGGAAAAGAGAGTCAGAGGAATGTTGTATTGTACGTAATTCATAGTTGATATGATTTTAATATGCGTTTATTCCCAGGTGTCCTGTCACAAGTTCAGCTGCTGGAGTCCGGAGGGGATGTGAAAAAGCCCGGAGACTCCCTCAGACTGACCTGTACAACCTCAGGGTTCAACATAGACAGCTACTGGATGAGCTGGGTCCATCAGGCTCCTGGGCAGGGGCTGGAGTGGGTATCAGCAATTAAGGGAGCAGATGCACACTACGGAGATTCCGTGAAAGGACGATTCACCACCTCTACAGACAGCTCCAAGAAGCTGATCTACCTGCAAATGACCGGCCTGAAGCCCGAGGACACCGGCCGGTGTCACTGTGCGAGAGTGAGGCGAAGCCGGGCTGAGCTCAGACAAAAACCTCCCGTTGCGGTCAGCAGGGGAACTCCCAGCTGGTTTGTGATACTGACAGTCCAGGCGCTGGGCTCGACAAGAGACAACAGGGTGTTCCCTTTGAAATGGTTAAAATGTACTCGGCTCCGCAGCCAGACCTACCCCCACAGACAGCAGAGATCCCGAGGCCGGCACCTTGTGACTGGGATGCGGGGCTGACACCTGGGTCCCATAAACTGTTTTACGCTCCACAATACATTCTGTAGAGCCAATGAAAATGCCACAGATTCGCCCCTTGGTGCCTTCAAAAATCGCAAAATCAGTGAAGGGCCAGAAGTTTTAACGTGGAACTTATACACCGCATTTAAAACGCACAATGCAGTCAGAGATTGTTTGGGGGGTGAAAACTGCAGACAAGCTATGAACTATGGCTCTGATTTATAAAGGACCCTAAGAGAGTTAGGTGCCAAAATCCTTGTGATGTCAATGGGAGTTAGGAACCTAACTCCATTATCCTCCATTGAAATTGCAGGCCTACAGGTCTACTTCCGACCCCGCCTTAAAAGATAGGATAAATTTTCACCCGAATCTGATTCCAACAATCACAGGTAATTTAATGTGCATATCTCCTGCCAGGTAGCCAAATATTCTTGTCTCTCAGGGGTGACCCAAAGCCACTAAGGCCAGAGAGGGCGTTTGTCTTGACTGCAACAGACTTTAGTTCAAGCCCTAGCAATTAATATCTCGGAATTGGAGGTCATCGACTTCACGTCATTATTTCTGCACTGCAAAGGAAGTAGAAACACGATACACGGTGCGGTGGACGCTGCAAACACACCGCAACGGACAGTCTGACTCCTTCCTTGTATCTGAGCGCCAGGGCTCAGGTAATGCAGATCATCAACGGAAGGGGTTTGTGTCTCTTATAAGGAGCGGGATATGCAAATGAGGGCGACACTTTCCTGTTTAAATCTGTCTTCCTCTCTGCCCAGGACTGACCCGGAGAGATAATCCAGAGCTCTCCAATTGTGCAATTACCAACCAATCCACCCCTGAGAAATTCCACTTTAATCACCTATCTTTATTCCTAGGTGCCCGGTCCCAGGTGCTGGTGGAGTCCGGAGGGGATGGGAAAAAGCCCGGAGACTCTCTCCGCCTCTCCTGCAAAGCCTCCGGGTTCATCTTCAGCAGCTACAAGATGAACTGGGTCCGCCAGGCTCCAGGGAAGGGACTCGAAAGGGTCGCTCATATAAACAGCCCTGGCGGCCTTATATACACTACCTTGATTCGGTGAAAGGCCGATTCACCGTCTCCAGAGATAACTTGCTGTATCTAAGATCCGCGGACACCGCCCGGTGTTACTGTGCGAGAGACAGTGATACAGAAACCTTTCATTCCCTAGCCATGTCACCCGTTTCTACACAAAGGCCCCCGATCCTGCGGGGCAGACATCGGTATCGCAGAGCTGAGCCGTGATTTACCCCCCGTCAAGAACGGAGCATCACCAGGTTTCTTCTTGGACAGAATCTCCTGATTCTTAACGTGTCCTCACTCGCAGGTGCCCGGTCGCAGGTGCTGTTTACAAAGGGGATGTGGAAAAAAAAAAAAGCCCGGAGACTCTCTCCTCCTGCCCTGCAAAGCCTCCGGGTTCCCCTTCACCAGCGACTGGTTGGACTGGGTCCCTCGGGCTTCCTGACGGAGATTAAAATGCAGCTCCACCCTAAACAGCTCTGGGAGCGATTTACCATCTCCAAAGACAACGACAGAGACTTCTTGCATTTACACATCAGCATCATCAGCTGTGAGGACACCGCCGGGTATTGCTTTGGAGAACTCACTGTAGTGAAAGTTCAAACAAATCCCTTCCCTCTGGGTGGGTGTTTTCCTTTTGGGACGCCCAAACTAGTAGTTTGGTGAAGCATGATTTCCCTTTACAAAAACCATGTTGACTATTTCCCAACAAAGAATGTTCATCTGTGCCTCTGACAATTTTGTTCTTTACCATAGTTTCAACCAGTTCGCCTGGTACTGAAGTGAGGCTTACTGGCCTGTAGTTGCCAGGGTCACTTCTGGAGCCCTTTTTAAAAATTGGCATCACATTAGCTATCCTCCAGTCATCTGGCACAGAAGCTGATTTAAATGATAGGTTACAGATGACAGTTAGTAGTCCTGCAATTTCACATTTGAGTTCCTTCAGAACTCTTGGGTGATACCATCTGGTCCTGGAGACTTATGACTGTTTAGTTTATCAGTTTGTTCCAAAACCTCCTCTAATGACACCTCAGTTTGGGACAGTTCCTCAGATGTGTCACCAAAAAAAATGGCTCAGGTTTGGGACTCTCCCTCACATCCTCAACAGTGAAGACGGATGCAAAGGATTCATTTAGTTTCTCCGCAATGGCCTTATCGTCTTTGAGTGCTCCTTTAGCACCTCGATCGTCCAGTGGCCCCACTGGTTTTTTAACAGGCTTCCTGCTTCTGATGTATTTTTAAAAATTTGCTATTACTTTTGGAATCTTTGGCTAGCTGTTCTTCAAATTCTTTTTTGGTCTTCCTAATTATATTTTTACACTTAATTTGCCAGAGTTTATAGTCTCTTCTATTTTCCTCGTTAGGATTTATTTTCCACTTTCTAAAGGATGCCTTTTTGCTTCTCACTGCTTCTTTTACTTTGTTGTTTAACCACCATGGCTCTTTTTTGGTTCTCTTACTATGTTTTTTTTAAATTGGGGTATACGTTTAAGTTGAGCCCGTATTACGGTGTCTTTAAAAAGTTTCCATGCTTGCAGGGATTTTACTTTTACACATACCCTTGCTGAGCTGAACTCATTGTCCCAGGGGGACACGCATCCCAGGGAGAGACCCCTATCTGCAGACACAGCTCACACACTCCCATCTGTTATAACATACTGGGAAACCCGCTTGCAAATCCCTGCCTCAGAGGATTCCTGTTTAAATACAAACCCCCTGTTCTAGGAGCTTCAGTCTCTCCCCAGACACAGAACTGCCCAGTCCCTGCTGCTGGGGACAGTTTGCACTCTAATTGACCTCTGGAAACATCCCATAATCCCCTTAAGTCAAGTGGCCACTCTTGTCATAGTTTTGAACTCGCTGTAGGAATGCGGATATGCCCTTTCAAAGCTCCATTTCTGACAGCTGGCTGCTTATCTGCTTCGCGACAAAGGAACCATTAATGAGGAATGCTGCTTGCTTTGAGTGAGTGTGTGGGGGGGGAGGGAGGTCTGCTGCTGTCTGAACTTACAAGACGGCATGCTGACACTCTCTCAGCTCCCCAAAACCCACTCTCTCCCCCTCCACATACACACAACACACTCCCTGTCACACTCCACCCCTCCCCAATCTCCGCATTCGAAAAGCACGTTGCAGCCACTTGCATGCTGGGATAGCTATCACAATGCACTGCTCTTTGTAGCATTGCAAGACCTGCTAATGTGGCCATGCCAGTGCACTTCCAGCGGAGAGTGTAAACTCTTGGCAGCATTTTCCCTGCTGCAGTCTTCAAAGGCAGGTTTAACTCCCAGTGCTCTACATCTGCAAGTGTAGCCATGCCCTCATCAGTCTCTCCCCGGACTCTGAACTGCTGACCCGGCTGCCGGGGACAGTTTGCACCTTCACTTAAGAGGAACCTGCTACTGATTTTCCTGTTCATGCTGGAGGCTCCTTCAGGTTCATGTCTACTGGGGGTCAGGAGGGTTCCTTGCTGCAGTGACTGCAGAAGAGGAGCTGTTCGAGGCAGCTTAAGAGAGTGAGGTGCCTCGATGCTCATGGAATTTAGTGGCAGTTGGGTGCCTCACTCAGGTGGAACTGCCGTAAAATCTCCGCCCCAACCACTCCAGCCCTTCCCCAGGAGGCTGCCAGATCCAGTGCCAGCTGTGATGACGAGTGATGGACTGATCTGAGATGGTGAAAAAGGAGGGAATTTGTTTCAGGAATTCTAATGCTGTTCAGATACTCCCCGGGGACTCCCCCTGCTCAACTGAAGTCAAGGGGCATTTCTCCCTCCAGTACAACCAAAGCAGAACTTTTCCTACCCCTTTGCACAGATACTCATAAGAAAGGGTGGCTAAGAGGGAAAGGAAGGTAAAGAACGAGTCCATGATGGTCTGAATTAATGAACAGACTCCCCAGCAGCTGGCAAGGGTTAACTGAGGCACCTAGAACCAGGAGTTTGTATTTAAACAGGAACCCTCTTGGGTAGAGATTTTCATGGTGCTAGAAACTGAGTCTCCAGAGATAGTACAAGTGAGTGTCAGGGACTCCCTGGGTGTCACTGCTCCCGGACTCATTTCCCGCAGCTGTGCTTAGGAGAGGACATCTCAGAAGCAAACACAGAAATGAATCAGTGACCCAGGCTTCTAACCCTTGGGAGTGGGGAAAGTGTGAATATTAAACACTCTGCGAACCCGCCTAAGCGAGTGAACCCAACTGCCACTGAATTGCATTGGGATCCAGCAGGGCTGGCCCACAATATTTTGGCACCTGAGGCGGGGAGCTCAAATGATGCCCGCATGCTCCCTCGCTTGGGCCAAAACTCTGAAAGGTCTCAATTCTGCCTTCTTCCTGTTCTACTCCTCTCATGGTACTGCTCTGCTACCTACCCAACAAAGGAGAACTAACAACTTAAAATGCCTTGCTAAAAATTTTAAGTAACAATTAACTTTCAGATGCGTGAACAGCAAATGTAATTTTTCTTGCATAGTCTGCATAGTAAACACTGGCATTTTTATCTGTTTGAATAGTCAAAGGGGTGCTTTCCGTGCCTTCTTGGTTGCAAAGATTTGAACCACTTCCTGCTGAAGGTTCCACAGTCTGGGCCAGCTCATGCTCTATTGAGATGGTTGCAAGGCCGACCAGCCTCTCCGGTGGCATTGTGGAGAGTAGGTGTATTTTTATTAACTTCAGCTTGGAGAAGCTGCATTCTCCATTGACAACTGTTACAGGAAGTGTTAGAAGTATGGGCAGAGCAACAAAAACATTTGGAAAGAGGATGGTCATCTTACTTGTGCATACATATTCCAGAACAGCCTTTGGAGTTGATCCTCCTGAAATGTATCTTGAAAGGGCTTTGGGATCATCACCTAAATCACTCGCATCAATATCGCACATGTCATCATGTGTCAACACTGTCTCTAGTGCCCTGCATTGCTGGTGTAGGTCTTCTTCAGATATAGTGAGGAGTTTTGGAATATCATACAACATCCCAAATATACTGCTGTGTTCCTTGAGCTTCATGAAACGTTCTTCAGCTGACTGTAGTGCACAATCTAGCACCTGGTTAAAGAATTCAACTTTGAATTGCTGTTTGGGGTCTCTTATGGGATTATCCCTGTCAAGGTTCCTCCCCCACTCTGAACTCTAGGGTACAGATGTGGGGACCTGCATGAAAAACCTCCTAAGCTTATCTTTACCAGTTTAGGTCAAAACTTCCCCAAGGTACAAAATATTCCACCCGTTGTCCTTGGACTGGCCGCTACCACCACCAAACTAATACTGGTTACTGGGGAAGAGCTGTTTGGACGCGTCCTTCCCCCCAAAATACTTCCCAAAACCTTGCACCCCACTTCCTGGGCAAGGTTTGGTAAAAAGCCTCACCAATTTGCCTAGGTGACTACAGACCCAGACCCTTGGATCTTAAGAACAATGAACAATCCTCCCAACACTTGCACCCCCCCTTTCCTGGGAAATGTTGGATAAAAAGCCTCACCAATTTGCATAGGTGACCACAGACCCAAACCCTTGGATCTGAGAACAATGAAAAAGCATTCAGTTTCTTACAGGAAGACTTTCAATAAAAATAGAAGTAAATAGAAATGAAGAAATCCCCCCTGTAAAATCAGGATGGAGAACCCCTCTAGGCAAAACCTTAAGTTACAAAAAAGATACACAGACAGAAATAGTTATTCTATTCAGCACCATTCTTTTCTCAGCCATTTAAAGAAATCATAATCTAACACATACCTAGCTAGATTACTTACTAAAAGTTCTAAGACTCCATTCCTGGTCTATCCCCGGTAAAGACCAGCATATAGACAGACACACAGACCCTTTGTTTCTCTCCCTCCTCCCAGCTTTTGAAAGTATCTTGTCTCCTCATTGGTCATTTTGGTCAGGTGCCAGCGAGGTTACCTTTAGCTTCTTAACCCTTTACAGGTGAGAGGAGCTTTCCCCTGGCCAGGAAGGATTTCAAAGGGGTTTACCCTTCCCTTTATATTTATGACAATCCCGTGCCTCACAATCAAAATGTCGTCTTCTTCGGTGACTCTTGTATTTTTGAATGGGTGGGAAAATAGCTTCACTGTGAAGTTCCTCTGCCAACTTCTGTGAACTCTTCAGAACATTTTGAAATCCCTCATCTGACCGGTAAGACTGTAGGTATGACTTTGCTTTGTCCCATTGTTCCATTGCTCCAGATATATCAATGTCAACACCTTGGAGTCTCTTGCTTACAATATTTATTTCAACAGTATGTCATGCCACAACACTAAGCCACACAGAAATTTGAAGTTATGTATGTTGCTGGTGATTCCATTTCCCTCTGCCACTGTTCTCCCACGAACAGTTCCTGTCATAGCATTATCCTCCATAATGGCAACTGTGGCATCATCTATCTTCCCAATTTGGTGTTTGATAGGCTTTATGGCCTTCACTCGACTTTCCCATCAAGGGGCACTCAGTGGTTTCAGTGTCAGAGAGGATGTTCCAAGATGTTGCTTCAAAATTTGCCATCGATGAGCTGATGCAGAGAAAGATACATCGATTCTTTGAATTACATTAAAAAATTCAGCAGCCTCACTGGAAGCTGACGCTGCATCACTGACCACCATATTCAATGAAAGAGAACTGCATGGGACAAAAAAAGCTTGAGGGTTTAACTCTCGGATCCGTGACTGCACTCCTCTATTCTTTCTTCTCATGTTGGCACCATTATTGTAGCCCTGACCTCTCCTGTCAGCTGTCGCAATTCCCGTATCTTCCAGCTTTTTAAGAAGTGCATTTGTCATACCAGCTCCTGGTATCATCAATGTCAATAAAGTCTAGAACATGCTTTCTGACAGCCACCATTGCAGGGACATTTTCACTAGGTTCTGTTGTTGTTACAAAATGCACCATTAAAGTCATTTGTTCCGTATGGCTGATGTCAGGTGTGCAGTCCAGAATAACAGGGGAATATCTTGCTGACTTCAGATCTGCCCCAATCTTCTGTTTGGCTTTTGTTGCCAGTAGCTGTATGATCTCATTTTGAATTGTTTTCCCAAGGTAGTGGTGTGTGTACATTTCTTGGGTGGTGACTCTTCTTAGATGCTCCTGGAGTACAGCATCAAACTCAGCTATCAGCTCCACAATTTTAAGGAAGTTTCCATTGTTTGGCACATACAGCTGATCTGAAGTGCCACTCAGTTCTAGGTTTTGGGGAGCAAGCATTCTCACAATGGCAATGAGCTTTTCAGAGCATTTTGCCAGTAAAGAGATTCTAATGCAATCTTCTCTTGATGCTGATCGTCTATGGTGGCCTTTAACCTTAGTCTCATCTCAAGCTCTTTCCAGCTATGGAATGTTCTCTGGTGATTTGCTGCCTTCTCATGGCATGTCAGATTTCTAGCCAGATTTTTCCAGTCCTTTGTTCCTTTTGAACCCAATGTGGCTGACAGAGTTTGCAACAAAACCAGTATGCAGCATTCTGGGTTTTTGAGTATGTAAGCCATGGCTGCTCCACTTTGTCACTATTGGGAATTTCACGCCAGTAATGTGTTGGAAGGAAACTTCTATTTTCATTCTCTTCGGGGAACATGAAGTTTTTCACTTGCTGTGGCCCACGCAGTACAAGGAAGTCCCTCAGGCTACTGCTCCAGTGGGTCCACAGTCCTGGATCATCTCGACTTAAGGAACTAAACTCAGCACCAGGTGTTTCTTGTGCCTCCACCACACTCTTCTCTGATCCACACTTTCCTTCAGGAATGTACAATGGAAAATTAGGTATTTACCTAAAGTTTTTTTCCCCACAAAATGTCTATTTCGGGCATTTAGTTGAAAGATATTTTGTTTTTTGGCCAAAAAGTCCATCATTTTAATTGGTGATTTTTTTTTTATTTTTTATTTTTTACTTTTCAAGATTTTTTTTCTTTTTTTAAAAGAAAAGTCTCAGTTTTCAGGACTGGGGGGAACAACCCATTTCCCACCCAGATCTACTGGAATCAGACCGGTTCTCCATCTGGTCCAATCCTGCTGTTAGCTCAATCAATGAAAACCAGACTCTGCTGTCATTTACACTGGTACAAATCCAGGATAACATCACTGATATCTGTGGGATTATTTTAGATATCCATCCCTGTCAGTGAGGGCAGGACTGGACCCTGGCAATTTCACTGGGAGCAAAAGCAGGCCCTAACTCTGTTTAAGGTTATTTCCAAGTTACCCAGAATACACATCTTTAATTTTCTGCCTCTGAAGCTGATCTGAGAGATCATCTCCCAGAGATCAGAATCCTGACTTTCACCTGATGAAAATGGCCAGGCCCCAGAGAGATTCCCACCTGCCACCAGACCTAATTTATTAGCTAGTCAATTTCTCCATGTTCTGCTGCAGGAAAGCTGCACCTCGATCTGTTTCCTCTGTTTAGCCCAGAACCTGCTCCCTGCCGGCCCCTTTCATCTCCCCTCCCCAATGGGTGAAACCTATATGCAAATCCCTACCCAAGGGGGTTCCTGGTTAAATACAAACTCCTGGTTCTAGGCACCTCAGTCTTTCCCCATACACTGAACTGCCCAGTCCCGGATGCTGGGGAGTCTGTTAATTAATTCAGACCATCATGGACTCGTTCTTCACCCTCTTATTCCTCTTAGCCACCCATTCCTGTGAGTGTCTGTGGTATGGGGTAGGGAAAGTTCTGCTTCACTTGTACTGGAGTGAGAAATGACCCTTGACTTCAGCAGAGCAGGGGGAGTCCCCGGGGAGTATCTGAACAGCATTAGAATTCCTGAAACAAATTCCCTCCTTTTTCAGGTGTCCTTGCCCAAATCCTGCTGGTCCAGTCTAGCCCGGGAGCGGTGAAGCCTGGAGAGACCCTCACCATGACCTGCACCATCTTGAGTCAGTCCATCACCAGTGGTCACAGCTGGCACTGGGTCCGGCAGCCTCCCGGGAAAGGGCTGGAGTGGCTGGGACGGAGATATTACAGCAGTTCCACCTGGTACACAAACTACAGCTCATCTTTCCAGAGCTGAATCACCATCTCCCCTGACTCCTCCAAGAACCGGTTCTCCCTGCCGCTGGCCTCCCTGGGAGCTGCAGACACCGCCACGTATTACTGCGCCAGGCAGACACAGTGATGCGGAGCAAAGCAGGGACCCGTGCAAAAAGGGGACATGGATTCTGACCAGACTTTCAGACCTCTGTCATGCTGTAGTTTATCTGTCTAGAGAAAGGGAAACACAAACACACAGAATTTGCATTAGATGGAAATGAAGGGACATCTTCTGCTTCCCCTTTCTACTCCCTCCTCTCCCCAAGTAGACTCCTTCTGTACTAAAGATTCATGAGAATCTTGGCATCGTGACCTTAAAGAATCAACATCTATCACTTCCTGGGGACTAGTCTACAAAAATCAATTACTCCAAATTAATATAAATCAGTTTAGTTAAATTGGTGCCATTTTTGTGTGTGCACACTCGTATTTCCGTTTCAAATTTGTTCCAGTGGTTCAGCTTGGGAACCGGGAAAAATGCAGGAAGCAAGGTTTATAACCAATGCATAAAAGTGTCCACACACAGAAAGTTGAAACAGTTAATCTGAATGGGACTGGAATCACATCGTTACTTATATCATCACCCCTGTGAGTGTAGAAAGTGTATACACACACACACACACACACACACACACACACACACACAAAAGCCTTAGAGCTCATTCCTTCCAGTAGGGGGAGCAGTGATACAAGCATCCACAGAGAGAAAGCGAGATAGAGTGAGGATGCTCTTGTATACCGAAACTCTGTAAAGGAACAAGTGAGTTGAAACATGATTAGATATCGGATGAGACTCGAGGTCCATCTAATCAGGTATCCCACCTCCAAAGGTACCTGATGCTTCAGAGGAAGGTTGTTTGAAGTGTTGTTGTAGCCCTGATGGTCCCAAAAATATTAAGATACACAAGGTGGATGAGGTAATATCTGATACTGAAACAACTTCTAATGGTGAAGAGACATGTTTTTGAGTGACACAGAGCTTCTCTGCAGGTCTGGAAAAGGTCAGACCTGAAAAAGAGCTCCGTGTAGCTAGGCAGCTTGTCTCTTTCACCAACAGAAGTTGGTCCCATCAAAGATATTATTTCTCTCACTTTGTCTCTCACAGGAAGGTGGATGATAATCTGTACCACACAGAGATTTTACTAAAACAGATACTAAAACTTGAAGATTACTTATGGGCTTCTTGCAGGAATCATTAGGTGAGGTTTAAAGCCCTGTGTTAAGCAGGTCAGACTAGATGATCAGGTCCCTTGATATCTGGCCTTAATATCTATGAGTCTATGAAAATTATTTAATTGTTCCCAATGTGAATGCAAATGAAATGAAATTATGTGAAAACTCAATGAAATTTTATATTCAATGAGATCTGGCTGCCTAACTCCCTGACATGCATCTGAAGAAGTGGGTATTCACCCACAAAGGCTTATGCTCCAATACGTCTGTTAGTCTATAAGATGCCACAGGACTCTTTGCCGCTTTTACAGATCCAGACTAACATGGCTACCCATCTGATACTTAATTCCCTTAGGTCTTTCTGAAAAAAAAAAGCCATTTAATTGTAATAATTAATACAAAAACTCAGGCTCGCAGCTTCTGTTTAACCTTCAGTGTTTGGATACCACCTGCTGTGACGGGTTGGATCACAGAAACCCCCTGGGAGCTGCCACCTGATGTTCCAAGACTACTTCTACCCCTGCTTTCCTGCCCTGACAGCTAAGGACTTCAGCGCCCTGCCTGGTTTGAGCCAGACCCGCTAGCCTGCTGCAAACCCAGACCCAGGTCTGAACCATGTCCTCTAACCAGCTGTAGGCTCAATTGAAAGCAGCTTACAGAAGTGTTCCTGTCTTTAACACTCAGTTGCCCAACTCCCAACGGGGTCCAAACTCCAAATAAATCCATTTTACCCTGTATAAAGTTTATACAGGGTAAACTCAAAAATTGTTTGCCCTCTATAACACTGATAGAGAGATATGCACAGCTCTCCCGCCCCCCCCCCCCCCCCGCCCCCAAGTATTAATACATACTCTGGGTTAATTAATAAGTAAAAAGTGATTTTATTAAATACAGAAAGTAGGATTTAAGTGGTTCCAAGTAGTAACAGACAGAACAAAGTGAATTACCAAGCAAAATAAAATAAAACCTGCAAGTCTATGCCCTGGTCTACACTAGGACATTAGGTCGAATTTAGCAGCGTTAAATCAATGTAAACCTGCACCCATCCACACAATGAAGCCCTTTATTTCGACCTAAAGGGCTCTTAAAATCGATTTCCTTACTCCACCCATGACAAGTGGATTAGTGCTTAAATCGATGTTGCCGGCTTGAATTTGGGGTACTGTGGACACAATTCGATGGTATTGGCCTCCGGGAGCTATCCCAGAGTGCTCCATTGTGACCGCTCCGGACAGCACTCTCAACTCAGATGCACTGGCCAGGTAGACAGGAAAAGAACCGTGAACTTTTGAATCTCATTTCCTGTTTGGCCAGCGTGGCAAGCTGCAGCTGACCATGCAGAGCTCATCAGCAGAGGTGACCATGATGGAGTCCCAGAATCGCAAAAGAGCTCCAGCATGGACCGAACGGGAGGTACAGGATCTGATCGCTGTTTGGAGAGAGGAATCCGTGCTATCAGAACTCTGTTCCAGTTTTCGAAATGCCAAAACCTTTGTCAAAATCTCCCAGGGCATGAAGGACAGAGGCCATAACAGGGACCCGAAGCAGTGCCGTGTGAAACTGAAGGAGCTGAGGCAAGCCTACCAGAAAACCAGAGAGGCAAACGGCCGCTCCAGGTCACAGCCCCATATTTGCCGCTTCTATGATGAGCTGCATGCCATTTTAGGGGGTTCAGCCACCACTACCCCAGCCATGTTGTTTGACTCCATCAATGGAGATGGAGGCAATACGGAAGCAGGTTTTGGGGACGAAGAAGATGATGATGATGATGATGAGGTTGTAGATAGCTCACAGCAAGCAAGCGGAGAAACCGGTTTTCCCGACAGCCAGGAACTGTTTCTCACCCTGGACCTGGAGCCAGTACCCCCTGAACCCACCCAAGGCTGCCTCCTGGACCCAGCAGGCGGAGAAGGGACCTCTGGTGAGTGTACCTTTTAAAATACTATACATGGTTTAAAAGCAAGCATGTGAAAGGATTACTTTGCCCTGGCATTCGCGGTTCTCCTAGATGTAGTCCTAAAGCCTTTGCAAAAGGTTTCTGGGGAGGGCAGCCTTATTGCGTCCTTCATAGTAGGACACTTTACCACTCCAGGCCAGTAACACGTACTCGGGAATCATTGTAGAACAAAGCATTGCAGTGTATGTTTGCTGGCATTCAAACAACATCCGTTCTTTATCTCTCTGTGTTATCCTCAGGAGAGTGAGATATAATTCATGGTCACCTGGTTGAAATAGAGTGCTTTTCTTCAGGGGACACTCAGAGGAGCCCATTCCTGCTGGGCTGTTTGCCTGTGGCTAAACAGAAATGTTCCCCACTGTTACCCACAGGGGGGGGGGAAGGTTGAGGGGGTAGTCACGCAGTGGGGGGAGGAAAAATGCGACCTTGTAATGAAAGCACATGTGCTATGTATGTAATGTTAACAGCAAGGTTTACCCTGAAAGAGTGTAGCCACTGTTTTATAAAATGTGTCTTTTTAAATACTGCTGTCCCTTTTTTTTTCTCCACCAGCTGCATGTGTTTCAATGATCACAGGATCTTCTCCTTCCCAGAGGCTAGTGAAGCTTAGAAAGAAAAAAAAATGCACTCGCGATGAAATGTTCTCCAAGCTCATGCTGTCCTCCCACACTGACAGAGCACAGATGAATGCGTGGAGGCAAATAATGTCAGAGTGCAGGAAAGCACAAAATGACCGGGAGGAGAGGTGGCGGGCTGAAGAGAGTAAGTGGTGGGCTGAAGAGAGTGAGTGGTGGGCTGAAGACAGGGCTGAAGCTCAAATGTGGCGGCAGCGTGATGAGAGGAGGCAGGATTCAATGCTGAGGCTGCTGGAGGACCAAACCAGTATGCTCCAGTGTATGGTTGAGCTGCAGCAAAGGCAGCTGGAGCACAGACTGCCACTACAGCCCCTGTGTAACCAACCACCCTCCTCCCCAAGTTCCATAGCCTCCACACCCAGACGCCCAAGAACGCGGTGGGGGGGCCTCCGGCCAACCAGCCACTCCACCACAGAGGATTGCCCAAAAAAAAGAAGGATGTCATTCAATAAATTTTAAAGTTGTAAACTTTTAAAGTGCTGTGCTTAAAGTGCTGTGTGGCATTTTCCTTCCCTCCTCCACCACCCCTCCTGGGCTACCTTGGTAGTCATCCCCCTATTTGTGTGATGAATGAATAAAGAATGCATGAATGTGAAGCAACAATGACTTTATTGCCTCTGCAAGCGGTGATTGAAGGGAGGAAGGGCGGGTGGTTAGCTTACAGGGAAGTAGAGTGAACCAAGGGGCGGGGGGTTTCATCAAGGAGAAACAAACAGAACTTTCACACTGTAGCCTGGCCAGTCATGAAACTGGTTTTCAAAGCTTCTCTGATGCGTACCGCGCCCTCCTGTGCTCTTCTAACCGCCCTGGTATCTGGCTGCACGTAACCAGCAGCCAGGCGATTTGCCTCAACCTCCCACCCCACCATAAACGTCTCCCCCTTACTCTCACAGATATTGTGGAGCACACAGCAAGCAGTAATAACAGTGGGAATATTGGTTTCGCTGAGGTCTAAGCGAGTCAGTAAACTGCGCCAGCATGCCTTTAAACGTCCAAATGCACATTCTACCACCATTCTGCACTTGCTCAGCCTGTAGTTGAACAGCTCCTGACTACTTTTCCAGGCTGCCTGTGTACGGCTTCATGAGCCATGGCATTAAGGGGTAGGCTGGGTCCCCAAGGATACATATAGGCATTTCAACATCCCCAACGGTTATTTTCTGGTCTGGGAATAAAGTCCCTTCTGCAGCTTTTGAAATAGACCAGAGTTCCTGAAGATGCGAGCGTCATGCACCTTTCCCGGCCATCCCACGTTGATGTTGGTGAAACGTCCCTTGTGATCCCCCAGAGCTTACAGCACTATCGAAAAGTATCTCTTGCGGTTTATGTACTCGGCGGCTTGGTGCTCCGGTGCCAAGATAGGGATATGGGTTCCGTCTATGGCCCCACCACAGTTAGGGAATCCCATTGCAGCAAAGCCATCCACTATGACCTGCACATTTCCCAGGGTCACTACCCTTGATATCAGCAGATCTTTGATTGCGTTGGCTACTTGCATCACAGCAGCCCCCACAGTAGATTTGCCCACTCCAAATTGATTCCCAACTGACCGGTAGCTGTCTGGCATTGCAAGCTTCCACAGGGCTATCGCCACTCGCTTCTCAACTGTGAGGGCTGCTCTCATCTTGGTATTCATGCGCCTCAGGGCAGGGGAAAACAAGTCACAAAGTTCCATGAAAGTGCCCTTACGCATGCGAAAGTTTCGCAGCCACTGGGAATCGTCCCAGACCTGCAACACTATGCGGTCCCACCAGTCTGTGCTTGTTTCCTGAGCCCAGAATCAGCGTTCCACAGCATGAACCTGCCCCGTTAGCACCATGATGCCCGCATTGCCAGGGCCCGTGCTTTGAGAGAAATCTGTGTCCATGTCCTGATCACTCACGTGACCGCGCTGACGTCGCCTCCTCGCCCGGTATCGCTTTGCCAGGTTCCGGTGTTGCATATACTGCTGGATAATGCGTGTGGTGTTTAATGTGCTCCTAATTGCCAAAGTGAGCTGAGCGGCCTCCATGCTTGCCTTGGTATGGCGTCCGCACAGAAAAAAGGCGCGGAACGATTGTCTGCCGTTGCTCTGACGGAGGGAGGGGCGACTGACGACACGGCTTACAGGGTTGGCTTCAGGGAGCTAAAATCAACAAAGGGGGTGTCTTTACATCAAGGAGTATTTCAGGAGGACTTCACAGAGGGTTCCAATAAGAAATGGTGCACCTAAGTTATCGTTCTTATTGGAACAAGGAGGTTAGCCTGGCCTCTGATTGATACATGGCTAGATTTACCTCGCTGCACCTTCTCTGTAAGTGACTGTAGTGTGACCTAGAGGAATGAGTCCCCTAGACAGGGGAGGAGGCAAATGAGTAAAAAACAAATCTGGTCTATTTCTTGTTTTGACCCACTCCATCTATCTTTTACATCTTTGGCTGGCAGCAGACGGTGCAGAAGGACTGCATGCCATCCACATCTCATGGCTGCTCGGCAGAAGATGGTACAATACGACTACTAGCAATCCTCATCTCTTGCCTGCCCGGCAGAAGATGGTACAGTACGACTGCTAGCAATCCGTATCGCGTGCCCGCTCACCATAAGACGGTTCAATAGAACTGTCTGCAGGACTAAAGAGAATGACCTGGTCAAGTCACTCCAAATTTAGTCCCTGCGCCCATGTCTGCCCAGGTGCTCCCAGCCGACGTGGCCAGGAGCACCTCAGACACGACGAGGACGACTACCAGTTGTATTGCACCGTCTGCTGCCAGAAGGCAATGGGTTGCTGCTACTGTGTAGCAATGCCGTACCGCGTCTGCCAGCACCCAGGAGACATAGGGTGACGGTTACCTGAGCGGGCTCCATGCTTGCCGTGGTATGGCGTCTGCACAGGTAACTCAGGAAAAAAGGCGCAAAACGATTGTCTACCCTTGCTTTCACGGAGGAAGGGAGGGAACGGGGGCCTGACGATATGTACCCAGAACCACCCGCGACAATGTTTTAGCCCCATCAGGCATTGGGATCTCAACCCAGAATTCCAATGGGCAGCGGAGACTGCAGGAACTGTGGGATAGCCACCCACAGTGCAACGCTCCGGAAGTCGACTCTAGCCTCGGTCCTGTGGAAGCCCTCCGCCGAGTTAATGCACTTAATGCACTTAGAGCATTTTCTGTGGGGACACACACACTTGAATATATAAAACCGATTTCTAAAAAACCGACTTCTATAAATTCGACCTTATTCTGTAGTGTAGACATACCCTATATGTCTAATAAAACTGAATACAGACAAAACCTCACCAGTTCCAGTAAGCTTCCTTCTACAGACTAATCTCTTTCTAGTCCGGGTCCATCAGTCACTCACACCCCCTGTAGTTATTGTCTTCTGTTCCAGTTTCTTTCAGGTATCCTTGGGGGTGGAGAGGTTATCTCCTTAGCCAGCTGAAGACAAAATGGAGGGGTCTCCCATGGGCTTAAATAGACTCTCTATTGTGGGTGGAGACCCCTCCTCTCTCCTATGCACAGTCCAGCTCCAAGCGGGAGTTCTGGAGGCACCTGGGCCAGTCACAGGTCCATGCAAGACTCACAGTTTTTACAGACAGAAGCCATTGCCCACCTGGCATCTTGAATGTTTCCAGGAAGACTTCCTACATGGATTGGAGCCTTCCAAGATGCACTGTTCCTTAAGTGCTTCTCGATTGGGCACTTAACTTTGTGAATTCCTTTCTCCAGGAACTGACCAAATGCTCTACTAAGGTTATTTAGAAATCAAGCCAGTACACGGCCAATATTCATAACTTCGAATACAGAAATGTTGCAGGCATACAAAAAGGATTGATAGATTCAGTAGGTCATAACCTTTACATAGATATGTTACATGGTATATGTAGCATAGAACATATTCCAGTTATGTCATATGTATATTCATAAGCATGTTTCCATAAAGCCTTATGGGCGGGCACCGTCACCCTGCAGCAACGCTTCCTGACATCTGTAGACACTGCCACCTATTACTGGGCCAGAAGTAGCCCCATGGCAGGGAGCAAAGCAGGGACTCATATAAAAAAGAAGAGGTCAGTAAACAATAGTGAGGTCAGAGTTACAGAGACCACGCAGAGAGAGACACACACAGTAAATTGAATATGAACACACAGATATAAATAGATTTTTTTCAGAGAATCCAGAACTTATCCCCTTTTCCTGGACACAGTTTGCCTTTCAGGTACCACAGGATCTCATCAACTTTCCTGAGAAAATAAATGTATTTGTTTTCATTACAATGGTTACATGAACAGGCAGGGAAAGATTAATGGAAAATCACTCAGGGGCCAGGGGCTCTGCTCCCTGATTTCTTCAGGCAACACACAGCCAACCTGAGGAACTCTTTGCAAGAGGATGTTGTGAAGGCCAAAATGATAACAAAAAAGAACTAAATAAATTCATGGAGGATAGGTCCATCAATGGCTATTAGCCAGGATGGGCAGGGATGGTGTCCCTAGTCTCTGTTTGCCAGAAGCTGGGAATGGGTGACAGGGGGTGGATCACTTGGTGATTCCCTGTTCTGTTCATTCCCTCTGGGGCACCTGGCATTGGCCACTGTCAGAAGACAGGATACTGGGCTAGATGGACCTTTGGTCTGACCCAGTAGGGCCGTTCTTATGTTCTTAATGAATTATTCTAATTCTTTGTTAATCCAATTTTAGTTTTGCCCTTCACTACATCCTATGGCAAGGGGTTCCACAGGCTGACTGTGACTGTGCGTTGTATTAAGAAGTATGTCATTTGGAGACTCCTACTCCGGCAGAACTAAAGAACGAGAGAAACAGGCCAGACCACACAGTGTTCACTAATAACTTGTTTATTTCCCTGCCCTGTTATACAATTATGAGAAAGCAACTGAACAAAAGAAGCGGAAGAACTCTTCTGATTTCAACTCCCTTTCAAGGGAGTTGTCTGATCTGATCAGAGTGTCTGATCTTTATGCAAATCTCCCAGCCAGGGTCTCCCTTTAAATAGCAGCTCCTGGGTTCTCACAGGGACACTCCTGCCCAGAGCTGAAATGAATTTAATTTTTTGTCCTTTTTTCTCACCTTTTCAAAAAGATGGAAAATGTGTTGTCACTTCTGGTTTTACTCTCTATCTCTCCCTGTAAGTCAGGAGGAGAAATTCAGGGAGAATGGCCAAACCCGTAGAAAGAGAGGTCAGGATTTAACTGTAACATTTCCTGTCTTTACAGGTGCCTGGTCCCAACAGCTGGTCCAGTCTGGGCCGGGATCGGTGTAGCCCGGAGAGACCCTCACACTGACCTGCACTGTGTCTGGTTACACCATTTCTTCCAGCTACCACTGGGCTTGGATCCGGCAGACTCCTGGCAAAGGCTTAGCATATGTGGGGTATATATATAGACCCAGCCTAGGCACAAACTATGCCCCAGATTTCGAGAGCAAAATCACCATCGCCACAGATTCCTCCAAGAACCAGTTCTCCCTGCTGGTCCGCTCCCTGACAGCTACAGACACCGCCACCTATTATTGTTCGAGACACACATTGACACAGAGCAAAGCAGGGCCCATATAAATAGAGGAAGCGGTTTCTATACAGACATTCTAGGCATTTTCCCCCCAGAGAGACACAGGCAGAAATAGAGAAGGAGAGATAATCTCTAAAAGTCAAGATTTCATAAAGTTCATACAATGAAATGATACCCTTATATTGCAGAACAGCAGTGAAAACAATGTCACTTTTCATCGTAGGACTAAGGGTATGTCTACACTACGGAATAAGGTCGAATTCCAGAAGTCAGTTTTTTAGAAATCGGTTTTATATATTCGAGTGTGTGTGTCCCCACAGAAAATGCTCTAAGTGCATTAAGTGCATTAACTCGGCGGAGCGCTTCCAGAGCACCGAGCCTAGAGTCGACTTCCGGAGCGTTGCACTGTGGATAGCTATCCCACAGTTCCCGCAGTCTCCGCTGCCCACCGGAATTCTGGGTTGAGATCCCAATGCCTGATGGGGCTAAAACATTGTCGCGGGTGGTTCTGGGTACATATCGTCAGGCCCCCGTTCCCTCCCTCCCTCCGTGAAAGCAAGGGTAGACAATCGTTTTGCGCCTTTTTTCCTGAGTTACCTGTGCAGACGCCATACCACGGCAAGCATGGAGCCCGCTCAGGTAACCGTCACCCTATGTCTCCTGGGTGCTGGCAGACGCGGTACGGCATTGCTACACAGTAGCAGCAACCCATTGCCTTCTGGCAGCAGACGGTGCAATACGACTGGTAGCCCTCCTCGTCGTGTCCAAGGTGCTCCTGGCCACGTCGGCTGGGAGCGCCTGGGCAGACATGGGCGCAGGGACTAAATTTGGAGTGACTTGACCAGGTCATTCTCTTTAGTCCTGCAGACAGTCCTATTGAACTGTCTTATGGTAAACAGGCAGGCGATACGGATTGCTAGCAGTCGTACTGTACCATCTTCTGCCGGGCAGGCAAGAGATGAGGATGGCTAATAGTCGTATTGTACCATCTTCTGCCGGGCAGGCAAGAGATGAGGATGGCTAGCAGTCGTACTGTACCATCTTCTGCCGAGCAGCCATGAGATGTGGATGTCATGCAGTCCTTCTGCACCGTCTGCTGCCAGCCAAAGATGTAAAAGATAGATGGAGTGGATCAAAACAAGAAATAGACCAGATATGTTTTGTACTCATTTGCCTCCTCCCCTGTCTAGGGGACTCATTCCTCTAGGTCACACTGCAGTCACTCACAGAGGAGGTGCAGCGAGGTAAATCTAGCCATGTATCAATCAGAGGCCAGGCTAAACTCCTCGTTCCAATAAGAACAATAACTTAGGTGCACCATTTCTTACTGGAACCCTCTGTGAAGTCCTGCCTGAAGTACTCCTTGATGTAAAGACACCCTCTTTGTTGATTTTAGCTCCCTGAAGCCAACCCTGTAAGCCGTGTCGTCAGTCGCCCCTCCCTCCGTCAGAGCAACGGCAGACAATCGTTCCGCGCCTTTTTTCTGTGCGGACGCCATACCAAGGCAAGCATGGAGGCCACTCAGCTCACTTTGGCAATTAGGAGCACATTAAACACCACACGCATTATCCAGCAGTATATGCAGCACCAGAACCGGGCAAAGCGATACCGGGCGAGGAGGCGACGTCAGCGCGGTCACGTGAGTGATCAGGACATGGACACAGATTTCTCTGAAAGCATGGGCCCTGCCAATGCATGCATCATGGTGCTAATGGGGCAGGTTCATGCTGTGGAACGCCGATTCTGGGCCCGGGAAACAAGCACAGACTGGTGGGACCGCATAGTGTTGCAGGTCTGGGACGATTCCCAGTGGCTGCGAAACTTTCGCATGCGTAAGGGCACTTTCATGGAACTTTGTGACTTGCTTTCCCCTGCCCTGAGGCGCATGAATACCAAGATGAGAGCAGCCCTCACAGTTGAGAAGCGAGTGGCGATAGCCCTGTGGAAGCTTGCAACGCCAGACAGCTACCGGTCAGTTGGGAATCAATTTGGAGTGGGCAAATCTACTGTGGGGGCTGCTGTGATGCAAGTAGCCAACGCAATCAAAGATCTGCTGATATCAAGGGTAGTGACCCTGGGAAATGTGCAGGTCATAGTGGATGGCTTTGCTGCAATGGGATTCCCTAACTGTGGTGGGGCCATAGACGGAACCCATATCCCTATCTTGGCACCGGAGCACCAAGCCGCCGAGTGCATAAACTGCAAGGGGTACTTTTTGATAGTGCTGCAAGCTCTGGTGGATCACAAGGGATGTTTCACCAACATCAACGTGGGATGGCCGGGAAAGGTGCATGATGCTCGCATCTTCAGGAACTCTGGTCCATTTCAAAAGCTGCAGGAAGGGACTTTATTCCCAGACCAGAAAATAACCGTTGGGGATGTTGAAATGCCTATATGTATCCTTGGGGACCCAGCCTACCCCTTAATGCCATGGCTCATGAAGCCGTACACAGGCAGCCTGGAAAAGTAGTCAGGAGCTGTTCAACTACAGGCTGAGCAAGTGCAGAATGGTGGTAGAATGTGCATTTGGATGTTTAAAGGCGCGCTGGCGCAGTTTACTGACTCGCTTAGACCTCAGCGAAACCAATATTCCCACTGTTATTACTGCTTGCTGTGTGCTCCACAATATCTGTGAGAGTAAGGGGGAGACATTTATGGCAGGGTGGGAGGTTGAGGCAAATCGCCTGGCTGCTGGTTACGTGCAGCCAGACACCAGGATGGTTAGAAGAGCACAGGAGGGCGCGGTATGCATCAGAGAAGCTTTGAAAACCAGTTTCATGACTGGCCAGGCTACGGTGTGAAAGTTCTGTTTGTTTCTCCTTGATGAAACCCCCCGCCCCTTGGTTCACTCTACTTCCCTGTAAGCTAACCACCCGCCCCTCCTCCCTTCAATCACCGCTTGCAGAGACAATAAAGTCATTGTTGCTTCACATTCATGCATTCTTTATTCATTCATCACACAAATAGGGGGATGACTACCCAGGTAGCCCAGGAGGGGTGGTGGAGGAGGGAAGGAAAATGCCACACAGCACTTTAAGCACAGCACTTTAAAAGTTTACAACTTTAAAATTTATTGAATGACATCCTTCTTTTTTTTGGGCAATCCTCTGTGGTGGAGTGGCTGGTTGGCCGGAGGCCCCCCCACCGCATTCTTGGGCGTCTGGGTGTGGAGGCTATGGAACTTGGGGAGGAGGGCGGTTGGTTACACAGGGGCTGTAGTGGCAGTCTGTGCTCCAGCTGCCTTTGCTGCAGCTCAACCATACGCTGGAGCATACTGGTTTGGTCCTGCAGCAGCCTCAGCATTGAATCCTGCCTCCTCTCATCACGCTGCTGCCACATTTGAGCTTCAGCCCTCTCTTCAGCCCGCCACTTACTCTCTTCAGCCCACCACCTCTCCTCCCGGTGATTTTGTGCTTTCCTGCACTCTGACATTATTTGCCTCCACGCATTCGTCTGTGCTCTGTCAGTATGGGAGAACAGCATGAGCTCGGAGAACATTTCATCGCGAGTGCGTTTTTTTTTCTTTCTAAGCTTCACTAGCCTCTGGGAAGGAAAAGATCCTGTGATCATTGAAACACATGCAGCTGGTGGAGGAAAAAAAAGGGACAGCAGTATTTAAAAAGACACATTTTATAAAACAGTGGCTACACTCTTTCAGGGTAAACCTTGCTGTTAACATTACATACATAGCACATGTGCTTTCGTTACAAGGTCGCATTTTTCCTCCCCCCACTGCGTGGCTACCCCCTCAACCCTCCCCCCTCCCCGTGGGTAACAGCGGGGAACATTTCTGTTCAGCCGCAGGCAAACAGCCCAGCAGGAATGGGCTCCTCTGAGTGTCCCCTGAAGAAAAGCACTCTATTTCAACCAGGTGACCATGAATTATATCTCAGTCTCCTGAGGATAACACAGAGAGATAAAAAACGGACGTTGTTTGAATGCCAGCAAACATACACTGCAATACTTTGTTCTATAAAGATTCCCGAGTACGTGCTACTGGCCTGGAGTGGTAAAGTGTCCTACCATAAAGGATGCAATAAGGCTGCCCTCCCCAGAAACCTTTTGCAAAGGCTTTGGGAGTACATCCAGGAGAACCGCGAATGCCAGGGCAAAGTAATCCTTTCACATGCTTGCTTTTAAACCATGTATAGTATTTTAAAAGGTACACTCACCAGAGGTCCCTTCTCCACCTGCTGGGTCCAGGAGGCAGCCTTGGGTGGGTTCAGGGGGTACTGGCTCCAGGTCCAGGGTGAGAAACAGTTCCTGGCTGTCGGGAAAACCGGTTTCTCCGCTTGCTTGCTGTGAGCTATCTACAACCTCATCATCATCATCATCATCTTCTTCGTCCCCAAAACCTGCTTCCGTATTGCCTCCATCTCCATTGATGGAGTCAAACAACATGGCTGGGGTAGTGGTGGCTGAACCCCCTAAAATGGCATGCAGCTCATCATAGAAGCGGCAAATATGGGGCTGTGACCTGGAGCGGCCGTTCGCCTCTCTGGTTTTCTGGTAGGCTTGCCTCAGCTCCTTCAGTTTCATGAGGCACTGCTTCGGGTCCCTGTTATGGCCTCTGTCCTTCATGCCCTGGGAGATTTTGACAAAGGTTTTGGCATTTCGAGAACTGGAACGGAGTTCTTATAGCACGGATTCCTCTCCCCAAACAGCGATCAGATCCCGTACCTCCCGTTCGGTCCATGCTGGAGCTCTTTTGCGATTCTGGGACTCCATCATGGTCACCTCTGCTGATGAGCTCTGCATGGTCAGCTGCAGCTTGCCACGCTGGCCAAACAGGAAATGAGATTCAAAAGTTCACGGTTCTTTTCCTGTCCACCTGGCCAGTGCATCTGAGTTGAGAGTGCTGTCCAGAGCGGTCATAATGGAGCACTCTGGGATAGCTCCCGGAGGCCAATACCATCGAATTGTGTCCACAGTACCCCAAATTCGAGCTGGCAAGGCCGATTTAAGCGCTAATCCACTTGTCAGGGGTGGAGTAAGGAAATCGATTTTAAGAGCCCTTTAAGTCGAAATAAAGGGCTTCATCGTGTGGACGGGTGCAGGTTTACATCGATTTAATGCTGCTAAATTCGACCTAAAGTCCTAGTGTAGACCAGGGCTAAGGGTTAACCAAGGAAATCACAGGCAAACCCCAACTCTGTATAAGAACGAATAGAATAGAATAGAATAGAATAGAATAGACCATCACCCTGCCTTACAACCTACGTTCATCTGCCTGCAGAGAGGAAATATGGAATACTGAAACGTTACCCTACTTCGGTTTCAGCAACTTTTCCTACTTTGCCATGAGGAGCTCTCAATCTAAATAGACAGAGGACAAGGAGAGGCACAGCCTGGAGAAATGACTTCCGATTCCGGTCACACAGCAGGACTAGTGAGAGACCCACCCATAGTAGCTACAGTCTTGAGTCCCAGTTGAGTGCCCCCAACCACGAGACTATGCAGCCTTTCCGATGTGTATTGACTGGCGATCTAGCCTCACAGAAGACAGCATGAAGCAGCACCCATAAACACACAGATATAGGGCAAGTGTTATTGCTCCCTCTAGATGACAGCAGTTACATACACAGACACATTGTTTACCAGTAACATGCATCAACAATGACACAAACACACGCACAAGGGGTCCATGCTCCTGGATATTTATTCCCTTACCTACTATACAACACATCTCTTCTACATACCCGTAGCGTTTTGTTATTATTATTTGCATAGATCTGGAAACGCTCTTTACCCCTATCCACAGCTGGAAGCCCTTCTCTGTCTTTCCCCCCATCCCACCCCCGTGACTGCAATTGCACACACAGAGAAGTCAGATGAATTACCCAGGAAGCATTGACAACAAAAGTATTTAAAAAAAACATTGGGACGGCAATGGAAAGGTCATTTTGGGGTGTGGAAATCACGTCTAGAAATTTTCCCTGCCTTGCCTGGGGTCAGGATCAGCCTCTTCCCCTTTAGACTTCGCATTCCCTCATCCTGGCATCATTAAATGAAATCTTTCCCTTGCAGCAGAGGCTGCAGCTCTGGGTGTGACCGGCATGGTGCGCTGCTTCCCAGAGGAATGGAATTCTACCATTGCCAAGATCTGGCCAGGAAAGTCCCGGGGGAAAAGAAGCAGAGAGTTGGTTGTACAGCAACCTGTGTGTGAAATTCTAACAATTTCCTCATGTCCTGTTACACCATTTCCAGCTCTGCAGGGTGTCAGGGAGAGTAATAATATTTTTACTGAAAGGACAGGAACAAAGCTTTTCAGACCCCTCTTTGGAAGATTAAATGCCCTTGTATAGCAATGTGATCTCAAAGGAACAACAACTTTATAACTACAATAAGAAACAGAATCACTCACAACTATGGTGAAGGGGACCAGTACAAGAACCTAATCTAGAACATAGGAACAGTCATGCTGGGTCAGATCATTAGTCTATCAAACCCAGTATCCTGTCTTCCAACAGTGGATAGTGCCAGATGCTTCAGAAGGAATGAAGAGAACAGGGCAATGTGTGTGGTGGTCCATACACTGTAGTCCAGTCCCAGCTTCTGACAGTCAGAGGCAATGGGAGCTGCAGAGTTGGCACTCAGGGCGGGGGCCAAGCGCGGAGACTTCCTGCCTCCCCTTTAGGGGCCACAGAGACGTGCTGCCCACTTCCCTGAGCAGCACAGGGCCAGGGCAGGTGGGAAGCCTGCCTTAGCCCTGCAGTGTTGCCAGACTTTTAACATGAAGGAGGTGCTGGGAGGGAGGGGGAGGAGTCGATCAGCGGGGCCCATGGACCACCTGGGGTACCCTCAGGGACACCCAGGGGTCTATGGATGCCAGTTTAAGAAATGCCGATATAGACCGTCCCTGACAGGTGTTTGTCTAACCTGCTCTTAAACATATCCAATGATGGAGATTCCATGACCTCCCTAGGCAATTTATTCCAGTGCTTAACCACCCTGACAGTTAGGAAGTTTTTCCTAACCTCCCACCTAAACTTCCCTTGCTGCAATTTAAGCCCATTGCTTCTTGTCCCATCCTCCAAGGTTAAGAAGAACAATTCGTCTCACTCCTCCGTGTTACAACCCTTTATGTACTTGAAAACTGTTATCATTTCCCCTCTGTCATCTCTTCTCCAAACTAAACAAACCCAATTTTTTTCAATCTTCCCTCATACTTCATGTTTTCTAGTCCTTTAATCATTTTTGTTGCTCTTCTCTGGACTTTCTCCAATTTGTCCACATCTTTCCTGAAATGTGGTGCCCAGCACTGGACACAATACTCCAGTTGAGGCCTAATCAGTGTGGAGTAGAGCAGAAGAATTACTTTTCATGTCTTGCTTACAATAATCCTGCTAATACATCCCAGAATGATGTTTGCTAATACATCCCAGAATGATGTTTCACGGACTAATATTTAGTTTGTGGTCCACTATGACCCCCAGATCCCTTTCCGTAGTACTCCTTCCTAGGCAGTCATTTCCTATTTTGTATGTGTGGAACAGATGGGTTCCTTCCTAAATGGAGTACTTTGCATTTGTCATTATTGAATTTCATCCTGTTTACTTCAGATAATTTCTCCAGTTTGTCCAGATCATTTGAATTTTAATCCTATCCTCCAAAGCACTTGCAACCCCTCCCAGACTGGTATCATCAACAGACTTTATAAATGTACTCTGTATGCCATTATCTAAATCATTGATGAAGATATTGAACAGAATCGGACCCAGAACCTATCCTGTGGGACCCCACTCATTATGCCCTTCCAGCATGACTGTGAACCACTGATAATTGCTCTCTGGGAACTGTTTTCCAACCAGTTTTGTACCCACCTTGCATTTCCCTAGTTTGTTAATGAGAAGGTCATTTGAGACAGTATCAAAAGCCTTACTAAAGTCAAGCTATACCATCTCTATCACTTCCCCCCATCCACAAGGCTTGTTATCATGTCAAAGAAAGCTATCAGGTTGGGTTGACACAATTTGTTCCTGACAAATCCATGCTGACTGTAACTTATCACCTTATTAAATTCTAGATGTTTGCAAATTGATTACTTAATTATTTGCTCCATTATCTTTCTGGGTACAGAAGTTAAGCTGACTGGTCTGTAATTCCCCGAGCTGTCCTTATTTCCCTTTTTATAGATGGACTCTATAATTGCCCTTTTCCAGTCTTCTGAAATCTCTCCCTTCTTCCATGACTTTTCAAAGATAATTGCTAATGGCTCAGATATCTCATCAGTCAGCTTCTTGAGTATTCTAGGATGCATTCCATCAGGCCCTGGTGACCTGTAGACATCTAATTTGTCTAAAGAATTTTTAACTTGTTCTTTTCCTATTTTATCCTCTGATCCTACCTCATTTTCACTGGCATTCGCTAGATTAGACGTCCAATCACCACCAACCTTCTAGGTGAAAATGGAAACACAGAAATCATTAAGCACCTCTGACATTTCCACATTTTCTGTTATTATTCTCTCCCCCCCCCCGCATTGAGTAATGGGCCTACCCTGTCCTTCATCTTCCTCTTGCTTCTAATGTATTCATAGAATGTTTTCTTGTTACCCTTTATATCTCTAGCTAATATGATCTCCTTTTGTGCCTTGGCCTTTCTAATTTTGTCCCTACATACTTGTTTTATTTGTTTATATTCATCCTTTGTAATTTTACCTAGTTTCCACTTTTTGTAGGACTCTTTCCTGATTTTTAGATAATTGAAGATCTCCTGGTTAAGCCTGGGTGGTCTCTTGCCATACTTCCTAGCTTTCCTACACAGTGGGATAGATTGCTCCTTTGCCCTTAATAATGTCTCTTTGAAAAAACTGCCAGTTGTCTTCAGTTGTTTTTTGCCTTAGACTTGTTTCCCATGGGATCTTACCTACCAACTCCCTGAGTTTGCTAAAGTCTGCCTTCTTGAAATCCATTGTCTTTATTGTGCTCTTCACCCTTCTACCATTCCTTAGAAGTATGAACTCTACCATTTCATGATCACTTTCACCCAAGCTGCCTTCCACTTTCAAATTCTCAACCAGTTCCTCCCTATTTGTCAAAATAAAATCTAGAAAAGCCTCTCCCCTAATACATGCACCCGCTCATTAACTCTACACACACAGAGAGAGAGAGAGAGAGAGAGATACATTCCCTGATCTGGAGAGTGTATAATCCCTTTCCAGATGGGAATACTGATTAACTCTCCAACCATGGTTTCTTTCCCTCTCCCTCTCCCGCTCCCTCCATCTCTCTGTCTTGGTACCTTAATGGCCACTACCACTAATACCACTCCCATGCTACCCGAGCACCTTACCGTCTGGAACACACTGATGCTCAGGACATTTCTAGGAGGCTAGTCAGTCCATATTGAGAACTCAGGCACGGAGATACTGTGATTATGTATTTTTTCTATATCAGGAAATTTTATGGCTTCCATCACGCTAGTATCTGAGCCTTAATCCTATCAATGTATTTCTCCTCACCGCATCCCTGTGAGGCAGGGGATGCTGTTATTCCATTTGACAGATGGGGACAACCAGACTAAGTGACTGGCTCAGGAAAAGGGAAGTGAGTCAAAACAAGAGCCTGAAATTGTGGCCTGCAATTCTCTCCTGTTTCCCAAGAGGGCAGCACAGTGAACACGAACCGTCAGTCGACCCAAAGAGGAGTTACCCGCGGGTTTAACAAAGTCACTGTGTCTGGACACAGGAGACAGGTGGAATGGGCTCTCTGAACCACCGAGGAACGCTAAGCGAGGACTGTAATATGGACCGGGTTTCCGCTGGGGGTTGGAGAGGACCGGACACATCATAGAAATGATCCATTATGCAGCCACCGCTTGCGGCGTCACAGTGAAGATTGCACCAGGGATTTGTTTCGAAGCCGAATAATGAATCCAGGCTAAAGTCCCCACGTAGTCAGTTCAGCTTCAAAACTGCTGTGTCAGTCCAGGCTTTGCAGTACAGCTCCTGGTGCCAATTAGAGCTTATTTCACCTAGAGACCCCCCCGCAGACACCCCAGCCCCCCACCCCAAACGACCCATCTCTAGCGCTGTAATGGAAGAACTCTGAGCTTCCTTAAAGTCACACATAATCTTCTGCCAAAGTATTGTTGGGGAATGGAAGATACTGGCCAAAACTCTCCAGAAACTGAGCCCCTTGTCCTCGGAAATATACGAGTGAGATTTGCAAAGATGCCTAGGGCATCCGGAGCAGAAGTTCCAGGTAATGTAAGTTAATAGAGACATCTAACAGCCTACCTAGCTGCGTACCTGTTCAGCCTACCAATAATCAACAATCAATAAACAGGCATGGTAATCAATAACTGTTGAGTTTGGGAAGTATCAGGACAAGGCGTTTGGGGCTTTGAAACAAGGAAGCGCGCCGCATCACTGGAGTCCCCGGGCCCAAAATTCGACTTCTTCAGCACCTCCTGCGTAAGGTTTACACGAGTCAATGAATTGACCCCAGAAACTGATAAGAGATACAGCAGTGCGGTGTGAGAGTTTAATTCACTATGGCTTTTTCTATGTTCCTCCTATGTAGCAATCGAGCAAAGAGTGTGTGTGTGTGTGTGTGTGTGTGTGTGTGTGTGTGTGTGTGTGTGTGTGTGTGTGTGTGTGTGTGTGTGTGTGCGTGTGTGTGTGACACGCTCTGTCCAGGGTGGGCACAGAGAGGCAGAGGGCCCCCCACCCTGTCCTTTTTATCAGCTCTCTCGCTCTCTCCTTCCTGGGGCGCTCCCACGTTATGCAAATCCCCGCTCCGGGCTCTGGGTTGAAGTAGCGGCCCCGGGGCGCTCAGACCCGCCGTGTCCCCCAGGCGCTGAGCTGCCCCTTGCGAGCGCTTTGTTGTCCCCGCCTAGCGCACAATGAACTCTCTGCTCTTCCCCCTGCTCCTCCTGGCTCTGGCCCCGGGTGAGTGGCTGCGGGAGGCTGCGGGAGGCCGCGCTGATTTGGGGCGGGGGGGAGAGAAGGTGGGTTTGAATCTGACCGATCCCTGCTTTTCCCAGGTGTCCTGTCCCAGCTCCGGCTCCAGGAGTCCGGCCCGGGGGTGGTGAAGCCCGGAGAGACCCTCACACTCACCTGCACCGTCACCGGGGGCACCGTCACCAGCAGCTACTACTGGAGCTGGGTACGGCAGGCTCCGGGCCGAGGGCTCGAGTGGATGGGATACTGGAGCGGGAGCACAGGCTACAACCCGTCTCTCCAAGGCCGAATCACCATCACCGTGGATTCTTCCAACACCAAGTATTATCTGCGGCTGGGCTCGCTGACATCTGCAGACACCGGCACCTATTACTGCGCCAGACACAGTGACCCAGAGCACAGCAGGGACCCGTACAAAAAGGGGAAGCGGATTCAAAGCAGAGCAGAGAGGCCAGTTCAGCAGGGAGTGCTGAGTGCAGACCCGTCCCCTGCACACACAGGGACCCTGGCAGGTTTCAGTCCCTCCGGCAGGGAGCAGCAGGAACACACCCACCCACCAACACACAGAAGATGTGTGAATGTGAAACCCCTGCTTAGAAATCACTATTCCCCGGGCCTTTCAGGCACCCGAAAAGAAGACATTTCTCCCAGCTTCTCCAGAAAAGACGCGCACACAGTGAGCTCACTATGGAAAACATACAGACAGTTGAATGTACCCAGTTTCTCCGGACACGCCTCGCCTTTGAGCTGCCAGAGAAATCATGGCAAACGCACGGACAAAACACAGGTGTTTCCTCCCTTTCCAACGGCTGTCGGAGCGGGCAGGGGAAAGATTCACGGAATTCAGAGCCACAGAATAATCGCACCGCGTGTCCGTTCCCCGTGTGTGTGTCACGGTGCGTGGCAGGTGTGCACCGGGAAGGCCACGGTCTTTGCCTTGGGAAGAGAGTGACGGGCGCGCGCACAGACACACGCGCGCCCGCGGGGCTGCCCCGTGTGAAAGGCGCCGCAGGCGAAGGTGCCGCGTCCTCCCCAGCGTGGGCAGCAGCCGCTGCCCCGAGTCCCGCCAGCACCGCCCTTGGTGTGCACAGCCCGGAAGCCGCTCCGGCTCCCCACACCCCACTCCCGCCCCTTCCCTACAGCCGCTGGTCAGTCTCCGGGGCGGAACCAGCCTTCCTCTCCCTGCAGCGGCGGTTCCGTCCTCATCCGGCCCTCCCGGGAGAGACCCACAGCTCGGGACATCTCCTGGGCATGGTCTGGATCCATGGCAGGTGCCCTGCGCGTGCTGGAGTAGCCCGTGCTCCAAGGGAGAGACACGCACTGATTTCCCGGGGCTTTCCCCCTCACACGTCGGGGGGGAGTGTCTGACTCTCCGATCCACCCGAGAGCGCTCCCGGTCCCTCCTCTCAATATTTTATCCCTGCTGGATAAATCCGCATCTACATCCCTGGGTAACTGGGGTCTCCAGTCCAGTGCCCTGCCCTCTGCACCCTCCTTCCTACCCTCGCAGCCACCTCCTGTCATTCCATGTGCGCTGAGCTGAGCGCCCGGTCTCTCTGGGGGGTAAAGGGGACCCCTGTCCCCGAGGGGACATCGCCATGTGTGAGGATGTGACGCAGCAGGGAGGGGGGAGTGCTGGCCTGGGAATGTGCCCTGGGGATGGGAGACCTGAGAGCCTGTCACCTGAGCCAGGAGGGGGAGGGGGAGGTAACACCTCTGCCCAGGAATGTGAAGACAGGCTGCAGGAGGGACCCTGCTGGGGGGGTTTAGTTTCAGTTTGGGGCTGGGTGGAGGAACACAGGAAACCCCAGGGCTGGGGTCGAAGCTCCCTGCTCCCCCAGAAGGACTTGACTGAGGGGTCCTGGTTGTACCCACAAGCTCTGTTTTCGACTGTGTTCCTGTTGTCCAAAAAACCTTCTGTTTTACTGGCTGGCTGAGAGTCTCAGTGGATCCCAGGAAGAGGGGTGCAGGGCCTGGACTCCCCCACACTCCGTGACAACTAGTGGCAGAGGTGGGATTTACTGCACCCCGTGAACGGAACTTCCTGCAGTAAGTGACTGGGGAACAGTAAAATGAAGGGGGATTGATGCGGACCAGGTGTGCTGAAGATTCAGAGAGAGATGGTTTCAGGGGGCGGTTAACCCCTGGGAGTGTGTGACCAGAGAGAAGGTCTTTTGCAGTAACAGGGTCCCTCGGGGGATTGCATTGAGCGGTCCCAGGGGTGGAGGAGTCTGCAGCTCGACCCTGGCAAAGAGGTGGTGACCTCAAGGACTGGCATACGAGGGGTTTTTCCTGGAAACCGTAGAAAGCTGCCCGGCCTGCGAGTGGCCAGCAGGGAGATGTACGCTAAATGCCTTAAGAGTGACCTGGTGGAGCTGTGCAGGCAGAGGGGGCTGTGCATTGGGAGCTCCACCAAGGAACAGCTGATTGCCCAGTTGGAGGAGCGGGATCGCTTGGATGACCCAATCCCTGTCCCTGAGGGAAGCCGCCCGGTGGACGCAGCGTGGGCCCTGGGGCCTGACCGGGCTGGGAGGGGTCAGACTGCTGCCAAGGACATCCTGAGACCCTTCCTACCTATGCCTGGGGGAGGGGTTGAGGGAAGCCCAGTGAATACTGAGGGTACCCTGACCCTGGCATCCACAGGGGATCCTCCCGGCGGAGCTCCCCATCCCTGGAGTGGAGGCGGCTGGAATGGGAGAGGGAGATGAAAATGAGGGAGCTGGAGGATCATGAAAAACAACATCAACATGAACATCAGGAGAAGGAGAAACAAAGACAGCATGAACTGGAGCTGGCCAGGCTGAGGAGCAGTGGGGCCCTGGCTGCGGTGAGTGAGGGGGGACCCAAGACTGCAAGGAGCTTTGATAAGTGGTTCCTGGCCCAGCGGAAGGAGGGGGAGGACATAGATAGCTTCCTGACGGCCTTTGAGAATGCCTGCGAGATGCACAGGGTTGACCCTGCAGACAGGCTCCAGTTTCTCACCCCCTTACTGGACCCCAAAGCCGTGGAGGTGTACAGCCGAATAAAAGGGCCAGAGGCAGGGGACTACGAACTGTTCAAACATGCCCTGCTCCGTGAGTTTGGGCTGACCCCCGAGATGTACCGGAGAAGGTTCCGGAGTCAGCATAAAACGCCTGAGGTCAACTACCTACAACTGGTCAACTGGATGCAGGAATATGCCCGCAAGTGGACAGCTGGGGCCCAAGCTAAAGAGGACCTGCTTGACCTAATCGTACTGGAGCAACTGTATGAACAGTGCCCTTCCGACCTGAGGCTGTGGTTGGTGGACAAAAAGCTCGAGAACCGCCAGCACGCAGGGCAGCTGGCCGACAAGTTTGTGAACAGTCGGTCGGGGGGTAGCAGGGAGGAGTCCCAAAAGAACAGCCCCCCCCCCCCCATGCAGAGAGAGAGTCACCATGGGACCTCCCAGTGGGGAAATAGGGAGAACCCCCTCCCAAGGGGAACGCCTGGCGTCGGGCCCCTCCGACCTGCTCTAGGGGACCAACATGACCTGAGCTGCTATCACTGTGGCCAGAGAGGCCACGTACGGACCCAGTGCCCCAGGCTCAGGGACAGACTGAGCAGACCCAACCTACCCAGGGTTAACTGGGTAGGGACCCAGCTGGACGAGGGGCAGACGACCCAGGCAAGGGGTGCTGCCAGTTTACCACCTGCCCAGGAGGGAAGAGTACCCCCGGCCAGCCCCGCCAGAGGGCTGGATGCTCTGGACTCAGGGTGCTCGGTTTACAGGGTGGGCGCGGAGTTGTCCCTCCGGAGAGAGTGCCTTGTTCCCCTGGAGGTGGATGGGAGGAAGGTCAATGGATACTGGGATAGCGGAGGTGACGCTGGCCCAGCCCGAGGTGGTGGCCCCAGATCAGGTGGTGCCCACCTACCTTACCCTGACAGGGGTGGGCGGGACCCCATTTAAGGTGCCCGTGGCAAGGGTACACCTGAAATGGGGGGCCAAGGAGGGCCCCAAGGATGTGAGGGTACACCACCATTTGCCCACTGAGGTTTTGATGGGGGGAGACCTAGAGGACTGGCCAAGCAACCCCCAGACCGCCCTGATTGTGACCCGTAGCCAGAGCCGGCGAGGGGCACTGCACCCTGACCTTGGAGAGGGTACCACACCAAAGGCGCAGGACCCTACCCTGGTGGGGAGGGAGCGCCAAGGGGCACGGCTCTGAGAGGCTGTGGCCTCAGACCTGGCCACTGAGGGGGAACCGGGCCCCATCCCTTCCCCAGCCGCTGAGTTCCAGGCCGAGTTGAGGAAAGATCCCTCCTTGCGGAAGCTCAGGGACCTGGCCGACCTCAGTGTGGGACGGACCATGAGGAGAGGCTGCCAGGAGAGGTTCCTGTGGGAGAAGGGGTTCCTGTACCGAGAATGGGCTCCCCCAGGGGAAGCAGAGTCCTGTGGGATCAGGAGGCAGCTGGTGGTCCCCCAGAAGTATCGCCGCAAGCTACTGTACCTGGCCCATGACATCCCCCTCACAGGGCACCAGGGAATCCGGTGCACCCGGCAGAGGTTGCTACAGAACTTTTACTGGCCCGGGGTCTTTACCACCGTCCGGCAGTATTGCCGATCCTGTGACCCCTGTCAGAGAGTGGGGAAGGCCCGGGACAAGGGGAAAGCGGCTTTGAGACCTTTGCCCATCACAGAGGAGCCTTTCCAGAAGGTGGCCATGGACATCGTGGGGCCTCTCAGCAAGACGACCCGGTCGGGGAAGAAATACATTCTGGTGGTGGTAGATTTTGCCACCCGCTACCCCGAGGCAGCGCCCTTAGCTTCCATTGAAGCAGACACCATGGCCGATGCGCTCCTGACCATTTTCAGCCGAGTGGGGTTCCCCAAGGAAGTTTTGGCAGACCAAGGCTCCAACTTCATGTCAGCCCTGCTCCGGTGCTTGTGGGAGAAATGTGGGGTCCGGCACTACTGGGCCTCAGCTTATCACCCCCAGTCCAATGGGCTGGTGGAGAGGTTCAATGGGACGCTAAAGATGATGCTGAAAATCTTTATGAACCAGCACCCACAGGATTGGGACAAGTACTTACCTCACCTGCTGTTCGCGTACAGGGAGGTGCCCCAGGAGTCTACCGGATTTTCACCTTTCAAACTGTTATATGGAAGGAGGGTGAGGGGCCCCCTGGACCTGATGAGAGACGAGTGGGAAGGGAAGGCCACTCCCGATGGAGAGTCAGTGGTGGAGTATGTCCTGATCTTCCGAGAGAGACTGGCTGAACTCATGGGCCTGGCCAGGGAGAATCTGGCCAGAGCCCAGAGGAAGCAGAAGGTCTAGTTTGACCGCACGGCCCGGGCCCGCGCCTACGCCACCGGGGATCAGGTGATGGTTCTCATCCCTGTGAGAAAGAACAAACTACAGGCTGCCTGGGAGGGCCCTTTCAAGGTTGTCAAGCAGCTCAGTGAGGTAAACTATGTGGTGGAGCTGTCGAACCAGGCGCACCACCGCCGGGCGTACCATGTGAATATGATGAAGCCATATTATGCCAGGGGGAATGTGGTGTTGGCCGTGTGTGGACATTGGGAGGAGCAGGGAGATGACCCTTTAGTAGATCTATTCCCTGGGACCCTGGAAACAATTCCCCTCTCAGATCAGCTAACCCCTGCCCAGCAAGCTGAGGTCAGTGGGGTGCTGTGTCCGTAGTGACAGCTGTTTTCTAACCAACCTAGATGCACTAATCTGACTGTCCACTGGGTGCAGACAGGGTCGCACCCACCGATAAGATGCTCCCCCTTCCAAGTCACAGGGAAAACTGCTCAGGACCTGGAAAGAGAGGTCCAGGACATGCTGGCTTTGGGGGTGATCCAGCAATCTGCCAGCCCTTGGGCCTCGCCGGTTGTGCTGGTCCCCAAAAAGGACAGGTCGGTCCGGTTCTGTGTGGACTATCAGAAGCTCAGTGCCATCACTGTATCTGATGCCTACCCCATGCCCAGGCCGGACGAGCTCCTAGACAAGCTGGGAGGAGCTCGATACCTTACCACCATGGACCTTACAAGGGCTACTGGCAAGTGCCGCTGGATGCAGATGCCCAGCTGAAATCAGCCTTTTTCACCCCTCTGGGGCTCTATGAGTTCCTGACCCTGCCTTTCGGCCTCAAGGGAGTACCAGCCACCTTCCAGCACCTGGTGGACCAGCTACTGAGGGGGAAGGAGAGTTTTGCCGTGACGTATATTGATGGCATCTGTGTCTTTAGCCAGACCTGGGAGGACCATGTGTCCCAGTTTAAACAAGTGCTGGACCGACTCCAGGGGGCTGGGCTGACTGTAAAAGCGGAGAAGTGCAAGGTGGGGATGGCTGAAGTATCTTACCTGGGCCATCGGGTGAGGAGCGGCCGCCTAAAGCCGGAACCAGCCAAGGTGGAGGTGATCAGAGACTGGCCCGCTCCCCACACCAAAAAGCAGGTCCAAGCCTTTATTGGGATGGCAGGATACTACCGAAGATGTGTGCCCCACTTTACCACCATAGCCACCCCCATCACTGAGCTATGCAAGAAGGGGAAGCCAGACAAGGTGGTCTGGACCGAGCAGTGCCAGGAGGCTTTCCGGGCGCTGAAGGAGGCTCTGGTCAGTGGCCCAGTTCTGGCAAACCCAGACTTTGACAAGCCCTTTGTGGTGTTCACTGACGCCTCAGACACGGGACTGGGGGCAGTGTTAATGCAGGAGGATGAAAAGGGGGAGAGACACCCCATCGTGTACCTGAGCAAGAAGTTGCTACCCCGGGAGCAACACTATGCAGCCATCGAGAAGGAGTGCCTGGCCATGGTGTGGGCCCTCAAGAAACTAGAGCCCTATCTCTTCGGGCGACACTTCACCGTCTACACCAACCACTCTCCCCTGACCTGGCTGCACCAGATGAAAGGAGCCAAGGCCAAACGCCTGAGATGGAGCCTGCTCCTGCAGGATTACGACATGGACGTGGTCCATGTGAGGGAAGTGCCAACCTGATAGTGGACAAGCTGTCCCGGAGAGGGGGCCCCGAACTTCCCCAGGTCACAGATCAGAGTGACCCCGCTCCGTTCAGTCTCGAAGGGGGGAGAGATGTGACGATGTGACTCAGCAGGGAGGGGGGAGTGTTGACCTGGGAATGTGCTCTGGGGATGGGAGACCTGAGAGCCTGTCACCTGAGCCAGGAGGGGGAGGGGGAGGTAACACCTCTGCCCAGGAATGTGAACAGAGGCTGCAGGAGAGAGCCTGCGGGGGGGGGGGGCGGGGCGAGGGGGGCGGTTAGTTTTGAGTTTGGGGCTGGGTGGAGGAACGCAGGGAACCCCAGGGCTGGGGTCGAAGCTCCCTGCTCCCCCAGAAGGACTTACTGAGGGGTCCTGGGTGTACCCACAAGCTCTGTTTTGGACTGTGTTCCTATTGTCCAATAAACCTTCTGTTTTACTGGCTGGCTGAGAGTTTCAATGAATCCCAGGAAGAGGGGTGCAGGGCCTGGACTCCCCCACACTCCGTGACAGCAGGGAACCCCAAGGCTGGGGTCTAAGCTCCCTGTCCCCCAGAAGGACTTGACTGAGGGGTCCTGGTTGTACCCACAAGCTCTGTTTCAGATTGTGTTCCTATTGTCCAATAAACCTTCCATTTTGCTGGCGGGCTGAGAGTCATGGTGAATCCCAGGAAGAGGGGTGCAGGGCCCTGACTTCCCCACACTCCATGACACCGGGTTAGAGCTGTTAAAGATCCAGGCCTCCATTTAGACAACAGAACTGAGCTCAGTGTGTGGGTGCTGGGCTGCTGGGAAAATCTGACCCTAAAAGTCACACAGGCAGCTGCTACGTGCTGAGAAATTGCTACCCTCTGGCCCTTATTCAGGTGGCTAAATGGGAGCAGAGACTTCGGTAGATCTGGCCCCCAGTGTGGGTACTGAACCTTGGAACATCAGCCCTGGGATCTTCAGTGAATGTGGTTCCTTCAGTGGGTTAGAAGGTGGAGAACATAGGATCTCTCTCATGCTCAGGTGCAGGATCTCCCTGGTGAGTGGAGCAGACTGTGCCATGCAAAGGCTGAGTCTTCACTCAGTTACATACAGCGGGCTAGGACAGATCCAGGCCTATTTACCTAGAATCCTGGGACAGGGAAGTGGGACAAAACCTCAAGCGCCCCAGTGATGTGTAATACCGGGTAGCCAGCAATTCTGCCCAATCCACGGAGAGGGCAGCACAGTGAATATGAGCCAGTCCATCAAAAGAACCAAAAGACGTGTTACTAGGGGGTTTAAGTAAAGTCACTGTGTCTGGATACAGGAGACAGGTGGAATGGGCTTTCTGACCCACCAAGGAACGAGAACTGCAGAGTGTAAAGCGGATCAGGGTTCCCTTGTGGGTTGGAAAGGACCCGAGACATCACAGTCATGCTGAGTTATTCAGCCAGCACTCCTGGCTTCCACAGTTACGGTTGCACCATGGATGCTGTCTGAAGCAGAATAATAAATCCAGGCTAAGATCGCTGTATAGAGTCAGATGAGCTTCAAAATGGATGTGTCAGTTCAGATAACAGAGTAGAGATTGTGGGGCCAATTTGAAGTTATGTCACCCAGCTATTTCCAAGATACACCCCTGCCCTGCTCCTCTGGATGACCCACTCTAAACTTCCCCAGAGAGAGAGAGAGAGAGAGAGAGACCAAAACCCAACCTGGTCCATTTCCCTCTAGTGTATCTGTCACTGCAATCACAGCCCTTGTTCTGACGCAGCCCAGATAATACTAGATAATCTAGACAATACTTAGTCCTGCCTCGACTGCAGGGGACAGGAGTAGATGACCTCTCCAGGTCCCTTCCAGTCCTACGATTCTCTCATTCTACGACTCACACCCATTTCCCTCCCCCCTCAATAAAGCTGTTTGTCAGTCTCTGGGGCAGAAACCAGCCTTCCTCTCCCTGCAGCTGCGGTTCCTTCTTCATCTGACACCCCCCGGAGAGACTCCCACCTCTTGATATCTCCTGGGCATTGTCTGTATCGATGGCTTACACACCCGGCACATTAGGAGTACCCCTGCTTCAAGGGAGAGACACGCATTGATTTCAATGGGCTTTCACCCTCAGACACGATGGGAAAGCGTGAATCTCCTCTCCCATCCACTAAACAGGATTCCCTGCAGAATGATCCCTCCCCTGGTAGTTTATCCCCAATGAGTGAACCTGTATGCAAATCCCTGACCCAGCGGTTGCTCCTGGGTCCCAGACCAGTGCCCTGTTCTCTGCATCCACCTTCCTACCCTCACAGCAGCCATGTCCTGCCATGTGGGCTGAGCTGAGTGCACCGTCTGTCTGGGGTGTAAAGGAGACACCTGTTCCTGAGGGGACATAGCCATGTACTGAGCAATCACCCTTGTCATCTCTTATAGCCACCCTGGGGAACTCGCATGCAAATCCCTGCCCCAGGGGGTTCCTGTTTAAATCCAAACCCCTGGTTCTAGGAACCTCAGTTTCTCCCCAGACACAGAAGTGCCCGGTTCAGCCCGCTGGGGAGTTTTCCTCCTTCTTTGAAAGCGAGAATGAAATCTCTATTGCTTTTCCTTTCCCTATTCTCCACCCTCGTCTGTAAGTCTCTCTGGGGAAGTGGGGGAATTAGGGACACACACATATACATATTCAGTGACTAAATTATATCTGGATTTCTTTCCCTTTTCCCAGCTGTCCTCTCCCAGGTGCAGCTGCGACAGTCCGGTTCTGCGATGCTGAAGCCCGGAGAGACCCTGACACTGACATGCACCATCTCGGGTCCATCCAGTGACACCCTCTCCAGTTCTTGCTGCTGGTGGACCTGGATCCGGCAGGAAGCCGGGAAAGGGCTGGAATGGATGGGAGATGTATCCAAAGAAGGGACAACACACTATGCCCAGTCTCTCCAAAGCCGAGTCACCATCTCTGCAGAGCCTGCCAAGAACCAGTTCTCCCTGCAGCTCCGCTCCCTGGCAGCTGCAGACACCGCCAAGTATTACTGTGTTAGGAGACGCACAGTGACACAGAGCAAAGCGGGGAGTGGCCCAGAAAGGGGAAGCGGGCTCTGAAGAGTGCAGAAATGCCAGTTTAACAGGGAGTGTTGCTGACACATATGCACACATGTTCAGAGAGAGAGAATCGGGTAGGAACACCTTACCTACAGAACATATTAAATATGAGAAATAAGGGAATTTCTCTCTATGCTATCCCCTACCCAGAACTAATGTCTGCTTCATGCCCCACAATATAAAGCGTTACCAATCTACTATGCTGCACAAATACAATCAAAATCTGCATATACCGACCTGTCACAGGAACTACATCAAACATGGACATAAAATCTCCATCAACAAGGGCACTACTTTCCCGTTAAATACATCCAGGAAACTGGCAATCAGTCTCATTCTCATTGCACAAGAGAAGCTCCTTCCCATTTACACATTCATTCCTGTTTGCCTAGAATATAGGAAAAGGGAAGTGAGTCAAAACACCAAGCGCCCGAAATTGTGGCCTGCAATTCTCTCCTGTTCCCCGAGAGGGCAGCACAGTGACCTTGAACCAGCCCATCAATAGAACCAAAGACGTGTCTCCAGCGGGTTTAAAGAAGTCACTGTGTCTGGACACAGGAGACAGGTGGAATGGGCTCTCTGAACCGCCAAGGAACCAGAAGCGAGGACTGTAATATGGACCGGGTTTCCGTTGGGGGTTGGAGAGGACCGGAAACGTCATAGAAATGAAAAATGAAAAGGAGGACTTGTGGCACCTTAGAGACTAAGAAATTTATTTGAGCATAAGCTTTCCTGAGTTACCGCTCACATCCGATGAAGTGACCTGTAGCTCACGAAAGCTCATGCTCAAATAAATTGGTTAGTCTCTGAGCTGCCACAAGTCCTCCTGTTCTTTTTGCGAATACAGACGAACAGGGCTGCTCCTCTGAAACCTGCCATAGAAATGATCCATTATTCAGCCTCCACTAGCGGCGTCACAGTGAAGTTTGCACCAGGGATTTGTTTCGAAGCCGAATAACGAATCCAGGCTAAAGTTCCCATGTAGTCAGTTCAGTTTCAAAACTGCTGTGTCCGTCCAGGGGCTGGGGTACAGATCGTGGTGCCAATTCGAGCTTATTTCACCGAGTGGCCCCCGGCAGACACCCCAGACCCTCATCCAAAATGACCCGTCTCCAGCGCTGTAATGAAAGATCTCTGAGCCTATTTAAAGTCGCACAAAAACTTCTGCCAACCTGCTGTTATGGAAGAGAAGAGCCTCCAGACACTGAGCTCCTTGTCCTTGGAAATATAGGGGTGAGATTTGCAAAGATGTCTAGGGGATCCGGACCGCAAGTTCCCCTTAATAATGTAATAGAGCCAGCTAACCGCCTACCTAGCTGCCTACCTGTCCACCCAATCAATAACCAATAAGCAGACATCGATAATCAATAACTGTTGAGTTTGGGAAGCATCAGGACAAGGCGTTTGGGGCTTTGAAACAAGGAAGCGCGCCGCATCACCGGAGTCCCCGGGCCCAAAATTCGACTTCTTCAGCACCTCCTGCGTAAGGTTTACACGAGTCAATGAATTGACCCCAGAAACTGATGAGAAATACAGCAGTGCGGTGTGAGAGTTTAATTCACTATGGCTTTTTCTATGTTCCTCCTCTGCAGCAATCGAGCAAAGCATTTGTGCGTGTGTGTGACACGCTCTGTCCAGGGTGGGCACAGAGAGGCAGAGGGCCCCCCACCCTGTCCTTTTTATCAGCTCTCTCGCTCTCTCCTTCCTGGGGCGCTCCCACGTTATGCAAATCCCCGCTCCGGGCTCTGGGTTGAAGTAGCAGCCCCGGGGCGCTCAGACCCGCCGTGTCCCCCAGGCGCTGAGCTGCCCCTTGCGAGCGCTTTGTTGTCCCCGCCTAGCGCACAATGAACTCTCTGCTCCTCCCCCTGCTCCTCCTGGCTCTGGCCCCGGGTGAGTGGCTGCGGGAGGCTGCGGGAGGCCGCGCTGATTTGGGGCGGGGGGGAGAGAAGGTGGGTTTGAATCTGACCGATCCCTGCTTTTCCCAGGTGTCCTGTCCCAGCTCCGGCTCCAGGAGTCCGGCCCCGGGGTGGTGAAGCCCGGAGAGACCCTCACACTCACCTGCACCGTCACCGGGGGCACCGTCACCAGCAGCTACTGGTGGAACTGGGTACGGCAGGCTCCGGGCCAAGGGCTCGAGTGGATGGGATACTGGACCGGGAGCACAAGCTACAACCCGTCTCTCCAAGGCCGAATCACCATCACCGTGGATTCTTCCAACACCAAGTATTATCTGCGGCTGGGCTCGCTGACAGCTGCAGACACCGGCACCTATTACTGCGCCAGACACAGTGACCCGGAGCACAGCAGGGACCCGTACAAAAAGGGGAAGCGGATTCAAAGCAGAGCAGAGAGGCCAGTTCAGCAGGGAGTGCTGAGTGCAGACCCGTCCCCTGCACACACACGGACCCTGGCAGGTTTCAGTCCCTCCGGCAGCAGATATATGAAACAGAAGATATTTGAATGTGAACACTGTGCTTAAAAATAGCTGTCTCCCAGGACATAGAATCCTAGGACTGGAAGGGACCTGGAGAGGTCATCTAGTCCAGTCCCCTGCACTCATGGCAGGACTAAGTATTATCTAGACCATCGCTGACAGGCGTTTGTCTAACCTGATCTTAAAAATCTCTAATTATAGAGATTCCACAACCTCCTTAGGCACAAGACTTCCCTTGCACAAACTCTCTGGGCCAGATTTTCAAAGTTAGGCACCTAAAGTTGCTGATAGGCCCTGGTGGGGTTTGCACAAGCACCTGAGAAGTTTAGCTCAGGCAGGGCCACGTATTTTAAAGATATTTAGCTGCTGAAGATGTAAGAGAGTTGCCTGACTCCCACTGATTTCAGTGAGTTGTTGACACCTAGGTCCTTTTGAAAATCCCAATAGCTGCCTATCTGGATGCTTAGGAACCTAAATACCTTTGAAAATCCGGCTTCTGTGCCTCAGTTTCCCATCTGTGTAATGGGGATAATGACACTTCCTTACTTCACAGGAGAGTTCTGAGCACAAAACACACTGAAGATTGTGAGGGGCTCAGCCACTATGGTAATTAGGGCATATCAATGACTGAAATGGATACTGAAAATTTTCCTGTCAGAGCTTTTCTGCGATGGAATATTAGTTATTCAGCTAAACTATTTTTTCCACAAAAATAACTATTTTGGGTATTTGGCTGAAAAATATTATGTTTTTTTGGCCAAAAAAACCCATCAATTTAGTTGCTGGTAATTGAATTGTTTTACTTTCCAGGATTTCTCCTCCCCCCCCCCTTTCTTTCTTTTTTAATTCTTGAAGAAAAGTCTCAGTTTTCAGCCAGGGGTGGCGGGGGACACACAACACATTTCCCACCCAGCTCTACAGGGATAGGACCCCTTCTTCATCTGGTCCAATCCTGCTGTCAATGAAAACCAGATTCTGCTCTCCTTTACACTGGTAATAATCCAGCATAGCATCCTTGATATCTGTGGGGTTATTTTAGATATCCATCCCCCTCACTGAGGCAGGACTGGACCCTGGCCGTTTCACCCTTGATTTCACCGGGAGCAGAAGCAGACCCTAACTATACTTCAGATAATTTCCAAGTCACCCAGAAGACACGTATTTGATTTTCTGCCCCTGAAGCTGATCTGGGAGATCATCTCCCAGACAAATCAGAATCCTGACTTTCACGTGATGAAAATGGCCAGGCCCCAGAGAGATCCCCACTGACACCAGAACTAGTTTGTCAGCCAGTCAGTTCTCCCCTGTTCGGCTGCAGGGCAGCAGCTGCACCTCGATCTGTTTCCCTCATTTAGCCCAGAACCAGCTCCCTGCCAGCCCCTTTCATCTCCCATCCCCTCGGGGTGAAACCCGCAGGCAAATCCCTGCGCAGGGGTGTTCCTGATTAAATATAACCCCCTGGTTCTAGGTACCTCAGTTTCTCCCAGAAACTCAACTGCCCTTTCTCGGCTGCCGGGCAATCTGTTCATGAATTCAGCCCATCATGGACTCGTCCTTCACCTTCCTTTTCCTCTCAGCCACCCATTCCTGTGAGTGTCTGTGGGAAGGGGTAGGAAAGTTCTGCTTCGCTTGTACCGGAGGGAGAAATCCCCTTGACTTGAGCAGAGCAGGGGGAGTCCCCGGGGAGTATCTGAACAGCATTATAATTCCTGAAACAAATTCCCTCCTTTTGCAGGTGTCCTTGCCCAAATCCAGCTGGTCCAGTCCGGCCCGAGAGCGTTGAATCCCGGAGAGACCAGGGACTGGGGACCCTACATTCCTACTGCTCGTCCTTCCAAAACCGACTCAACATCTCTGGGAATGCCCCTGAAGACGAGTTCTGTCTACAGCTGAGTGACATGACAGCTGCAGGAACCGCCGTGTGTTATTGCTCCAGACAAAGGCAGTGGGCCAGAGCAAAGAGGGGATTGGAGCTAGAAGGGAAACCGGTTTGCAAACCGCCCTTTAGCAGTGGGTGTTAGGAGCTGAGGGAGAGGGACTTACCGACAGCAGGGGTTTTCAGGAGGGGAAGCTAGGAAAATACCTCGTGTATCAAGTCCCCTGCAACACAACACACACTGCACGGGTCTTATTCCGTTTCTTTGGGAGCAGTAACGAAAAACACACCTGTTATCTACAAACCCAACCTCGAGACTTCTCATCCCCTCCAGCAGGCGGCAGCACGGACCCCCAGACATTGAGAAAGCAACCGACCGAGCAGAAGTCACGCCCTGCCACTGAGACTAGAAAACACAGAGAGAGAGAGAGAGAGAGAGAGCAGGTCACATCTCCTTCTGCAGGAGGCAGCCGTGAAACACACAAACGCGCACACACGCCAGAGGTCCCCGGCACACACACACACGGGGTCTTATTACTCCCAGTAAGAGGTAGCAAAGACTGAAACAGACAAAAGCGGATCCGGATTCATTCCTTCCTTTCCATAGGGGCGAAGAGGGACACCCACTCGTTTCCAGTCCTGAGTTGGTCTTTTCTCTACCTAGCAGGAGCCACGAGGCCTCACAAACACACCCTGGCCTTTCTTCTCGGGCGAGACTCATTCAATCCAGCAGAGAGCAGCAATGTTACACAAATGGATTTGCACCCATGCGCTGTGACAAAGTCCTACTAGGGGGAAGGTGCCCCCTCCTGGATTAAAATTCAGGGTTCTGAATTCCCGACTTCTGTTGCTGGGTGACCGTGCCCGTCACCGCCCTGTGCCTCGGTTTCCCCGCCCTGTGCCTCAGTTTCCCCATCTCTAAAAAGGAGATCGTTCTCCTTAATTCCTTTGTAAAAGCGCTTTGACGTCCTCTGGAAAAAAAGTACTCTTTAAGAGCAACGTATTATTATTATTATATCTGCTAGGATACAGATGCACAAGCAACACACACACACACATGGACAGTGACAACGTCCTATTTTATCCAGTAGAGAGCAACGCACGCTGAGACATACACACACATTCACACTCCCCACTGCTCTTCCTCCTTCCAGTAACAAGCGGCGGGGACACACAGCAATACAGTCAGACATTGTCCACCCAGCGGGGGTCCGCTACACCCAACCCATCACACCTATGGCAAAACCCAGATCTTATTCCACACCCAGCCAGGGACATCAACACACAGACACACAGCAGCGGAGAGCTCAGGTCTGCGAAGCGGGTGGGGTGGGGTCTGTTCTGATGTCCAGCGCCTCCTGCACTTTAGGAACAGGGGCAGTTTCACCTCCCATTTCTAGCGACGACTTTAGCTAATATACAGAACATCTCCCCCAAGCTTCGGGACATAGACTGTCAAGGTAACTTCACAAGCAGTTCACCGGGTTAGAACAAGGGGCTCCATTAGGCAGAAATGTGGCAATCTCTACTCTAGAGAAGGACAGGGAGATTTTCAAAGGGACTAACACCGCTTGGGAGCGCAAATCCCGGGAACGTGGATACCCAACTGCCTTTTGTAACCCCAGGAAAGGTTCCAAGTCAATCATTTAAAATAAAATATTTTCTTTTTCGTTTCTTTCCTCGTGTTAAAACAGACACAATTTTCCTAAGTGGTCTTAAATCTCTCAAATTGGGGATTTCTCATCAGAAAATGCGGCACACCCAAACTCTGAGAACCAAGCCCCTTTCCAAAAACCTCTCCGACTGGCCGAGTTCCAACATTTCGCTTCCCTTGTAGCGGCTTTGGAAGGTTTTTCTCCCTCATGTCAGAGGCAGAAGGCACGTTGCTCTCCACGTGATTTCTAACTGTGACTTTATTCCCAGGTGCCCGGTCGCAGGGGCAGCTGGTGGACTCCGGAGGGGGTGTGAAGAAGCCCGGAGACTCTCTCCGCCTTTCCTGCAAAGCCTCCGGGTTCCCCTTCAGCAGCGACTGGACGGAGTCGGTCCATCAGACTCCTGGGAAGGGACTGGAGGGGGGTCTTAGAAATTAGCAAGGATTTCAGTACTAAAACTAGCCCGACTCTGTTCAAGGGCGATTCACCGTCTCCAGGGACAATCCCAACAACCTGCTGTGTCTGCAGCTGACCGGCCTGAGACTGGAGGGCCCGGCCCGGTATTATCGTGCGAGACGCACCGTGAAACGAGACCTCTTGCTCCTAACACAAAAACCTGGGCTGCAGATTCTCCCGTGCGCCGCCTGGGGGCAGCAGCTCCACAAGGCAAACAGCCTGCGGCACGGGCAGGACCCTGGCTCAGTGTGTGTCGGGGGATGGGGGTACTGCTGTAGTTCCCTGGCAATGTCACCCCTTGCTGCACATAGCCGCACTGGGGCCTGCCGTGCAGAAACCATCGGACTCCCCCCTAAACCCTGCTCAGCTGGGATTCCTGTGGTAAAAGCCACCCTCCCCCGTGGCAGGCGGGGAACGTTCACTCTCCTCCTGGCCATTACTATCTCAGACTCACTGGACAGTGGCTGTCGCCTCAGAGAGCCGAAACGGGTGATGGGGCTGATCTACAGCCCTTGGGAACCAATGAAACTCTCGCCTCTGATTTCACAAGGGTTTGGTTGTTGTGGCCTTAAGAAGGACCTTACACGGTGAGAGCAGATCCACAGCTGGAATCAGTGACCACAGACCCGCTGGATTCCACACAGCAGCGACCCCTATTTACAGCAGTTGACGATCTTGACCTGTTATTCAAACAGTTAAACACTCTAATAAACACAACAGGATTTGGGTGCCTAATTCCCTGAGGCTCCTTTGAAAATCTGAGTCTTTCGTAAGCAGAGGCTCCATCTATACATTTAGGAATTGATAAGCATCCCCTTAACTGGGGGTGCTGGGACAATTTGTATAGTGGGGGTGCTGAGATCCATTGAACCAAACGGTAACCCTGGGTATGATGGAAACCACTTCAAGCCAGGGGTTGCGGCAGCCAAATACACACCCCAGCACCCCTCGTTCCAGCACCTCTGCCTTTCACAGTAGTATCTGTTCCCCTGGAAAGAATGAAAGGCACTGAGCTGGGAGTTCTGAACCCCCAGAGCCACTCTCATCCCATAAAGACATCAGAAGTACCAGCATCTCCCCACTTCTATACACCCTAACACACACTCCCCCTATATCCCCAGGGCAATGACCCTCTTCAGCTCTCTCAGAGGGTGGATCCCATATTTACCCTGTGGCCGACCCTCCTGCCAGCGATATGCAAAGCCGAGACCTCTCTCCTCCTATTTAAAACCCCCACAGACTTTCGGCACTCACAAGGTCCTGGATTTGTCTCAGGGACTCCAGTTCAGATCAGACCCACCTGAGCTCGGCTCCCGAACCGGTCCATGGCTGTGTTGGCCCTGGGACAGCTGGGCCTTGCTCTGGCCGCGCTCTCCTGTGAGTTGGGTTTGGGATTCGCTCCTTCCCCTCGTTGCCCATTGGTCTGTCTAATATTAAGAATTGAATGTACACTTTCCCGTTTTTCATCCCCACCTCCCCAGGTGCCCGCTCGCAGAGGGCTCCGACCAAGTCGGGGACAGCGGTGAAGAAGCCCGGAGAGTCCCAGGCGGTGAAATGTGCAGTCAGCGGGTTTAACGTTATGGGCTATAACATGTTCTGGATCCGGCAGGCTCCTGGGAAAGGGATGGAGTGGATAATTCATTATTATTCGTCGTCTAGCAACAACTCCTCCCCGGCAATCCAGGGGCGATTCACAGCCTCCAAGGACAGCTCCAATTTCTGTTTGCAAATGACCAGCCTGAAACGCGAGGACACCGCGATGTATTACTGTGCGAGAGACACAGCGAGGGGAAGCCTGTTACGCTTCGTACGAAAACCAGCCGCCTGAAGACCCAGGAATCGCGTGGATTGGAAGGGGGCAGCCCTTACACAGAGAACTAAGGGAAAGTCGCACAGGGAAGTCGCATGCGGTTAGCTACAGGGTGGAAACTGAACTGGCTAGTGAGGAGAAAAGCAATTCCATAATCAGGGAAATGTTACAAATACAGCAGCAGAAATGCTGACATCAGGCGGTCTTTAATTTAGAGTCTGTTCACTAGCCAGGCAATGGCATTTCCTTCACCATGAGCCAGGCATGTCAGAAAAGTGTCCCATCCACAATTTCCCCTCAACCTTCCCAGAGCCTACCAGTGTTCTCTATCTCACCAAACTCTCCCCCAGCCTTGTGTTTGCCATGGAGTCCCCGGGCGATGCTCTGGAACTGCTCCCTACAAAGCCAGGCAGGACTCTGGGGAAGTCTCCTTTCTGTGAGCAGCCTGTCTTCAGGACACAGAGCTCCCCCGGCTTCCACCTTCCTGGGTCTGACCTCGGAGCATTCAGCATCCTCTGCCCCTCCATGCGCTTCCCCCAAAGAGTCCGCTCAGGCGGGGTCCTGGGGGGGCCAGAGGGTCCTGCACCCCAACTCCGCAGTCAGACGGGACTCTCAGCCAGCCAGTAACACAGAGGTTTATTAGACGACAGGGACATGGTCTAACACAGAGCTTTTAGGTACAGAGAACAGGACCCCTCAGCCGGGTCCATTTTGTGGGGCAGTGAGCCAGACAACCATGTCTGCACTTCACTCCTCATCCCCAGCCAGCCCCACACTGACTCACCCTCCAGCCCCTTCTCCTCCGGGCTTTGTCCCTTTCCCGGGCCAGGAGGCCACCTGATTCCTTTGTTCTCCAACCCTTTAGCTCTCACCTTGCAGGGGGGAAGGGCCCAGGCCATCAGTTGCCAGGAGACAGAGTGTCGGCCATTTATGTACCCTGGCCCTTTGCTCTGCAATAATTGCACTCCCTTATCCCACCACCTAGAGACTTAAGAACTGCACAGGGGAAACTGAGGCACCCCTACAGTATTCAGAGGAAACATTAAGAACAGTCCCACTGCGTCACAGTGTTTCATTCCCCAATTACTATGACACTGTCCCTGGTTTGAGGTGCGGAGTGGCTGGTGTTTAATAAATGCATCTTTAACCCCAGCTCCCCTCCTTAAGTGCAGAGCCCCTCCTCTGGCGAGTGGAGGGTTGCCCTGTTCCGCGCTAACCCCATGGCTCCATTACTCTCTATTCCTATGCAGTCTGTACTGCTCAGTCTGCAATACGCAAAGCTGGGAGCCCACTTCCAGACCCAGCTACTTAAACTTGCCCTGACTCCACAGGGACCCAACTCCCAGATCCGTCTGAGTCCCCCCAAATCTTCCCAGCCAGCTACCCCCCTCGCCCTGCTGTCATGGGGTCTCTAGCCCAGATCGACATCCTACTTGTTGGACTGTCTTCTGCCTTCAGTTTGTATTTGGTCTCCTTTTACTGGACGGGGGAAGTGTTTGCTGTGGCCGGTTCCCTCACTATTCCCTCTTCTCATCCCTCCCACAGGGGCCAGGTCACAGGTCGTTCTGACCCAGTAGGGTCCCGACAAGAAGAAGCCAGGAGAATTCACCCCACTGAAATGCGCTGGGACCGGGTTTAATCCCCAGGACTGGTGGGTCCCACAAACCTTCAGTCGCGACCTGCTCCTCCCCCACCCTCAAGGGGCAATTCACAGCCTCCAAGGACAGCCCCAGCTTCTAACTCCACATGGCCGGGCTGCGACCAGAGGACACTGCCCTGTATTACTGTGTGAGGAGAGAGGCACAATGATGAGCCATGAACCCAGCCCTTCTGCCCTTCTCGCGTGGGGGCAGCAGTAACACACACACACGGGGCAGGGTGAAACGCATCTGAGCCCAGCTCTGAACTCCACAGTTCCATGGGAATCCCCCCCTTAGGTGTACAAAGCCCTGAGCTGCTGAAAACAAGCCTGCTTTTCTCACACAACAAACCACTGGTCCCACTGCGATGAATGAGGGAACGGGAGGAAGTGAAAACATTGGCGTTTAGCCCCCGAGCCGTGTGTCTGAACCTACCAGGAAATATTTCCCTCTGGTCCCTGCACACTTCAGTGGAGCCGGTCACTGGACTGGGAGTTCAATGCCAGTGTCAGCAGGTGTCCCAGCCCAATGTAGCCCTGTGAACTAACCTCTTCCCAGTCACTGACCCCACAGTCCACCTGTCACACAGCCCCACTGTGCTCGGGAAAGGGATTCCAGAGCTGAGATTCACTGCATCTAATGAATATTTTTACTCCCTTAGGAGCCATCTCTATTTCTTTCTTTCTTTCTTTTAGAACAAACAAATAATTTCCTCATTGTGTGGCAACACTCTACCGGGATCTCTCAGTCTCCCACCACTGAGCAAAGTGATTGAAATTGGGCCCTAAGCTTCAGTCATGGGAATCGAGCCCTTTCAAGGCATCTGCTTGTTTTTCCCTCGTCTAAAGTGTACTGAGCATGCCATCGCACTGTGCCCGGCGCTGCACACACACAGTCTGGGATAATCTGACTGCCTCCCTCTGAGCCCTACTGCAAGTATCAAATCACATCAGAGTTTGTGTCCCCTATAAGGAGAGCGCAATGTGAATGAGAGTGAGAGTTTCCTGTTTAAATCTGTCCCTCTCTCTGCCCAGGCTGCACCCAGACAGACAATCCGCAACCCACTGGGTCTGTGCAGTGACCATCCAGTCCCCTGAGAACTTTCCCCTCCAGCACCTGGGAAAATGAGGCTTTGCCTCCATTTAGTGTTCCTTGCAGCGGCTTTAGAAGGTATTTTCTCCCTGTAACTGCTCTGGAGAAACAAGGGGACATGACAAGGCTGCTGCTGATATTACAGTGACTTGTAACATGTCTTTATTCCCAGCTGTCCAGTCCCAGGCCCAGAGGGGATGTGAAAAAGCCCGGAGACTCTCTCCGCCTCTCCTGCAAAGCCTCCAGGTTCACATTCAGCAACCACAGACAGCATGCATTGGGTCCGACAGGCTCCTGGGGAAAGGGCTGGAGTAGGTCGCTACGGTCAATCACCCACATGGATACAGCCAGTGGTATTCCCTGAGTGTTCAAGGATGATTCACCATCTCCTGAGACAACTCTGTCAGCTTGGTTTATCTGCAAATGAACAGTTGAAACCCGAGGACACTGACCGCTATTACTGTGCCAGACACACAGTGAAACTGTGATGCAGCAGGGAGGGGGGAACGTTGACCTGGGAATGTGGCAGGGGAGTTTCACTGGGAATGGGAGACCTGAGAGCCTGTCACCTGAGCCAGGAGGGGAAGGGAGAGGCAACAGTTCCAGTTACTGGATGTTCCAGTAAGCTTCTTTTACAGACTAGCCTCCTTCTAGTCTGGGTCCAGCAATCACACACACCCCCATGGTTACTGTCCTTTGTTCCAGTTTCTTTCAGGTATCCTTTGGGGGTGGAGAAACTATCTCTTGAGTCAGCTGAAGACAAAATGGAGGGGGTCTCCCAGGGGCTTAAATAGACTTTCTCTTGTGGGTGGAGACCTCCTCCTCTCTCTTATGCAAAATCCAGCTCCAAGATGGAGTTTTGGAGTCACATGGGCAAGTCACATGTCCATGCGTGACTCAGTTTTTACAGGCAGCAGCCATTGCCCACATCCTATCTTGAATGTCTCCAGGAAGAATTCTTATGTGGATTGGAGCCTTCCAAGATCCATTGTCTGTTAGGTTTCAGAGTAACAGCCGTGTTAGTCTGTATTCGCAAAAAGAAAAGGAGTACTTGTGGCACCTTAGCGACTAACCAATTTATTTGAGCATGAGCTTTCGTGAGCTACAGCTCACTTCATCGGATGCATACTGTGGAAACTGCAGAAGACATTATATACACAGAGACCATGAAACAATACCTCCTCCCACCCCACTCTCCTGCTGGTAGTAGCCCATCCAAAGTGACCACTCTCCCTACAATATGCATGATAATCAAGGTGGGCCATTTCCATCACAAATCCAGGTTTTCTCACCCCCCCCCCTTTTTTTCCCCCAAAAACCACACACACAAACTCACTCTCCTGCTGGTAATAGCTCATCCAAACTGACCACTCTCCTTGCAATGTGTATGATAATCAAGATGGGCCATTTCCAGCATAAATCCAAGTTTAACCAGAACGTGGGGGGGGGGGGGGAGGAAAAAACAAGGGGAAATAGGCTACCTTGCATAATGACTTAGCCACTCCCAGTCTCTATTTAAGCCTAAATTAATAGTATCCAATTTGCAAATGAATTCCAATTCAGCAGTTTCTCGCTGGAGTCTGGATTTGAATTTTTTTTTGTTTTAAGATAGTGACCTTCATGTCTGTAATTGCATGACCAGAGAGATTGAAGTGTTCTCCGACTGGTTTATGAATGTTATAATTCTTGACATCTGATTTGTGTCCATTTATTCTTTTATGTAGAGACTGTCCAGTTTGACCAATGTACATGGCAAAGAGGCATTGCTGGCACATGATGGCATATATCACATTGGTGGATGTGCAGGTGAACGAGCCTCTGATAGTGTGGCTGATGTTATTAGGCCCTGTGATGGTGTCCCCTGAATAGATATGTGGGCACAGTTGGCAACGGGTTTTGTTGCAAGGATAGGTTCCTGGGTTAGTGGTTCTGTTGTGTGGTATGTGGTTGTTGGTGAGTATTTGCTTCAGGTTGGGGGGCTGTCTGTAGGCAAGGACTGGCCTGTCTCCCAAGATTTGTGAGAGTGTTGGGTCATCCTTCAGGATAGGTTGTAGATCCTTGATGATGCATTGGAGGGGTTTTAGTTGGGGGCTGAAGGTGACGGCTAGTGGCGTTCTGTTATTTTCTTTGTTAGGCCTGTCCTGTAGTAGGTGACTTCTGGGAACTCTTCTGGCTCTATCAATCTGTTTCTTCACTTCCGCAGGTGGGTATTGTAGTTGTAAGAATGCTTGATCGAGATCTTGTAGGTGTTTGTCTCTGTCTGAGGGGTTGGAGCAAATGCGGTTGTATCGCAGAGCTTGGCTGTAGACGATGGATCGTGTGGTGTGGTCAGGGTGAAAGCTGGAGGCATGTAGGTAGGAATAGCGGTCAGTAGGTTTCCGGTATAGGGTGGTGTTTATGTTACCATCGTTTATTAGCACTGTAGTGTCCAGGAAGTGGATCTCTTGTGTGGACTGGACCAGGGTGAGGTTGATGGTGGGATGGAAATTGTTGAAATCATGGTGGAATTCCTCAAGGGCTTCTTTTCCATGGGTCCAGATGATGAAGATGTCATCAATATAGCGCAAGTAGAGTAGGGGCTTTAGGGGACGAGAGCTGAGGAAGCGTTGTTCTAAATCAGCCATAAAAATGTTGGCATACTGTGGGGCCATGCGGGTACCCATAGCAGTGCCGCTGATCTGAAGGTATACATTGTCCCCAAATGTGAAATAGTTATGGGTGAGAACAAAGTCACAAAGTTCAGCCACCAGGTTAGCTGTGACATTATCGGGGATAGTGTTCTTGATGGCTTGTAGTCCATCTTTGTGTGGAATGTTGGTGTAGAGGGCTTCTACATCCATAGTGGCCAGGATGGTGTTATCAGGAAGATCACCGATGGATTGTAGTTTCCTCAGGAAGTCAGTGGTGTCTCGAAGGTAGCTGGGAGTGCTGGTAGTGTAGGGCCTGAGGAGGGAGTCTACATAGCCAGACAATCCTGCTGTCAGGGTGCCAATGCCTGAGATGAAGGGGCTCCCAGGATTTCCAGGTTTATGGATCTTAGGTAGTAGATAGAATACCCCTGGTTGGGGTTCCAGGGGTGTGTCTTTGCGGATTTGATCTTGTGCTTTTTCAGGAAGTTTCTTGAGCAAATGCTGTAGTTGCTTTTGGTAACTCTCAGTGGGATCATAGGATAATGGCTTGTAGAAAGTGGTGTGGGAGAGCTGCAGAGCAGCCTCTTGCAGGATAGTGCGGTGGGAGGAGGTATTGTTTCATGGTCTCTGTGTATATAATGTCTTCTGCAGTTTCCACAGTATGCATTAAATGAAGTGAGCTGTAGCTCAGGAAAGCTTATGCTCAAATAAATTGGTTAGTCTCTAAGGTGCCACTAGTACTCCTTTTCTTTTTATTGTCTGTTAGTGTTTCTTGATTGGGCACTTAACTGGCAAATTCCTTTCTAAAGAAGCTGCCCAAATGCCTTACTAAGGCTACTTAAAATCAAACAAGTACACAGCCAGTATTCATAACTTTGAATACAAAAATGACACATGCATACAAACACTATGAATAGATTCAGTAGCTCATAACCTTTGCAGAGATATGCTGCATGGCATGTGTAGCATAGACCATATTCCAGTTATGTCATATCCACAGTCATAAACATAGTTCCATAAAGAATTATGGGGTGCAACCTCACAGGATGAATTTATCAGCCCCTTATAAAAAGCCAGTGTATGCAAACACGGTGACTCAGCTCCCTGCCTAAAACCCTGCCGTTCCACGGACCCTGCAACCCTCGCACTGAAAATCCACAGCCTTGAGGGAGAGTGAAAGAGTCAACATCACCAGAACACCTGAGGCAGGCAGAGACACGAGATTTTGGCTTCTCGCTCTAGCAGAGCGCAAATGTGATTTATTCCCCATCAGGACTAGAGCATCCCCAGGTCCGAAGAGGCAATCGGCAGCCCCCTTTGTCTGTGCAGTAACCTGCCAATTCCCTGAGATCTTTCACTTCCAATGTCAGGGAAGAGGAGACTTTGCATTTAGTTTTCGTTCTTGCAGCGTTGGAAGGTATTTTATCCCCTTCAGAGCATGGGACACCATAGGAATGTTATCATTTTTGCTTTTATATTAATGCGATGTGTAGCATGTCTTTTATTTAGTTTCACGCCGATTATTAGCGTAAGGAGTTAATGTGTCTGGGTCCCTCATTCCTCCTTGTTCATTCTTTCTGTTGGCCAGTTTCTTAAGAGGTCCATTCTGACGCCGTCCGGTCCTGAAGTGGAGAAGCCCGGAGAACCCCTGCAGCTGAAATGCACCATGAGCGGGTTTAGTCCTGGTGACGGGTCGATGGCTGGGATCAGACAGGCCCCGGGAAGGGGCTGCAGTGGCTGGTCAGCTACTGGAAATCTTCAAAAAAAGAAAAGGAGGACTTGTGGCACCTTAGAGACCAACAAATGTATTTGAGCATAAGCTTTCCTGAGCTACAGCTCACTTCACCGGACTAACACGGCTGCTACTCTGAAACCTGTCAATAGGATCAGGGTCCGTCAGACGCCGGGGAAAGGACTAGAACGGGCGGCTCATCTCAACAGCGCTGGGGTGATATACACTCCCTTGATTCGGTGAAAGGCCGATTTACCATCTCCAGAGACAACTCCAGCACCCTGCAGATGATGTATCTGCAGATGATGTATCTGCAGACGAGCGGCCTGAGACTCGCGGACACCGCCCGGTGTCACTGTGCGAGAGACACAGCGACACCGAAACCGGTTGATGCTCCTGCAAAACCCCAGGCCGCAGAATCTGCGCGCGCCACGTGGGGGGAGCAGCGACATAAACAACAGGGCTCTGGGCACAGAAATGAGAAGGAGCATCCAGGGGAATGAAATCCAAACCTGCCCCCAGGTTTTAACCCTTTCATTCCCTAGCAATGTCACCCCTGGCTGGACAAAGTCCCGCTGGGCCTGCGGTGCAGACATCCCTCGCTGCTTCAGTGGGCCCCATTCAGGTGTGCGCCCTGTTCCCACCGCCAATCTCTTCTTGTCGGCTGATGTAAAATGTGGCTAATGTGACTCCTTCCCACATTGTTCCTTTGATCTCCTGACCTCACAAGGACCCGGTCACAGATTATTCTGACCAAGTCGGGTCGAGGTCCCCAGACCTTACAAGTGCAAAGCTGGAAGCCAGTCTTGTTTACCTGTGCGTTAGCATCATGTAAGTAGACATGGGATGCTAAATTCACAAGAATATGTTTAGTGTTTAGACTTCATAAAATGTTTGTAGGATGTTGGCCGCTCTGTTTTCACTTATCTGTACTCTGTTATAAGATAACTGCAAACATTTACATTGTATATACCCCTGTTACTAAGTAACCCATCAAAGGCGAAGGAAGCCTTGTGTAAGAAGTTATTAAAATCTGTTCATTAAACACAAAAGAGCCATTTTGGGAGATCAAGGGTCGCAGACTTTGCTAAGTGCATTCCTCCCTCCCCCACCCCAACTACTGGTAAGCCAGTTTATAAGAACTTTTGAATTAAACCTGGAGGCACCGAAAAATCAAAACTCCCTCCCTGAAGTCCGGAGTCCCGATTTCCTACTCTAGCAATTTCTCTCTCCTCGCTCAAGGAAGTTCAAGAGGAAACCCCAGATTCCTAGACTCCTGCTGTAACAAGCAGCCGTGTCTTGCCTCCCGTAGTAGAGACGAATAGAACCCAGGCGTTCGGGTAACGGGATGACAAAGCTTGTCTTTGGCTGAACATCAAATTGACTCAGAACAAAGGTGCTCAGACTCTCGGGAAGGGGCGGCAGTGTGTCGCTGCTGTGACTTCTGCTGGGGGTGCTGTGTGTATTACACACCGGTTGGGCTAAGGGGCTATGCACCATCTCCAGGGACAACCCCAACCATTTGCTGTTTACAAATGAGCAACCCCAGAGACCCGAGGACACCACCCCAAATTACTGAGGTACAGACACACAGGGAGGAGAGACTCAGACTTCAGGACTAGCAGGGCCCATCCTGGTCATCTAGTCTAGCCACAGAACCTCCCCCACCCGACCCACTCCTGGTGACAGAGCCCTACCCTTTGTCTGAGTTACCGAAGTCCTCAAATCAGGGTTTAAAGACTGTCTGAGATCAGATGAAAACCTTGGGTCCCTCAAGGTCTATTAAACCAACAATAAACTTAACTGGGAGAAAAGAGACAACTCCGGGAACCCATGGATTTTATTTCCTCTCATTCCTTTCAGTTCACCTAATACAAACACCCAGTGTTTAGATAGAACTCCTCACAGACAGATTATATTTTTATAAAAGGGACCTTCTCTTCCCCCTCCATTCACTCCCTCCGAACACACGCTGCTCCCCCAAGGGGCCTCGGGTGTTTTATCTCAGCCTAGCAGCCTATCCCAGGAACTACACTCTCCCCTTTGCACTCACACATACAGTTCCTGGGAGTTTGTTCGAGCAGAGGCACAAGATACTAATCTCGACTAGCACTGGTGGACTTGCCCAGACACCTATTCCCGTAGATATCAACGGCGAAGAGGAGTGTCCAATTTAAATAATACTCTCCTTGCATTGCGGGTTTCTTGTAATCTAACGTATCCCGCCCCCTCCAGCCTCCTGTGTACATTTCATTCCCTTTATTATAAAACTGATATAAAGCGAAAATTTTCTGACCTCTGCCTGAGACTCCAGTACCCGTTCACTCCCACCCCACCCACTTATCCCTACCCCCACGTCCTCCCACGGCCATTCCCACCTCACAGAGACCCCCACAGCACGGCTTATTCCCCTGCGCTCCATATCTACCCCCCCCCCATATCCCTCGTCAACTAAGTTCACCCGCAGAGATTCCCATCAGCAGAGCCTGGGCCCCTCCTCTCTATAACTCATAGATATTAGCTTTTAGAGAGGCTAAAAACTGGAGCCTAGGGGTTTGGGATCATTCAGCGTAGGAGTAGATTTGTCCCTGAAGGAAAGTATAATCAGGATCCCACCGTAGTGTGCCAGGCGCTGTACAAACATAGGGAAAAGTGCAGCCGTGTTCCCTCTCTCTCACCCCCTGGGCAAGTCATTCCGGTCAATAATGGAGGGAGTTTGTCTCTCTTTTATAAGGAGCGGGATATGCAAATTAGGGTGAGAGTTTCCTGTTTAAATCTGTCCCTTTCTCTGCCCAGGCTGCACCTGGAGAGACAATCCGCAGCCGCCCCGTGTCTGTGGAGATCCAGCCAATTCCCCGAGAAGTTTCCCCTCCAACATCAGGGAAAATGAGACTTTGGCTCCACTTACTTTTCATTGTAGCGGCTTTGTCAGGTATTTTCTCCCCATGAACACATTGGACATGCTGGCAGATGTTATATTGTTGGCATTAATGTAGTTATATTGTAAACACGATTTCATTTATTTTATTCCTGTTAATTGATGGAGAATGTATTTAACTTGACTGGATCCTTCACTATTCCCTGTTTTCTCTCCTCCCTCATCTCCCCCTCTCCAGGGGCCCGTTCGCAGGTTGTTCTGACCCAGTCGGGTCCCGAAGTGAAGCGGCCGGGGGAATCCACCCAGCTGGAATGCGCCGTGACCGGGTTTGTTCCGAACGACTGGTGGATGGATTGGGTCAGACAGCAGCCGGGAAAGGGACTGGAGTGGCTGGTGCACTATCATAAATCTTCAGTCACGAATTACTACTCCCCCACCATCCAGGGGCGGTTCACAGCCTCCAAGGACAGCACCAACTTCTACCTGCAAATGAGCAGCCTGAAAGCGGAGGACACCGCCGTGTATTACTGCGCGAGAGACACAGTGAGGGGAAGCCGGTCTGGGCTCAGACAAAAACCTCCCCCTGCAGAGACTGGGGAAGGGATTTCCTAGGGTGGCGTTAACGCTCCACAACGAGAACGGCCACAAAGTATCCCCCCTCATGGACACCGCACAGAGCTGGACTGGGAGACAGAGGCTCTGCTGAGCCCACCCCCCTGGGGAGCGCAGGGAGCAGATGCCCAGGGTGTATTTCTCGGAGCAGGAGGGAAGAACAGGAGCATCCGCCCTCGCGCTGTGGATGCCCCCAGAGATCCACCGGGGCTTTCTGATCAGATACTCTGCAGCTTACGGCTCCCTCCTTCTCCCCCTGAAGTCAGTGGAGACGCTGAGCCCTTAGAGAAGAGCAGTGGGACTGCGGAGCCCTGAGGGGAGGATTATGGACTGGAAGGGGGGGCGGTCAGTGATCCTCTATCTCTTTTCTACTGAGACTGATCATTCTCTGTGGTTGAACTTCACCCCTTTTTAGAGGAGCCAGAAGAAGATCCTCTCCAGCTCCCGAGCCCCACCTAAGCCTCCTGTAGGATTTATCCACTCCGGAAGCCTTATGCTGCCCCTCTGCACAGGGGTGGTTTTTATCCCATTTCCAGAGCTCTCACCCTTCTCCTCAGACCAAGCCACAGTAACTCCAAAATTACTTCCAGCAATTGAGACAAAAAAACAGAAATATTCCAAAGCACCTTTCCAAAGTCTGTTTCCGCACTCAATGACCAGGTTATCCTGAGAATGGAATGGATCTATTTTGTTCTCTTTAATGTTCCATAATAGACCATCTGGTGGTGACAGACACTTCCAGTTGGGAAGGAGGTAACACTTTCTGTTGTTCTTCAGCATCACTCTAATTAATTGTTTCAGAGTAACAGCCGTGTTAGTCTGTATTCGCAAAAAGAAAAGGAGTACTTATGGCACCTTAGAGACTAACCAATTTATTTGAGCATAAGCTTTCCTGAGTTACAGCTCAGTTACATCTGATGAAGTGAGCTGTAACTCATGAAAGCTTATGCTCAAATAAATTGGTTAGTCTCTAAGGTGCCACAAGTACTCTAATTAATGTGTCTCTCCAGTCTGGCAACACAGTCACAGAGGCTCACAGTTCAACCACTCAAACATTACCTTACTCTATGGGATACATAGGTTATAAGTGACATTAATGCATGCAGCAACTCAGAAGCATTCAATAAAGCCTAAACACTAAACACATTCTTATAATTCTAATACCTAATTTAGCAATACTAGCAAACAGGTGAGACAGACTGGTTCCAATGTTTGTCGGTGTTCATTTTCGACATGGGGACCTTGGTATGAGCTGGCATCTTTTCTGTCAGTGTGATTAGATAGATAGATAGATAGATAGATAGATAGATAGATAGATAGATAGATAGATAGATAGATAGATAGATAGATAGATAGATAGATAGATAGTGTGACAAAGCTCTGTTCTTGTCTCTGTGGGTCCCATGTTTCCTGGAGGATTTCACTAGCCTCAGAGGCTCACTGTGACCCTCCACATAGCCCTTCTCTCTCTAGAGGTGAGGGTCACAGCCTACTGAGCCATTTTCATCATAAGCCAGTGAGGGAGATGAGGAGAAGCTATCCTCCCTTGCATAGTCTCTGTTATCTCCCAGTCTCAGTGATTAATCGGGGGGGGAGGATAAAGGGGGGAGCACAGGCCCGCCCTCTACTCCAGGTTCCAGCCCAGGGACCCTAATAGTATCAGCTATGGTAGCTGACCTTTTAGAAACAGGACACGTACAATTCTCTGGACTACTTCCCCACAGCAGCCCCCACTTCCTCAAGCTCCACTTCACCCTTACCTCAGGGCCTCGTTCCTTGTGTCTGATACGGTGTGTACTGCTCAGTCTCTCCAACAGCACAACTTCCTCCTACAGCTCCTGACATGCGTGCCCACCTGACTTACTGGGAGGCTTTTAACTAGTTTCAGCCAGTCCCTGATTGGCTTCAGGTGTCCCAATCAACCTAGCTGTCTCCACTGCTTTCTGGAAGGATCTTAATTGGCCCCAGGTGTCTTGATTAACCTGGAGCAACTGCCATTTGGTTACCATGGTAACAGGGATTTGTTTTGCCAGGGGCTAACATGCCTGTTTCTCACAACTTTCCTATAGCCATCTGGCCTTGCCCCATCACAATAGATAGATAGATAGATAGATAGATAGATAGATAGATAGATAGATAGATAGATAGATAGATAGATAGGATGAATTTCATATTTGCTATAACAACTTCCAAAGGTAAAACTCCCACAGAACACATGAACGTAACTTTGGTGTTCATCAGGGTAGCTCCATTGAAGTCAATGGAACTGAGGGTCTGGTTCCTCTGGATTCTCAGTGTCTTCATCTTCAGATATGCAGTTCCAAACCCCTCTAGTGAACTCTTGAGAGGATGTGCAAAAGCCAGGTAATTCTTCCCTGAAAAACTTCTGGATTCACCTTCAATGTCCACCATTATGGCTGGGCCTGACAGGCTACCGGGAAATGACAGGAGCCAGCCCAATGTATAAAGTTGATGCATTTTCTGAAGATAATTTAAAAGTCATTCACTCTCTCCAAGAATAATTCCCACTGCAACCTGTATTTACAAATGAACCGCCTCTGACAAGAGGACAGTGCAGTGTATTTCTGTCTGAAAGCTGCACAGAGGTGAAGATTATTAAAAGTTAATGCAAGACACACAGTGTCTCTGTCTCCCAGCAGGGGGCAGCAGGCTCTCAAAAACAACTCAATATGAACAGAAAAAACATTTATCCTTCTGCAGTCCTAGGTCCTGAATACGAGCTAAGGCACACCAGGGTAAATCCAGAATAATTTCACTGAAATCAACAGAGTTGCACTGGTGTAAAGAACCAGTATCAGCTAAATCTCCAAGGATGGTATTTTCAAAGCAATCTAAGGGAATTTACTCTGATATTTTCAAAGGAGCCTTTTCAAAGTAACCAACAGGAAATTGGTCTGGTATTTTCAAATCAGCCTAAGGGAATATGGGCTGGGATATTCATAGAAGCCTAAGCTATTTAGGGCTAGGATTTCAAGGAGGCCTAATGGAGTTAGGTGCCCAAATCCCATTCAAATTCAAAGGGAATTTTGCACCTAACTCTCTTTGAAAACTCCCTTAGAATCTGTTGAAAATGCCAGCCTTGGTATCCAACTCCCATTGAAAATCAGTGGGATTCTGGCACCTAACTCCCTTTAAACTTCTTTGTAATTTTCAGGTTTAAGCATGTATGTAACTTTAGCACCCATTGAATGCCAGTGTATATTTGGGCATTCTCATGCAGTAAAGCTCTCAGCCTCATTATTAGATGAGTAACACTGTTGTACAGATATTTTTTTCTATGTCACGTTTAAAAGTATTCTCCTTTGAATCTTTCTGCAATTCTTTGTCAGGTTTTCCCTCCTTCCCCCAATCCCTCTGACACCATCTCTCCTTTTTCCTGTCCTCTGTTTGCCTACAAGCACCAAAACCCTAAAATGGGATTCTGAAGCCTAAAAGAATTGAACACCCACGTCCTTCTGATTTTCATAGTGATTTAGATACCTATTTCCCACTGAATTACAAAGGGATTTGTGTGATTTACTCTCTTATGCTCGTTTGAGAACTCCAGGCCCTGTTTTTATTCTAAGAATGGTATCTTATTAGCATGCAAAATTTAGACATTTTAACTCATAAACACACATAACATGAAATCCCACAAACAGTGGAGACTACTGGCTCAGAAATATTAATTCCTCTGTGTCACAGTCTACTGAAATTGACTACTCTCCCCTCATGATGGAATTAAATTATCAACATTCTTTTTTCTGGCTCGAATCTCATGTAAGTAGATTTTTAAATCAATATTATTGTCTTCTTTAATGTGCTTTATGGGGTGGAATTTGATCTGTAGTAATTTAACATAGCCACATTGACTTATACTTATACTTGCTCTATCTATCTATCCCCATCCACCCCCCTATCTATCTATCTATCTATCTATCTATCTATCTATCTATCTATCTATCTATCTATATATCTATCTTCATACTCTCTGTCTCTCTCTCTCTCTAGCTTAAAATTTTATTCTGATGACAATCACTGTAATTTCTGATCAGCTTCATCTGAAAATTAATAGTAATCACAAAATTCCTAGTGGACTTCATGGAAAATATAGGTCTTCCACCTTTTGAGGCTGAAAACTCTGCTAGGGGAAGTTTTTTTGGATGGTTGTTTTGTTGGCTGTATTTTTGTTTCAGGGGGTTGGGAAGATTTAGATGGGGCTAGGGTAGAAGGGGGGTAACAAGAAGTACTCTGTCATTCTCACCATAGTGGAAATCTTTCTTGAGCAGGTTGGATGTGCCACTTTCCCTAAAGATGTTCAGACTCCAGATATGCCTAATCTAGCCCAGTATGTTGAGTGATATTCTTTATTCCAATGTCTCCTTTGGTTCTTTCCTAGGTGCCCATTCACAGGTGGCTCTACCCGATTCTGGCCCAGTACAGTCAGTTCCTGTGGGATCCACCCAACTCAAATGCTCAGTGAGAGGTTTGGACCTCAGCAATTATAATCTGGATTGGGTCAGGCAGTCTCCGGGGAAGACAATGGAGTAGCTGGTTTAATATTATGCTCCAGATAACAACCACTACTCCTCTGCAATCAAAGGATATGACAATTTACATCACCTGGGGATTGGTACCCATTGCATCTAATGGCTCAATGGCCAATTGTCCACAGCTGGTTATCTAGCCCATTACATAAGAAGGGCCATACTGGGTCAGACCAAAGGTCCATCTATATTCTGACAGTCACCGGTGCCAGGTGCCCCAGAGGGAATGAACAGAACAGGGAATCATCAAGTGATCCATCCCCTGTCACCCATTCCCAGCTTCTGGCAAACAGAGGCTGGAGAGACCATCCCTGCCCACCCTGGCTAGCAGCTATTGATGGACCTATCCTCCATGAATTTATTTAGTTTTTTGCTTTTTTAACTTTTCATTGCCTCCAATAGCGTGACAGCTGACTGACCCCAACTGGGGATCTGGCTCTTTTGAACTCTTTTTAAAATAGGGCCCCATTTTTTGCTCCCCACCACAAACACGCCTCACGCAAATCAGGTCAGTCAGTTCCCTGTTTAAACACAGAATGTGGTGGCCGGTGCAGCTGCATCTGGTCTCACTTAGGGTGGCTGACATTTGAGCCTGCATTTCAGCGTGGATTTCTGCCCAGGAGACATGAGAATTAGCATAGCCCTCGCTGTCCTGGTTTTCTTCCCATCATGTAAGGCCTGGATCTTAATTGCCTGAGAGAATTAATTCTCCAGAGATTCCTGCTGTCATTTTTTGAAGTGCCTAAGGGTGTTAGGCGCATAGCTGCCATGGTATTTAGGTGCCCAGATTACACTGATTTATAAAAGGGAATTTTGATGTCCTTCCTTCAATGATATCAATTGGCATTTAGGCTCCCAACTTCCATTGTCGTGCAATGGGAACCTAATTCCTTTAAGACCTTTGGAGGATCCCTATCTCAGTGCAGCACATATTGACCCTGTGTCCTTTCTTTCCTACAGATGTTTACTCCCAGATCAAGTTAGAGGAATCCGACGAGGGAGTCAAGAAACCAGGGGAGACCTTAAAACGACCTGCACTGTGTTCGGGTTTTTAGTCACTGGTTAGGCAGTGAACTGGGTCAGGCAGCCAGCTGGAAAATCGCCCCAGTGGATGGGAATACTTTGGGGTGGAGGGAGCACGGACTATAATCCAGCTCTTGGAGGCCGGATCAGCTTCAGCCGAGAGGCAGCAAAAAGCCAAGTCTACCTGCAAGTGAACAGAGCGGGAGAGGAGGACAGTGCAATCTATTACTGTGCTGTGAAGTATGGCCTTGGAGCACAGTAACCCACAGTGACTCCAAGACCCTGCAAAACCTCCCTGCTTTGAGAGACAGACGGGGTGTGACAGACAGAGAAAGAGGGAGGCAGAGATAAATGAGTGTGGCAGAGATCATTACTGTGACAGTGAGAAGGAGCGAGAAACTGTGTGTGTGTGTGTGTGTGTGACCGAAAGATAGTGAGAGAAACAGGCAGTGTGACAGAAAGACAGAGTGAATGAGTGTGACAGTGAGATAGAGAGATAGTGACTGAGACAGAGACTGTGTGACAGAGGGACATAGTGAGAGAGAGAGTGTGCAACAGACAGACTGATGGAGTGTGACAGTGTGAGAGATGGAGAGTGACAGAGAGAGCTAATGCGAGGGACAGAGAGGTGGGGGAACAGATACAGAGTGTGACATAATTCAACAAAGTGAGTGTGTGACAGAGGGACAGATAGACAGTGTGTAACAGACAGAGAGAAAGAGACAGTGTTACTGAAAGAAAGACAGAGAAAGGAACAGAAAGAGAGTGTGAAAGCAAAAGGAAGTTCGTGACACACTCTCAGATTCCCCAAGGCTGTTTCAGGGTAAGGACTTGACCCTTTAAAAACTGTCCCATCCTAGGAGTTGAGGGCATGGTCACTGTTCCAAGGAATCCTGGGTGAGATTTTCAAAGGAGCCTACAGGGGTTTAGGCACCCACCTTCAGTGGGAATTGGGCACCTCATTTTCCCTGTGTGCCAGTGAAATTTCTCTCATCACGATTTATAAACAGAGACATTCGAAACATTTACGAAAAGCACAGCCCTTAATTTGTCTACATCACCAGTCTGTGAAGCCAGGAAGCCTCATGCACCCTATATGACGGGCAGGGAAACTGGGGCAGGCAATTACGGAGAAGAGGGGCCCTGTGGTTTAGGTGCTCGGCTGTGAATCTAGAGACACAGACTTCCTTCATGGGTGTTTCAATGGGTATTAGGCACATAGATGCTTTGGAAACTCCACTAGGAGCCTAAATATCTTTAAAAATCTGGCCGCAGGTGCCTACTCGTCTTTGAAAACCCTAACTGGGGGCATATCTGCATCTTTAGGTGCCGAAACACCTTTGAAACCTGGTCCTTACTCCCTGTGCTTCCGTTCCCCGCCTGTAAAAGGGTGATCATTGTATTCACAGTGGTGATCTGAGGATAAGTACTCTGAACATTGTACCTGTCACTCAAAAGAAGATGCGTTTTTGGCACAAATGCTTTAGTCAAGTACAAGCTACTGGGCTCAATAGAGTGACCGCTGGGTGAGATTCTTCGGCGTGTGCTGTAGAGTAGACGAGACTAGATGATCTCGTGATCTCTTCTGCCCTTGAAAACTATAAACCGTTCAGGTTCAATGGGAATGGGAGGCATATACATACCTTAGAGAGATAAGGAACACAGAGATGAAGTGAGTTGACCAAGGTCACAGAAAGAGTTTGAGAGAGAAAACGCACTAGGAATTGAACTCGGCTTTCCCGAAGTGTAGCCCAGTGCCTCATCCCAATACCATCCTTTCTCTTTAAATCCTCTGACTGTAGCCCGCCCTGTAATAAAAAAAACAGGGATCGTTTCAACATCTTTTCTGTGGGATGACTTATTCCAAAGGGAGCTCACATTTTTATAGGACATATTCACAGAAAGCTAGGATGCAATAAAGGGCCTTTTTGTCATAACATCTACAGCTCTTCCTAGACAATCCCTTCATTAATTCTTTGTGGATGGAACCAAGATGGGAATGGACAGCTCTTTCTAAAAGAATATCCTCCAGAAGTTACAGGCTTTACATAGGCTATACTGATTTGCACAATGGGATCCTCCTCCAATGCTAGGGCTCGGAGATATTATGTAGTGATTATAATTAATTAATTAATTAATTAATAAGTTAAACGAGTGGGTGAAATTCTCTGGCCTGTGTTATGCAGAAGATCAGAGCAGATGTCCATAATGGTCCTTACGTTCTATGGATCTATGGCAGCAGCTGAATTCATTTCTCCAAACCAAGGGGCACAGATATGTCTCAAGGGAAGATCCCCATGTACCTATCATCTGAGAGGCACTATCATGTCCTGCAAGGGGCTCCCTACCTAGCCAGAGCTCCCCCTGCCAGCCCCTTTCATCTCCCATCCCCCCGCTGGGTGACACCCACATGCAAATCCCTGCCCCGGGGGCTCCTGGTTAAATACAAACCCCTGATTCTAGGAGCCTCAGTCTCTCCCCAGACGCAGAACTGGCGATTCCGACAGGCAAGTTTTCCTTTTTAATTAAACAATATGGATTTATTATTGATTTTCCTTTTCTTATTGGCCACTCCAGTGTGTAAGTATCTTCCAATAAGGGGAGGCGGGTATATAGATATAGAATAATGATTTGGTGAAGGAATTAGGATTGGTAGGAAACATGGTGGCTTTTCTTCGCAGAAAATGTAGACGTTTCATCAAAATAAAAATGAAAATATTTCTGGCTTTGGCAAGGGGAGACCAAAGTCCCTTTGGCCAAAAAATGCTGAAAGTCAGAAAATTTAGGATTTCTATAGAGAAAATGAAATCCCACAAACCCAAAATATTTCAGGGTGGTTGTTTTCTGCGTGACTAAATTCCAACGATGAAACCAAAAATGTTTCGCTTTTGCCTTAAAATTTTGGGTTTTCAGTTTACTGACAAAAAATCGAAATGTTTGGAAGAAAGCAGACATGCTCTGTGAAATTGTTCATTTATTCAAACAAACAAACAAAAACAAAACAAAAACCCGCCCAAAAGACCGAGTTTCCATCGGGGGCGGGGGGGGGGTGCTGATGGAAATATTAGACCAGAGTTAGCAGAAATGCAATTCTTTGTTTTTTTCTAGGTGTCCTTTCTCAGACCCAGCTGGTGGAGTCGGGTCCAGGAGTGGTGACACCTTCTGCGTCTCTCACACTCACTTGCACCATCGCTGGGGATTCGGTCACTGACCCCTACTGGGAATGGGTCCGCCAGCCCCCGGGGAAAGAGCCAGAATGGCTAGGACAGGGGCACTTCAGTGGCTCTTCGTGGGCCACTCAGTACAACCCCGCTGTGCAGGGCAGGGAAACAGTCTCCGGAGATTCCTCCCGGAACTTGTTCTACCTGCACGTGAACTCGCTGAGGGCTGCAGACACCGCCACCTATTACTGCGCGAAAACGGCCTCCACACAATGATAGGCGCTGGAGCAAGGACCCTGCTCATCGCCAGAAAGGGGAAGCATCCCTCAGCCGTGCCGTAGCGCCAGCAATGTGCTAGCAAAGCCCTAGGCTGAATCAAACAGAAGGCGGGGACCGTTATCTCCATGTTTCACGGTGGGAGGGGGTTGCCCTGGCACCAGGTGAAATGATTTGCCCAAGGTCACAGACTGAAATATGAAGGCAACCCAGGAGTCCTGGCTCCCAAGCTAGCCTGCTCTAACCGCTAGACACCACTCTCCCTCAAGAGCTAAAGGCAAAAGGCAGGCCTCTTGATTCCCATCCTCTCTCTTATAAGCGCTACACCCAACTCTCCACCCACAGTTCCAAATAGAAACAGAATCAGGGATCTGACTCCCGGTCCCCCTGCTCTAACCGACTGGACCCCACTCGCTGCCTACAGCAGGGAACAGAACAGAACCAAGGTCCTGATGCCCAGTCCCCTCTCCTAACGGGGAAGGAAACGCAGGAGTCCTGAATCGTACTCCCCACTGACCTAACCTGTTGGACACCAACTTTCCTTCCAGAGCTCAGCCCAGAAGACAAGAGTCCCTCTGCTTCTTATCTCTAAAAAAGAAAAGAGAAAAGAGAGGATAAGGCTGAACATTGTCAAAGTGCACACATCTCCCAGTGAAGTAAACCAAAGGTGGAGAAAGGTTTATTTTGTGGTCAAGGAACTGACTCAGGAGAGCTCGCTTCAGTTCTTAGCTGTGTCACACACTCCCTGTTCGACTTTGGTCAAGTCACTGAAACTGGGATTTTGAGAGGAGCCTAAACGATTTGCCCAATTCATTTTGAGTTGAGTGCAGTGAAACCCCGGGCCGAAACCTCTCTGTGCCTCAGTTTCCCATTTGTAAATGAGGATAATAATTCTGCCTTTCTTGTCAGCGTACAGCCTGTGAGATCTCTGAGTCAGGGACTGTCTCCTACTATGTGTCTGTGGAGCCCCTAGGACAATGGGGTCCAAAACTTTCTTGGGGCTTCTACTCTAACAGAATTAATAATACCAACGGATGGATATGTCTCTGTCATTCCTTCCAAATCTGATACCAGGTGCGTGAAACCTGCATGCAAATCATTGGTTTCCTCTTTAAAGCATAAACGGCTGAATTTAGGGAGGCGCTGTGTTTGCCCATAAACAGCACAGTGAATTTTCAGGCTGAAAACAGAGGAGAATGAAGTCGTTATTAATTTTCTTTTTTCTATTAGCCATCGCACCATGGAAGTTTTCCTTGAGTGATAACAGACATCTGATCCAAATAATAGATTTAGAATGGGATTATCAAAGCTATCTAAGGGCTTTTAAATCCCTAGTCTCATTAAAATCAATTGGAATTTAGTATCCTAGCTCCATAGGGGGGCTTTGAAATTTCATCACCAAAGAGATACAGCGGAGGGATAGATAGATAGATAGATAGATAGATAGATAGATAGATAGATAGATAGATAGATAGATAGATAGATAGATAGATACTATTGGCTTTAAGTTCTCTATGTGCTGTGTAGGTGTCCTTTCTCAAGTCCAGCTGACCCAGTACAGTCCAGGAAAGGGGAAACCCAGAGAGACCCTCAGACTGACCTGTGCCTTGTCCAGTGACTCCATTGCCAGGGGTTACTATTGGAGCTGGATTCGGCACCCTCCAGGAAAGAGGCTAGAATGGATGGGAGCCATTAGCTTTAATGGAGAAGTTCTCTATGCCCCTTCGGTGAAAGACAGAGCCAGCATTTCCAGAGACATCACAACAGACACCATCACATATTAACAGGTTTCAGAGTAACAGCCGTGTTAGTCTGTATTCGCAAAAAGAAAAGGAGGACTTGTGGCACCTTAGAGACTAACCAATTTATTTGAGCATAAGCTTTCGATGCATACTGTGTCCGATGAAGTGAGCTGTAGCTCACGAAAGCTTATGCTCACATAAATTGGTTAGTCTCTAAGGTGCCACAAGTCCTCCTTTTCTTTTCACCACATATTACTGTGTGAGAGAGGACACAGCAGTTGTCACCATTGCAAATACTGGAAGGTGAAAAACAAACCAACCCTTATTTAGTTCATTATTGCTCAACCATCAAGACTGGACTTTTCTGTATAAAAGAGATGACTAGCAGAAAGAGAAGTCTAGTCTTGATGTGGGAACCATTAGGTGAAATTCCCTGTCCTGTGTTATGCAGCAGGTCAGAATAGAGGGATATATTGATTCCTTATTTCCTCCGAAATGCCGAAAACTGATGCCCTTCAGAATAATATTGCTGGATATTCATAGACAGTAGGTAACAGATACTTATTCACATATTCATTTATGTAAAAAAGAGTATGTGGATTGCAACAAATAAAATAGAATCCAACAACTGGGTGGGGGGGTGCGGGGGGGGGATAATGCATTGTTTCCTCTATCCTCTCAGCACCTGTCCCCGTACAATATTCCTGCAAATCCCCACCAATGTTGGTCAGTCTAGGGAGCAGAAAGAGGCTGCCCCACTAGGATCTCCTTACTGCAAGGTTTACATATATCCCAAGGGGCATCCTCACCTAACTACAGCTCCCCCTGCCAGCCCTTTGTCGTTTCTTATGCCCTGTGTGCAGGCAACTGCCATGCAAATCACTGAATCGTCTCTCTTGTTTAAATACAAACGCCCTTGAATTTTTTTTCGCTGTCACAAACCACAGCCTGAGCTGACCATTTGAGACTGATGTTTCCCACCCTGGTTCACAAAAGAATGTGGGTTCACTGTTTATTTTTCTTTCTCTTTTGGCTGTTCCACCACGGAAATTGTTGCTGTTTCGTTGGCTTGGGTAGGGCTCCATCCTGGTAGCTGCTGGTCATTCTGGATGGAATACAGCAAAACGTTTAAGCAGGAGTTTAACTTTAAACCTGCATCTAGCAGGTTACATGCCTAACTCCCATTGACTTCCAGTGGCAGTTAGGCGCCTAACCTCTAGGCGCCTGCCTACATCGATTGGTGCCGAAACACGTTTGAAAATCTAGCCCATTGTGCTTTACCCAAATGCTTTCAGTTAAGAATGTGCTTCGATGTTTGTTCAATTTAAATCCAGGCTTCTCCACTCATTGGGAATGTTGATAACCTCTTATCCATTAGCAAATACAACCGAGATCTAGTTGGTTTTCTCCATCTTTTGTGGGTGTCCTCCTCTCAGAAATCGGGCTGGAGCAGTGGGAAAGCCCACGGAATCTGCCAGACGTACTTGTGTTGTCTATGGTACCTCTGTTGATGATAACAATAGGAGCTGGATCCGGCAGCCTCCTGGAAGGGGGCTGGAGTGGTTGGGAGTGATCTGGAGGAGTGGAGAAACTGGCAGCAGCTCGGGTATCACAGAACGAATCAGCATCACCAGAAACAGCGCTAAAGGCCGAGTCTATTTGCAAGTGAACAACATGGAAGCTGCAGACACCGCCACCTATGACCGTGACGGCACAGAGCAACAGAGCTCTCACGCAAAATCCTTCCTGCCCACAGGCAGCTCAGACCCCGCCATCCAGCGTCAGCCACACGCTGAGCCAGCCTGCACAGGAGTGTGACGGGAGAGAGCTCCGCTGTAGGCAGCCAGAGACAGAGAGAGCGAGAGGGGGTAGATGAAAGCCTGCCTTTTCTCTTTCCGCTTGCGGATTCTGAGTTAGCCAGTGTAACCACACACTGTGAAATTATTTTTAATTTATCCCCCTTCTCTGTTGCCTCGCTTGTGCCACTCCTGGGTCAAATTCTTCTGGAAACGGTCTGCTTTGCATTCTCCGTGACTTTCTAAACAGGTCCCGAACCGGCCCCCTAAAGATTCTTGGAACCTAGCTGGTGTCGATTGGTCCAACTCCACACAAACCAACTGAACTATGGAAATTTACATGATCTGAGGATCTGGACTGACTGTGGATTCAGGCAGGAACCAAGTTTAACTCAGCACCAACAGAACATCCCTGCTCACTTTCCCCCTACAACAAATAAATGTGCAGGAGAGTGAATTCGGACCACTTATATGACAGACAGAGTTCTTAGAGGCAGTCTCACAATTCGGATAGATAGATAGATAGATAGATAGATAGATAGATAGATAGATAGATAGATAGATAGATAGATAGATAGATAGATAGATAGATAGATAGATAGATAGAGGGGGTGTATGGAGATAGATAGATAGATAGATAGATAGATAGATAGATAGATAGATAGATAGATAGATAGATAGAGGGGGTGGATGGGGATAGATAGATAGATAGATAGATAGATAGATAGATAGATAGATAGATAGATAGATAGATAGATAGATAGATAGATAGATAGATAGATAGATAGATAGATAGATAGATAGATAGATAGATAGATAGAGGGGGTGGATGGGGATAGATAGATAGATAGATAGATAGATAGATAGATAGATAGATAGATAGATAGATAGACAGAGGGGGTGGATGGGGATAGATAGATAGATAGATAGATAGATAGATAGATAGATAGATAGATAGATAGATAGATAGATAGATAGATAGATAGATAGATCTGCTGCTGAGGTTAGAGCAAAATGACAGTGATACGTAATGATAATTCAAGTGGCACCCGGGATCAGAAATGTAACTTGAGCTAAAAAAAACCAAACACCCCCCCACACACACCTTTTGTAAAGTGTTACCAAAAACAAACATTCACCGGGCAGATATTACCCAGAAGATGAGCCTGGGTCATGTTTTCCAAGGGATCGTGGTACAGAATATATTGGAAACATTATGGAACGGAAGGGGAGAAGGGACAATCTCAGACAATTAAGGTCTTCCGAAGGCAGCAGATATAACTTCACTGACTCCTGTGATCCAGAGAACATTCACATCAGCCGAAAGACTCCCATTTAAGTTAACTGATCTGAATAAAGTCCTTACTAACTAGATATGTATCTAGGACTGTACAGTACGTGTGGTGCTTTTGGTAGCAATATAAGAAATCTCTATATCACGTGGGGTAGAATTGCGGAGATGGTGCAAGGGAGTTAAATGTCCAATCCTATTGGACTGCGATGACATTTGGGTTCCTAACTCCCCTGGGCTCTTTCCCCAAACAAAGCCACAAGAGAAGCAGTATAATTTCTCTTCTTCAAATATTACTTCATTCCTAAAAAGGCGCATTCCTGCACTTATATTTGGCTGTTAATCTCAAAGACCTTTAAGAGAGTTAAATGATGAAATCCTATTTATTAAAAAACTAGTTTAGAAAATTTCTCACAAACACCTTTGCTGAGCTGAACACACGGTCTCAGGAGGACACGAGTCCCAGGGAGAGATCCCCAGGTGTAGACGCAGCTCACATCCTGCCATCTCTTATATTGACGCTGAAAAACTCGCATGCAAATCACTGCCCCGGAGGATTCCTGTTTAAATACAACCCCCTGATTGGAGAAGCCTCAGTCTCTCCCCAGACACAGAACTGCCCAATCCTGGCTGCTGGGGACAGTTTTCACCTTCACTTAAGATGAACCTGCTGCTGGTTTTCCTGTTCATGCTGGAGGCCTCTTCAGGTACATGTCTACTGGGGGTCAGGAGGGTTCCTTGCTGCGGCGACTCCAAAAGAGGAGATGTTCAAGGCAGCCTAAGGGCATGAGGTGCCCGGATCCAATGGAATTCAGTGGCATTTAGTTGTCTCACTACCTTAGGTGTTGTGGCAGGGTGTTTAATTTTCACAGGTTCCCCACTCCCAGGGGTTAGGAGCCTGGCTCAAGGATTCATTTCTGTGTGTCCTTCGCAGGTGTCCTCTCCCAAGTGCAGCTGCGGGAAACGGGCCCGGGAGCGGTGAAGCCCGGGGAGTCCCTGACACTCACTTGTACCATCTCCGGAGACTCGGTTTCTAGCGACAGCGCCGCCTGGCACTGGGTCCGGCAGCCGGCGGGGAAACGGCCGGAGTGGATGGGACGCACATGGTACAGGTCTGGCAGATGGCACACTGAGCACCCCAGCTCTCTGCAGACTCGAACGACCATCACACCAGACCCCGCCAAGAACCAGGTCTCCCTGCAGCTCCGCTCGCTGACAGCCGCGGACACCGCCAGATATTCCTGCGCCAGGCAGCCGCACACACAGTGACACAGAGCAAAGCAGGGACTGGTACAAAAAGGGGAAGCGGATTCCCCCCTCCCCCAATAAAACACCATGTAAATGGAAAGAAAATGAAAAAGGGAGGCGAGTAAGGCATCTGACGGAACTTCTTATCTATCTGTGGGCCAAGGTGCTGCCACAAAGAGGAGGATCATGAGCTTTAGTGACCTGCCTCAACCCCCTGCTGGCAATATTTCCAAAACCTCCTCCAGCTCTTGGGCAGCAAACTTCCGTCTTACAGATCTCCCAAGGGCTTTAAGGACAAACCCACAAACAATTCCAGACCTTCCTCGCTGGACGGGAATGAGAAATAGCGAAAGAGACAGCAAGGGACAGACTGAAAAACTGATGCTGATCTGCAAAGTTTTGAAAAAGCACCTACTTGAATCAGCAACCGAGGAGCCAGATTCTTAATGGGATTTAGGTGCCAAGCAAATTTTTAAAAGCCCTTAGGAGCCCAAAAATGTGTTGATTGCAATGGGCGTTGGGCAGCTAGGTGCTTCTGAAATTCCCATGTAGCCTGCATGCCTTTAAAAAACTGTCTCTTAGGGATATGAGTTTAGAAACTTGGGATATGAGCTGTCACAAAGTCCCGGGGAGATGCTCTGGAACTGCTCCCTATGAAGCCAGTCAGGACTCTGGGGAAGTCTCCTTTCTGGGAGCAGCCTGTCTGCAGGACACACAGCTCACACAGCTTCCACCTTCCTGGGTCTGACCTCGGAGCATTCAGCATCCTCTGCCCCTCCGAGCGCTTCCCACAGCCAGTCCGCCCAGGCGGGGTCCTGGGGAAGCCAGAGGGTCCTGCACCCCAACTGCGCAGTCAGACGTGACTCTCAGCCAGCCAGGAAAACAGAAGGTTTATTAGATGACAGGAACATGGTCTAACACAGAGCTTGTAGGTGCAGAGAACAGGACCCCGCCACTGGGTCCCTTTTGTGGGTCAGTGAGCCAGACAACCACATCTGCACTTCACTCCATGTCCCCAGCCAGCCCCAAACTGAAAGTCTCTTCAGCCCCTCCTCCTCTGGGCTTTGTTCCTTTCCCAGGATTCCTTTGTTCTCCAACCCTTTAGCTCTCACCTTGCAGGGGAGAAGGTCCCAGGCCATCAGTTGCCAGGAAACAGGTGTCGGACACTCTCTGTGTCCAGACCCCTGCACACACCTGCCCTCTAGGGCTCTGGAATGATCATACACCCTTATCCCACCACCTAGATACTTAAGAACTGCATAGGGAAAACTGAGGCACCCCCACACTATTCAGAGGAAACATTAAGAACAGTCCCACTTCGTCACACAAGTCCATGTTGGCCAGGATGTTAAAAGGGACCTAGGAATGAGGCACCAGAATCAGGCAGCAATACCTTAGGAGTGGGGCAGCTGTCACCCCCGAGACGCCTTTCCAAATTCTCAGCTCTTATTATTTTTCAAGACGTTCAGATAGCAGTGTGATACATCTGAGAGAGAGAGAGAGAGAGAGACAGAGAGACAGAGAGAGAGAGAGACAGAGAGAGAGACAGAGAGAGAGAGAGGGAGAGAGAGAGAGAGGGAGAGAGAGAGAGACAGAGAGAGAGAGAGAGAGAGAGACAGAGAGAGAGGGAGAGAGAGAGAGAGAGGGAGAGAGAGAGAGAGAGAGAGAGAGACAGAGAGAGAGAGAGAGACAGAGAGAGAGACAGAGAGACAGAGAGAGAGACAGAGAGAGAGACAGAGAGACAGAGAGAGAGACAGAGAGAGAGAGAGAGAGCAATAAAGTTATATTTATTCGGTTCCTTTACTTGTCCATGTTACAACGTGGAACTTGTACAGATACCACAACATAAGAATCAAGGAAGCTAGACAGACAGCCATTCAAGACGGACAGTCCAAGCCCCATGACTCTGAGAGGCAGGAGGATCCAGTGTTAGGGCGCTAACCTGGGCCGCAGGCCACCCACTTTCCATTCCATCCACCACCACAACCTTTCTGTGTGACACTGGGCAACACGCTAATGCCTCAGTTCCCCATTTGCAATATGTGAAGTGGGGTAGCCATACTTCACAAAAGTATTGTGAGTATAAATGCATTTCAGACTGTGGGGCACTTCTATACTATGGTAATGGGAGATAGATAGATAGATAGATAGATAGATAGATAGATAGATAGATAGATAGATAGATAGATAGATAGATAGATAGATAGATAGATAGATAGATAGATAGAGGACCAGAATGAAACAAGATGATATTTGTCAGCATGATGGGCAGATTCACCACACTAGCTGGAGATCCATTCTCAAGTACTTTGTAGGCACAAAGCCAAAGGATAGTATTCATTGTGCTGTGATTCTAGCATGCTAAAGGAAATAAGGAAGATGAGCAATAACAGTTTGGTAAGGCAGAAATAGGGGGCCTTTTCTAGACAGAATGTGAATCAGAGAGCCATACAGGGGTGATGAGTGATGCAAGATGAAGTGATTAGGGAGAAGAGAGACAAATAGACAAATATAAAGAAAGAAGGGGAAAGAGAGCTAGAGAGAAGAAAAAGAAAAGGAGGAAGAGACAGGTGGGTGTGCATACAGATAGAGGTAAAGACGGAGACTGGTATGTATGGGATGTATTTGGCTAGAGAAAGTGAGACTTTGTTATGAAAAGCTTCACTTAGTGTGCCCTATCTAAATAGCAGCTCGTAAAGATCCAGAGAACTGTTGAGCTATTCACTTCTGCTTTTTTTCCAGTGTTAATCATGGATCCTTCCCTTTTTCCCCCTTATCCTGCTTTCACCGCCAGCCTGTGAGTATTTGGGGAGTGGGTGATAGGGGCACAAGTCTAGGCTCACAAACTTAGAATCAGTTCCGGGAACCATCAGAGATTCCCTGTGTGACTGTTGACAGTCCTTTAGAACCAGATTTTTAAAAGTGTCCAACCACCTAGAGATGCCTGGTGGGATTTTTAGAAATATCTAGGTATCTGACTCCCAGAAATGTAAATGTTAGGTGCACTTGTGTGAACCTCACTAGGCATCTGTCTACATCTTTGGGTGCCTTAATACCATTGACATTATGGCTCTGGCCTATTTTACAAATTGACTGAGCAGATGCTTATGTTCCATTGACTTTCAAAGGGAGTTAGTGTCCTACATCACTCAGGCTCTTTGGCAAATCCCATTAGGTATCTCTTGGCATCCTTAGGCTCCCATGAAAATCTGCCTTTGGTAAACCTTGCATCAAATGGGGGTAGGAGCACTTTTCTGTCTCACAAGGGTGCTGTGAGGATAAGTGCACTAAAGATGCTAGGGAAAGGGGGAAAATAGAATTACTTGGACAGCTGCTGTAGTATGTAATTCATAACTGGATCAATAGCTTTGACAAAAGTCAACATACCCCCTTCTCTCAGTCATTTTCTCCCAAGTTCATCTGATCCAGTCTGGGCCGGGGTGGTGAAGCCCTGTGATCCTGTCACACTGAGCTGTGCTGTGTCTGGTTACTCCATCTCCAGCAGGGACATTGGGCACTGGTTCTGCCAGCCTCCCAAGAAAGGGCTGGAGTGGATATTGTGCATAAACTATGGGTTAGGAAGAGGGAAATCCCCATCTTTCCAGAGTCGTGTGGCCATCTTCAGAGACACCTCGAAGAATAAGGTCTTGCTGAGAGCTGCAGACACCACCACATATTATTATTGTTCATGACAGATGGAATTAATCTCTGTGAAACATTTCATAACAAAAACACACGGCTATTAATGGTTTTATATAGACCAATCCCACTTGTTTCATTGCACCATTGTTCTGGATGCTGAACTTCATGTTTACCTGTTGCTTTCACCATGACTGATAAATTCAGACATAATCAGTAATTCGGAAAAGTACAGAATAATATAAACATTTACTATAGAGTTGCATCTTCTCTAGTGGCTGGGATTCCCTGAAGAGCTTAGGCACCCAAAACAAATTAATTTCAATCTATGTACTTTTATGTTCCCCCTATCACAGTAGCACCCCAGTAGCTCACAATACTTTAATTCCTTTACTCTCATAACACCTATGAGGGACAGAATAGAATAATCCCTTTGTATTGATGGAGGCACCGAATGAGATTAAGCGCCTTTCCCAAACACACACCAATTTGTGGGAATTTCACCCAGATCTCATAATTTCCAGACCAGTCACTTAGTTGGTGCATGTCTGGAATATCTCTGTGCAGCCATTTTAGCTCCCTTCATTCTAGTATGAGGGTGATTCATAAACATTAATAACCATTGTGATGAAACGGGACTGTTCTTAATGTTTTCTCTGAATAGTGTGGGGGTGCCTCAGTTTCCCCTATGCAGTTCTTAAGTATCTAGGTGGTGGGACACAGAGAATGGCCGACACCCTGTTCCCTGGCAACTGATGGCCTGGGCCCTTCCCCCCTGCAAGGTGAGAGCTAAAGGGTTGGAGAACAAAGGAATCCGGTGACCTCCTGGCCTGGGAAAGGGGAAAGCTCAGAGGAGGAGGGGCTGGAGGGAGTGGCAGTGTGGGGCTGGCTGGGGATGAGGAGTGAAGTGCAGACGTGGTTGTCTGGCTCACTGCTGTTGCCAGCACCGAGTGCCTGAGGCAAGCAACACGAGGGGTTCGTTGCCAAGTGTGCGTCACTCAATAATCACAACGGGGTGGAGAAGTAGAAAAGTTTATTTGGAATTCCAAATACAGGGAGAGAAATCTCAAATCCTGCACATCAGAGCAGGTCATTACACACACTTTTATATTCCTTAATGCTACTGCACTACACATCAGCCAATCAAAGCTTTGCACAAATGCTCTGCCTTCCTTATATGGGTTACAACAATGTTTATTTCCTGCAACCTCTAACAAGCATTGGTAGCAACTTAAACAACCAGCACATCCCGTCTGGCCTTGTAACTGTCTACTCCTGTTATCTTTAACTTGGCGTCAGCAAACCTTACACTATAAGGCATTATCTGCGGCTGCAACATTGTTTTAAGAGCAAAAGAGGTTACTCAAACCAGCCAGGCCTGAGTTCCGTTAAGGGGGGTTGATAAGAAGCCCTTAGGCCTAAAGCAGGGAGACTTCCTCGACCCTTATGGCCTTCCATCCCCTCGACTTAACTAGTGGCCATGCCCTGGGGTCTTCAACACTGCGCCCCAAAATGAACCCAGCTGAGGGGTCCTGTTCTCTGTACCTGCAAGTTCTGTTTTAGACCATGTTACTGTCGTCTAATAAACCTCCATTTTACTGGCTGGCTGAGAGTCACGTCTGACTGCGAAGTTGGGGTGCAGGACCCTCTGGCTTCCCCAGGACCCCGCCTGGGCGGACTCGCTGTGGCAAGTGCTCAGAGGGGCAGAGGATGCTGAATGCTCCGAGGTCAGACCCAGGAAGGTGGAAGCCGTGTGAGCTGTGTGTCCTGCTGTCAGTCTGCTTACAGAAAGGAGACTTCCCCAGAGTCCTGACTGGCTTCATGGGGAGCAGTTCTAGAGCATCGCCCAGGAACTCCGTGACACCTACACACTGCACCCTCCTACCTACTCTCAGACAGCCCTCCCCTGCTGTCCGTAGCTGCGTGCTGAGCCGAGCCCGCTGTCTCTGTGTGGTATAAACAGGACACTTGTCCCCGAGGGGATATTGCCATGTACTGAGCCACCGTCCCCTGTCATCTCTTATACCCACCCTGGGGAACCTGCATGCAAATCCCTGCCCCAGGTTGGGGGTCCTGTTAAAATACCAACCCCTGGTTCTAGGAGTCTCAGGATTCCCCAGACACAGAACTGGCTGGTCCTGCCCCCTGGGGAGTTTCCCTCATTGTATGAAAACGACAGTGAATTCTCTGTTGCTTTTCCTTTCCCTGGTCTCTGTGATCACCTCACATCTTCACTGGCAATGTTAAAGTGCTTTAATGTGGCTTGTGCAGTCAGGGCACAGCGCTGGAAGAGAGCTCTCCCAGCACTTTAAAAAAAAACACCTCCACCAGGGTCATAGCTGGCTGGAGCACAGCTAGGACTGGACAGCTTCCTTCCCCAAACACTGATGAGGTCCAGCACCTCGCCATTGCTCCACAACAGGAATCACCACCTCGTGGAGGCATGGTCACCTGGAAAGATGATCTGAGAACACTCCACGCCTGGCTGAGCAAACAGGGAAGGGGATTTTCAAAATTCCCAGAGAATTTAAAGGGCAGGTCTGATGGTTGGTCACCTGAGGGCAGGTCAGTAGAGTTCAAAGAGATGACCAGAGTGGCTAGAACAGGCATTGTGGGACACTTCTGGAGGCCGATCAGAGCACATTAATAGACCAGAGCATCCACGCTCTCACCTCGGTTCTCCAGCGGGGGGACAGCAAGCTTTAGGCTTCTCCTACAGGTGGATTACAAGGAGCGCTCCAGCCGCAGAATCCGGGTGCTCTACTTGCCTTATCAGTGTGGACACCTTAGCAGTTAGGGCACCCTGGGGCTGATTTAATGCGTTCTAACTTGCAAGTGTAGCCAAGACCTAATATTGTCTTTGCTTATTTCTCCTTTCCCCGGGTGTCCTCTCATCTCAAGTGCAGCTGGTCCAGTCCAGGCCTGGAGTGGTGAAGCCCGGAGAGACCCTACCCTGAGCTGCTCTGTCTTTGATGAAACTGTCGATAGTGGCTCCGGTTGGAACTGGATCAGGCAGCCTGCAGGGAAGGGGCTGGAGTGGATGCGAGATGTGTACCAGGATGACAACAACGACGAGTGGGAAACAGCTTATGCGCCGTCTCTCCAAGGCCGAGTCACCATCTCTGCAGACCCCGCCAAGAACCGGGTCTCCCTGCAGCTCCGCCCGCTGCCAGCCGCAGACCCCGCTGCCTGAGACACTGTCACAGAGCAAAGCAGGGACCCGTACAACAAGGGGAAGCAGTTTCTGAGCAGCCGAGGGAGACAATTTGAAGTGAAAGAGCTGCGATTCCCCCTGTTAACATCCATGTAAATAGAAGGAAAGTGCAAAGGGGGGGGGGTGTTAGGAATCTGAGGGAAATAGTTATGTATATTTTGGCCAAGGTGACGCCACAAAGAGTGGGATCATGCGCTCTAGTGACATGCATCAACCCCCTGCTGGCAATATTTCCAGAAGCGCTACCAGCTCGTGTCCAGCAAAAATACATATTACAGATCTTCCAAGAGCTTTGCAGACAAACACACAAACAAATCAGTCTTTCCACACTGGATGGCGAAGAGAAATAGCGAAAGAGACAGCAAGGGGATGATTGAAAGATGATTGTTCATCTGTAAGGTTTTGAACAGCACTTACTTGAATCCAGGTGATGAGGAAAACCATAATCATAATAGATAGATAGATAGATAGATAGATAGATAGATAGATAGATAGATAGATAGATAGATAGATAGATAGATAGATACTGGTGGGAGCGGTGTCTTCCTATCTGTTTCACTAAATACTTAGCTCCGGGTTGGATGTTGTGTTAACACCAAGAAAACAAACACCAGGTAACTTTACAAGGAAAGCGAGGAAGAGGAACAGGGATCTCTAAAAAAGAAAAGGAGTACTTGTGGCACCTTAGAGACTAACCAATTTATTTGAGCATAAGCTTTCCTGAGCTACAGCTCACTTCATCGGATGCATACTGTGGAAAATACAGAAGATGTTTGTTTTTATACACACAAATCATGAAAAAATGGGTGTTTATCACTACAAAAGGTTTTCTCTCCCCCCACCCCACTCTCCTGCTGGTAATAGCTTATCTAAAGTGATCACTCTCCTTACAATGTGTATGATGATCAAGGTGGGCCATTTCCAGCACAAATCCAGGTTTTCTCCCCCCACACACACCCCCTCACACACACACTCACACACAAACAAACCCACTCTCCTGTTGGTATTGTGCTGGAAATGGCCCACTTTGATTATCATACACATTGTAAGGAGAGTGATCACTTTACATAAGCTATTACCAGCAGGAGAATGGGGTGGGGGGAGAGAAAACCTTTTGTCGTGATAAACACCCATTTTTTCATGATTTGTGTGTATAAAAACAAACATCTTCTGTATTTTCCACAGTATGCATCCGATGAAGTGAGCTGTAGCTCAGGAAAGCTTATGCTCAAATAAATTGGTTAGTCTCTAAGGTGCCACAAGTACTCCTTTTCTTTTTTAGAGATCCCTGTTCCTCTTCCTCGCTTTCCTTGTAAAGTTACCTGGTGTTTGTTTTCTTGGTGTTAACACAACATCCAACCCGGAGCTAAGTATTTAGTGAAACAGATAGGAAGACACCGCTCCCACCAGTATCTATCTATCTATCTATCTATCTATCTATCTATCTATCTATCTATCTATCTATCTATCTATCTATCTATTACGATTATGATTCTCCTCATCACCTGGATTCAAGTAAGTGCTGTTCAAAACCTTACAGATGAACAATCATCTTTCAATCATCCCCTTGCTGTCTCTTTCGCTATTTCTCTTCGCTATTTTCTATTTCTCTTAGTCTCTAAGGTGCCACAAGTCCTCCTTTTCTTTTTGCGAATACAGACTAACACGGCTGTTACTCTAAAAGGGATCCCTAAGTGGCTCATAATGGCAGCCTTGCAAACAAGGACAATGCCTGTTCTGTTGCCAGTGTTAGCACATAATGCACTGAGAAGTAAAAAGAACCCATGTGCCACCCAGGCTCAGAAATGAAACCTAAGATCGAAAATCCCTTCTTCCAAAGAGTTGCCAGCAATAAACATTCACCGGGCAGATATTATCCAGAATATGAGCCTGGGTCATTTCTTTCAAGGGTTGGTGGTAGAGAACACTTTGGATATGATATCAAACGGAAGGGGGAAAGAGTGCTTCTCAGAAAATTACTGTCTTCTGAAGGCAGCAAATATAACTCCACTAACTCATGTGACCCAAAGCACATTGATATCAGCAGAAAGACTCCCATTTAACTCATCTGATTTGAATAAAGCCCTTATTAACTGGAATTGTATCTAGGACTGTACAGTAAATATAGTGCTTTTGCCAACAATATAATTAATCTCTACCGAACAGGAACAGGATTTCAGAGATGCTGTAAGAGAACTAAGGGCCCAAATCCTACTGAATTTCGATAGCATTTGGGTTCCTAATTCCCTTTGGCTCTTTTGAAAACCCCAACAAAAAACACAAGAGAAGCGGTATAATTTCTCTTCTCCGAATATTCCTTCCTTCCTAAGAAGGTGCTGTCCTGCACTTATATTTCGCTGAGAAGCTCAAAGACCACTAAGGGTGTTAAATGACCAAATCATATTTATTTAAATTTAATTTGAGGATCCAAATACCTTAGGGAGTTTAACAATTTGCTCTAGCTGAATTCACTCTCTCAGGGAGACACGCGTCCCATGGACAGATCCCCATGTGTAGACAAAAATCACACCCTGTCATCCCTTATATTCACGTTGTGAAACTGGCATGCAAATCCCTGTCGTCGTCCCCCCCCCTCGGATGGGGGGTTTTCTGTTTAAATTCAGCCCCCTGATTGGAAGAGTCCCAGTCTCTCCCCAAACACAGAACTGCCCATTCGTGCCTGCTGGGGACAGTTTGCACCTTCATTTAAGATGAATTTGCTACTGATTTTCCTGTTTCTGCTGGAGGCCCCTTCAGGTACGTGTCTATGGCGGGTAAGGAAGGTCCCTTGCTGCAGTGACTGCAGAAGAGATGTTCCAAGGAGCCTAAGGGAATGAGGTGCCCGGATCCCAATGGAATTCAGTGGCAGTTGGGTGCCTCACTCCCTTAGGCACAGTTTCGGGCTGTTAAATTTTCACCTGTTCCCCACTCCCAGGGGTTAGGAGCCTGGCTCACTGATTCATTTCTGTGTTTCCTTCCCAGGTGTCCTCTCCCAAGTGCAACTGCAGGAAACGGGCCCAGGAGCGGTGAAACCCGGGGAGTCCCTGACACTCACTTGTACCATCTCCGGAGACTCGGTTTCTAGCACCAGCGCCACCTGGGACTGGGTCCGGCAGCCTGTGGGGAAAGGGCTGGAATGGGTGGGGCGCATTTACTACAGACCGAGCCAATGGTACACGAACTATGCCAGCTCTCTGCAGAGTCGAACGACCATCACACAGGACACTTCCAAGAACCAGGTCTCCCTGCAGCTCCGCTCGCTGACAGCTGCAGACACCGGCAGGTATTACTGCGCCAGAGACACAGTGACACAGAGCAAAGAGGGACTCGCACAAAAAGGGGAAGTGGTTTCTGGACAGTGCAAAGATACTGGGTACCGAGCCATTGGTAACAGCCGGCAGCGCTAGATGTGACTCCCCTTTACCCAGGTGTGTTGCTGACAGAGCAGGGGAGTAGCTCCCCGGATCAGTGTCTACAGTTACACTCGCACATGTGTGCCCATGACAATGGACCAGCTCAGCGCACCACGAGACTTTATGCTCTGACCGTCTTAGTTACCACCTTTTACCTTGTATAGGTTGGTTTGATCAAAACATCTCTGTCCATCACCCTGTCATCCCAACCTTGTCTTTAAGAGGGGTCAGTTGTCCTTGTACCATCGTTAGGACGCGTGTTTACACCATAACCGTGTAGCGGGGTGTTCTGGCACTACCCTTCCGGAATGTGTTTACATGAACACTTAGTGCCTAGGAATGCTTGTTGTTTTCTAACGCCAGCCCTGTCCTTGACCAGATGATGGATTGGATAGTGAACCTGCAAGCAGGCATCTGCTTTGTAACGGGGGCTGACTTTTGCTCCTAGCTTGAGTCTTGCTAAATGTGCTTTATATTAGAATGCCTTACACCACGCCCCTTACACCAGGTCTTGTGTCTCACGTGCTCTCTTCTTACTACACCCGGTTTCACAGATGGAGAACCTGAGCTACAGGGAGGGGAAGGGACGTGTCCGCTCTCACCCAGGAAGCCAGGGGCAAAGCCAGGAAGAGCACCCAGGTTTCCTGCATCCCAGTCTAGTGCTCCCTCCTACAAGCCAGACTGCTCCGCCTCAGTACCATCATCCTCATCATGGGCTGGAGGTCGGAGTCACTGACTCTAATAGACATTTTCCTGTCAGTAACAATGATAATAATACATTCTGCCCCTCACACTGACTCACCCAGGTATCCAGGCGTCTCAGACAGATATACGGGGAACGGACGTAGTACCTTACCAAGGGACTGACTGTCTTTGTATGTACTTACTGTGTATCTATGCAGCGTCCAGCGCAATGGGGCTGTGAGGTTGTTTTCCTTTTATAGGAGATACCTTAGTAATAAATAATAATAATAATAATAATAATAATAATGTATGTCTCCTTCTAGCACTGGATTGCAGAGGAGCATAAGGATGCCCATATCCAACTGCCCATATGTCCGTCAGAGTAGGGTTCCAAACTCTCTCGGACACACTTGAAATACCAGCCAAAATCACCAGAGAAAGGGTAAGATTTCTCTTCTCCACATGTTCCTTTATTCCTAAGAAGGCGCTGTCCTGCACTTATATTTGACTGAGAATTTCAAAGACCTTTAAGAGTGTTAAATGACCAAAGCCTATTCATTTAAACTGAGTTTGGGAGTCCAAATACCTTAGGCAGTTTCGAAAATTTCACACACATGCCTTTACTGAGCTGAACTCACTGTCTCAGGGGGACACACGTCCCATGGACAGATCCCCATGTGTAGACACAGCTCACACCCTGTCATTTATTATAGTTACGTAGCGAAACTGGCATGCAAATCCCTGCCCGGAGGATTCCTGTTTAAATACAAACCCCTGATTGGAGAAGCCTCAGTCTCCCCCCAGACACAGAAATGCCCGGTCCTGGCTGCTGGGGACAGTTTTCACCTTCACTTAAGATGAACCTGCTACTGGTTTTGCTGTTCATGCTGGAGGCCATTTCAGGTCCGTGCTTAGTGGGGGCGGGGGGGGGGGCGTCAGGAGGGTTCCTTGCTGCAGTGACTGCAGAAGAGGAGATGTTCAAGGAAGCCTAAGGGAATGAGATGCCCGGATCCCAATGCCTTGCATAATGACAGGTTTCAGAGTAACAGCAGTGTTAGTCTGTATTTGCAAAAAGAAAAGGAGTACTTGTGGCACCTTAGAGACGAACCAATTTATTTGAGCATGAGCTTTCATGAGCTACAGCTCACTTCATCGGATTGAGCTGTATCTTACGAAAGCTCATGCTCAAATAAATTGGTTCGTCTCTAAGGTGCCACAAGTCCTCCCTTTCTTCTTCCGGATCCCAATGGAATTCAGTGGCAGTTGGGCGCCTCATTCCCTTAGGCGTGGTCTCGGGATGTTTTATTTTCACCTGTTCCCCACTCCCAGGGGCTAGGAGCCTGGCTCACTGATTCATTTCTGTGTTTCCTTCCCAGGTGTCCTCTCTCAAGTGCATCTGCAGAAAATAGGCCCGGGAGCGGTGAAACCTGGGGAGTCCCTGACACTCCCTTGTACCATCTCCAGAGACTCAGTTTCTAGCACCAGCGTCACTTGGGACTGGGTCCGGCAGCCTGTGGGGAAAGGGCTGGAAGGGATGTGGGACGCACATATTATAGGTCCAGCAGGTGGTACACAGACTACGCCAGGTCTCTGCAGAGCCGAAAGACCATCGCACAGGGCACCGCCAAGAGCCGGGTCCCCCTGCAGCTCCGCTCGCTGACAGCTGCGGACACCGCCACCTGTCCCTGCGCCAGAGACACAGTGACACGGAGGAAAGCGGAGACTGGTTCAAAAAGGGGAAGTGGATTCTGAGCACTTAATTGTCGCAATTTAAACCGAAAGAGCTGAGATTCTCCTCTTCCTCCATTACACTTCATGTAAACCGAAAGAAAATGTAAAGGGGGGATGGGTGAGGAATCTGAGGAAAATTCTTATATATATATTTGGACCAAGGTGATGCCACGAGCAGGAGGATCATGAGCTTTAGTGACACGCATCAACGCCCTGCTGGCAATATTTCCAAAAGTGCTACTAGCTCTTGTACTATTAAATAGTACAGCTCTTCCAAGGGCTCTGCAGACAAACACCCAGAAACAATTCCAGTCCTTCCCCACTGGGTGGGAAAGAGAAATAGCGAAAGAGATAGCAAGGGACGGAGTGAAAAATTGAGCTTGTTCTGCAGAATTTTCAGGAACACCTACTTGAGCCGAGTTCATGAGGAGGATGAAGATGATGATGAGGGTGATGGTAGTAATAATAATATAATTAATAAGAGATAATGTTCAGAGTTGGATCCTGTACTAACAATAAGAAAACAAACACCAGGCAGCGAGGAAGGAAAGCAAGGAAGAGGATAAGGGTGGCTCCATGGCTCAGAATGACAGGTGGGTACAAAAATCACTGTTCTGTTGCTGGCGCGAGAGCAAAATGACAATGATCAGTAACAATACTCAGGTGGCTCCAAGGATCAGAAATGTAACGTAAGCTCCATAAAATCACTTTCTGCAACGAGCTGCCAAATACTAACATTCACCGGGCAGATATCATCCATGAGCCTGGATCAAGTCTTCAAAGAGGTCCTGGTAGAGACACGTTGGATACATTATGGAACGGAAGGGGAGAAGGGACAATCTCAGACATTTAAAGTCTTCTGAAGGCAGCAGATACAACTTCACTGACTCGTGTGATCCACAGAACATTCACATCAGCCGAAAGACTCCCATTTAACTCAATTGATTTGAATAAATCCCTTAGTAACTAGAAATGTATCTAGGACTGTACAGTACATGTAGTGCTTTTGCTAGCAATTAGGGCTGTTACTTAATCGCAATTAACTCAAAAAATTAATCGCGATTAATCGCACTTATAACAATAAAATACCAATTTAAATTTATTAACGATTTTTGGCTGTTTTTCTACATTTTCAATATTGATTTCAATTACAACACAGAATACAAAGTGCACAGGGCTCACAAAAGAAATAGTATGTACTTATATCCCCCCCATTACATTAATATAAGAGTAAATTAAACATTTCAATTAATTTGCCCTCATAACACCCGTGAGGAAGAGAAATAGCACTTCCCCTTGTCCTTTGTACTGATGGAGCCACAGAATGAGATTAACGGCCTTTCCCAAAGCCACACCAATATGTGGGACTTGGACCCAGATCTCATGATTTCCAGACCAGTCACTTAGCTGGTGCATATCTGGATTAACTCTGTGCAGCCATTTTAGTTCCCCTCACTCGGTTATTAATGTTTATGAATCACCCTCATACTAGAGTCTATAATGAGGGTGATACACTAACATTAATAATCGTAACATCATAAAGGTCTCCTGAGTACAGTACGATCTTTATCTCCATTTTAAAGATGAAGAACTGAGGCATAATAAAAAGGGGAAATGTCAGATTTCTAAAGGGATTTAGGTATCTACTGAGATTGCCAAAAATACCGAGTTCCCCAAAACTCCTTCATTTCAACAAGAGTTAAGACCCTAGTTACCTTTACGAAACTCTTAGGTGCTTTAAGAGACAGATAGACACCTAGCGATATTACTAAAAGAGACTGAGGGACATTAGGAAAGTCAGGGGAAGTTGGGTTTCTGGCCTGCATAGGCACATTGGTAAATCTTTATCTCCATCTTTAGGTGCCTAAATACTTTTGAAAAACTGCCCCCAAGTGGCTTTCCCAAAGTCACACAGTTTGTCTACGGCAGAGTGCTACCCCTTCCTTCCTTGGGTACACCGCTTAGTAATCTACACGCCTGAACTTCCGGGTGGTTTTCTAGCTCTCTGCTCGCTGGCACCTGTGCACCTCGGAGTCACTGACTGATTTTATCTCCACCGCCCTCTTCTGAAATAGGGTCGAGAACTCTCCGTTTTCTAAAATGGGGAACTAAGACAAAGGTTCCTTTACGTGGCATCCCCAGGTCACACGGGGGGTTTGTAGATCAGCAGGGAATGTAGTGACCAGGACTCCAGTCTGCCGGCCAGAAAAGCCACACACTGCACCCGCCTACCTACTCTCCGACAGCCCTGCCCTCCTGTAGGTATCTGGGTGCTGAGCAGAGCCCTCTGTCTCTGTGTGGCATAAACGGGACACTTGTCCCCGAGGGGATATTGCCATGTACTGAGCCACCGTCCCCTGTCATCTGTCATATCCACCGTGGGGAACCCGCATTCAACTCCCTGCCCCGGGGTGGGGGTCCTGTTAAAATACCATCCCCTGGTTCTAGGAGCCAGTCTCTCCCCAGACACAGAACTGCCCGGTCCTGGCAGCTGGGGAGTTTCCCGCATTGCATGAAAAGGAGAATGTAATCTCCGCTGCTTCCCCTTTCCCTGATCTCTGCGCTCACTTGTGAGTGTTTATGGGGCAGTGGGGGAAAATTAGGGACAGAGCCATGGATTTGTTCGGTGCTTAATATTGTCTTTGCTTATTTCTCCTTTCCCCGGGTGTCCTCTCATCTCAAGTGCAGCTGGTCCAGTCCAGGCCTGGAGTGGTGAAGCCCGGAGAGACCCTACCCTGAGCTGCTCTGTCTTTGATGAAACTATCGATAGTGGCTCCGGTTGGAACTGGATCAGGCAGCCTGCAGGGAAGGGGCTGGAGTGGATGCGAGATGTGTACCAGGATGACAACAACGACGAGTGGGAAACAGCTTATGCACCGTCTCTCCAAGGCCGAGTCACCATCTCTGCAGACCCCGCCAAGAACCGGGTCTCCCTGCAGCTCCGCCCGCTGCCAGCCGGGGATCCCGCCGCCTGTTACTGCCCCATCGGACACACCGTTACACAGAGCAAAGCAAGAACTCTGACAAGAAAGGGAAGCGGATTCTGACCAGCACAGGGATACAATTTGATCTGAAAGAGCTGCGTTTTCCCCCATTAAAATCCATGTAAATCGAAAGCCTCTGGAAAGGGGAGGTGCGTAGGGAATCTGAGGGAACTCCTTACGTACATTTGGACCAAGTGAAGCCAAGAACAGGACAATTGTGATCTTGAGTGACATTCATCAGCCCCCTGGTAGCAATATGACCCAAAACTCTATAAAATCTTATCCAGCATAATTAAATCTTAGAGATCTTCTCAGGGTGTGTCACGGAGTCCCTGGGCGATGCTCTGGAACTGCTCCCTATGAAGCCAGTCAGGACTCTGGGGAAGTCACCTTCCTGTGAGCAGCCTGTCTGCAGGACACAAAGCTCACACAGCTTCCACCTTCCTGGGTCAGACCTCGGAGCATTTAGCATCCTCTGCCCCTCTGTGCACTTCCCCCAGCGAGTCGGCCAGGCGGAGTCCTGGGGGAGCCAGAGGGTCCTGTCCCCCAACTCCGCAGTCAGACGTGACTCTCGGGCAGGCAGTAAAACAGAAGGTTTATTAGAGAACAGGAACATGGTCTAACACAGAGCTTGTAAGTGCAGAGAACAGGACCCTTCTGCTGGGTCCATTTTGGGGGGCAGTGAGCCAGACAACCACCTCTGCACTTCACTCCATGTCTCCAACCAGCCCCAAACTGAAACTCCCTCCAGCCCCTCCTCCTCTGGGCTTTGTTCCTTTCCCGGGCCAGGAGGTCACTGGATTCCTTTGTCCTCCAACCCTTTAACTCTCACCTTGCAGGGGGGAAGGGCCCAGGCCATCAGTTGCCAGGAAACAGGGAGTGGGCCACTGTCTGTGTCCAGACCCCTGCACACACCTGCCCTCTAGGGCTGTGCAATGATCATACACCTTTATCCCACCCCCTAGATACTTAAGAACGGCATAGGGGAAACTGAGGCATCCCCACACTATTCAGAGGAAACATTAAGAACAGTCCCACTTCGTCACAGGGTGTTACAAACAAACTGACAAACAAATCCAGTCCTTACACACTGGACTGGAAAAGAACTAGGGAAAGAGACAGAAAGGTACGGATTGAAAAATTCAGCTTGATCTGCCAAGTTTTGAAGAGCACCTACTTGAATCGAGGTGATGATGATCATCATCATCATCTTCATCATCATCATCAAGGTGGGAACTTGTGGGAACGTGTCTCCGTATCTGTTTGACAAAATATGTAGTTCCGGGTTGGATGCTGTATTACACCAAGAAAACCAACACCAGAAAATTTCACAAGGAAAGTGAGGAAGAGGAACAGGGTCTCTCAGTGGGATCATGGAAGAGGAAAACTACTATAATTTGAAGGAGTACTTGTGGCACCTTAGAGACTAACCAATTTATTTGAGCATAAGCTTTCGTGAGCTACAGCTCGCTTCTTCGGATGCATACTGTGGAAAGTGTAGAAGATCTTTTATACACACAAAGCATGAAAAAATACCTCCCCCCACCCCACTCTCCTGCTGGCAATAGCTTATCTAAAGTGATCACTCTCCTTACAATGTGTATGATAATCAAGGTGGGCCATTTTCAGCACAAATCCAGGTTTTGTCACCCCTCCCCCCCCACACACACAAACCCACTCTCCTCCTAGTAATAGCTTATCTAAAGTGACCACTCTCCTTTAGATAAACTATTACCAGCAGGAGAGTGGGTTTGGGGGGGGGGGGTGAGAAAACCTGGATTTGTGCTGGAAATGGCCCAACTTGATTATCATACACATTGTAAGGAGAGTGATCTCTTTAGATAAGCTATTGCCAGCAGGAGAGTGGGGTGGGGGGAGGTATTTTTTCATGCTTTGTGTGTATAAAAGATCTTCTACACTTTCCACAGTATGCATCCGATGAAGTGAGCTGTAGCTCACGAAAGCTTATGCTCAAATAAATTGGTTAGTCTCTAAGGTGCCACAAGTCCTCCTTTTCTTTTTGCAAATACAGACTAACAGCGCTGTTACTCTGAAACCTAAAATTTGAAGGCAACCGGTAGAACACCACTAACTCATGTGATCCAAAGCACAGTAACATCCGCCCAAAGACTTCCATTGAACTCAACTGATTGCAGTGAAGTCATCATTAACTAGAAATGTATCTACGCCTGTACAGTAAATGCAATGCTTTCCCCAACAGTACAAATAATCTCTACTGAACACAGGATAGGATTTCAGAGATGCTGTAAGGGAGTTAAGCTCTCAAATCCTACTGAATTTCGATGGCATTTGCATTCATAATCCCCTTGGGCTCTATTGAAATCCCCGCCAAAACCACAAGAGAAGAGGTTAAATTTCCCTTTCACAAATATTCCTTCGTTGCTAAGAAGGCGCTGCCCTGCACTTATATTTGGCTGAGAATCTCAAACAACTTTAAGAGTGTTAAACGACCAAATGACATTTCTTTAAATTGAGTTTTGGCGTCCATATGCCTTAGGAGGTTTCACAGCTGGCTGAGCTGATCTCACGGTCTCAGGGGGACACGCGTCCCAGGGAGAGATCCCCATGTGCAGACAGAGCTCACACCCTGTCGCCTCTTGTAGTCATGCTGTGGAACTCACATGCCCCGGAGGATTCCTGTTTAAATACAAACCCCTGATTGGAGGAGCCACAGACTCCATCCTGACACACACAGAACTGCCCGGTCCTGGCTCCCCGGGGCAGTTTGCATCTTCACCTAAGATGAACCTGCTTCTGGTTTTCCGATTCGTGCTGGAGGCCCCTTCAGGTACGTGTCTATGGGAGTCAGGAAGGTTCCTTGCTGCAGGACTCCAGAAGAGGACCCTAAGGGAATGAGGTGCCCGGATCCCAGTGGTTGATTACTGAACAGGTATGGAGGAGCATACAGTAAATGCTATTTTTCTGACATTATGCTAGGTCTCTTTAGAGCATGGGATCGCAGAAGGGTCTAAGGGTGCCCATATCTAACTGAATATTCACTAGGATAGGGTTCCTAACTCCCTTGGGCCCTATTGGAAATTTCAGCCTTTGCTGTCACATAAAAGGTTCCCCAAATGCTCCTCAGTCCTAAGAAAATGCTCTCCTGAAATTAAATGTGGCTGTGATGTTTCAAAGACGTATGTGAGAGTTAGGTGCCCAAACTCTTTGGGTTTCAATGGAATTTGGGCCCCCAAATAAAGCACTTAGGCCACTTCAGATTTCTCAGCCCCCTTGAGGAAATGAATTCACTGTGTCAAGGGAAGTATTATCCCAGCAAGAGAGTCCCATGTGTATGTAGAGCTTACACTCTGACACGTTTTATACCCACGCTAGGAAACCAGCATGCAAATCCCTGCCCCGGGGGTTCTTGTTTAAATACAAACCCCTGATTCTAGAAGCCTTGGTCTCTATTCAGACACAGAACTGCCCTGTCCTGTCCGCTGGGGACATTTTCCACCTTCACCCATTATGAACTTGCTACTGATCTTCCTACCCACGCTGGGGCCCCTTCCTGTGAGTGTCTGTGGGGACATTCGCTGCTGGAATTACTCAAGAGCCCGAGATTGTCAAGGGGGGCCTAAGGGAATGAAGCTCCCGGATCCCAAAGAAGTCAGTGGCTGTTGGGAACCTAACTCCCTTCAGCTCAGGTTCAAGATGTTTTATTTTCACACGTGCTCCTCCCCCAGGGGATAAGACTCATTTATGGCTTCCCTTTCCAGGCGTCCTCTCCCCAGTACAGCCGCAGGAGGCAGAGCTGGGAGCGGTGAAGCCCGGGGAGTCCCTGAAACTCACCTGCACCATCTCTGGAGACTCGGTTTCTAGCACCAGAGCCACTTGGGACCGGGTCCGGCAGCCTGTGGGGGAAGGGCTGGAGAGTTTATGGGGCGCATCTGCTACCAACCTACCGGGTGCTCCACTGACTACGCCAGGTCTCTGCAGAGCCGAATGAGCATCGCACAGGGCACCGCCAAGAACCCGGTCTCCCTGCAGCTCCGCTCGCTGACAGCTGCGGACACCGCCACCTGTCCCTGCGCCAGAGGCAACGCTCAGGGACACACCAGCAGGCAGCCGTACGAAAAAGGGAGGTGTTTTTTGAATCGTGCAGTGAGGCGCGGAGTACAGCGGGGAGACTCCGGGCGTGGTTCTGCATCGCCTTTACCCAGGCCTTGTCATTTGCAAGTTGTAATGGAAAGGGGAGATTGCGCCTCCACTCCAACTGAGTCCCTCTAGAGAGGTGGGTATGTTAATGGGAGAACAATGGGGGTATAAGGAATATAACTGCTTTCAAAACACAGTAGCAGGCAAACAAAGGGTATTCCTTCCACCTGATAACACCGATGTCAAATTCCTGTAACATAGAAAGTAAAAAATCCATGGTAACACATTTATTAAAACTATCTAGGAGACCCTGTACAATTTATAAACTCCCCTGTGGGCGTCTGATTTTTTTATTACATGTGTTATGATAAGAAAGAAAGAAAGAAAGAAAGAAAGAAAGAAAGAAAGAAAGAAAGAAAGAAAGAAAGAAAGAAAGAAAGAAAGAAAGAAAATGGAGATTCATTCACCTTGACTCCAATGGAGTTACCAGAGATTTATACCAGAGGTGAATGAGAGGAGAAATAACCCGTTTTCTATAGTATTCATAAATGTGTAGATGAACACAATCTAAAGATAAAATGATCATTCATGGTGATAAAACCTTCGCCCTCATGATCTCCTGCTGCAATGAGTTACACCGGTAAATTGTGCGAAAGTCTGTGGAAAGTATTCCCCTGAAAGAGGAGAAAAATAGTTTGAGACAAACCCTCTCAGGGAAGATGCTGGCCTCTATAAACAGTTTTCAGCATCATAGGCCAGATTTTCAATGGTGCTGAGGAGCCTAAAAATGCAGATATGCATCTAGTAGCAGTTACAAGAGAAAGTCTGGGCTACATACCTAACTCCCATTGAGTGCTACTCTGTAGGCCCCTAACTAGACATTGTGCTTGAAGCCCCACGACTCTGACGTGTATTTTCTCCTTCTGTGAGGCCATATCCCAGGGGAAGCTTCCTCTTTTAAACGGAAACCTCCCTCTCGAACCCTTTAATTTCTCTTCACCATTGGGTGAAACCCACATGTACACCTCTGTCCCCAGTGAGTCTCTGTTTAAACACAAGGCGCTGATTCTAGATACTCCAATATTCATCCAGGAATATCTCATCAAGAACCTGGAGCCCAAGTCTTCCACAGTAACTGTGCATAAATAGAAAATCCCTACAGACTTCAATCTTCTATTAGCTATTCCTTCCTATGTGTATTGGGGAAAAGTAGGGAGAGAATCGTTTTTCTCTATAACTGTGCCTTTTGCTCACAGATTTGCTCCTTCTTTACTCCCCAAAAGGTGTCCGCTCTGAAACCTAGTTGGTCTAGTCCGTGCCAGGACTCACAGAATCCTAGAAATGTAGGGCTGGAGTGGATCTCCAGAGGTCACCTGGTCCATCGCCCCCAGGCTGAGGCAGGGCCAAGTACACCCAGAGAATGGGGAAGGGAGGAGAGAACCTCACGCTGACCTGTGATGTCTCAAACCTTTCCACCACTCAGAATTATCACTCTTGGAATTGGGTCTGGGAGCCTGTTGCGAAAGGACCGCAATGGATAGAACATATGAAGTATGGGGAGAGATTCAGTTTATTTCCAGGCTTGGAAAGGCCGAACCATCATCTCTACAGACACATCCAAGAACCACTTCTCTCTGCAGCCTCTGACATGACCAGAGATGATGCCCAGACCGAGCGCTGCATATGCCCAGAGCTGCCCGGGTCATTCCTATTTCTGTTGGACAATCCCATGATTCAAAATCTGTGGGTGTAGATCGGACTTGTGTGTCTCCTTTGTGTAAGGCACAGAGCGTCGCCATTTCCCGTTCAACCCCTCTCCTGTCTTATATCCGCTGAGGGAAACCTGCATGCAAATCCCTGCCCTTGCCTGCCCTGTATAAACACAAGCTCCTGGCGGTAGAAAGCTCAGATTCTCTGGCGTTTCTGAGGGAGGCTCTATTCTCTGATAGTACAATCATGAAGCCGTTATTTGTATTCCTTCTCCTGCTGGCCGCCCCCTCGTGTGAGTATTGCGTGGGACAGATCTGCACGCCACCAGGTGATGAATGGGTTGTGGGATTAATTCACACGGCTCTGTCTTTTCCACAGGGGTCCTGTCACAAGTGCAGCTGGTGGAATCAGGACCCGGGACCGTAAAACCCTCAGAGACTCTCAGCCTCACCTGCTCCATCTCAGGGGCCTCCTCGGACACCCTGGGCGGTAATTGTTGCTGGTGGAGCTGGATCCGGCAGAGTCCCGGGAAAGGGCTGGAATGGATGGGGAATATAAATCGAGGGGGAAGCACAAACTACGCCGCTTCCCTCCAGAGTCGCATCACCATCTCGGTGAACCCTTCCAAGAACCAGTTCTCCCTGCAGCTCCGCTCGCTGACAGCTGCGGACACCGCAGCCTATTACTGCGCCCGAGAGACACAGTGACACGGAGCAAAGCGGGGACCCGTACAGAAAGGGGAAGCGGATTGTGAGCAGCGCAGGGAGACTGGTTTAACACACTTGTCTAAGGCAACAGTGAGGTGGGGGACGAATCTACCCCTGCACTAGCCTGCTGCGGTCTAACTGTTCTTATGTATCCTCATGAACCTGATTAAGAGCTCGCCAGAATGCTCTGAGCTACTCCTGTTTCAAAGGGGACTAGACCAAAGCGTTCTAAGGAGGTGTGAATGCAAATCTCCAGGGTGCACACCAGCAATTAGGCCACAACGGGATCAGGGGGTTGGACTAGTTGACCTCCTGAGGTCCCTTCCAACCCTGATATTCTATGATTCTATAGCGGGATCGATTCACACCCCCACCTTACTGCAGTCCATTTGTTCGTGTAGACAAGCCAAATACGGGGTTCCCCAACTAGAACCCACACAAATTGAAAGGAAATATGCAGGGGAGGTTGGCGGAGTTGGAGGGTGAGGAATCTGGGGGAATAGTCTTGGATTTTGTGCCCAATACCATACCGTAGACTTCGGGCTTTGGAGACGTTTCCTAGCCCCACTGGTGGGCGCACACTTGCCATCCAACTTGTGAAAAACCAACAGAACTGCCAAGGGCTTTTTCAGTATATAAGTACATAATTCAGTCGGGTCCATAAATGCTGGAACTAGGGGTGTTTCTGCACCCCCTGGCTTGAAGTGGTTTCCATCATACACAGGATTTACAGTTTGGTTCAATGGCTTTCCGCACCCCCACTATGCAAATTATTCCAGCGCCCCTGGTCCGGTCAGATTTCTAAAGGGTTTAGGCATCTAATGGGGCTCCCAAAAGCACCTAGGCACCTAATTCCCATTGAAATTAGTGAGGTTTTGGTGCCTAGATGCTATTGAAAATCCCTCTGGGAGCCTAAATACCTTCAGAAATCTGGCCCCAAGCCTCGGTTGTCCTACAATTAACAGCGAGACAATGTTCCCCAGGAAAGTTTAAAATAAAGGGGAAGCAAGAATCTGCAGGAGGACCAGCATGGTGGTTTCTTGGGAAGGGAGGCAGGAAAACAAACCCAGGTCTCTTACTGAGCAGTGGGATTTTCCCACCTAATTCCCTGGGAACTGCTCCTAATGATCAAGGGGATTTTAGCTCTTTTTCCTTCTGATATATTGCAGAGGGGTCAGGCACAGGGCGTGGAGTCACATTGGGAAGAGGGTACAATAACAGGGAACTGTTTGCACCTAAGATGCAGAAGCGGTGAGGGACCCGCCAGCATCCTCCATAAACACCTTGGTGGGATAACTCACATGACTGGAGTACTGTCATGGATGGTTATAAACTGTTCAGGAAGGACAGGCAGGGCAGAAAAGGTGGGGGAGTAGCACTGTATGTAAGGGAGCAGTATGACTGCTCAGAGCTCCGGTACGAAACTGTAGAAAAACCTGAGTGTCTCTGGATTAAGTTTAGAAGTGTGAGCAACAAGAGTGATGTAGTGGTGGGAGTCTGCTATAGACCACCGGACCAGGGGGATGAGGTAGATGAGGCTTTCTTCCAGCAGCTCATGGAAGCTACTAGATCGCATGCCCTGATTCTCATGGGTGACTTTAATTTTCCTGATATCTGCTGGGAGAGCAATACTGCAGTGCATAGACAATCCAGGAAGTTTTTGGAAAACGTAGGGGACAATTTCCTGGCGCAAGTGCTAGAGGAGCCAACTAGGGGGGGGTGCTTTTCTTGACCTGCTGCTCACAAACCAGGTAGAATTAGTGGGGGAAGCAAAAGTGGATGGGAATCTGGGAGGCAGTGACCATGAGTTGGTTGAGTTCAGGATCCTGACACAGGGAAGAAAGGTAAGCAGCAGGATACAGACCCTGGACTTCAGGAAAGCAGACTTCGACTCCCTCAGGGAACGGATGGCCAGGATCCCCTGGGGGACTAACTTGAAGGGGAAAGGAGTCCAGGAGAGCTGGCTGTATTTCAAGGAATCCCTGTTGAGGTTACAGGGACAAACCATCCCAATGAGTCAAAAGAATAGTAAATATGGCAGGCGACCAGCTTGGCTTAATGGTGAAATCCTAGCGGATCTTAAACATAAAAAAGAAGCTTACAAGAAGTGGAAGGTTGGACATATGACCAGGGAAGAGTATAAAAATATTGCTCGGGCATGTAGGAATGAAATCAGGAGGGCCAAATCGCACCTGGAGCTGCAGCTAGCGAGAGATGTCAAGAGTAACAAGAAGGGTTTTTTCAGGTATGTTGGCAACAAGAAGAAAGCCAAGGAAAGTGTGGGCCCCTTACTGAATGAGGGAGGCAACCTAGTGACAGAGGATGTGGAAAAAGCTAATGTACTCAATGCTTTTTTTGCCTCTGTCTTCACTAACAAGGTCAGCTCCCAGACTGCTGCGCTGGGCATCACAAAATGGGGAAGAGATGGCCAGCCCTCTGTGGAGATAGAGGTGGTTAGGGACTATTTAGAAAAGCTGGACGTGCACAAGTCCATGGGGCCGGACGAGTTGCATCCGAGAGTGCTGAAGGAATTGGCAGATGTGATTGCAGAGCCATTGGCCATTATCTTTGAAAACTCGTGGCGAACCGGGGAAGTCCCGGATGACTGGAAAAAGGCTAATGTAGTGCCAATCTTTAAAAAAGGGAAGAAGGAGGATCCTGGGAACTACAGGCCAGTCAGCCTCACTTCAGTCCCTGGAAAAATCATGGAGCAGGTCCTCAAAGAATCAGTCTTGAAGTACTTGCATGAGAGGAAAGTGATCACGAACAGGCAGCATGGATTCACCAAGGGAAGGTCATGCCTGACTAATCTAATCGCCTTTTATGATGAGATTACTGGTTCTGTGGATGAAGGGAAAGCAGTGGATGTATTGTTTCTTGACTTTAGCAAAGCTTTCGACACGGTCTCCCACACTATTCTTGTCAGCAAGTTAAGGAAGTATGGGCTGGATGAATGCACTATAAGGTGGGTAGAAAGCTGGCTAGATTGTCGGGCTCAACGGGTAGTGATCAATGGCTCCATGTCTAGTTGGCAGCCAGTATCAAGTGGAGTGCCCCAAGGGTCGGTCCTGGGGCCAGTTTTGTTCAATATCTTCATAAATGATCTGGAGGATGGTGTGGATTGCACTCTCAGCAAATTTGCGGATGATACTAAACTGGGAGGAGTGGTAGATACGCTGGAGGGGAGGGATAGGTTACAGAAGGACCTAGACAAATTGGAGGATTGGGGCAAAAGAAATCTGATGAGGTTCAATAAGGATAAGTGCAGGGTCCTGCACTTAGGACGGAAGAATCCAATGCACCGCTACAGACTAGGGACCGAATGGCTAGGCAGCAGTTCTGCGGAAAAGGACCTAGGGGTGACAGTGGACGAGAAGCTGGATATGAGTCAGCAGTGTGCCCTTGTTGCCAAGAAGGCCAATGGCATTTTGGGATGTATAAGTAGGGGCATAGCGAGCAGATCGAGGGACGTGATCGTTCCCCTCTATTCGACATTGGTGAGGCCTCATCTGGAGTACTGTGTCCAGTTTTGGGCCCCACACTACAAGAAGGATGTGGATAAATTGGAGAGAGTCCAGCGAAGGGCAACAAAAATGATTAGGGGTCTAGAACACATGACTTATGAGGAGAGGCTGAGGGAACTGGGATTGTTTAGCCTGCAGAAGAGAAGAATGAGGGGGGATTTGATAGCTGCTTTCAATTACCTGAAAGGGGGTTCCAAAGAGGATGGCTCTAGACTGTTCTCAATGGTAGCAGATGACAGAACAAGGAGTAATGGTCTCAAGTTGCAGTGGGGGAGGTTTAGATTGGATATTAGGAAAAACTTTTTCACTAAGAGGGTGGTGAAACACTGGAATGCGTTACCTAGGGAGGTGGTTGAATCTCCTTTCTTAGAGGTTTTTAAGGTCAGGCTTGACAAAGCCCTGGCTGGGATGATTTAACTGGGAATTGGTCCTGCTTCGAGCAGGGGGTTGGACTAGATGACCTTCGGGGTCCCTTCCAACCCTGATATTCTATGATTCTATGATTCTATGAGAAACAATCAAGAATTTCCAAGCAGCAAGAGCCACATTATCACTACGGGGGGACAATGGGTCTAATCTACAGCACCGCTTCAGCCAGCCCCCCTTAACAGTCTCTTTAATCGCTTATATCCTCCCTGTGATACCAGCCTGCAAATCGATGCCCCGGGGGGTTCCTGTTTAAATACCAACTCCCGATTCTAGGAGCCTCAGTCTCTCCCCAGATACTGAACTGCCTGGTCCTGCCTGCAAAAGCCATTCCCTCCAGAATCATGATCCAACTGTGGACACCAAAGGGGCTCTCAGCCTGTGGAACAAAACCTGCAGCAAGTTCATAATGAGTCAAGGTGGGAGATAGCTGCAACTCGTTCAAAAAGGGAAGTGTCTTTTCAACAATGCAGAGAAAAGCGGCTGCGTTCCCACTGGTTTCTTTGGAGAGATGTAGACTCGCTCTCCATTGCTTTGCCTCGGCAGTCATTTGAAAGTTGCAAAGGAAGGGGAAGGTTTTACTGGCTCTTGTAATCAGTGATTCCATTCCCTCTGGTTTCTTTGTGGAAATGGGGACCATAAATAGGAGGAAATTGTCCTCTTGGGAAAAAAAGCTGTCAAGGTTCCTTCCCCACTCTGAACTCTAGGGTACAGATGTGGGGACCTGCATGAAAACCTCCTAAGCTGACTTTTACCAGCTTAGGTTAAAACTTCCCCAAGGTACAAACTCTTTTACCCTTTGCCCTTGGACTTCCACTGCCACCACCAAACGTTTGTCTGGGTTTTTTTTTATTAGGAAAGCCTTGTTTGGAAACATCTTTCCCCAAAAAATCCTCCCAACCCTTGCACCCCACTTCCTGGGGAAGATTTGGTAAAAATCCTCACCAATTTGCATAGGTGACCACAGACCCAAACCCTCGGATCTTAAGAACAATGAAAAAGCCTTCAGTTTCTGAAAAGAAGGATTTTAATAGAAGTAAAACGTCAAAAAGAATCACCTCTGTAAAATCAGGATGGTAACTACCTTACAGGGTAATTAGATTCAAAACATAGAGAATCCCTCTAGGCAAAACCTTAAGTTACAAAAAGACACACAGACAGGAATATTCCATTCAGCACAGCTTAATTTCTCAGCCATTTAAAGAAATCATAACCTAATGCATCTCTAGCTAGATTACTTACTAAATTCTAAGACTCCATTCCTGTTCTGTCCCTGGCAAAAGCATCACACAGACAGACACAGACCCTTTGCTTTTCTCCCTCCTCCCAGCTTTTGAAAGTATCTTGTCTCCTCATTGGTCATTTTGGTCAAGTACCAGCAAGGTTATCCTAGCTTCTGAACTCTTTACAGGTGAAAGGATTTTTCCTCTGGCCAGGAGGGATTTTAAAGTTGTTTACCCTTCCCTTTATATTTATGACAAAAGCTAAGGAATATAACTTTATCAAAACACAAATGCCAGAAAACTAGCTCTATTCCTGCTAGCTGACCTAAATAGCTCTGCCCCTTGTAACATCACAGGTCAAGAAATGCGGTAAATATATGTGTGGGAAAAATTAGGAGATTCCTCCAAAATACGAGCACCTTTATATGCGTCTGGTTTTCCTTACCTGTCTGGGGGGGGAGGATAGGGGAGGAAGAGCAAAAGATGGTCTATGGAAAGCAGGAACCTGATAGTAGGTAGACCATTGTTCTCTCAACATGGCTTTGGGAACCAGACAATTGAAATGGAGGGGGCTGAATTTTTAGGATGCTACAGGATGAGGAAGCTTTAAAAAAAGAAGGCATGTTACCAACAAGAACAAATAGATATAAAATGGTCATCAACAAGTTTAGGCTTGAAATTAGGGGAAGGTTTCTAACCATCAGAGGAGTGAAGTTCTGCAACAGCCTTCCAAGGGGAGCAGTGAGGGCAGAAAAACCCAACTGGCTTCAAGACGGAGCTTGATAAGTTTATGGAGGGGATGGTATGATGAGTTTGCCTACAACAGCATGTAGCTGACCTGTGACTGCCAGCAGCAAATATCTCCAAGGGCTGGTGACAGGACACTAGATGGGGAGGGCTCTGAGCTACTAGAGAGAATTCTTTTCCATGTGCATGCTCAGGGTCTAAGTGACGGCCATATTTGGGGTTGGAAAGGAATCCCCCCCCCTTCAGATTGGCAGAGATGGGGAGGGGGGGTTGTCTTCCTCTGCAGCATGGGGCACGGGTCACTTGCAGGTTTAAACTAGTGTAAATGGTAGATTCTCTGCAACGTGAAGTCTTTAAACCATGATTCTAGGACTTCAGTAACTCAGCCAGAGGTGAGGGGTCTATTACAGGAATGGTTGGGTGAGGTTCTGTGGTCTGCAATGTGCAGGAGGTCAGACTAGATAATCATGATCTTCCCTTCTGGCCTTAAAGTCTATGAGTCTGTAAGCACTGTCCACAGTGAATACTGCTGTTAAGTGACAAGACACCACACATTGCAAACTTTGCTATTATTAGTAGTAATAACTTTTCAACAGGAGATCTCAAAGCTCCTGACAAGGAGGAGGAAGTATTATTCTCCTTTTTACAGATGGAGAAATGGAGGTACATGACAGGGAAGTGAGGGGACTTGCCCAAAGTAACGCTGCACGCCACAGGCAGAGCACACTCCTCTAGACCACCCACTGCCTCTGATCACTAACGTACCATAAGCATCATCTCTGGTGATCTATGGTATTCTGCAGGTGAGAGTAGCTGACACTAGGGGGCATGTCTGGCAATAATAATAGTATTAATGTTAATAATTAAATAATTTGATCACTCACGTTGAATCACCCTTGTGTATAGGCATCTCATAGATAGATAGATAGATAGATAGATGGGGTGGATGGGGATAGATAGATAGATAGATAGATAGATAGATAGGGATGGAGGGAGAGAGATAGAGAAATGACTTATCTAGCTATTTATATGAATATATGACTTAAGGAGGCAGTCTCTTACCAAGGGACAGTCTCTTACTACGTGTCTGTGCAGTGTCTAGCAAACCGGGGCTATGCACTTGCTTTGGCTTTCTAGGAGATAACGCAATAACAGTCTGTACACGACCCATTCGCATGGCTATTAGGCATCTCATATATGAGGAGAACAGAGATAACTCATTTACCAACGCTTTGCATGGCGTGGCGTGGTATGCAAATGATTATTTTGCTTCCTTTTAAGAATACAATATTCTCAGTATTTATTACAGCGGTCCCTGCCAGAGTCAAGCCAGTGTGATTTCCTCTGGGTCTTGGTGCCTGTTTCTATCTGGCTTCCAAGAGGGAAGATGAAACCTTTGATCCTGTCTCTCCTTCTCTTTGCTATTGCAGCATGTAAGTACCGAGGAGTGACCAGTTTTCAGAGTAGCAGCCGTGTTAGTCTGTATCCGGGCAAAAAAACAAAACAAAGCAAAACAGGAGCACTTGTGGCACCTTAGAGACTAACAAATTTGTCTCTCCTCTCTACAGCGCCTGCTGCTGTCATCTTTCTGACTGAGATTTCCCCTTGCTTTTTGCAGGTGTCCGTTCCCAGGTTAAACTACTGCAGACCGGAGCAGCCCAGGTGAAGCCCTCACAGACCCTGAGACTCACCTGCTCAGTGTCCGGATACTCTCTCACGTCTAGCGGGAATGCAGTGAGCTGGGTTCGACAGCCCCCGGGGAAAGGCCTGGAGTGGTTGTGCCTTGTGGATTGGGATGATGACAAATACTATCAGGAGTCTCTGAAAAACCGATTGACCATCTCCAGGGACACCTCTAAAAGCGAGGTGTATTTGGAAATGAGAGGCATGGAAGCCGGAGACAGCGGCAGCTATTACTGCGCCACAAGACACACACTGAGCCAAACCAAAGGGGAACTTGTGCAAATAACAGGCTTGCTGTGACTGTGCAGATGACAAGGCAAGACGTCGCGAGTTCTCTCTCTCTCTCTCTCTCTCTCCTCCTGTTTTATTTCTATGCAAATCTCCAAAAACTTTCTTAGGAGCCTTTGAGAATCCTAGCCCTAAACTTTACACAGAACACACCAGTAAAGATTAGCGGGCCCCTCCTAACCCCCAATTCAGACAACACGATTCACCGGGGCAAAAGCTGCTGGCATTTATACAGGAATTGCCAAAGTGGATCAGAGCAGGGATCCATGCATTCGAGTATTGTCTCTGCACCTGTGTCCAGAAGCTGCTTCTTCGGGGGAAGGGTCAAGTCACCCCCAGTAGGCAACTGAAGAATAACCTGACAAGAGCAAAAATTTCTTCCTCACTCCTATCAGTTAGTGGCTGCTGGGTTTTTACATGGGGGAAAAATTTAGAGTCATTCTATTGAAGTGAATATGGTTACTCCGGATTACACCAGTGTAAATCAGAGTAGATTTTTTCCCCCAAAGGTTTTTAGGGGATTTTTTCTGGAGCCAATGTTTGTGACATTTTGCATACATAACTATTATTTCCAAAGACCCTTTGGATCTGGTTTGCCTTTCCCCTACAGCTTTTCAAAAGGATGTAACTCCATTCCCTGCAATAGTGTTACTCGTGGTTCACACACGGAAAAATGGGAGTAGAACCAACCCCACAAATTTCACCTTGCTCTTTCCCAGTTCTGAACTCATCAGGGTGGCAAAACACCCAGTACCCTCAGACAGGAAGGAGGGTCTCTTGGTTAAAGCTGTAGCCTCAGACACCCCAACGCTGTGTTCTCATCCCCCATTTCCACAGACTGCCTGGGTGGAACTTAAGGAAGGCTAGCCTCAAAGGTCCTCCTGTGACCTAAAGCTGAGATTTGCAGAGCACCCAAAAGATGTTTGAGCTCTTCTGAATATTTAGATGCTAATACCTAAACTGTATTGTTAAATCTATTAATCTAAATGTGGGTTATTGCTGATTATGTACTCTTATGTATTGTATGACTTTTAAACCAAATTTTGTATTTTTGGATAATTTTAGCCTTATTACACCCAGCTGTGCTATTTCCTTAACCTGTAGATTATATAATCTTAACATTAGCTTTAATAAAGTGTTTAATCCATATCCCCTTTCTAGGTGTCCTCTCTGAAGTAAACCTGGTTCAGTCTGGTCCTGGAACCGTGAAGGCCTCAGATTCGCTCCAGCTGATTTTTGCCACCTCTGGTTTCTCCATTGCCAGTAGCGGTTGCCCCTGGATCCGACAGGCTCCTGGCAAAGGGCTAGAATGGCTGGGCTAGATCCGGCTCCATCCCTTCCCTCCGGAGCCGAATCTCCACCAGCACCGACAATTCCAGCAAGGAGCTGTACCTGCGGCTGGGCTCGCTGACAGCTGCAGACACCGCCGGCTGTTCCTGCGCCAGGCGGTGACACGGTGACCCTGAGCCCAGCAGGGACCTGTACAGAAAGGGGAACCAGATATTAAATGATGCCGCTGATAATCACATGAGGAGCCAATAAAAAACAAGCAAACACCTTATGTATTGACGATATAATTGGCTTTGAAAGAGAGAACATTTAGTCAGTCGTGCCCATCTCTGTTCAGAACGTCTTTGCAAAGATCATTTCCAGTGTCCATGGTTTCTGACCATGTCACTCTGATCTTTTCAGCCCTCCACTGGATCCCTGTTCTCTCTGGCATCAGACTCACTTGTCTTCGGGAAAATTTTCTTTGTAAAGCTTTTCCGCAACAGTGGAGATAGAGGAGCAGCAATAAACAGCACCAAGGGGAAGTCTGAGAAATAAAATGAATGTCTGGGGTTTAAAGGATTTGTGGATCCCGGACTGTCACTTTATTTTTCATGGGCTGAGTAGGACACGAACCTCCAAGCTACAGAAAAACAACAAAACGTGGAGCAGGCAAGAGGATTCAAAAGCAGCTTTATCAGTCTTTCACACTCCGCTTACTGAAGAATATTTGCCTTCCAGCACCATCCAAAAGAACCAAGATCATGTTACCAGCTTATACACTGCACTTCTCACAGCTGCCATGCGGCGGCAGTGTTAAATCCATAATAAACCAGAGGCCTGCAGGGACATTTCTGAAATGGGAATAGATTCATGTTACCTGGAGAGGGTGTCTCTGGAGCTGGGGAATGAGCTTTTCTAAAAGGGCTGCATTCCTCTTTACCTCCCGGTTTCTGCTGGGCTTCTAATATGCTGGAGCTAGAGAACCCCTACACTGACTTTGGTGCTCCCCCAAAGTTTGTATTCCCTGACTCCAGAAAAATTCTGTCCTGTTTCCCCCCCCCCTCCCCCCAGAAAAAAAGATACTAGTATTCTTAAGAAGTAGATGGATGGCAGAGATGTATGGAGATGGGAGGATGTTCTCTGCCCAGTCTCTTAAAAGCCGATTAGCCATCTCTGTAGACGCTTCCAAAAATGAATTCTCCCTTCAGCTGAGCACCCTGACAACTGCAGATACTGCCAGGTATTACTGTGCCAGAGAGTGATACCGTGAAACAGAGGAATAGCAAAAAAGGGGAGTGTTTCTAGACAGTGCAGTGAGGCTGAAGTAATGCCACTCCCAAAACCAGTTAATAAGAATGGGGAGGTGGGGACGGGGGAAACACCTGTGGAACAATGTAGTCATCATCCTGCAGGAGAAAGGAGAGGAAGTCACCCCCAATGGGTAGGGCAGCTAACTGGGAGTCAGAAGATCTGTGTTGTAGTCTAGGCTTGGCACTAGACATCAGGAGCCCTGGATTCCAGTTCTGACACTGTGCTGCTTGACTGTGCTTCCATACATGGGGACACTCAGGAAAATCCCCCTTTAAGGGAATTAGAGCCACTTTTCTTCTCAATGAGAGCTTCCACACTCAGGGGTTTAATGCATGTTCTTGTCACAACTTTAGTTAAATAACCTTAACTTTTCTGAGCTCTGTCAAGTAGAAAGACCCTAGGCTCTTCTAAAAATCTCACCTTAACTTCCGAAGGGACTTGGATGTTTTGAAAATCCCACCCTAAACTGACTATAGAAATGGGACCGAGATGCATGCAACACAAGATACGGCAGGGATTGTCAAAGCCTATGGGAATTAGGTGCCCAACTGTCCTTGACAGTCAGTTCCCTTATGCTCCATTCACACCCCCTCCAATTATTCTTTTTATCTCCTTATTCTACTCCCAATGGAAAAGTCCCCTTCATTTCAAAGAGTCCCAGTGTCAAGTCTTTGAAATACTGAGCCTGATTCTCCTCTCACATACACATGCATAAGTCAGGACCAACTCCATTAAAGTCCAGGCAGTTACACGGTTGTAAAACTGGTGTATGCAAGAGAAGAATCAGTCCCTTTATATTTTGCTTATCATTTTTCTTTGTGCATTTTCCTCCTTTATTTTCACATTCATTGTTAAAGTTTAAAGGCCTGAAATTTTCTAAGCCACCTAAAGGATTTGGACACTCACTTGTTTTCCAGAAGGAATGGAGCATTCAAAGCCTTTAGGCAGTTCTGAGAGTTTCAACTTCTTTGTTTATCCTTGTCAGGGGAAGGATGTTCTGGTGCTGGGGACACTAGCCTGAGACACTGAAGAACAGGATTACATTTCATGTGATGAAGGCCAGGAGACCTTCCTTGGATTCTGTATTGTGCAGGAGACTTTCAGGAGAAAACTTAGAACCAGATTTTCAAAGCTTTTTAGGTACCCAGAGGGATTTTTCAAAAGGCCCCTAACTGCCATTGATTTCAAAAGATGTTAGGCCACTCGGTGCTTTTTCAAATACCACTAGGTGCATATCTCCTTTTTTAGTTTCCTCAATACATTTGAAAATCTGGTCCTTGATCTCCTTGGGACAGATGTTTTCAAGGTATTTAGGCACCTAAAGATGGAGGTAGGAGCTTAGGTACTTTTGAAAATCCTGCTAGTTGCCTATCTTCATGTTCAGGTAACTTAATAACTTTAAAATCTGGTCCTTCATGCCTAGTTTTCCCTATCTCTATGAGGATAACGTTATTTCTCTACCTACAGAGATGTCATAAGATGAAATACATTAAAGACTCTGATAAGTCCAGATATTACAGTCATGGGGGTATATAAGGTCTATAGGTAAAAGGCCCCATTCTCATTCACCCCAATAAACCAGAATTTATGCCCAATTTTTACTTCTTTCTGTGTGGCACACTGGGTGAATTTAACTTCTATATAGAGGGCTAGTAAAAGAGGGTTGTGCATCACTTAAGCTCTCAAAATAGAGGTAAAGGAATAAATACTCTGCTGAATTAAGGGGACACAACTCCAGTGAATTTCTCCCTATATGCATTGTGTCGTTCGTTTGCACTGGAATCAGTTTCACCCATTGAGAGTTACACCCACAAGGAGCTGAGGTTCTGGATTTACCCACCTTTTCCCCCGGTCCAGGCCCATTTGATGTGCTATACTCTGTTTGTGAAACCTGAATGCAAATTGCTTCCCTCAGGTTTCCTCTTCAAAGAGAAACTCCAGAATCTCAGAACCTGAGTCTGTCCCAAGGAAATGAGCTGGTTATTTGTGACAGAGAAGTTTTTCCAGTAAAGAAAAATATGAAACTGTTATTGTTCTGCATTTCCATCTCAACCTTCTACATGGGTGACTATTTGTGGGAAGACTGTGGGAAATAAATACTTGGGCTGGGTTTCAGGGAATTAGGTGTCCAGGTCCCATTCAGTCTCAGTGGGACCTTGGGTGTATGTCTTTGAGAAAACAAGCCTTGATTGCTGGTTTATTACCTCTTTCATTAATGCATTTCCCCCTCGTGCCAGGCCCCATCTTGGGGTTTAAGATGACCCAGTCCGGTTTAGGAGAGGTGACAGTCTCAGGGTCCCTCAGTCTGATCTGTGCTATCTCAGATTCTGCCTTCTCTGGTGGAGACTGGCAGCCCCCAGGAAAAGGGCTGGTGTGGCTGGCATTGATAGACAGATATGGAAACACCCACTATTTCCCTGACATTCAAAATCGAGTCACCGTCTCTGTGGACCCTTCCAAAGACGAGTTCTACCTGTGCGTGGACAGCCTGAGTCCACTCAACACGGCAACATCCTACTGTGCGAGGAGCACCGACCAGATGTAGAAACCACCGTGATACATGGGAGCACAAATCCAGGCCTCGGCCTGAGCCCCCAGAAGCAATGTTTTTTCAGAGTTACAAACCTTTCAAATCCTAGCACTAAGCCACGTAGGTGCTTTTGAGAATGTTTCCCTAAATCTTATGTTAAGTGAAGGGGATTTAAGAGCCTAAATCCTAAAGTCATTTTGAGAAATAGGAGGTAGGTTCCTCAGTCATTGAGTACTTCTGACATTTTTACCCTGCGACATTTTTTAAAATGGGATTTAGGCTTCTAACATATTAGATGCTTTTGAGAATTTTACCTTACATTTATATATGGGCAATCTCTTAAAAGACACCCATTTCAGTCAACAGATTCCCTATTTACTTCAACGTCCATTGCTTTCAGTGGGCTAGATTCCTGTTTCAAAGCCAGGTGCTGCAGAATGTGCTGCTTGGTCCAACAACTGAAAAGAAAAGAAAAGAAAAGAAAAGAAAAGAAAAGAAAAGAAAAGAAAAGAAAAGAAAAGAATGTGTATTTAAATATATAAATAATTCTCTCCTGGTGTAAATGGGCATAACTCCAGTAATTTCTACTCCAGTGAATTTCTTCCTAGGTGGGTCACAGACCGTTCATGTATATGTGTAAATTAACTGAAATTAATACAATAACAGAAGCAGTCATAGCTGAAAGAGAAAGAAACACAGGTGTTTCTTGTTCTGATCCAAGACAGTAAAAATGGCTATTTATATGACTTTATGATTGAAAAAAAAAACATTCCCTCTCTCTCTCTGCTTCTCTCTCACGGGTGCTCTCATGCTGTGAAGGTTCCCTACATCTCCAACCTTGTATCTTGCAAAATTAATCCTGAATTACAGGAGAATTGTACTCATTACTATGGCTCCCCCCAGTGCACATTGCTTGAGGCATTTGTACCTTTATATTATCCCATTACCTTAAAGCATGAAGATATCTAAATGACCACAATAGTCCTTGAATTTCCAAGGGGACCTAAGGGAGTTAGGTCCCAGATTTGCTGTGAGAATGCCAGCTTAAAGTAATTGGAATGGTCAGTTCCTTTGAACATCTTACTCAAAGTGACATTCCCCAAGTCACAAATAAAGTCAGTTCTTCAACTGGGAGAAGGGAAGTTTCATAACTCCCCTTTTCCTCTTCTAGGTACTTGATCCCACTCTCCCCTGAGATAGATTCCGGAATAGAACCCCGGAGTGCTAACTTCCAGCACTTTCTGCTTTACCCCCTAGATGCCAATCTGCTCCCAAACCTGAAATAGAACCCAGGGAGTCCTGGCTCACAAAGCCCCTTTTCTGTAAGCCCCTGGACCCAATTCCCTTCCCAGAACTGGGATAGAACCCAGGAGTCCTGACTCCCAGATTCTCAGACACACTGCACCCTAGTCTCTTCACAGAGCTGGGAATAGAAGCCTGGATTCTTGACTCCAAGCTCTCCTGCTGTAACCCACTAGACTACACTCCCTTTTCAAAAGTGAAAATAGAACCCAGGTGTCCACAATCCCCAGTACCCGCCCTTCTCTAATCACTAAGAGCTCGGACTTGCTTTTAAATTTATTTCCTGAGCTGCACAGATGCTTCCCCTAAAGAACAGAAGGAGGAGGAGAGATGTAGTGACAAAATAACCACTTGGTTGTTTTTATATCTGCCACTGAAGCATGTACCCTTCACGCAAATCAGCCATCTGGGTTTCTTGTTTAAATAGAAACTCCCAGAGGATTTTGTCCATCCGAATCTTGAACGGACAGTTTCATTCTCCTTGAATCTTCCCATAAAAGAACGATTAAAGCTTTGATCATTTCCCTTTACCTTGTTATCCTGTGGTCCTCTGAGTTTTGTTAGGAGGCAGTGGGATGTAGTTATTTGTCTAATACCATTTTTTTGTGTGTTATGGATCCCTTCTTCCTTCTGTGTGGTTGCTTGTGCTTTGAATTCTCCCATCCCTGTTCTTCCCAGGTGTCCTTTTTCAGACGCAACTGACACAGTGATGGCTGCAATCAGGAGAGCAGGTTTTGATACCCATAGGATCACTCGAGCTGACCTGTCCCCATCACTGAGTTTTATGACTGGGGATGTGTCTGTTGGACTCAACCGAGCCAGCTGGAATGGGTTGGACACATTAGCGGAGGTGGTGGTTCACACCCTTCCCCATCATGCCAAAACTGATTACTCATATCTAGGGACACTTGCAGAAATTAGTATTATCTTGTGTTGAATTCAGTGACCACTGAATACACTGCCACTTATTACTGCGCTGCAAATAAATACTGCCACCCCACCTTGATGCATCCCATTTCAAAAACCGTGTCACCAGGATGTTAATGAATGGCAGTGTATTTCTCCACATTACACAGAGAGGGGATATCAGGGTTCCCTCCCCACTCTGAACTCTGGGGTACAGATGTGGGGACCCACATGAAAGACCCCCTAAACTTATATTACACCAGCTTAGGTTAAAACTTCCCCAAGGTACAAATTCCTTTCCTTGTCCTTGGATGGTATGGCTGCCACCACCAAGTGATTTAAACAAACATTCAGGGAGGGGCCACTTGGAGCCCTATCCCCCCACAGAATATCCCCCCAAGCACCTTCACTCCATTTTCCTGGGGAGGCTTGAGAATAATATACCAACCAATAGGTTAACAAAGTGAGCACAGACCAAATCCCTGGGTTTTAGGACACTGAAAATCAATCAGGTTCTTAAAAGAAGAATTCTATTATAAAGAAAAAAAAGTAAAAGAAGCACCTCTGTAAAATCAGGATGTAAGGTAATTTTACATGGTAATAAAGAGATTTAAAACACAGAGTATTCCCCTCTAGGCTCAACTTCAAAGTTACAAAAACAGGACTAAACCGCCCTTTTAGCATAGGGAAAATTCACAAGCTAAAACAAAAGATAATCTAACACATTTCCTTGCTATTACTTACAATTTCTGTACTGTTAGATATATTATTTCAGGATCATTTTAGGAGCTGGGTTACCTGCTTCGTCTGTCTCTTTGTCCAGAGAGAGAGCCAACAAAGAGAGCACAAACAGAACCTCCCCACCCCCCCACATTTGAAAGTATCTTCTGTCCCCATTGGTCCTTCTGGTCAGGTGCCAACTTGGTTCATTGAACTGATTAACCCCTTACAGGTAAGTGATTCTGTACCTCTGGCCAGGAGGTCATATCATTATCTGAATTTAATATGCTGTAGGAGTGTGTGTTCCCGCAAATAATTTCTATGATTGTACTTCAAGAAGAAATAGCTTCATGAGTTTTGGCTGCAATATCCAAGAATTACAATATGAGTGGAACAAGAAAAAAGAGGGTCAGGATCTATATGGGGCCTAATTTGGTGTAACACCACAGGCTCAAAATTGCAAGCTTGTTCAAGCTGCTAATAGACAAGCGTGGGCCTCAAAGTACATAGCACTGGCTCAATAAATATCTGTTCCCTACAGCTCTGCCTGCCTGCTGCATCACTTATTGCAAATGAAACGCACAAGAATGAAGTGTGGGTTTTCAAAAGCAACTAAGGGCCAGAGTTCAAAGTATTTGGGTCCTTAGATGATTTTGATGGGTGCCTAAATACCTTTAAAAGTCTGCTCCCAAGTATTTACTGGTGCAGATAGATACCTAGTAGCATTTACAACAGCGGGAGTCAGGTACCTAACTCACCTAGGACTTTTGTAAATCTCACTGGACATCTATCAACATCTTTAGGCTCCTAAGTACCTTGTAAATATGTCTCAGAGATTTAGGAGCATAAATCTAATTGAAAGTCAAAGGAATTGCTCCTAAATTACTCAGGTTCTTTAGAAAATCCAACATGGAGAACTTATAACCCTTGTAGAAGTGCTGGTCACCCAATAAATCTCTCTGGAACCAAGGGAAGCTGAAGGTGCCCAATGCATTTGGGGCCACACTCGTAAAGGCATCTAGGTGCCTAGTGGGATTTTCAGAACAAATACAGGCACCTTTTTGCCGTTGAAATCAAAGGGTGCTGTGCACTTTGGTGATTTTGAAGGCACCTCACAGGCACTTTAGAAATCTGGCTCTTCCTCTCTTTCAGAATTGACTTTGCAATACAGAATTGCCTCCATGTTTCTAAGGAAAAATGAATGAAGGGAAATACTTCTAGTGATAGGTTTAAATAGATCCCCTTCTTTCTATTTGTAAAAAGAATAAATATAGTAACTCAGCTGGACTGGAAAGAAAAGAAAAACAAAGAAAAAAAGGAAAAGACAAGACTGGACAGGAAAGAATCAGCTGAATTCAGACAATGTGATCTATAACAACAATCAGACCTCTTATAGGGCACTTTTCATGATTTGTTAGGGTAAAATGTAGATCTCAAAGTGCTTTACAAAGGAGGTAGTTTTATAGATGGGGAAACTGAGGGACAGAGCAGTGACCTGAGCAGGGTCACCAGCAGCGGAGCCAGATCTCTGGAGTTTCAGTCCAGTGCCTTTACCCACTAGACCACCCTGCCTCCTGCAGGGCTTTTATACTCTGTCCTCTGGTCTGGACAGACCTTAATTAAGTCAGGCTCTGCAGAGTGGAAGGATGTATTTCTGCAATACTCTGCTGTAGGATGTAATCATGTCCCAGGGGGAGATCTCCAGACACACAGACAGCTCCTCCCTGCCTTCTCTTATGTCCCCCGCCGTGAAACCCGCATGCAAATCGCTGCCCCCGGGGAGCTCCTGTTAAATACAAACCTCCCTGTTCTCGTAGCTCAGACTCTGACCAGACGGTGACATCTGACTGAGCGCTGCCCTAACAAATCATGAAGTCTCTCTTGGTTTTTGGGTTGCTGTTATCTGCCCTGACTTGTGAGTATTTCTGGAGACTGCAGGGACCTTTCATACACTAAACTTGAGGTGTTTGGAGTAAAACTGGGGTAGGAATAATAAGACCCGTAATCATTTTCCCTCTTCCCAGGCGTCCACTTGCAAGTTCAGCTGGTCCCGTCCGGCCCAGGAGTGGTCAAGCCCGGAGAGACCCTCACCCTGACCTGCGCCGTCTCTGGAGATTCCAGCGGTATCATCTCTAGTGGCTGTTGCTCCTGGAGCTGGATCCGGCAGAGTCCCGGGAAAGGGTTGGAATGGATGGGACGTATAACTAAAGGTGGGAGCACGAACTACACCTCTCCAAAGCAGGATCACCATCACAGCAGATTCCTCCAAGAACCAGTTCTCCCTGCAGCTCCGCTCCCCGACAGCCACAGACACCGCTGCCTATTACTGTGCCCGCAACACAGTGACACAGAGCAAAGCGGGAGTGGTACAAAAAGGGGAAGCAGGCTAACGACAGTTAAAGTGTTTTATTTCAGAAAAGAAAGAAAGAAAGAAAGAAAGAAAGAAAGAAAGAAAGAAAGAAAGAAAGAAAGAAAGAAAGAAAGAAAGAAAGAAAGAAAGAAAGAAAGTTAGTTAGTTTAAGTGCAGATCAGGGGATATAAGCAAAACCCTGGAAAGACACTTTTCTACCCAAATGACAGTGCACACTTGGGGTTAGACCAGGATATGTACACATGGATTTAAATTTACATGTACGTTATACCAAAAATAATTTCCCCTGTAGACAAGGCCTAAGACAAACTGGAGCAAGTCTGTTTCTAAACCACTCCTGACTCCCTAGAGCACTCAGATCTGGTCTACACACAGCTTTTGTATTCATATAACTGCTTGAGTTAGGAGAGTAATGTTTTCACCCATGTAGTTATAACAGTGCAAGGCCTACTGTGGATGAGGTTATACCTGAGTAAAGGTGCCTTACTCCAGTCTAGTTTATCCTCTTTCTTCTCTGGGTCATGAGCAGGCATTTTGTCCACCTTCTCCATGGACGTCCCGGTGTTTGAGAGAAAGGGCAGAGTGTCTGACCCCAGAATATTGGTTCTCCCTCAGCCATTCCGTGCTTTTCTCAGCAATGTCCCGAACCGCATAGCTTAAAATGGAGTTACCGGATATTTTACAGGTCAGTGTAAGGGATTGTCTGGGTTCAGCCTAACGCACACCTACACACAGACCAAGTTACACTCCCGACAGCAGGGCCCAGCCTTGTCTCTCTCACACTGTCTCTCTGCCTCACAGGTGTCTCTGCTACAGGAAAAGCATGGGACACTAAGGCGATGTGTTTCCCCCGTGCGTGTGCTCTAGACTGTCCCTGAGTTACTGCCGTCACAGCCTTTATTCTGACAGAGCCCAGAACCTGCATCTACCCTCTCTGCCCAGCTCTCTCCCCTTTCCCTGAAGCAGTTTCTCACTCTTGGGTGCCCGGAACCAGCCTGTGAGTGGCTCCCTGCACCTGCAGCTCCTTCCCCACCCAACAGTCCCGAGACAGTGTCACGTCTCTGGACATTTCCTCTCTCTTGTTTATATTGTACAGCTCTGCCCAGGGCATTCGGCAGCAGGAGCAGCTGGAAGCCTGGATTCAAACTCCCAGTGTAGGGACCCAATCCACCATCCCTTGCTTCCCTTTGAAGGGCTCCAATGAAGGTGAATTGACTTTGGGTCACACGCTAAATCAAGAAGGGGATGCATGACTCTGCTGCCCACCAGACAGCGCTCCCGACCTAGAGGTGTCCCCCCCTTATACCCGCTGGGGAAACCCCACATGTAAATCCCTGCCCTGGGGGGTTCATGTTAAATTCAAATCCTTGTTACTCCCAACTCTGACCAGCGGAAGGATTAAACGTGGACATGAGAATGAAATCATGGTGGCTTTTCCTTTCCCTGTTCTCCACCCCCAGCTGTAAGTGTCTGTGTCGGAGTGGGGGAACCCGAGACAGACCCATCAATGCATTTGGTGGTTAATTCATTGCTTGCTTTGTTTCTCTTTTCCTAGGTGTCCTCTCTCAGTTACAGCTGGTCCAGTCCAGCCCAGGAGTGATGAAGCCAGAAGATATCCTTACACTGACCTGTGCTGTCTCTGGGGTCTCCATTTCTACTCCGTATCACTCCTGGGTTTGGATCCGGCAGCCCTCCAAGACAGGGCTGGAGTGGCTGGGAGAGATTTATCCATATAAAGGGGGTACAAACTACCCCCAGTCTCTTCAAGGCTGAATCTCCATCTCTTCAGACACTTGGAAGCGCTCAGATATTATGCTTTTGAGCAGCGGTATAAAAAGTTAAGATAACACATGACCCATAGAGAAAAGGGAAGCACAGCTAAATACACATGCAGGTGTCCTGCCATTAAAAGATGTTCCAATATAGACAGAGGCAGATTGAGAGGGAATTAATGTACCTGAAGTGTTTAAGGAAATATGATTAGGGTTAGGAAGAGGGTTAAAATTAGGGGCTAGGGGTTCAGCTAATGTTAGCATTAGGATTTAAAGTGAGTATCAGGTTAGAAGTAGGGTTAGGGTTAAGGGAAGGTTAGGGTTAAGGTTTAGGGTAAAGGTTAGGGTACAAAATGAGATATATGTTACGATTAGTCTTTGAGTTGGGGTGGTGGAGGGTTGGGATGTAGGGTTGGGTTTAAGGTTATGGCTGGGGTTGGGATTCACTGAAAGTAATTAACTTTTGGGGCACAGCAGATGCAACAAGCAACATGATCCTGCCTGGTCATAGGAAGCGAGTTAGTGTGAGAAAATCAAACTGACTGTGAAATTAAGACATTAAATGCTTATCTGTGTCTAACACCCACTTTCAACCTCCCTACGCAATGAAAATATTCCACCAGTGCTGCAGGAATCCACTGTAGGAGTCACTGGTAGAAATTCTGAAACAGCCTGTGCAGCTGGAGTGAACTGAAGGTATTTTATACCATTTCACAGTTCAAAGTCCTAGTGTGCAGCTCATCTGCCCACCGCTAACCAGGGGTGGATTTACCGCGAAACATATCATGCCCTGGCACGGGACCCCCCAACGACAGGGAGCCCCAGGGCTGGGCCTTCGGGTAGCCCGCTCTGATGGGAGGGACCGCGGGGGTAGAAGCTGTGGGGGGCAGGAGAGCCGGGAGCAAGGCTCACCTGCAGCCTCAGGGGAGCAGGCGGGAGGTACGGGTGGCAGCGAACGCGGGCCGGAGGATGCAGGAGGAGCACCAAGTGGCAGCGCAGCCTGCTGGAGAGACGTGGTGCTTTGAAGGGGAAACCGCCGGCTGCGTAGCTGCCCCCTGCTCCACCTGAGTCCTCCGGCCTGCGATCGCGCTGCTCTCCGCTGCCTGGTGAGCCACAGCTCGGCGCAGCCCACGGCGGGGGCTGGCCTCCAGAACCGGCGCGGACCCCGCGGGCAGGGGGAGCAGCCCGGGCACGGGGCTGGCCGCTGGAGCCACATGGGAAGGGGGCACAGAGCCCATGGGAAGGGGGCTCTGGCCAGGGGATGGGGATGGCCGCTGGAGCCAGCGCACAGCCTGCAGATGGGGGGCCAGCCAAGAGAGGAGAGCAGAGATGAGCACGCGGAGGCCGCAGGGCACTCAGGTGACTGCCGATGGAACCGTGCCCCCCACCACCACCTTCAGATGGGTGTTCAGCCTATGCCGGTCTCTGCCCGTGTCTCCAGGCCGGCCAGCATGGGGCCACATCAAATTCTGAAAAACCACGTGTGAAATCTGAAGCAAAATCCTTAGATGAAAATTTGAAAAGTACGATATTGCTGGTTTTACTCTTTTGTGGAACCATTTACTTCAAAGAATTAATTCCGTCAGCAAATCACTGCAAAAGGTTGGTACAAATTTACTGAATGCTGCACAATTGTTAGCCTCGGTTACAAGTTTTGTCATGGAAGTTCGAAATGACTCCAGCTCGGTGGAAGCAGAGGCCCTAACATCAACATAGAAAATATGGGTTCCTCTGATATATCTGATGAGAAGCCTAAAAAAACCAGGAAGTTATTTTTTGATGAAACTAGAGACAATTAAATCAATTTAAATAGGGAAAGAGCAGATCATCGCTGAGACTGTCAGTGTTATATGTGACAGACTGATAGTGCAATTAGAGAGTAGAGGTGAATCTCTAACGAAAACTTTTGATTTATTTTTGCTTGTTTTTTGACTAAAGTATGGACAAAAAGGCTAAAAGCCACTAGAGTAAGAAATTAAGTGAATTCTACCAAGAGGGCATAGACATAAATCTGCATCCGATGAAGTGAGCTGTAGCTCATGAAAGCTTATGCTCAAATAAATTCGTTAGTCTCTAAGGTGCCACAAGTCCTCCTGTTCTTTTTATAAATCTTTTTGAAGATGAAGTGAAACATTTCATTCATTTTAACGAAAATTATGAGGTCTGTGCTTCGAGATCACCAGCTGATTTGTGTAGACTTGTACGTGATGGTTTGTAGGCAATCTTTCCAAATGCAGAAGCCATTCTGAAAATATGTTTACCAATCCGTGTCCCAGTGCTTCTGGTGAACGTTCTCTTTCTGTATTGAAACGAGTTAAAAATTATTTGCAAAATACGATCAGTGAGGAACATTTGACAAGTTCAGAAATATTGACAATTGGAAGTGCCTCTTTACAGAATATTACTTATGATGACTTAATTGATGACTTTGTAAAGAAAAAGTGTAGAAAAAAGTTATCTGACTAATTTTTTTTCAAATTGAATAAGTTTCTTCAGAGGAAGTTAACTTTTAATTTTTCCATTCATACATCATCTATATTTTTTATTTTTACACATTTTTTCACATTAGCGTGCAAATACAAGCTTTCATCTAGACCAGAAGTTCTCATACTCTGGTCTGAGAACTCCATTCAGGTGGACCAAGGAAAGGTTATTATGTTTTTTTTTTTAATGAAGGGCTCTTATCCAAAGCACTTTACAATAGTTAGCTAATGGTACAAATGATATTTGGAAAGACCATTAAATGGTCCGCCGAGACCCGCAAGCACTTTACAATAGTTAGCTAATGGTACAAATGATATTTGGAAAGACCATTAAATGGTCCGCCGAGACCCGCAGCACTTTTCAAGAGGTCTGTGAAAAATAAGTTAGGCTATAAAAACAATCAAGGTACCGCACTTCATTTTCATTTACTTCCTATTACTTATAGGAGGAGGAGGAGGAAGAAAACAAGAATGAGAAATGGGGGGCAGGGGGGATAAGAGAGAATGATCTTTTTCTTGGCTGGGTCCCAAGCTGGGGCCCCAAAAATGAAGCTGAGCCCAAGGCCCCACTAACTCTAAATCCGTCGCTGCCACTAACCCAGGAGATTAGGAAGAAACTTCTCCTCTGGGCAGATTATTCCACAATATTCTACTAAAGCACCTGGCACCATCCTCCTGAATTTGGGGGGGTGACCACCGTCAGAGACAGATGGATTCCTGGTCAGATCCGCCCCTGCAATTGTAGTCTCTGTCCCCCTCACACATCCACACACCCACACCATGAGGAACTCTGCCCAGCGAGCACTGCCGGGCTGGGGGTGGGGGTGGGGGTGAGGGGTGAGATGGCATGGATTTCTGTGACCCCCAGAGAGGGATGACCTTAGGATTTATGGGACCCTATGCAGTATTATTTTACTGGTGCCCCTATGCCTGAAAAAAGCCTGGACTCACAGCCCAGGGGCAGGAGGGACGAGGCAGCAAAAGATACCGAGCTGCCCGGCCCGCCTCGTGGTGGCAGAGAGTCACAGTTCCCCGCAGAGACCCCTGTACCCTCTCCCTCATGCAGAATACACCACACCGGCGCATTCGGCTCTGTGAATACGGCCCCTGTCTAAGGAGACAGCAATGTGCGCTGGGTGTGCGGGAGCCGACTTGCTCTAAACTGCTGTCCTGGGCAGAGGGTGAAGCTGCCACTTAGGGAGGCTCGCTCCCCACCCACCTCTTCCAACTGTGGCCCTGCCCATACTCCACCCCTGCTCTGCCCCAGCCCCCGCCCCCACTCCACCCAGGTCTCGCCCTCTCCCCACTGTCTCCTTCCTCCTCTTCGCTCCCCCTCCCTGCTCACCCCCTTCCAGCCAAATCCCTGAACCCAACTGAAGCAAATGACATTTGAAAAAAACACTCTTCTGCTTTCTAAAGAAAATGGAGCATGTTTCCCGCTGCATGCCAGAAGGTGAAGACTGGACATGCAGAAGGTACCTAATTAAAAGGACTAAACTTGGGAATAAAAAATGTCAGTCACAGGTTTTTTGATATGCCCTGAAGTTTGTCAGAGATTTGTTTGCAAAAACTTTGTAGTAAGGGCCAGTCAGCTGTCCTGCTGAATACAACATTAAATATTACGGAATCCATGATGCAGCTCATCTCTGTTTTACATTTTCTTAATCAGTATTTCTAAGCTGATTTTATATTTTAAATGTACTCTTAAGCCTTCATAAAGTGACTATTCCAGATTACTACATATTTAACTCACTGAAACAAAGACATTCTTTTAAATTAATCAGTCACAGAGGTTTAGTGTGTTCATAACCATGTTTATTGCTCTTAGAAAAAGGAACACTAATTTACTTTGCGTGATCTCCATAACACTAGGCATATTTATGAAATTTCACCAACTTTAAAAAAATATGTTTCCAAAGATTTGAGGCATAACAAAGGATTTTATTTCTTACTATGGTACTGATTTTGCTGGAGGGTTCTCTTAAAACTAGTTCATCGGATAGTCAGAAGTAAAGAAAGGGAAACTCTTTGTCCAGCTATCTGGAGGGAAAGGGGTGTTGTCCCTTTAAGGGCTCTCTTCAATGCGGGGAGGGGTGGGTGAAGGGAGAAAGGGATGGACAGAAAGGACAGGAAGACTTTGGAAGATTAAAATTAAAATGTGTATTTTAGATAAGGGTGGTCTTTTGAAGGATTTATTTTAAAAATTATATGTCTGGAGATCCAAACATTTAAGGCTAAAGATGATTGTGCATCTAAAAATCTATGCAAGGATTTTTTAGAGAAGTGATTTTATAATCTTCACCAACTCACTAATGAAATATTTTTAAAGCAAATTTTAAACTAAGGTCCTGTAGACTAACATGCTCTGAGTAAATATTACAGTAATGCACAGTAATATTACTGTTTTTGTCAGTAAATTCAGAAACAGACAGTATATACCTGGGGGTTGGCAAATGCCTGTTAAATGCTTCAAGACCACTTGAATGGTTCTTTAACAGTTTCAATGTTGTGCTAATGGGTCTGGCACGCTGGAGGCTTTTTCACTTTTAAGTTACTAGATCCCCTCCGGAGTAAGAGTCACCAGGTAGCCAGCTGTGGGAGCCTGCAGGAAGGGTCAGAACAGGGATAGGAAGAGATGCGGGGGTGAAGTGGGCGGGTGGACACTAAGACCCAGTAGTGCCCCAAATTTTCAGGTGTCCTACACAGCCAGATATTCTGCGTATGCCTAAGGATGGCCCTGTCCCTGGGGGTTCCCTTTTAAATACAAACCCCTGGCTCTGGATCCTCAGTCCTTTCCCAGACACAGAAGGGGCCATGCCTTCTTTCTGGAGAGTTTCTCACCCTATATGAAAACAAGAATGAAATATCTGTTGCTTTTCCTTTCCCAGTTCTCCGCCCCCACCTGAGAGTGTCTATGGGACAGTGGAGGAATTAGGGGGACACACACACATTTCAGTGGGTAATTCATTGCTCACTTTGTTTCACTTTCCCCAGGTGTCCTCTTTCAAGTGAGGCTGGTCCAGCCCAGCCTGTGGGCAGCAAAGGGTGGAGAGACCCTCACTCTGACCTGCACTGTCTTGGGTGCCTCCATCACTGACAACAGTTACGGCTAGCACTGGCTCCGGCAGCCCCCTGGGAAAGGGCTGGAGTGGATGGCCTATGTGTACCCATATAACAGCGGGGGCACAGGCTATGTCCCGCGTCTCCAGGGTCAAGTCACCATCTCTGCAGACACTGCCAAGAACCAGGTCTCCCTGCAGCTCCGCCCGCTGACAGCAGTGGACACCGCCAGATATTCCTGCGCCAGGAGGAGAAACACCGTGACACAGAGCAAAGCGGGGACTGGTACAGAAAGGGGAAGCTGTTCCCATGCAGACATTCAGAGCGCTTTAATGAGCCAGGCTTTGCGTCAGCTCCCTGCCCCGTGGGAATGTAACACAGGGTTTTATCACAGTGTTCTGGGACGTTGCATTCAGCTCTGGCACATTTCACACAGTTCTCTGTATGTGAAACCGCTCTGACAGGTGCCCATGGCCGCATTTGGGGCCGGAACTATCAAAAATCTTAATCCGAGTTAGATCTGTTAAAGATCCAGGCCTCCATTTAGACACCAGAACTGAGCGCAGCGTGTGGGTCCTGGGCTGCCGGGAAAATCTGGCCCTAAAGGTCACACGGGCAGTTGCTGCATGCTAAGAAATTGCTAGGCTCTGGCCCTTATTCAGGTGGCTAAATAGGAGCAGAGACTTCTGTAGATCTGGTCCCCAGTGTGGGTATTGAACCCTGGAACACCAGCCCTGGGCTCTTCAGAGAATGTGGTTCCCAGTGCAGGTTAGAAGGTGGAGAACATAGGAGCTCTCTCATGCTCAGGTGCAGGATCTCCCTGGAGAGTGGAGCAGACAGTGCCATGCAATGTCTGAGTCTTCACTCAGTTACATACAGCGGGCTAGGACAGATCCGGGCCTATTTACCTAGAATCCTGGGACAGGGAAGTGGGACAAAACCTCAAGCGCCCTGGTGACCTGCAATACCTGGTAGCCAGCAATTCTGCCCAATCCACTGAGAGGGCAGCACAGTGAACATGAGCCAGTCCATCAAAAGAACCAAAAGACGTGTTACTATGGGGCTTAAGTAAAGTCACTGTGTCTGGACACAGGAGACAGGTGGAATGGGCTTTCAGACCCACCAAGAAACCAGAACTGCAGATTGTAAAGCGAATCAGGGTTCCCTTGTGGGTTGGAAAGGACCTGAGACATCACAGTCATGCTGAATTATTCAGCCACCACTCCTGTCTTCTACAGTGAAGGTTGCACCATGGAGTCCGTCTGAAGAAGAATAAATCCAAGCTAAGATCACTGTATAGAGTCAGACGAGCTTCAAAATAACAGAGTAGAGATTATGAGACCAATTTGAAGTTATTTCACCAAGCGATTCCCGAGATACATCCCTGCCCCCCTCCTCCAAATGACCCATCTCTAACTTCCTCTGGGGGGAGGGGAGAGCCCCCAAAACCTAACTTTGTCCATTTCCCTCTAGTGTATCTGTCACTGCAATCACAGCCCTTGTTCTGACACAGCACAGATAATGTTAGATAATCTAGACAATACTTAGTCCTGCGAGGAATGCATGGGAACTGGAGTAGATGACCTCTCCAGGTCCCTTCCAGTCCTACGATTCTCTTATTCTACGACTCACACCCATTTCCCTCCCCCTTCAATAAAGCTGTTTGTCAGTCTCTGGGGCAGAAACCAGCCTTCCTCTCCCTGCAGCTGCGGTTCCTTCTTCATCTGACACCCCCCGGAGAGACTCCCGCCTCTTGATATCTCCTGGGCATTGTCTGTATGGATGGCTTACACACCCGGCACATTAGGAGTACCCCTGCTTCAAGGGAGAGACACGCATTGATTTCAATGGGCTTTCACCCTCAGACAGGATGGGAAAGCGTGAATCTCCTCTCCCATCCACTAGACAGGATTCCCTGCAGAATGATCCCTCCCCTGGTAGTTTATCCCCAATGAGTGAACCTGTATGCAAATCCCTGACCCAGCGGTTGCTCCTGGGTCCCAGACCAGTGCCCTGTTCTCTGCATCCACCTTCCTACCCTCACAGCAGCCATGTCCTGCCATGTGGGCTGAGCTGAGTGCACCGTCTGTCTGGGGTGTAAAGGAGACACCTGTTCCTGAGGGGACATCGCCATGTACTGAGCGCTCACCCCTGTCATTTCTTATAGCCACCCTGGGGAACCCGCATGCAAATCCCTGCCCCAGGGGGTTCCTGTTTAAATCCAAACCCCTGGTTCTAGGAGCCTCAGTCTCTCCCCAGACGCAGAACTACCCGGTCCTGCCCGCTGGGGAGCTTCCCTCCTTTGAAAGCAAGAATAAAATCTCTATTGCTTTTCCTTTCCTTATTCTCCACCCTCGCCTGTAAATCTCTGTGCGGAAGTGGGGGAATTAGGGACACACACACACACATTCAGTGACTAAATCATCCCTGGATTTCTTTCCCTTTTCCCTGGTGTCCTCTCTCATGGGCAGCTGGTCCAGTCCGGCCAGGACATGGTGAAGCCCGGAGAGACCCTCACGCTGACCTGCACTGTTTCCAGCTTCTCTATCCCTACTCAGCACTGGATCCGGCAGCCCCCCGGGAAAGGGCTGGGGTGGATGGAGTATGTTTACCCGTATAGTAGCGGGAGCACAAGCTACGCCCCGTCTCTCCACGGCCGAGTCACCATCTCCACAGAGTCCTCGAAGAAGCGGGTCTCCCTGCAGCTCCGCTCGCTGGCAGCCGCCGACCCCGCCGCCTGTTACTGCCCCAGGAGAGACACGGTGACACAGAGCAAAGCGGGATTGCCACAGAAAGGGGAAGCGGTTTCTAAATAGCCCACGGAGACCACAGTTACAGGGATAGGCGAGCCCATTGAGAGAAACAGATGCACACACAGTGAACTGACTATGAATAAAATACCTAGAAATAGGGTGGTTTAAAAAAAAATCCATGCAGTATTTACCCAGGTTCTCTGGACACGCCTTACCTTCCGCGGCCATATAAATCATCTCAAACGCACTATCAAAACAAAGGTATGTCTTCCATTTAATGGTTATCGGGCCGGGCAGAGAAAGATTCCTGGAATTAAGAGCTACAAAATAATCGCAGGCGTGGCTGTTCCCCGTGTCTATGTCACAGTGTGCGTTAGGTGTGCACGGAGAAGGTCTCTGTCTTTGCCTCGGAACAGAGTGAGGGGCAGGCAAACACACACAGAGCAAGTCTCATTCTCTCTAGTAGAGGGCAGCAGCCCCCACCCCGCTCCAGGCCAACACACACACACAGGCGGCTTCTCCGTACGAAAAGCACCTAATAAGAAGGTGCTGCTTTCCCCCCTCAGACAGAGCTACGGCCACTCCCCTGGGATCTCAGGGGTGGAAGGGACCTCAGGAGGTTCTAGTCCCACCCCCTGCTCAAAGCAGGACCGATCCCCAACGAAATCACCCAGCCAGGGCTTTGTCAAGCCTGACCTTAAAAATATCTAAGGAGGGAGATTCCACCACCTCTTGAGGTAACGCATTCCAGTGTTTCACCACCCTCCTAGTGAAAAAGTTTTCCTAATATCCAACCTAAACCTCCCCCACTGCAACTTGAGACCATTACTCCTTGTTCTGTCATCAGCTACCACTGAGAACAGTCTAGACCCATCCTCTTTGGAACCCCCTTTCGGGTAGTTGAAAGCAGCTATCAAATCCCCCCTCATTCTTCTCTTCCGCAGACTAAACAATCCCAGTTCCCTCAGCCTCTCCTCATAAGTCATGTGTTCCAGTCCCCTAATCATTTTTGTTGCCCTCCGCTGGACGTTTTCCAATTTTTCCACAATTTTTTGGACACAGTACTCCAGATGAGGCCTCACCAATGTTGAATAGAGGGGAACGATCACGTCCCTCGATCTGCTGGCAATGCCCCTACATATACATCCCAAAATGCCATTGGCCTTCTTGGCAACAAAGGCACACTGTTGACCCTTGCTGTGATAAAGCCTGGAAGATGCCCAGTTCTTCTTCTGAGGAAGCCCAGAATCTGCTTCTTCTCCCCACACCCAATTCCCTCCCCTTCCATAAAGCCCTTTGTCAGTCTCTGAGAGGGAAACCAGCCTTCCTCTTCCTGCAGCTGTGGTTCTTTCCTCATATGACCCTCCCAGGGGAGCCTCCCACCTCGGGATATCTCCTGGGTATGGTCTGTATCCATGGCAGAAGCCCGGCGCATTTTGGAGTAGCCCGTGCTCTAAGGGAGAGAGACCCATTGATTTCAAGGGGCTTTCACCCTAAGACATTGGGAGGGGGGAAGTGTCTGACTCTCCAATCCACCAGACAGTGCTCACTGCCTTGCCTCCCTCCCCCTGGTAGTTTATCCCTTCTGGATAGACCTCATCTGAAATACTGTGTGCAGTTCTGGTCTCCCATGTTTAAGAAGAATGAATTCAAACTGGAACAGGTACAGACAAGGGCTACTAGGATGATCCGAGGAATGGAAAACTTGTCTTATGAAAGGAGACTCAAGGAGCTTGGCTTGTTTAGCCTAACCAAAAGAAGGCTGAGGGGAGATATGATAAATATATCAGAGGGATAAATACCAGGGAGGGAGAGGAATTATTTAAGCTCAGGACCAATGTGGACACAAGAACAAATGGATACCAACTGGCCATCAAGAAGTTTAGACTTGAAATTAGATGATGGTTTCTAACCATCAGAGGAGTAAAGTTCTGGAACAACCTACCAAGGGAAGCAGTGGGGGCAAAAGACCTATCTGGCTTCAAGATTAATCTCAATAAGTTTATGGAAGAGAAGGTATGATGGGATAACATAATTTTGGTAGCTACTTGATCTTTGACCATTCTTGGTTGATGGGCCCGGTGGCCTGTGATGGGATGTTGGATGGGGTGGGATCTGAGTTACTACAGAGAATTCTTTCCTGGATGTCTGGCTGATGAGTCTTGCCCACATGCTCAGGGTTCAGCTGATCACCATATTTGGGGTCGGGAAGGAATTTTCCTCCAGAGCAGATTGGCAGAGGCCCTGGAGGTTTTTCTCCTTCCTCTGCAGAGTGGGGCACGGGTCACTTGCTGGAGGATTCTCTGCACCTTGAAATCTTTTAACCATGATTGGAGGACTTCAGTGGCTCAGACATAGGTGAGAGGTTTATTGCAGAAGTGGTTGGGTGAGATTCTGTGGCCTGTGTTGTGCAGGAGGTCAGACTAGATGATCATAATGGTCCCTTCTGACCTTAAACTCTATGAGTCTATGAGTGCAAATCCCTGGCCAAGCGGGTTCTTCTGGGTCCCAGTCCAGTGCGCGGTCCTCTGCACCCTCCTTCCTACCCTCCCAGCCACCTCCTGTCATTACATGTGCGCTGAACTGAGCACATGGTCTCTCTGGGGTGTAAAGAGGACACCTGTCCCCGAAGGGACATCGCCATGTACTGAGCGCTTACCCCGTCATCTGTTATAGCCACCCTGGGGAACCTGCATGCAAATTCCTGCCCCTGGGGGTCCTGTTTAAATACAAACCCCTGGTTCTAGGAGCCTCAGTCCCTTCCCAGGCACAGAACTGCCCAGTCCTGCCCGCTGGGGAGTTTCCCTCATTGCATGAAAATGAGAATGAAATCTCTGCTGCTTTTTCTTTTGCTGTTCTCCTCCCCCACTTGTGAGTGTCTCTGGGATGGTGGGGGAACTAGACACACACACATATATATACATATACATTCAGTGGCTAATTTCTTCCTTGCTTCATTTTGCTTTCCCCAGGTGTCCTCTCCGAGGTGCGGCTGGTCCAGTCCAGCCCGGGGGTGGTGAAGCCCAGAGAGACCCTCACCCTGAGCTGTGCTGTCTCTGGGTTCTCCATCACTAGCAGCGGTTATGGCTGGGACTGGGTCTGGCAGCCTCCCGGCAAAGGGCTGGAGCAGCTTGCAGAGGTGACAGTAAGCTGGTAGGCCCCGGTACGGGGTACTGGCAAGAGCCGGTGCCCCGTACCGGGGTGGATCGGCTTCCCCAGGCACAATTTAAAGGGCCTGCGGCTCCCTGCAGCAGCTGGAGCCCCCGGCCCTTTCAATCGCTGCCGGAGCCCTGGGGAAGCGGTGGTGGGGCTGGGGTGGCAATTTAAAGGGCCTGGGGCGGTAGTGGTGGCCGGAGCCCCATCCCCGGAGCCCTGCTGCCGGAGCCCTGGGGAAGTGGCGGTGGGGCTCCGGGGACGATTTAAAGGGCCCAGGGATTCGGCCGCCGCTACCGCCCCGGGCCCTTTAAACCGCTGCCAGAGCCCCCGGCTGCCACTGTTACCCCGGCAGGGGGAGGGGGAAGGAGACACTTACCAGTACAGGGTGGGCTGGGGCTGGCTCTGACCCCCCATCCCCGTTCCTTCGACCCGAGATCCCACCCCTTCTGGGGGCCAGAGCCGGCCCCAGCCCAGCCCCATACCGGTAAATCCCTAGATTTACTTTCACCCCTGGTGGCCGGCATGCGGGGGAACAAACAACACCCCGTCTCTGCAGAGCCGCTTGACCATCTCCAGGGACACGGCTAAACAAGCGCTCTCCCTGCCGCTCCCCTCGCTGACAGCCGCCAACACCGCCGCCTGGTCCTGCGCCGGACACACAGGGGCAGGGACTGGTACAAAACCCAGAGAGGCTTCTGCTCAGCCCGGCGAGGCGAGGTTAGCAGGGATCGCTCAGTCCCTGACAGACAGACAGACAGACACACACACAGCGAGCGGAGTAGGAAAAGCGCGCACGGCCACAGCTCTTTTCAAAATGCATCCAGACACGCAGGGCATTTAATACCTCACAACCTCCAGTATCTGTAGGCTTGGACGGATCAGACTTTTACTGGTACAAGGAGGTAAACGTGGATTTCATCAAACATCCACAACCCCTCCCCTAGACCTGAAAAACATTAACCTAGAGTAAGTGATTAATACCTGGGGGAGCAAAGATCTGCACATATCTCTCTATCAGTGTTATAGAGGGCTGGCAAATTATGAGTTTACCCTGTATAAGATTTATATAGAGTAAAACGGATTTATTTGGGGTTTGGATCCCATTGGGAGCTGGGTGTCTGGGTGCTGGAGACAGAAGTTCTTGCTGAGCTGTTTTCCGTTAGTCTGCAGCTTTGGGGGCCTGGTTCAGACCCTGGGTCTGTGTTGTTGCAGGCTAGTGTGTCTGGCTCAACAAGGCAGGGACCTGGAAGTCCCAAAATGGCAGTGAGAAGGGGCTCAGGGGTAAATTCAGCACCTCAGGTGACAAGGGGGGTCTCTGTGACCGAACCCATCACAGACCACTCTTGGGATGTCTCTTTCTTTTCCTGGCTGCCCTTTACATGGCAATTTAGATCAGACCCAGATGGAGGCAGAGACAGAGAGGGGGGAAATCATATATCTTATGTGTTAAGTGAAAGGGATTAAAGGTACAGTTAAGGTTAGGTTAAAGGAATTATTTAGGATTAGGACTGGGGTTGGGGGTAAATATAGGTTTATGGATTTGGGCGAGGGCTCGGGATTCTAATTCCAATTATAACAGGGGTGAGAGCTCGAGATAGAGGACTGAGTTAGGGGTTGGGTTACAGATAAAGATAGGGTTAGGTTATGAATAGCAGAAGGATATAATGAAAAATAAAAGGATGGTTTTGGATAGCAGATGTAAAGTGATTCTTTATCTTGATATGAGGAAAGTTGACAACATGGAAACAAAATAAGTAGAACTCCAATGTTCTTAGGACTGGATTTTTAAAGTTATTTAATTGCCTAATTCCCACTGAAATAAAAGGGAGGTAGAAGCTTCAATACCTTTACAAACCTTCTGGCCCATACGAACTTAGAAACCTCCTTTCCCGTGTTTCCCTGTCACTCAACCCCTTCCCCAGCCACGCAGGATGTTCCCTGGTACCCACAGGGACACACAAATAGAAATTCTCTCCAGGTAGATGACGTTGGAGTGAACTCGGGACATTTTATGACACTTTCCATGAGTCAATCGGTTCAAAGGCTTCCTCAGAGAGCGAACCCACCAGTAACTCAGGGGGAGGGTTAGGAAGAAACTTCCCCTCTCAGCGGGATATTCCACAATATCCCACTAGGGGGCAGCCTGGCGCCACCCGCTGCACCTTCTGTCCCTGGCCGCGGACACAGACAGCCGGACTCCGGATCAGCCCAGCCCCGGCAATTCCCCGTCTCCTTCCGTGCTGGGAGGGGAAATACCCAGTGATCCGGGGGAGAGGGGAGATGGGCTCCTGCCCTGCTTCATACTCCGGAGCGCTGTGATTCCCAACCAAGTTTTCACTCTAGAAGAGAAGCATTTAGGGCCAGCTCCGAACCCCCTGGCAGTGAAGGCAGTGATGGTCTCTGGTGAGGCCCCTGGAGCGGGGCTCTGTCTCACCGAAACTCCCCGGGGGAACGTGCAGAGAGCTCGATTCTGTCTCGCTCTGTGTAAAATGCATGCACGGCCAGAGAGGCATCTCCATCCCACCAGATCTGCCCCTTTCATCTCCAACCCCATGACTGAAATCCGCATGCAAATCCCTGCCCAGGGGGGGTTCCTGGTAAACTACAAACCCCTGGTTCGAGGAGCCTCAGTCTCTCCCCAGACACGGAACTGCCCAGTCCTGCCCGCTGGGGAGTTTCCCTCATTGCATGAAAACGAGAATGAAATCTCTGTTCCTTTTCCTTTCCCTGTTCTCCGCCCCCACCTGTGAGTGCCTCTGGGACACTTGGGGGAGTCAGGGACACACAGACAAACTCTCTGGCTAAATCTTTCCTCGGTGTGTTTCCTTGCCCCCGTGTTCTCTCCCAGGTGCAGCTGGTCCCGTCCGGCCCGGGGGCGGTGAAGGCCGGAGAGACCCTCACGCTGATCTGCGCTGTCTCGGGTTCTCCATCACTGACACTGGCTCCGGCAGCCCCCCGGGGCAGGGCTGGAGTGGGTGGGTTATGTACATGAAACCTCTATGTTAGCCTATAGCAGCAGGAGGGCAGGCTCTGCCCCGTCTCTCCCGGGCCGAGTCACCATCTCTGCGGAGTCCTCCAAGAACCAGGTCTCCCTGCAGCTCCACCCGCTGACAGCTGCAGACACCGCCTCGTGTTACTGAGCCCGGAGACACATGACACAGAGCAAACGGGGACTGGTAGAAAAAGGCCAAGAGGTTTCCATGCAGACATGCAGGGCATTTAATGCCTCACAACTTCCATTAGTATTCTCCCTTGTTCACCAGGGACCAACGACACCTCTCTGGAGTGCCGTCTGTCTGTCTGTCTGTCTGTCTGTATCTATCCCCAGCCACGCCCTCTCTATCAGTAAAAAGAAAAGGAGTACTTGTGGCACCTTAGAGACTAACCAATTTATCTCTATCAGTGTCACTCAGAGCAAGGACGTGTATCACACTCATCTCTACGGGTTCTTTCTTTGCTAGATAGAATTGTCAACGCCTAACTCTCAATCCGCGATGGCTGGGAGGTTGTTGGTGTCTGTGGTTCCAAGAAATTCCTGCAATATTGCAGCTGAGCCGTTTCAAGGAGAGGAATAAGAGGATGGGAGAGACTCACGGGATCTGTCCCTGGGCAGTGGGATGAATGGTGTTTTCATTGCTGGGAAAAGCATACGTATAAAACCGAAGAGAGATACAGGGAAAGGCACAGAGTGCTCCTCTGGCTGGAAAACACTGCACATGCCCAGCTGGAAAGGCAATAGGCAATGTAAGAGATGGGGGACCTCTGTGACTATATTTGTAAATCGGTAGATTAAGGGATTAGGGGGAACTTGCAGCACAGATCCCCTAGGCACCTTTTGAAAACTCACCCTTATATTTCCAAGGGCAAGGAAATGAGTTTCTGGAGAGTTTTGGCCTCCTCTTTTCCATAACAACACATCGGTAAGAGGGTTTGTGTGACTCCAAAGGGGCTCCGAGATGTTTAAGTGCAGAGTTAGAGATGGCTCAATTTGGGGCAGCGGGGCAGGCGTGTATGTGAGGAATCGCTTGGTGAAATAACCTTAAACCGGCTCCACAATCTCTACTCCGAGTCCTCTGAACTGGCAGAACTGGTTTCAGGCTCACCTGACTCTCTGTGAGGATTTTAGCCTGGATTTTTCATTCCGCTTGGACTAGAATCAGATGGACCTTTGGTATGACACAGTATGGCCGTTCTTGTGTTCTTATGAAGCACTTGTTCACACAACTTGCACAGTCAGCCTGTGGAATTTGTTGCCAGGGGATGCTGTGAAGGCCAAAACTCTAACGAAGTTCAAAAAATAATCAGATAAGTTCATGGAGGAGAGGTCTATAAATGGCTACAAGTGAGGATGGGAAGGGATGCGACCCCATGCTCTGGGTGGCCTTAAACCTCTGACTGTCAGAAGCTGGGACTGGACAAGGGGGGATGGATCACTCAGTGGTTGCCTGCTCTGTTCATTCCCTTTGAAGCATCTAGCATTGGCCACTGTCCCCAGACAGGATATTGGGCTAGATGGACCTTTGGTCTCACCCAGTGTGGATGTTCTTATGTTCTCACAGGGAAAACCTCACACTGATCTGTGATGTGTCTGATTCCTCCAGGTCTACAGTCCTTAGTGGGTGTTGCCATTGGTCATGGATCCAGCAGGGTTGGAGTGAGTGGGACAGGTTGCCAAAAAAACAGACACCCACAACTCTAGAGGATAGAGGCTGGATTAGAGCTAGGGTTAAAAATAAATACAGAGTTAGGGTTAGGGTTAGGATTATGCTTTGGGGAAGGGTATAATGAAAAAATAAAATGATGGTTTTGTATAGCTGAAGTAAAGTGATTCTTTATCTTGATAGGCAGAGAGAAAGTGAAAATGTGGATCGGCATAATCTGAAGTGCCACAGGAATTATGTGAATCAGAAATAAAATAATGTAAGGGCACAGACAGGGAAAGATGGAAAGTTTAGCGCCCTCTCCATCCCAGCCAAGACGGGATGAAGACGTGTTTCCCTTGATTGTACCAGACAATACTCCTCACCTAGACGGCTCCCTGTCGCCTTATATCCACTGGGTGCAACTCGCATGCAAATCCCTCCCCACGGGGTTGCTGTTTAAATACAAACCACTGACTCTATGAGCTTCAGTCTCTCCCCAGACACAGAACTGCCCGGTCCTGCCCGCTGGGGAGTTTCCCTCATTGCGTGAAAACTAGAATGAAGTCTCTGTTGCTTTTCCTTTCCCTGTTCTCCACCCCCACATGTAAGTGTCTATGGGGCAGTGGGGGAATTAGGGGCAGAACCATAGATTTGTTCGGTGCTAAGACTTTCCGCACTTTGTTTCCTTTTCCCAGGTGTCCTCTCCCAGGTGCAGCTGGTCCAGTCGGGCCCGGGAACGGTGAAGCCCGGAGAGACCCTCACCCTGACCTGCGCTGTCTCGGGGGTGTCCGTCACTGACAGCAGCTACAGCTGGAGCTGGATCCTGCAGCCCCCCGGGAAGGGGCTGGAGTGGATGGGGTATGTTTACCCGTCTAGTAGCGGGAGCACAGGCTACGCCCCGACTTTCCAGAGCCGACTCACCATCTCTGGAGACTCCGCCAAGAACCAGGTCTCCCTGCAGCTCCGCTCGCTGACAGCCGCGGACACCGCCAAGTATTACTGCGCCAGAGACACGGTGACACGGGGCAGAGCGGGGCTGGTACAAAAAGGGGAAGCGGCTCTAAGCGGCCGCCTGAGGCCAGAGAAGCAGGGCTCGCTGAGCCCCTCGGAGATGAAGACACACACAGCCGACTGAGTATGAACAAGCCGCACGCTAAGAGACGTCTTGTAAAAATGCCTCCAGCAGTTACCCTGTTTCTCCGGACCCCGTTTACCTTTCTGCTGCCACAGGAAGCTTTGCAAAATTACTGCCCTGAGCCCCCGCCACACCCTGCACCCCTCCTGCACCCCAACTCCCTGCCCTGAGCCTCTGGCCAAACCCCTCACCCCTCCTGCACCCCAACTCCCTGCTGTCGGGGGGGGGAGCAGATAATTCCCTGCGCTGCTCTTGTCTGGCCCTGGTGCGCGCCCCTGCCACCCCGGAGCCGTTCCAGGTAAGCAGTGCCGGCGGGAACCCGAACCCCTCCTTCACCCCGCATCTCAACTCCCCGCCCTGAGCCTCCTGCCTGCACCCCACCCCTCTGCCACACCCTGCACTCCCTCCTGCACCCGAACTCCCTCCTCTGAGCCCCCTGCCGCACCCTGCACCCCCGGCCCTTCTCTCTCAACCTTCCCAATCTGAGTTAGCGCTAGGAAATACAGTGTCCCTAATAAGGAGGGGGTATGCAAAGAGCGGTCAGAGGTTCCTGTTTAAATCTGTCCCTCTCTCTGCCCAGGCTGCACCCGGAGAGACAATCCGCAGCCCCCCGGGTCTGAGGAGTGACCAGCCAGTCCCCTGAGAACTTTCCCCTCCAGCACCAGCGACAACGAGGCTTTGGTTATATCTCGCTCTCATTGCAGCAGCTCTGGGAGGTATTTTCTCCCTTTCCATGTGCTGAGGAAGCAGGGGGGGATTACTGTGCTGTTACCCGAGATACGAATGTTCCCCTTCATGTGTCTTTACTCCCAGGTGCCCGGTCCCAGGGGTTGGTGGAGTCCGGAGGGGATGTGAAAAAGCCCAGAGACTCTCTCCGCCTCTCCTGCAAAGCCTTCGGGTTCACCTTCAGCAGTTATCTCATGGATTGGATCCGTCTGGCCCCCAGGAGGGGGCGGGAGTTGCTGGCCAGAGCTGCTGGCCAAGGGAGCGCCTACTATGCTGATTCCGTGAAAGGGCGATTCGCCCTCTCCAGAGACAACGCCAACAGCCTGGTGCATTTGCAAATCAGCTGCCTGAGAGTGGAGGACACCGCCCTGTATTCCTGTGTCAGAGACATACAGCCAGGGACCTAGTACAAAACTGAGCCCTGTAGCCACGGTCTGGAGTTGGCTGGTTGGGGCGCTCGAGGTCTGCAAAGCTGTTGCAATCTGAGGAAGGACGACATTTAAGCACCAGACCTGCCCCACTGGGGGCACTGGCTGTGTCAATAAAGTAGGGAGCCCGGGGGCTTCGAGTCACATAAGGGTCTAAGGCTCGTTATTATAACGCCTGCCTAGAGGTGCCCGGCTCCCAATGGAATTTACAGCCTCGAATTAGGCACCTTTTGACTCTCAGCTCCACTGTGCCTGAGCCAGAGACTGGACTTCAACAAGGTCCATCTTCTACCTTCCAGGGGAGGGCCCAGCCACTGGGCTAGAAGGTTTCCCGGAGGACTCGTCTCCATATATCTGAGGTCGAGGTGTCCTTTAATAGTCTTTGGACTCTATAGCCCAGTGTTCAGTGCACTCTTCTGGAATCAAGGGAGCCTCATGTTTAAGTCCCTGTGCTCTAAGGCTGTCACCTTCACCCCCAACTAAAACCTCTCCAGCTCATCATCAAAGATTTACAACCTATCCTGAAAAATGATCCCTTACTCTCACAGATCTTGGGAGACAGACCAGTCCTCGCTTACAGACAGCCCCCAACCTGAAGCAAATACTCACTGTGACGCAGCAGGGAGGGGGGAGTGTTGACCTGGGAATGTGGCAGGAGAGTTTCAATGGGAGACCTGAGAGCCTGTCACCTGAGCCAGGAGGGGGAGGGGACACCTCTGCCCAGGTGTGTGAACCCAGGCGGCTGGAGGGAGCCTGCTGGGGGCGGGGGTAGTTTCAATTAGTGCTGGGTGGTGGAACGCAGGGAACCCCAGGGCTGGGGTCTAAGCTCCCTGCTCCCCCAGAAGGACTTGACTGAGGGGTCCTGGTTGTACCCACAAGCTCTGTTTGAGACTGTGTTCCTATGGTCCAATAAACCTTCCCTTTTACTGGCTGGCTGAGCGTCTCAGTGAATCCCAGGAAGAGGGGTGCACGGCCTGGACTCCCCCACACTCTGTGACACTCACTAGCAACCACACACCACACAACAAAAACACTAACTCAGGAACCTATCCTTGCAACAAAGCCTGATGCCAACTCTGTCCACATATTTATTCAGGGGACACCATCATAGGACCTAATCACATCAGCCACTCTATCAGGGGCTCGTTCACCTGCACATCTACCAATGTGATATATGCCATCATGTGCCAGCAATGCCCCTCTGTCACGGAGTCCCCGGCCGATGCTCTGGAACTGCTCCCCATGAAGCCAGTCAGGACTCTGGGGCAGTCGCCTTTCTGTGAGCAGCCTGTCTTCAGGACACACAGCTCACCCGGCTCCACCTTCCTGGGTCTGACCTCGGAGCATTCAGCATCCTCTGCCCCTCCGTGCGCTTCCCACAGCGAGTCCGCTCAGGCGGGGCTCCTGGGGAAGCCAGAGGGTCCTGCACCCCAACTTCGCAGTCAGACGGGACTCTCAGCCAGCCAGTAAAACAGAAGGTTTATTAGACGACAGGAACATGGTCTAAAACAGAGCTTGCAGGTGCAGAGAACGGGACCCCTCAGCTGGGTCCATTTTGGGGGGCAGTGAGCCAGACAACCGCGTCTGCACTTCACTCCATGTCCCAGCCAGCCCCAAACCGAAACTCCCTCCAGCCCCTCCTCCTCTGGGCTTTGTTCCTTTCCCAGGCCAGGTGGTCACCTGATTCCTTTGTTCTCCAACCCTTCAGCTTTCACCTTGCAGGGGGGGAAGGGCCCAGGCCACCAGTTGCCAGGAAACAGGGTGTCGGCCATTCTCTGTGTCCAGACTCCTGCACACACCTGCCCTCGGCTCTGTAATGATCATACACCCTTACCCCACCACCTAGATACTTAAGAACTGCATAGGGGAAACTGAGGCACCCCCACAATATTCGGAGGAAACATTAAGAACGGTCCCACTTCGTCACATCTCTCCTCCCTTCGAGATCGAACTGAGCGGGGTCACTTTACCCGGTGACCTGGGGAAGTTTGAAGCCACCAACGTTCCCATGGATGCCCCAGCATCTCTCCCATTCCTTGGTAGGAGTTACACCAGGTCCTTCCAGTTTCACGCCCTCCCTTAGGTCGGGAGTAGTCAACAGCACTCGCAGGCCGCATGTGGGAAGGTTTCTGCAGCCCGTGCCCTTTGGATGGGGAAATGAGGCAAAGGTTGCCTTAAGTGGCCTCCAAAGGTCCTACCCGAGGTTTGCAGATCAGTGGGGAATCTCTGACTCCTGCACCCCCCTCACACACCTGCAGCCCTGACTCATGCAACCCCCCACAACCCCTGCCCCACACATACCCAACCCCCTGCCCTCCCTGACTCCTTCACCCTCCCACACATACCCAGCCCCCCCATGCCCTGACTCCTGCACCCCCCCCCCCACACACACACACATTACCACCTGCACCCCTCGCACCAAACGGAGCTGCCCCAGGTAAGCGCTCCACACCTCAGCCTCCTGCCCCGATCCTGAGCCCCCTCCTGCATCCAAACTCCTGGCCAGACCCCGCACCCCAAAGGTTTTTTTACATTGTTTAATAAAAGGCCCTTATCCAAAGCGTTTACAATCACTAGGTAATGGTACAAACAATATTTGGGAAGATCATTAAGTGGTCCACCGAGACCGCCAGGGATTTTCAAGTGGTCTGTGGGAAAATAAGTTCGACGACAACAACAGTCAAGGTACCTCACTTTATTTTCATTTACTTCCTATTACTTATAGGCGGAGGATGAAGAAAACAAGAATGAGAAACGGGGGGGAGGGGGGGCGGTAAGAGAGAATGATCTTTTTCTTGGCTGGGTCCCGAGGAGGGGCCCAGGGCCCCACTCCCTCTAAATCCGCCACTGGGCAGGACCAAGGTTCTGCCCCCGCAGCTGCCCAGCCCTGGGGCCCCCTGTCGTTGGGGGGCCCTGTGCCAGGACACTCTGTGTTTTACTATAAAGCCTCCTCTGGCTTTATCAGTCTTTCACACTCTCCGTGCTGCACAATATTTGCCTTCCAGCACCACCCAAAAGAACCAAGCTTATGTTACCTGCCTATACACTGCTCTTCTCACAGCTGCCATGAGGCAGCAGTGTTGAATCCATAATAAACCAGAGTCCTGCAAGGACATTCCTGAAATGAGAATAGATCCATGTTACCCGGAGAGCTGGGGAATGAGCTTTTCTAAAAGGGCTGCATCCTCTTTACCTCCCGGTTTCCGCTGGGCTTCAAATATGCTGGAGCTAGAGAACCCTACACTGACTTTGGTGTTTCCTCAAAGTTTGTATTCCCTGACTCCAGAAAAATTCTGTCGTTTTCCTCCCCCTCCCCCCAAAAAAAAAAAAAAAAAAAAAAAGATATTAGTATTCTTAAGAAGTAGGAGTGGGATTTTTCAGAGACGCCTAAGAGAGAGAGGCGCCCACATGCCATCCAGATCCAATGGGAACTGGATATCTAGTTTTCCTGCATTCGTTTGAAAATCCCAGTCTAGAAGCTTCTCTCTTCATTCATATCATGAGAACAATTTCTGTCAGTGTAAGAAAGCAATTAAAATGAGAAGAAACGCTGCTAATGGTGATTGGTTTTAAGTACTATTCATCCATGTGGATGTTACTAGACATTGTTTAAACAGTATGAACACCGGGGAGGTGCTGCTGTGTATGTCTGTGCACTGGGAGGGTATGGACTGTGTGCGTCTGTTGTCAACGTGTGTGTGTGTGATGTTGGTCTGGCTGTGTATATCTCTATCGTAGGGTTGTGGAAAGTGTGCTGTGCGGGTCCTGTATGTGTAGCTCGTGTTGGGATGCAGCTGTGTGTGTTCTGTGAGTATGTGTGCTGCCTGAAGGTCAGGGGGGTGTTTGTGTGTGTGTGTGCTCCTGTGTGTTGGTGGGGGGAAACCGAAGGCAAGAGACCCAGAGAGATTCTAACTACTTGTTTTCACCATGATTAGCCTCTCTTGCTGTACTTTTTGTTTTGACTTTCACCTAGCCACTGGGTGAATGGGATTTGGTCGCTTACGGACAGATTTAGAAAATAGCATGTGGGAGAGGCGATTTCCAAGCGCGCCTCCTCTAATTAGTCAGTGAAAAGTCATTGGGACACGAGTCCAAAAACAAGAACTGACTCCAGCTGAAATGTTACTATTGAATCACAACTTCCTCAGTTCAGCTCAGTTCCGGTGTCCACTAAAGTCCATGGCGGCAGTTCCTGTCAGGTAAGTGGATGCTGGATCAGACCACAGGTCATGGGCCACGTCCACCTGACGCGTAGGGAAGGAGTTCCCAGTAATCTCCTTTCCTCTCTCATATACCCTGTGTGCTGAAACTTCATGCAAATTGCTGGTTGGGGCTTTCTTCTCAAATAGAAACTACTCGCTGTCACAGAGTGTGGGGGAGTCCAGGCCCTGCACCCCTCTTCCTGGGACCCACTGAGACTCTCAGCCAGCCAGTAAAACAGAAGGTTTATTGGACAACAGGAACACAGTCCACAACAGAGCTTGTGGGTACAACCAGGACCCCTCAATCACGTCCTTCCGGGGGAGCAGGAAGCTTAGACCCCAGCCCTGGGGTTCCCTGTGTTCCTCCACCCAGCCCCAAACTGAAAACTAAACCCACCCAGCAGGTTCCCTGTTGTAGTCTCCGTCCACATTCCTGGGCAGAGGTGTTACCTCCCCCTCCCCCTCCTGGCTCAGGTGACAGGCTCTCAGGTCTCCCATCCCCAGGGCACATTCCCAGGTCAACACTCCCCCTCCCTGCTGAGTCACATCATCACACTCGCTCTACTCCGACTCGGTCCCCCTCCTGTAGGGCAGCCGGAAATTTATTTTCTAGCAGCCTCCTCTGAAACCCAACTGGAGATTTGCCCCAGAGAAAGTGTCCTTGCTGGAGATGATGATGTCTTTATGCATTTTTCTTCTCCTCCTGGCCGCCCCCTGATGTAAGTAATTATGGAAGACTGATGTAAAACCTTAATGTTCCCACTTTGGTATAAAAGTGCGCTGATATTCTTATTATTTTCCATTTTCCCAGATGTCATCTCAGAGATTCAGCTGGTGGAGTCCGGCCCGGGAGCGCTGAAGCCCAGAGAGACCTTCAAACTCACCTGTGCTGTGTCTGGTTACTCCATTTCCAGTGGGGACTGGTGGCCCTGGATCAGGAAGTCCCGGGGCAAAGGGCTGGGATGGATGGCAGAGATGTATGGAGATGTGAGGACGTTCTCTGTAGACACTTCCAAAAATGAATTCTCCCTTCAGCTGAGCACCCTGACAACTGCAGATACTGCCATGTATTAATGTGCCAGAGAGTGACACTGTGAAACAGAGGAATAGCAAAAAAGGGGAGTGTTTCTAGACAGTGCAGTGAGGCCGATGTAATGCCACTCCCAAAACCAGTTAATACGAAGGGGGTGGAGGGAGACACCTGTGGAACAAAGTAGTCATCTTCCTGCAGGAGAAAGGAGAGGAAGTCACCCCCAATGTGTAGGGCAGCTAACTGGGAGTCAGAAGATCTGTGTTGTAGTCTAGGCTTGGCACTAGACATCAGGAGCCCTGGATTCCAGTTCTGACACTGTGCTGCTTGACTGTGCTTCCATACATGGGGACACTCAGGAAAATCCCCCTTTAAGAGAATTAGAGCCACTTTTCCTCTCAATGAGAGTGTCCACACGCAAGGGCTTAATGCATGTTCTCGTCACACTTTTAGTTGAATAACCTTAACTTTTCTGAGCTCCGTCATGTAGGAAGACCCTAGGCTCTTCTGAAAATCTCACCTTAACTTCCCAAGGGACTTGTATGTTTCAGAAAATCCCACCCTAAACTGACTATAGAAATGGGACCGAGATGCATGCAGCACAAGATACGGCAGAGTCTGTCAAAGCCTAGGGGAATTAGATACCCAACTGCCCTTGACAGTCAGTTCCCTTGTGCTCTATTCACAACCCCTCCAATTCTTATTTTTTTATCTCCTTATTCTACTCCCAATGGAAAAGTCCCCTTCATTTCAAAGGGCCCCAGAGTCAAGTCTTTGAAATACTGAGCCTGATTCTCCTCTCACATACACAGGCTTAAGTGAGGACCAACCCCCCGTGAAACCGGCATGCAAGTTGCTGCTCCTGTTTAGGTATAAACCTCTGCTTCTCGCAGCTCAGACACGGCCACATGGTGACATCTGACTGAGCACTGCCCTAACAAACCATGGAGTCTCTCTTGGTTTTGAAGTTGCTGTTATCTGCCCTGACTTGTCAGTATTTCTGGAGAAAGCAAGAAACTTCCATATCCTAAACTTCAGGTCTATGGAGTAAAACTGGGGTAGGAATAATAAGACCCATAAACATTTTCCCTCTTCCCAGGCGTCCACTTGCAAGTTCAGCTGGTCCTGTCCGGCCCAGGAGTGGTCAAGCCCGGAGAGACCCTCACCCTGACCTGCGTCGTCTCTGGAGATTCCAGCGGTATCATCTCTAGGGGCTGTTGCTCCTGGAGCTGGATCCGGCAGAGTCCCGGGAAAGGGTTGGAATGGATGGGACGTATAACTAAAGGTGGGAGCATGAACTATGCCCCATTTCTCCAAAGCAGGATCACCACCACAGTAGATTCCCCCAAGAATCAGGTCTCCCTGCAGCTCCGCTCCCCGACAGCCACAGACACCGCCGCCTATTACTGTGCCCGCGACTCAGTGACACAGAAAGGGGAAGCGGGCTAACAACAGACAGTTAAAGCGTTTTATTGAAAGAAAGAAAGAAAGAAAGAAAGAAAGAAAGAAAGAAAGAAAGAAAGAAAGAAAGAAAGAAAGAAAGAAAGAAAGAAAGAAAGAAAGAAAGAAAGAAAGAAAGGCCACGGACACCGCCTGTGGAAATATTTAGCCTAAAATTCTATCTCTCTCTAAAGGGACGTGGTGGTGGAACAAAGCTTCTGACACCTGCCAACGCTAAAGCAATTCATAATGGAAAGACAACAACAATCAGGAAACACTGGCGAAGAACGAGATGGGGTGTATAACCCTGGATCAGAGCCAAGCTTTCCCCCAAAGCAGCGCCGTTTTCTCCCGTAGGATATGTGCTCCCATCGCTGCTCCATCCGCTGAGGAATCATTCTTACCACATGCAGGTCTTTGGGAGTGGGAACGTTTCCCAGGCAAAGGGAAATCTTGTGTCTCTCCTTTGTGCTTTTATAAGGAGACTCGCGGGGGGGGGGGTAGTTATCTAGCCAGAGCTCCTGATGCCAGCCCCCTTTTATCTCCCATCCCCTGTGTGTGAAACCTGCATGCAAATCCCTGCCCAGGGGATTCCTCTTTAAATACAATCCCCTGATTGTTGGAACCTCAGCCTCTGCTCAGACACAGAACTAGCCTTTCCACCTCAGACAATCTCCTCCTTCACCATCTCCCCTCATGAAACCGGGCTTTTTTTTTTTTTTTTTTGTGCCTTTCTGCTGCTCCATCCTGTGGAGTATTTCCGGCTCCTGTATTGATTTGGGCAGAAGATTTCAAAGGAAGCTGGGTGAAATGGGATGGTGTCCCTACCCTCTGTTTGCCAGAAGCTGGGAATGGGTGACAGGGGATGGATCACTTGGTGATTCCCTGTTCTGTTTATTCCCTCTGGGGCACCTGGCATTGGCCACTGTCGGCAGACAGGATACTGGGCTAGATGGACCTTTTGTCTGACCCACCATGGCCATTCTTATGTTCTTACATTCTTATGAAAATTCTAAGCCATTCACCCCCAGCGGGGTGGTGTCACCTATTGATTTCTTTGTCCCCTCGCCCTTCAATATGACCATTCCCAAATCCAGCTGGTCCATTCCGACTGTGAGCTGGTGACACCAGGGGAGACCCTCGAACTGACTTGTAAAGTCTTCAGTGATTATCTTGTGGAGAGGGACTGGATCCGCCAGTCCCCAGAGGGTGGGTTACGGGGACTGGGAACCCTACATTCCTAGTGCTCATCCTTCCAAAACTGACTCAACATCTCTGGGAATGCCCCCGAAGATGAGTTCTGTCAACAGCTGAGTGACATGATGTCAGGAAACAGGGTGTCGGCCATTCTCTGTGTCCAGACCCCTGCACACACCTGCCCTCTAGGGCTCTGCAGTGATCATACACCCTTACCCCACCACCTAGATACTTAAGAACTGCATAGGGGAAACTGAGGCACCCCCACACTATTCAGAGGAAATATTAAGAACAGTCCCACTTCGTCACATCTCTCCCCCCTTCGAGATCGAACTGAGCGGGGTCATTTTAGCCGGTGACCTGGGGAAGTTCAAAGCCACCAAGTTCCCGTGGATGCCCCAGCATCTCTCCCATTCCTTGGTAGGAGTTACACCAGGCCCTTCCAGTTTCACGCCCTCCCTTAGGTCGGGAGTAGTCAATAGCACTCGCAGGCTGCATGAGGGAAGGTTTATGCGACTCGTGCCCTTTGGCCACTCCAAAACCCCGGGGGTCAAACTGGGATTGGGTCTTCTCCCCAACAAGCTGGCCAAACACAGCCACTTGGTTATAGGACTGTTTAACTTTCTTAACAGCTTTCACTTCATATGAGACCTTCTCAAAGCTAATCCACACTGCGTCTTTCAACAGGAAAGTCAGTGGATCCATTCACAACAGAAAATTTCTGGCTGTTAGGAACTGAAACTTTCTTGTTTAAATCACTTTCACACCCTTCAGTTGCAGTAAACTGCTTGCAAAGACTCCATGAGGATTCCTTTCCCGAGGGCTTTTCTATGCAACAATTCACCCCTCACAGATATTCTGCTCTTACCCTCTTTACCTAGGGCTTGCTCTAGAGGAACACTTTCCTGAGCAACAACAGACTCTTTCTGGGTCTCCCTTACATCCAGAATTACCTCTGGCCCATCCAGCGGATTCCTACACAATCCCCTTTCAGGAAAACTGACAGACTTCTGAGATAAAAGGTCAGAAGCATTCTCCTTCCCTTTGCCACACACAAGTTCAGGAATCTTTTCCTTCTTGCTACAGGTTTCCACACCCTCAGTCGGTAACACAGTCACATCACCTTCATGCTCTCCTTGTGCCCTGGCTAGGATCTCACCCTGATTAGACAGAGTTGCTCCACCCTTTCCCAACAACACACTAGCAACAGGCAAATACAAGCACCAGAATTGTCTGGTCTCTGGGATTTTACATAGACACTAACTGGATGCGATCTAGTTACAGCGCCATTCTCCCGAGCAGACACAAACTTAGGACCCTTCCCTTCCTGGGCTTTAGCTGAATCCAGAACCAGCTCTGAGACAACTGCACGACCCTCAACCACCACAGGCTGAAAGGCCCCTTTTGTCTGCTCCACAGACAAAGAAGAGCTGGACACACTTTCTCCTTTCCCAGACACACAGCTTGGGAGCTCATTCCCCTTGCCCCAGCACACAAGGCTGGTCACAGACAACTGCTTGGAGATCAGGGTAGCTCCCTCCACAGGCAAGTCAATACCCCTGACAGACACAGGCACGTTTCCTTCCCTGTCACACTTCTCCACCCAGCTAACAGGTAAGGTCCAGGGACACTCATCTTCCACTCTCCTCGCCTTCCCACCCTGCTGACTAGACACAGCCATCAGCTCACAAGGCTGCCTAAGCTCATCCAGACTTTCCTTACCAAGCACCTTGCCACTCCCCACAGATCCCCTGCCCTGCCTGTGTCTCCCCCCACTCAGCTGGGGTCTCAGCTCCCCCTGTGCTCAGCACTGCCCTTGCTGTCCCAGTGGGGTCAGGCAGCGAGCTCGCTGCTTTCCTCACTGCATCAGAGCCAGCGTGAGCATCCCTCCCCCCCCCCCCCGCTCCGGTGTGCAAGGGGGGCGGGGAGCATCTCTTTGTCCCACGCAGCCCCAGGGGTCTGGTTACAGGCAGGCAGGTAGCCTGAGCCTAGCCGCTCCTCCCGCTGCCAGCCAGGTCATCTGCATTTTCACTGACCATTTCCCTCACCGCCAATTGGTTCCCTGGATTCAAATTCAAACCCTTTGCCATTACAGGAGCAGGGCCTGGATCCTGTCCCAAAGAGACACAGTCACGCCCCAACAGGGTCTCGCAGGTGGTATCCTGGATCACCCCAATGGCCAGCCAGCCCCACTCCTCCTGGGTCTGCACAGGGATCTGGGCCATAGGCAGGGCGAGGGGTTTTGTCCCTGGGACCCTCACCCAGCTCACCCAGCCCCTCAGCATCTGAGGCTGCACCACCCAGGGCCTGACATCAGTTCTCTCTGTCCCAGGATCTCGCCACCCCAGGAATGTCTCCCCATTGACCATCACCTTCCGCTCCCACTGGGGGTCCGAGGGGCCTGGCCCCAGGAGACTCCACACAGACATATAGGTTGGGGTCAGGAGTGGGAGCCTGTCCACCTCCCCACCCATCTGGCTGACGGAGTCTATGGCCTTGGGACCCAGCAAGGGAGCTAGACACCTGGGCTTTTCTGCAGGGTCCCCCTGGTTCAAATCTCCAGCCTGCTCAAAGGCAGTGAGGTCGGCATCCACATCCCCCGCTCCTTAACCAGGGGCAGCAATTTAGTCTTGAGCTTCCCTGAGGAACTGGCTCCCCAGGGTCTATCCCCACTCACCCCTGGGAGATCCCCTAGGCCTCTCCGCTCCCCACCGCCAGTTCATGCTGCTGCTGTTTCTGCAGCTCTTTCTCGGGCTCTCGCTGTCTCTCACAGTCCTCTTGCTCTCTCACACTCAGCTCCAATCCCGTCCATCTCCGATCCCCTGATGGGGAACCCGATCGTGAAGACCCCCGTCTGGTCGGGGACAGAAGTCTTGGGGAGGCCTGGCTACTACTCCAGCTGCTCCCAGATCCTGCTATAGCCCCATTTGGGGTCAGGAATCTGTTCCTTAGAGCCGTCATCCTCCTCCAGCTGCACGATTAACTGTGCTTTGGTGAACTTTCCAATGCTCAACCCTCTCTTTCTGCACAGGGTTACAATGTCCTTCTTAAGGAGATGGTGACAGGCCATCACTCTGCTCTTCCCAAGTTGTTGTGGACTCACAGGCCTGTGTGCTCTCAGCTCCCCATGGTTTCCAGGAAGAACCCCTAGTCTGCCAGCCCTTCTCGAGGTCACCACCTCTTCGCCAGGGTCGAGCTGCAGACTCCTCTGCCCCTGGGACCACTCGCTGCAATCCCCCAGGGGACCCTGTTACTGCAAAAGTCCTTCTCTCTCCCAGGGCCAAGCCGCAGGCTCCTCCACCCCTGAGACTGCTCATCGCAGTCCCCAGGGGAACCCTGTTACTGCACAGTCCTTCTTGCTTGTCACACACTCCTGGGGGTTAGCTGCCCCCCGAAACCACTCCTCTCTGAGCCTTCAGCATGCCTGGTCCCCATTAATTCCCCTTCGTTTTACTGATCCCCAGTCACTTACTGCAGGAAGTGCCATACAAGGGGTGCAGTAGATCCCACCACTCCCACCAGTTGCCAGGAAACAGGTGTCGGCCATTGTCTGTGTCCAGACCCCTGCACACACCTGCCCTCTAGGGCTCTGCAGTGATCATACACCCTTATCCCACCACCTAGATACTTAAGAACTGCCTAGGGGAAACTGAGGCACCCCCACACTATTCAGAGGAAACATTAAGAACAGTCCCACTTCCTCACACATGACAGCTGCAGGAACCGCCGTGTGTTATTGCTCCAGACAAAGGCAGTGGGCCAGAGCAAAGCGGGGATTGGAGCTAGAAGGGAAACCGGTTTGCAAACCGTCCTTTAACACTGGGCGTTAGGAGCTGAGGGAGAGGGACTTACCGACAGCAGGGGTTTTCAGGAGGGGAAGCTAGGAAAATACCTCGTGTATCAAGTCCCCTGCAACACAACACACACTGCCCGGGTCTTATTCCCTTTCGTTGGGAGCAGTACCACACCTGTATCTACACACCCACCCTGAAGACTTCTCATCCCCTCCAGCAGGCGGCAGCAGGGACACATAGACCCAGAGAAAGCGAGCGAGCAAGGGGAAGTTACACACACTCACGGAAAGAGTAGCAAACACACACACACACACACACACACTGAGCCGGTTGCATCTCCTTCAGCAGGAGGCAGCAGTAAAACAGACAAACGTGCACACACAGAGAGAGGGGGGGGGGTTTATTACTCCTAAGAGGTAGCAACGACAGAAACACACAAAAGCTGATTCCGACTCCTTCCCTCCCGTGCGGTCGAGCAGGGAGGGACATCCACATACAGAACGAGTTGGTCTTTTCTCTACCTAGCAGGAGCCAGGAGGCCTCGCAAACACACCCTGGCCTTTCTTCTCGGGCGGGACTCATTCAATCCAGCAGAGAGCAGCAATGTTACACAAATGGATTTGCACCCATGCGCTGTGACAAAGTCCTGCAAGGAGGCAGGGTGCCCCTCGAGCATTAAAATGGAGGAGAACTGGGTTCTGTTCCCGACTCTGTTGCTGGGTGACCTTGGGAAGTCACTTCACCGCCCTGTGCCTTAGTTTCCCCATCGCTAAAATAGAGAGAATTCTCCTTCATTCCAATAACCGGCGGCAGGGACACACAGCAAGACGGTCATACCCGGTCCACCCAGCAGGGGTCCGCAACATCCAAACAATCACACGTATGACAAGACCCAGATCTTATTTCACACCCCGCCGGGGACATCAACACACAAACACACAGCAGCGGAGAGCACAGGTCTGGTCGCTCACACTGAGGGGGTGAAGCAGCTAGGAGGGAGAGCTAACGGGTTTTATGCTCCGTGTCAGAGTCTTTACTATATTTAAAAGTGTTCGGTGTAACTTGAAGAGCTGGCCCAGCGTCCCACAAATACAGCAATTCCGTGTCTCACCCCGGTGCACGGCGCAGGCCTGTGGAAGGAGACTATTCCGGCTCAGTCAGAGCCCTCCCGCCCCAAGCCCTTTCACCTCCCACCCCCGCTGGGCGAAAGCCACATGCAAATCCCTGCCCTGCTTAAACACCAGCCCCCGGTCCTGCGAGCCTCAGGCACCGCACGGCGCTGGCCTGCTGAGGAGTATCCCCAGACCCCTTCCTGCTACACCTCTGCGACATGGCGGTGCTGCGGGGGTTTCTTTTCGGCCTCTTGGCCGCTCCCTTCGGTGAGTATTTCGGGAACACGCAGACCCCGCTTTCGCTCCCTGCCCGCAGTGGAGCGTGGAGCGTCACTTCTCCTTTTCTCTCCCTTCGCCAAGGTGTCCTCTCACAGATCCAGCTGGTCCCGTCCGCCCCGGCAGCGGTGAAGCCCGGAGAGTCCCTCGCTGTGACTTGTAAAGTGTCGGGGGACTCCGTCGCTACCCGCGCCTGGTGGAACTGGGTGCGCGAACTCCCCGGCCGAGGGCTGCAATGGGTAGGGCGCATCCATTTCTCCGGGAGCACGAACTACGCCCCCGACCTCCGAACCCGAGCGACCATTGCCAAGGATGACGCCAAGAACGAGTATTACCTGGAACTCCGCTCCCTGACCGCTGCAGACACGGCCACCTATTACTGCACCAGGTGGGACCCACGGTGATACACTCCGTGACAAGCCGCTGGTGGGGAGTCTCCCTGAATGAGTCGGCTACGTCTGTTCCCTGTTACAATCTTCCTAGCTCTCCTAAGGCGCCGGAGAGCTTTCCCCCTTGGCGCTGCTAACTCGTTTCCAACCCCGACATGTTTCCAGGGAGTTTCTCCTATTTAGCTGGAATCTTCAATGACCGGGAGGAAGTGTGATTCAGGGATCAGGGAGCTGGCCAGAGGCGCGTCTGCCCTGTTTATTGCTCTGCGAGACCTGAGGCAATTCACTCAGAGCCAGATTTTTAAAGTTAAAGATTTTTAATAATTCCCGTTGAAACACCTTTAAAAATCTGGCCATTCATTAGTCTCTGTGACCGCCCCCCCCACACACAGACACACATGCTCCAGGTCTACCAAAGACTTAGAATCGTGGAATCATAGGACTGGAAGGGACCTGGAGAGGTCATTAGTCCCGTTCCCTACACTCATGGAAGGACTGAGTTTTCTCTTCTGAACCATCCCTGACAGTGTTTGTCTGACCCGCTGTTAAAAATCTCCAGTGAAGGAGATTCCACAGCCTCCCTAAGCATAAGACTCACCTTCCACAAGTCTCTCCAGGGCAGATTTTCAAAGTTGGGCACCTCAAGTTGCAGATGTGCAAATCTCACTGGATGCCTAAGTTTATCAGTTTAGCTCACACCCAGCCAGCTATTTTAAAGATATTTAGGTGCTTATGGTGTAGATATTTGCCTAACTCCCATTGATTTCAATGAGTTGTTGACACCTGGGTACTTTTGAAAATTCCAATGGTTGCTTATCTGGATGTTTAGGAACCTAAATGCCTCTGAGAATGTGGCTTTCTCTGCCTCAGTTTCCCATCTGTGTAATGGGGATATTGACACTTCCCTACTTCACAGTAGAGTTAAGAGCACAAAACACACTAAAGATTGTGCTCAGACACTGGTAATTAGCAGCAAAGAGTCCTGTGGCACCTTGTAGACTAACAGACGTATTGGAGCATGAGCTTTCATGGGTGAATCCTCTCTTCCTCAGCCGCCTGTAGTGGAAATTTCCAGGGGCAGATATAAATATGCAAGCAAGAATCAGGCCAGGGATAAGGAGGTTAGTTCTATCAGGGAGGATGAGGCCCTCTTCTAGCAGTTGAGATGTGAATACCAAGGGAGGAGAAACTGCTTTTGTAGTCCGCGAGCTAGTCACAGTCTTTGTTGAATCCTGAGCTGATGGTGTCAAATTTGCAAATGAACTGATGTTCATTTTTTAAATTCATACTTTTAAAGGTCGCCATCCTGCAGCAAAAAAACTTCAGGACCAGACTACAAAGAGAAACTGCAGAGCTTCAGTTCATTTGTAAATTTGACACCATCAGCTTGGGATTAAACAATTAGATCCTGACTAACAGGGCTATCCCTCTGATATGGTAATTAGGGCATATCAATGACTGAAGTGGATAGTAAAAATTTTCCTGTCAGAGCTTTTCTGCAATGGAAAATTAAGTATTTAGCTAAAGTTTTTTTCCAGAAAATCTCTTTGGGCATTTGGTTGAAAGATATTTTGGGTTTTGGCCAAAAAGTCCATGATTGGTGATGATTTTAAATTTTTACTTTTCAAGATTTTTTTTTTAACGAAAAGTTTTTCGGGGGGGAAACAACCCACTTTATACCCAGCTCTACTGGAATAAGACCCGTTCTCCATCTGGTTCAATCCTGCTGTTAGCTCAGTCAATGTAAACCAGACTCTGCTCTCAGTTACACTGGTACAAACCCAGCATCACATCACTAATATCTGTGGGATTATTTTAGGTATTCATCCCAGTCACTGAGGGCAGGACTGGACCCCATCAATATTAGCCTTGATTTCACAGGGAGCAGAAGCAGGCCCTACCTATATTTAAAGTTATTTCAAAGTTCCCCAGTGTCAGGGTTTCTTCCCCACTCTGAACTCTAGGGTACAGATGTGGGGACCTGCATGAAACCCCCCCTAAGCTTATTTTTACCACCTTAGGTTAAAACTTCCCCAGGGTACAAAGTATTTTATCTTTGCCCTTGGACTTTATTGCTGCCATCACCAAGCATCTAACAAATATATAACTGGGAAAGAGCCCGCTTGGAAACGTCTCCCCCCCCCCCCAAAAAAAAATCTTCCCAAACCCTCCACCCCCTTTCCTGGGGAAGGCTTGATAAAAATCGTCACCAATTTGCATAGATGAACACAGACCCAAACCCTTGGATCTTAAGAACAAGGAAAAAGCAATCAGGTTCTTAAAAGAAGAATTTTAATTGAAGAAAAAGAAAAAGAATCACCTCAGTAAAATCAGGCTGGTAAATACCTTACAGGGTAATCAGATTCAAAACATAGAGAATCCCTCTAAGCAAAACCTTAAGTTACAAAAAGACACAAAAACAGGAATATCCATTCCATTCAGCACAACTTATTTTATCAGCCATTGAAACAAAACAGAATCTAACGCATCTCTAACGAGATTGCTTATTAACCCTTTACAGGAGTTCTGACCTGCATTCCTGCTCTGGTCCTGGCAAAAGCATCACACAGACAGAGAGACCCTTTGTTTCTGCCCCCGCCCCTCCAGCTTTGAAAGTATCTTGTCTCCTCATCGGTCATTTTGCTCAGGTGCCAGCGAGGTTATCCTAGCTTCTTAACCCTTTACAGGTGAAAAGGTTTTTCCTCTGGCCAGAAGGGATTTAAACAGCTCTGTTTACCCTTCCCTTTATATTTATGACACCCAGATTAAATTTCTTTAATTTTCTGCTTCTGAAGAGATCATCTCCCAGACAGATCAGAATCCTGAGTTTCGCTTGATGAAAAGGGCCAGGCCCCAAGAGAGATCCCCACCTGCCACCAGACCTAATCTAGCAGCCAGTCAATTCTCCCCTGTTCCGCTGCAGGGCAGCAGCTGCTGCATCTTGATCTGTTTCCTCCATTTAGCCCAGAACCAGCTCCGTGCTGGCCCCTTTCATCTCCCCTCCCCGATGGGTGAAACCTGCATGCAAATCCCTACCCAGGGGGGTTCCTGTTTAAATACAAACTCCTGGTCCTAGAAGCCTCAGTCTCTCCCCAGACACTGAACTGCCCGGTCCCTGCTGCTGCGGAGTCAGTTCATTAATTCAGACCATCATGCACTCGTTTTTCACCCTCTTATTCCTCTTAGCCACCCATTCCTGTGAGTGTCTGTGGGAGGGGGTAGGGAAAGTTCTGCTTCGCTTGTACTGGAGGGAGAAATGTCCTTTGACTTCAGCAGAGCAGGGGGAGTCCCCGGGGAGTATCTGAACAGCATTATAATTCCTGAAACAAATTCCCTCCTTTTTCAGGTGTTCTTGCCCAAATCCAGCTGGTCCAGTCCAGCCCGGGAGTGGTGAAGCCCGGAGAGACCCTCACCGTGACCTGTGCAGTCTCGGGTCAGTCCATCACTAGTGGTCACGGCTGGCACTGGGTCCGGCAGCCTCCCGGGAAAGGGCTGGAGTGGCTGGGACGGAGATATTACAGCAGTTCCACCTGGTACACAAACTACAGCTCATCTTTCCAGAGCTGAATCACCATCTCCCCTGACTCCTCCAAGAACCGGTTCTCCCTGCAGCTGGCCTCCCTGGGAGCTGCAGACACCACCACGTATTACTGCGCCAGGCAGACACAGTGAAGCGGAGCAAAGCAGGGACCCGTGCAAAAAGGGGATGTGGATTCTGAACATACTCTCAGGCCTCTGGCATGGTGTAATTTATCTGTCTAGAGAAAGGGAAACACAAACACAGGAAATTTCCACTAGATGGAAATGAAGGGACATCTTCTGCTTCCTCTGTCCACTCCCTCCTCTCCCCAAATAGACTCCTTCGGTGCTAAACATTCATGAGAATCTTGGCACGGTGAAGAATCAACATCTATCGCTTCCTGGGGACTAGTCTACAAAAATCAATTACTCCGAATTAATATAAATCAGTTTAGCTAAATGGGTGCCATTTTTGTGTGTGCACACTCGTATTTCCATTTCAAATTTGTTCCAGTGGTTCAGCTTGGGAACCAGGAAAAATGCTGGAAGCAAAGTTTATAACCAATGCATAAGAATGTCCACACACAGAAAGTCAAAACGGTTAATCTCAATGGGACTGGAATCACATAGTTACTTACATCATCACCCCTGTGAGTGGAGGGCACACACACACACACAAACACACACACACACACCCCAGATCTCATTCCTTCCAGAAGGATACAAGCATCCACAGAGAGAAAGTGAGAGGGAGTGAGAATGCTCTTGTATTCCGAAACTCTGTAAAGGAACAAGTGAGTTTTCTCTCTCTCATAGAAACATGATTAGATATTGGATGAGACTCAAGGTCCATCTAATCTGGTATCCTACCTCCAACGGTAGCTGATGCTTCAGAGGAAGATTGTTTGCAGTGTTGTTGTAGCCCTGGTGGTCCCAAAAATATTAAGATACACAGGGTGGGTGAGGTAATATCTGCTACTGAAACAACTTCAAATAGTGAAAGAGACACGTTTTTGAGTAATGCAGATCTTCTCTGCAGGTCTGGAAAATATCAGACCTGAAGAAGAGCTCTGTGTAGCCAGACAGCTTGTCTCTTTCACCTATAGAAGTTGGTCTAATCAAAGATATTATTTCACTCTGTCTCTCAGAAGAAGGTGTAAAACCCACACAATAAGCAGATGGGTGATAATCTGTGCCACACACAGGTTTTACTAAAACAGATACTAAAACTCAAAGATTACTTATGGGCTTGATTCAGGAATCATTGGGTGAGGTTCAATGCCCTGTGTTAAGCAGGTCAGACTAGATGATCAAGTCCCTTGGTAATCCCATCTAGTCTTAATATCTACGAATCTATTAAAATTACAGAATTTTTCCCAATGTGATTGCAAATGAAATGAAATTATGTGAAAACTCAATGGAATTTTACTTTCAATGAGATTTGGCTGCCTTACTGCCTTAGGTCTTTCTGAAAAAAGAAAGACATTTAATTATAATAATTAACACAAGAACTCAGGCTCACACCTTCTGTTTAACCTTCAGTGTTTGCACACCACCTGCAGCAAGGCTTCCTGACATCTGCAGACAAAGCGACCTATTCCTGGGCCAGAGGCAGCCCCGTGACAGGGAGCAAAGCAGGGACTCACACAAAAGAGAAGAGGTCAGTAAACAATAGTGAGGTCAGAGTTACAGAGAGAGTTAAGCCATCCAGAGAGAGAGACACACACAGTAAATTCAATATGAAAAAACAGATATGAAGAGATTTTTTTCAGAGAATCCAGAACTTATCCCCTTTTCCTGGACACAGTTTCCTTTCAGCTCCCACAGGATCTCATCAAACTTCCTGAGAAAATAAATGTATTTGTTTTCATTGCAATGGTTCCAAGAACAGGCAGGAAAAGATTAATGGAAACGTAGATTACACAAAATCACTCAGGGCCCCGAGGCTCTGCTCCCTGATTTCTTCAGACAACACACAGCCAACCTGTGGAATTCTTTGCAAGAGGATGTTGTGAAGGCAAGACTATAACAGGGTTCAAAAAAGAACTAGATAAGTCCATCAATGGCAATTAGCCAGGATGGGCAGGGATTTTGCCCCTACCCTCTGTTTGCCAGAAGCTGGGAATGGGCAACAGGGCTTGGATCACTTGATGATTCCCTGTTCTGTTCATTCCCTCTGGGGCACCTGGCATTGGCCACTGTCGGCAGACAGGATACTGGGCTGGATGGACCTTTGGTCTGACCCAGTATGGCCGTTCTTATCAGCATGTGAATTTGTGGCTATTTCTGTGTATCCAGGTGTGTACAGGAGTATGTTTTCTGTGAACCAAGAAAGTCTCTTTCCTTCCAGTAGACGGTAACACTGACTCAGGCCCACACAAACCAAAATAAGCACAACAAATCTCATTCCCTGCCTTAGGAGGCAGCAGTCTTTCTCACACCCCACCAGAGTCCCCCCCCACCCCCGACCCCGTCTGCTCTGAACTCTGGTGTACAGATGTGGGAACCCGCATGAAACCCCCCCCCCCAGCGCATATCCTACCAGCTTAGGTTAAAACTTCCCCAAGGCACAAGTTCTTTTCCTTGTCCTTGGATGGTATTGCTGTCACCACCAAGTGATTTAAGCAAAAATTCAGGGAAGGGTCACTTGGAGCCCTCCCCCGCAAAATATCCCCCAAGCCCCTTCACCCCCTTTCCTGGGGAGGCTTGAGAATAATATGCCAACCAATTGCCTTAAATGTAAGTACAAACCAGACCCTTTATCTTTAGGACACTAAAATCAATCAGGTTCTTAAAAGAAGAGTTTCAGTATAAAGAAAAATGTAAAAGTATCACACCTGCAAAATCAGGATGGAAGATAACTTTACAGGGTAATAAAAAGATTTAAAACACAGAGGACTCCCCTCTGGACTCAGCTTCACAGCTACAGAAACAGGAATAAAACTACCTCTTACCATAGGGAAAATTCACAAGCTAAAACAAAAGATAATCTAACACATTTCCTTGCCTTACTTACAATTTTTGTAATCATAGATGAATCATTTCAGGTTTTATTTTCAGGAGATGTTGTCCCTTCCTGGTCTCTCTGTCCGGAGAGGGAACAATAAAAAGAGCACAAACAAAACCTCCTCCCTGCCCCCGCCAGATTTTAAAGTATCTTCTTTCCTCATTGGCCTTCTGATCAGGTGCCAACTAGGTTATCTGAGCTTCTTAACCCCTTACAGCGATTCAGTACGGCTTCCCAGGAGGGATTTTATGTTACCCTTATTTCTATGTTTATGACACACCCACCCTCACTCCGAGGCAGTTCTTCTACCTGGAAAGCACCTAATAATAAGGTGCTGTGTTTCCCTCCATCCTGGCTTTTCAGATTCGGTGCTGTGTCCTGCCATCACAGCCTGTGTTCTGGCAAAGCCCACGGGCTGCATCTTCTCTTCATTCCCTTTTCCTTCCCTCTCACCAGAGCTGCTTGTCAGGTTCTGTGGCCTAAACCAGCCCTTCCCTGAAATTCAGCTGCTGCTCCTTCCCCATCTGGCATTCCCATGTCATTTCCCCAAGGACACTGTTTATATCTATTTCATATGCCCAACACATTTTCCGAATAGCCACCGCTCCAATACAGGGACACCTTTTACTCAACTGTGGAGAAAGAAAGAAGGAAAGAAGGAAAGAAAGAAAGAAAGAAAGAAAGAAAGAAAGAAAGAAAGAAAGAAAGAAAGAAAGAAAGAAAGAAAGAAAGATCGTTCAAGTGTAGACTAGGGGATATAAACCCTGGAAAGGCACTTTTCTACCCAAATGAGAGTGCACACTTGGGGATAGACCAGGATATGTACACATGGATTTAAATTTACATTTAGGTTATACCAAAAATAATTTCCCCTGTAGACAAGGCCTAAGTCAAACTGGAGCAAGTCTGTTTCTAAACCACTCCTGACTCCCTAGAGCACTCAGATCTGGTCTACACACAGCTACACACATTCATATAACTGCTTGAGTTAGGAGAGTAATGTTTTCACCCATGTGGTTATAACAGTGCAAGGCCTACTGTGGATGAGGTTATACCCGAGTAAAGGTGCCTTACTCCAGTCTAGTTTGTCCTCTTTCTCGCTGGGTCATGAGCAGGCATTTTGTCCACCTTCTCCGTGGACGTCCCGGTGTCTGAGAGAAAGGGCAGAGTGTCTGACCCCAGAATATTAGGTGTCCCCGAGCCATTCCCTGCTCTTCTCAGCAATGTCCGAACCGCATAGCTTGGAACGGAGTCACTGGATACTTTACAGGTCAGTGTAAGGGATTGTCTGGGTCCAGCCTAACTCACACCTGCACACAGAGCAAGTTTCACTCCCTCCAGCAGGGCCCAGCAGTGTCTCTCTCACACTCTCTCTCCCCCTCACAGGTGTCTCTGCTACAGGAAAAGCACCGGACCCTAAGGCGATGCGTTTCCCCCACGCGTGCGCTCTAGACTGTCCCTGGGTTGCTGCCCTCACGGCCTTTATTCTGGCAGAGCCCAGAACCTGCACCGTCCCTCCCTTGGTCGCACGCTAACACATGAAGTTGATGTGTGACTCTGCTTCCCACCAGACAGCTCCCTACCTAGAGGGGCCCCTCCCTTTATACCCGCTAGGGAAACGCCGCATGCAAATCCCTGCCCCGGGGGGTTCCTGGTTAAATACAAACCCCTGGTTCTAGGAGCCTCAGTCTCTCCCCAGACACAGAACTGCCCAGTCCTGCCTGCTCGGGAGTCTCCCTCATTTTATGAGAAAGAGAATGACATCTCTGTGGCTTTTCCTTCTCCTGTTATTGGCCCCCAGCTGTGAGTGTCTCTTGGACAGTGGGAGAATTGGGGGCAGATGCACAGATTCATTGGCTGGCTAATTTCGTCCATATTTTGTTTTCCTCTCCCCAGGTGTCCTCTCCCAGGTGCAGCTGGTCGAGTCCGGCCCGGGAGTGGTGAAGCCCGGACAGACCCTCACACTGACCTGCGCTGTCTCGGGTGTCTCCATCACTGACAGCAGCTACGCGTGGAGCTGGGTCCGGCGGCCCCCCGGGAAAGGGCTGGAGTGGGTGGCACGTATATATCCGTACAACGGGAACAAGTGGTTTGCCACGTCGCTCCAAAGCCGGACCACCATCTCTTCGGATACCTCCAAGAACCAGTTCTCCCTGCAGCTGGCCTCCCTCGCGGCTGCAGACACCGCCATGTATTACTGTGCCAGAGACACACAGTGACACAGAGCAAAGCGGGGCTGGTACAAAAAGGGGAAGCGGATTGTCTAGACTCACTCGGGGCCCTTTCACACTCACGTCTCCATTAGAAGTGGAGTGAGACAGTGGCCAAAAGGAGGTTTAGGAGGTGGACATCGGGGAGGGAAAATTCCTGGTCTACTAACTCAGCTCCTCCTAACACGGACACCCAGAGATCACATCTCACGGCTCCCCAAGAGGGAATCAATCAGACAAGCACCCGCAGGTCTCATTCCCATCGGTGTGGGAGGATTTATAGCTATAGCTATACACATATCAATACGAATACAATATATAAATATGTATGTGTCTATATTAAATCTATTCAGTGCATATCTCTCTGTGTAGACACACACTAAACATTTCCCCTGTCATTCACACATTACTGGGGTAATTTTGATCGCTAATTCGGCACCTGAGGTCCGAGTGTCGCTGGTTTAAACCCTGAGGAACAAGGTTTAACTTCCCTGCCAAATTCTGCCCCTCTCCAGTGCGTGTCCCAGCCCCGCGCCTGACTTACCACAATTACAGATGTGTGTGTGTGTGTGTGTACATATTGTGTGGGTCTATATGTGTAGACACTTACTAAATATTTCCCCTCCATTCACACTACTGTGGTTCTTTTGGGTGTCGATCACTGATTTGGCTTCGGAACCCCTGAGGTGTGACTATCACCCGGGGTTATGCTCAGATAAATTGGTTAGTCTCTAAGGTGCCACAAGTCCTCCTTTTCCTTAAGGACAAGGTTTAACATCCCCGCCATATTCTGCCCCCTCTCCAGTGTGGCCCCAGCCCCGGCCCTGACCTACCACAATCACAGGACTCCTTTGGATGCAGCCCAGAAGCTGCCGCTCTCCTGTCTGCCAACTTCCCGGCCTCCCTCCCTGCCCGGAAAGGTGTTTGCTAGTTTACTTGGGCAAATCCAAGCTTTCTCCCTCTCTCACTTAGACGGGGTGGCCTCTGAGCTAGAAAGACCAAGACAAAGAGAGCTGTCCCTCACCCTCCCGGTCCCGGGCCCCCTTTACCCAAATCCCCGCTCCATTTTCTGAATCCTCTTGCTTCCCCTTGGCTGCTTTCACCTGTGTTTTGTGTGAGCGTCTGCCTCTGTACAACCATATTCCAAATTCTCTTTCCAACCCCACTCAAATGACGTCAACAATTCAAAACGCGCCCATATCCAGTGGGTTTGGGGATCCCAATTCCCTTAAATCCTGTTCCAAAACCCCACCCATATCTGCAAATTTCACATTAGCCACACACCTGTCCCCCACCCCGCTGTACGACTCTCAGGAGATGGACTCAGAGGATTAAGGCTGCGGGGTTAAGAAGCCTGCGATATTTAGGAGCCAGAATCTCCCTGGATTTCACTGGCAGTTGGATGCCCAGCCCCCAACTGGTCTCTGTTCTTCTCTACCCAGTGTCACCAGACCCTGTGAGAGACTCCCAACGATTCCTGGATTTCTCCAAGGAGAAACTGCTGAGCTTGAATTAACATGCAAACTAGACACCGTGAACCTGGGTTTGAAGAGAGACTGGGAGTGGCTGGGTCATTCCACATATTGAATATATTTCCCCGTGTTAAGTGTCCTCCCACCTTCTTGTCAACAGTCTAAATGGGCCATCTTGATTATCACTACAAAAGTTTTTTCTCCTGCTCATAATAGCTCATCTGAACTAATAAGCCTCTCACAGTTTGTATGGCAACTTCCACCTTCTCTGTATGTATCTATCTTCTTACTACATGGTCCATTCTATGCATTTGGTGAAGTGAGCTGTAGCCCACGAAAGCTTATGCTCAAATACATTGGTTAGTCTCTAAGATGCCACAAGTCCTCCTGTTATTTTGGGGGATACAGACTAACACGGCTGCTACTCTGATTCCTGGATTTGACCCTCACAATCCGCACTGAGGCAGGGAAGTCTCTTTAACCCCATTTTACAGACGAGGCACTGAGGCCCAGACACACTAAGGCGGAGATTACCCCACTCGCCTAGGGTATGTGGGCACCCACCTCCCACTAACTCGAGTGGTATCTGTGCACCCACAGCCCCGACGTGGATTTACCCAACGGCAACAGGGAGGGTCTGAGTTATTTAGGATCTGACCCTGCGACTTCTGTCCCCGCTGCTGGGGCCCCAGGCGAATCACCAGACCAATGTACATGTGCCCTGAGCTGAGCGCACTGTGTCTCTGGGGTGTAAAGGGGACCCCGTCCCCGAGGGGACATGGCCATGTGCTGATCGCTCAATTCCGCCTACTCTTACACCCGTCCTGGGGAACCTGCGTGCGAATCTCTGCCCCGGGGGTTCCTGTTTAAATCCAAACCCCTGGTTCTAGGAGCCTCAGTCTCCCCCCGGACACAGAACTGCCCGGTCCTGCCCGCTGGGGAGTTTCCCTCATTCTATGAAAATGAGAATGAAATCTCTGTGGCTTTTCCTGTCCCTGTTCTCTGCCCCGGCCTGTGAGTGTCTGTCGGGTAGTGGGGGAAATCAGGGACCGAGCCGCAGACTTTTCCAGTGGGTAACGTTTGCTTTTCTCCCCCTCCCCCCCCCCCCCCCGCCCCGAGAGATGTTCTCTCCCAGATGCAGTTGATCGAGCCCAGCCCGGGCATGGTGAAGCCCGGAGAGACCCTCAGCATCACCTGTGAAGTCTCCGGAGTCTCCGTCAGCAGCTACCATTGGCGCGGGGCCCGGCAGCCCCCCGGGAAAGGGCTGGAGTGGATGGCGGTTATCCGCAGCACTGCACAGGGAGGGACCAGAGAGTACAACTCGGCTCTCACACCTCGGGTCACCATCACCAGGGACCCCTCGAAGGAGGAAGTTTATCTCCAGCTCCGCTCCCTGGCAGCTGCGGACACCGGCATCTATTACTGTGCCCGACACACGGTGACACGGAGCACCGGGACTGGCACAGAAAGGGGAAGCGGATTTCTAAATAGTCAGGCGACTTGAACACTCAATTTGTGCTCTAGGAGAAGAGACAGGCGGGGCATTCACCCACAGTGGGATCACAGGAACCAACCCCCTTTCTCTCCCTACATCCCACCCTCTCCCAGCCCCTTCCTCCGCTTCCTCGTGCTGCGCACTGACATGTGGACCCGGGGACTCACTGAGACGGGGTGACGGCTACATTAACGGTGAGATACTCTGGGCCTGGTTTCCAAAAGATGCTCGGCCCCTGCGTCTCTGATTGACCCTCAGTCACTGCTGTGGGGGATTATCCACTTCTGGGAATCCGGCTCGCTGTGACTCGCCTTGGGCACCGAGTGATTCACGCTCCCAGACTCAGAAACCGGTGTCGGAAACATTGCTCGAGGGGAGCCAAAGTCAGAGGTGCTAAGCCGGCGCTGCTGTGCCTGAGGTCAGTGAGAGCTCCAGGGGCCCAGCACCTCCGAAAACCAGCCCTCCCGCTGCAATGCGTTATGAGAGGAAGGGTAGGGTTAGGGTTAGGGGAAAGGCGCGGGGCTGGTTTAAAGAGATTCGGGTTTAGTTCTGGTCTCTGCCAGACACTGCCTGAGAGAAAGTGGGTAACTCAGCTCAACTCTCCCCCTGCCTCAGCCCCCATCTACAAAAATCCCCGCTCCCCACTCGGGCGTCTCACGCCCACATCCTGCCAGTGATACACAAGGCCGTTCTTGATCGGCTGCAGCTCTGGATGTGGCCGGATGGGGGCGCTGCTCCCAAAGCAGAATGGAATCCTACCGCAGCCGGATCAGGCCGGGAACTGAACCAATGGTGCGGCAGCCCGGCTGTGGAAAAAGCCAACAGTCCCCGGGGCCCTGTCATACCGTTCCCTGCTCCCAGGGCTTCAGGGCGCGTGACGAGACTTACCAGTGTCGGGAAAGGGCAAAGGATCGCAGAGCCCTCTTCGCCCAATGAAAGGCAATAGCACTGATTTTATTTCAAAGGAACAACCACTTTATAATCACAGTAACAAATATCAGCCTCCCAAAATCAGGGTGATGGGCACCGGTCAAAGAATATAGTCTAGAACATAGGAATCACCAGACTGGGTCAGACCAATGGTCGGTCTAGCCCAGGACAGTGGCCAATGCCAGGTGCTTTGGAAGGAATGAAAACAGAGCAGTGTATTCAGTGATACATCCCTTCTAGTCCAATCCCAGCGTCTGGTACTCAGAGATTTCGGGACACTGGAAGCCTGGGGTTGTGTCCGTGACCATCTTGGCTCATAGCCATTGATGCACTTAGCCTCATAACACAAGAACTAGGGGGTCACCAAATGAAATTAAGGGGCAGCAAGTTTAAAACAAACACAAGGAAGTATTTCTTCACACAAGGCACAGTCGTCCTCTGGAACTCTTTGCCAGAGGATATTGTGAAGGCAAGACTATAACAGGGTTCAAAAAAGAACGAGATAACTTCATGGAGGATATGTCCATCAATGGCTATTAGCCAGGATGGGCAGGGTTGGTGTCCCTAGCCTCTGTTAGGCAGAAGCTGGAAATGGGTGACAGGGGGTGGATCTCTCAGTGATTACCTGTTCTCTTCATTCCCTCTGGGGCACATGGCATTGGTCACTGTTGGAAGACAGGATACTGGGCTGGCTGGATCTTTGGTCTGACCCAGTGTGGCCATTCTTATGTTCTCCATTAATTATTCTAATTTTTTTAATCCAATTTTAATTTTGGCCTTCACAACATCCCATGGCAACAGGTTCCACAGGTTTGACTGGGACTGTGCATTGTATGAAGAAGTATGTCATTTGGAGACTCCTACTCTGGCAGAACGAGAGAAATGGGCCAGACCACACAGTGTTCCCTAATAATTTGTTTATTTCCTTGCCCTGTTACACAGCTATGAGAGAGCAACTGAACAAAAGAAGCAGAAGAACTCTTCTGATTTCAACTCCTTTGCAAGGGTGATATCGGAGTATCTGATCTTTATGAAAATCTCCCAGCCAGAGTCTCCCTTTAAATAGCAGCTCCTGGGTTCTCACAGGGACGCTCCTGCCCAGGGGCTGAAGTGAATTTAATTTTTTGTCCTTTTTTCTCACCTTTTCAAAAAGATGGAAAACCTGTTGTCACTTCTAGTTTTACTCGCCATCTCGCCCTGTAAGTCAAGAGGAGAAATTCGGGGGGAAATGATCAAACCCTTAGAAAGAGAGGTCAGGATTTAACTGTAACGTTTCCTGTCTTTACAGGTGCCCGGTCCCAACAGCTGGCCCAGTCCAGACCGGGATCGGTGTAGCCCGGAGAGACCCTCAAAGTGACCTGCACCGTGTCTGGTTACACCATTTCTTCTGGCTACCACTGGACCTGGATCCGGCAGGCTCCAGGCAAAGGTTCAGAGTACATGGGGTATATATATGGACCCGACCTAGGCACAAACTACGCCCCAGATTTCCAGAGCAAAGTCACCATTGCCATAGATTCCTCCAGGAACCAGTTCTCCCTGCAGCTCCGCTCGCTGATGGCCACAGACACCGGCACATATTACTGCACCAGAGACACAGTGACACAGAGCAGAGCAGGACCTGTACAAATAGAGGAAGCAGCTTCTATACAGAAATTCTAGGCATTTAATTCTGTCATTTTCCCCTCAGAGAGACACAGGCAGGAATAGAGAAGGAGAGTCAAGATTTCATGAAGTTCATACAAGGAAACGATACCCTTATATTGCAGAACAGCAGTGAAAGCAGATTGACAGAGCCAGAAGAGTACCCAGAAGTCACCTACTACAGGACAGGCCCAACAAAGAAAATAACAGAACGCCACTAGCCGTCACCTTCAGCCCCCAACTAAAACCTCTCCAATGCATCATCAAGGATCTACAACCTCTCCTGAAGGACGACCCATCACTCTCACAAATCTTGGGAGACAGGCCAGTCCTTGCCTACAGACAGCCCCCCAACCTGAAGTGAATACTCACCAGCAACCACATACCACACAACAGAACCACTAACCCAGGAACCTATCCTTGCCACAAAGCCCATTGCCACATATCTATTCATGGGACACCATCATAGGGCCTAATCACATCAGCCACACTATCAGGGGCTCGTTCACCTGCACATCTACCAATGTGATCTATGCCATCATGTGCCAGCAATGCCCCTCTGCCATGTACTTTGGCCACACTGGACATTCTCTACATAAAAGAATAAATGGACACAAATCAGATGTCAAGAATTATAACATTCAATAACCAGTTGGAGAACACTTCAATCTCTTTGGTCACTCGATTACAGACCTAAAAGTGGCAATTCTTCAACAAAAAAACTTCAAAAACTGACTCCAACGAGAGACTGCTGAATTGGAATTAATTTGCAAACTGGATACAATTAACTTAGGCTTGAATAAAGACTGGGAGTGGATGTGTCATTACACAAAGTAAAACTATTTTCCCATGTTTATTCCCCCACCCCCAGCCGCCCCACTACTGTTCCTCACACTTTCTTGTCAACTGCTCGAAATGGCCCACCTTGACTATCACTACAAAAGGTTTTCCCTCCCCCACCCTCCTCCAGCTCTCCTGCTGGTAATAGCTCACCTTACCTGATCTCTCTGGTTACAGTGTGTATGGTAACACCCATTGTTTCATGTTCTCTATGTATATAAATCTCCCCACTGTATTTTCCACTGACTGCATCCGATGAAGTGAGCTGTAGCTCATGAAAGCTTATGCTCAAATAAATTTGTCAGTCTCTAAGGTGCCACAAGTCCTCCTTTTCTTTTTAGTGAAAACAATGTCACTTTTCATTGTAGGACTAAGGGTTAACCAAGGAAATCACAGGCAAACCCCAACTCTGTATAAGAAAGTACAGAATAGAATAGAATAGAATATACCATCACCCTGCTTTACAACCTACGTTCACCCGCCTGCAGAGAGGAAATACGGAATACTGAAACGTTACCCTACTTCGGTTTCAGCAACTTTTCCTACTTTGCCATGAGGAGCTCTCAATCTAAATAGACAGAGGAGAAGGAGAGGCACAGCCTGGAGAAATGACTTCTGATTCCGGTCACACAGCAGGACCCTTGAGAGACCCACCCATAGTAGCTACACTCTTGAGTCCCAGTTGAGTGCCCCCAACCACGAGACTATGCAGCCTTTCCGATGTGTATTGACTGGCAATCTAGCCTCACAGAAGACAGCAAGAAGCAGCACCCATAAACACACAGATATAGGGCAAGTGTTATTGCTCCCTCTAGATGACAGCAGTTACATACACAGACACATTGTTTACCAGTAACATGCATCAACAATGACACAAACACAAGCACAAGGGGTCCATGCTCCTGGATATTTATTCCCTTACCTACTATACAACACATCTCTTCTACATACCCATAGCGTTTTGTTATTATTATTTGCATAGATCTGGAAACGCTCTTTACCCCTATCCACAGCTGGAAGCCCTTCTCTGTCTTTCCCCCCATCCCACCCCCGTGACTGCAATTGCACACACAGAGAAGTCAGATGAATTACCCAGGTCCCAGGAAGCATGGACAAGAAAAATATTTTAAAAAAAACAACAACATTGGGACAGCAGCGGAAAGGCCATTTTGGGGTGTGGAAATCATGTCTAGAAATTTTCCCTGCCTTGCCTGGGGTCAGGATCAGCCAATAGCTCAGTGGTTTGAGCATTGGCCTGCTAAACCCAGGGTCGTGAGTTCAATCCTTGAGGGGGCCATTTAGGGATCTGGGGCAAAAACTGGGGATTGGTCCTGCTTTGAGCAGGGGGTTGGACTAGATGACCTCCTGAGGTCCCTTCCAACCCTGATATTCTATGATTCTTCCCCTTTAGACTTCGCATTCCCACAACCCGGCATCATTAAACGAGATCTTTCCCTTGCAGCAGAGGCTGCAGCTCTGGGTGTGACCGGCATGGTGCGCTGCTTCCCAGCGGAATGGAATTCTACCATTGCCAAGATCTGGCCAGGAAAGTCCTGGAGGAAAAGAAGCAGAGAGCTGGTTATACAGCAACCTGGGTGGGAAATTCCAAAAAGTCCCCGGTGTCCTGTCACACCATTTCCAGCTCTGCAGCGTGTAAGGGAGAGTAATAATATTTTTTACGGAAAGGACAGGAACAACGCATTTGAGAGCCTCTTTGCAAGATTAAATGTTCTTGTATCGCAATGTTCAAAGGAATAACAATTTTATAACCACAATAAGAAACACAATTGCTCACAACTATGGTGAAGGGGACCGGTACAAGAACCTAGTCTAGAACATAGGAACAGCCATGCTGGGTCAGTAAGATCATCCGTCTATCTCGCCCAGTATCCTGTCTTCCAACAGTGGCTGGTGCCAGATGCTTCAGAAGGAATGAAGAGAAGAGGGCAATGTGTGTGGTGGTCCATACACTGTAGTCCAGTCCCAGCTTCTGACAGTCAGAGGCAATGGGAGCTGCAGAGTCGGTGCCCAGGGCGGGGGCCAAGTGCAGCGACTTCCTGCCTCCCCGTTAGGGGCCACAGAGACGTGCCGGCCAGTTCCCTGAGCAGCGCGGGGCCAGGGAGTGAAGGAAGGAAGGAAGGAAGGAAGGAAGGAAGGAAGGAAGGAAGGAATGAAGGAAGGAAGGAAGGAAAAGAAAAGGGGTCAGATCACCCAGCATACGCTAATAGCTGTCTCATTGCCCTGCCCTGTTAACACAGCTCTGAGAGAGCCACTGAACAGGAGCTGAAGAGCTCGTGTGGTTTCATCTTCTTTTCAAGGGTGATATGGGAGTGTCTGATCTTTATGCAAATCTCCCAGCCAGAGTCTCCCTTTAAATAACAGCTCCTGGGTTCTCACGGGGATCTGCCTGCCCAGGGGCTGAAGCCAATTTCATTCGCCTCTTTTCCCCCTTTTCAAGAAGATGGAAAAGGCGTTGTCACTTCTGGTTTTACTCGCTCTCTCGCCCTGTAAGTCAGGAGGAGAAATCCGGGGGGAAATGATCAAACCCTGAGGAAGAGTGGTCAGGATTTAACTGTAACGTTTCCTGTCTTTGCAGGTGCCCTGTCCCAAATCCAACTGGTCCAGTCCGGGCCGGGCGTGGTGAAGCCTGGAGAGCCCCTCACACTGACCTGCGCCGTGTCTGGTTACACCATTTCTTCTGACTCTCAGAGGGACACAGGCAGGAATAGAGAAGGACAGAGGATCTCTAAGGGTCAAGATATAAAATTCACACAAGGAAAGTGTGACGAAGTGGGACTGTTCTTAATGTTTTCTCTGAATAGTGTGGGAGTGCCTCAGTTTCCCCTAGGCAGTTCTTAAGTATCTAGGGGGTGGGGTAAGGGTGTATGATCATTGCAGAGCTCTAGAGGGCAGGTGTGTGCAGGGGTCTGGACACAGAGAATGGCCAACACCCTGTTTCCTGGCAACTGATGGCCTGGGCCCTTCCCCCCTGCAAGGGGAGAGCTAAAGGGTTGGAGAACAAAGGAATCAGGTGACCTCCTGGCCCGGGAAAGGGACAAAGCCCAGAGGAGGAGGGGCTGGAGGGAGTTTCAGTTTGGGGCTGGCTGGGACATCAAGTGAAGGGCAGATGTGGTTGTCTGGCTCACTGCTCCCCAAAATGGACCCAGCTGAGGGGTCCCGTTCTCTGCATCTGCAAGCTCTGTTTTAGACCATGTTCCTGTCGTCTAATAAACCTCTGTTTTACTGGCTGGCTGAGAGTCACGTCTGACTGCGGAGTTGGGGAGCAGGACCCTCTGGCTTGCCCAGGACCCCGCCTGGGTGGACTGGCTGTGGGAAGCGCACGGAGGGGCAGAGGATGCTGAATGCTCCGAGGTCAGACCCAGGAAAGTGGAAGCTGTGTGAGCTGTGTGTCATGAAGGCAGGCTGCTCACAGAAAGGAGACTTCCCCAGAGTCCTTCCTGGCTTCATGGGGAGCAGTTCCAGAGCATCACCCAGGGACTCCGTGATAGAAAGTATACCCTGATATTGCAGAACAGCAGTGACAAGAATGTCACTTCTCATTGCAGGACTAAGGGTTAAACAAGGGAACGACCAGCAACCCCCAACTCTCACCGTGTTCTCTCATCCCCAGCTGCTTCTCTCCCACTCACCTGCCATTCACACCTCAGGGTTCACTGCTGAGCCTCGCTGGAAGAACTGGTGTTGCCCATGGGCATAGGGCTGGGACAGGGAAATGGTAATTTGCGAGCAGTGATACACAGTGAGTGAGAGCAATGCACAGGGGGGCACCCAGACGCTGGGGTAACCTCTGTATCAGAACGGACAGAGACTAGACCAGACTAGAGAACCCTAGAGAGGCCCTGGACGCGTCATCACCCCGCCTTACAACCCAGATTCACAAGCCTGGGGAGAGGAAATGTCGCACATTGAAACATGATCCTGCAAAAGGTTTCAGCCACTTTCCCTACCGGAGTAAATGTGTTGTCATTCCTGGTGTAAATAACGGGAAATTAGGAGTTGTTGTGATTGTGAATATGACATTAGCGCCCACACTCCCCAGCCGAGAAGGGGCCATGGGCAGGTGCTGTCTGTCCCTGCCTTGAAGAGCTCACAGTCTGCTCCGACAAAGGGGAAGGAGAGGCACAGCCTAGGGACATGGCTTCCCAAGATCACACAGCAGGGCCACCGACACACTGCAGTAATTGGATTCTTCATTCCTAGCTGCGGGCCCCTCACCTCTATAATCACAAGACAGCCCAGAAGATGCATCTTCCCTCCATGCCCAGTCCCCTCTCCGCTCACTGAAGGTATTTGTTGGTCTCTGATGCCTGAAACAAACACCTGTCAGGGATGGTCTAGATCACACTGCGCCCTGCCATGATTGCAAGGGCTTTTACTACAGGACCTCTCATGGTCCCTTCCAGTCCTACCATTCTCTGATTTCTCTCCCCGCCACTTCAGCTGATTTCTCTCCACCCCCAACACAGATTTTCAGGACGATCTCACCTCTACTGACCCGGCCTGTACATTATATCAATTGATTTTATTTGCCCAGCCCATTTTGCATTAGCCCCTGCTCTGTTGGAGAGACACTGTAACTGTGCCTCAGTGGGTCACAACTGAAGATACCAAATTCAGGACGAACTGCTGAAAAATAGAGCAAACACAACCCAAAACTGGTGGTTAATCCCCCATAGGATATACCAAACCAGCAATAAAAGTAAACTTCTATTTCGCCACACTGACTAATAAGAAGTCATAAAAGCAGATTCCTTGGGCATTATGTCACCACCAAAAACATTGGATTTAGAGATGAGTGGTTCTTTAGAACCAGTCTCATCAAATAATAGCGTCTTCTGATCCCAAAGGACCAGCCACACACCCAGGTCAATATATAACTTAGATCTTACCCTAAGGTCACGCTGATGTCAATCCCTTAGTATCTAAAATCTAAAGGTTTATTTATAGAAAGAAAGAAAGAAAGAAAGAAAGAAAGAAAGAAAGAAAGAAAGAAAGAAAGAAAGAAAGAAAGAAAGAAAGAAAGAAAGATGAGAGTTAAAAGTGGTTAAAGGAATCGAATACATACAGTAATGGCAAAGTTCTTGGTTCAGACTTGTAGCAGTGATGGAATAAACTGCTGACTTAAGTCAAGTCTCTAGCTGCTTCCAAATAATTGGAAGGTCCTCAATCCTTGGTTAGAATGCTCCCATTAATATAAGTTCATAGTCCAGAGGTTTGAGCAGGACAGAGGCTGGAGGAGGAGAAAGTCAAAATAGAGGGGTTCCAGAGCCATTTATACCCTTTGCCATGGTGAGGGAAACCCATTATTTCAAACAAAAACCTCAGTTTAGATAGTGGAGAATCCCAGGTGACTAGATAGTCTTTGGGGTCACATGGGCAAGTCACATGTTCATGCCCAGTTTCGCTCAGTCATTTCAGGAAGTCATTACCTACACCCCAAACAGCACATTTATAGGACAGTCCACTCAGGGTAGCTGGGCCTCTCCCATGGTCCACTGTCAGTGAAGTGACCTTTTGATGGGCCACTCAATTTGAATAGTTCCTCCAAGATGTGCTGACTGGCTACCTTGTGGGATGTACCCCAGGAGCAAACATTTGAAATCCAGCTATAGAGCCAATATTCATAACTTCAAGTACAAACAGGATACTTTCATACAGATAGCATCATCATAACCAGCAAGTCATAACCTTGTCATAGACCCTCACTCGACGACCTTTGTACAATATTTGCTGCAAATATAGAACAGTGGTTGCAACAATGATCTATAGGGTCATATTCTAATCAGAGAATGTCACAGACACCCATAGACTTCAGCAGTCTTCGGATCACACCCTGTGACATGAAGTGGGTGTGTGGCTCTCCCGGGCACCAGACAGCACTCCCTGGACAGGGGTCTCGCTGGTAGTCTTTCCACACTGGCTGAAACCCACATGCAAATCCCTGGCCCAGCAGGGACTCCTGAGTCCCAGTCCCAGACCCTCTCCTCCGGACCCCCCAACCCGCCCCTCCTCTCATTCCATGGACCCTGAGCTGAGCGCAGGGCCTCTCTTGGGTGTAAAGGGGACAACTGTCCCCGAGGGGACATCGCCATGTACTGAGCATTCACCCCCCTCATTTGTTATAGCCATCCTGGGGAATCCGCATGCAAATCCCTGCCCCTGGGGGTCCTGTTTAAATCCAAACCCCTGGTTCTAGGAGCCTCAGTCCCTCCCCAGGCACAGAACTGCCCGGTCCTTCCCGCTGGGGAGTTTCCCTCATTCTATGAAAACGAGAATGAAATTTCTGTGGCTTTTCCTTTCACCATTCTCTGCCCACAGCCCTGAGTGTCTCTGGGACACATGAGGAAATTAGGGACACACACAGAGACATTCAGTGGCTAAATCATTCCTCGCTTTGCTTCCTTTCCCCAGGTGTCCTGTCTCAGGTGCCCCTGGTCCAGTCCGGCCTGGGTGCGGGGAAGCCTGGAGAGGTTCTCGCCCTGACCTGCGCTGTCTCCGGGGTCTCCGTCACTGAGGGCAGTTACTACTGGCAATGGATCCGACAGGCTGTCGGGAATAGGGCTGGAATGGACGGGACTCCTACGTCCAAATAGCGGGGGTACAAGTTACACCCCGTCCCTCCTGGGCCGAGTCACCCTCTCTGCAGATTCCTCCAAGAACCAGGTCTCCCTGACACCTCTTATTGCCCCTGATGCCCAGTGACCCAGAGCACAGCGGGACTGGCACAAAAAGGGGAAGGAGTTTCCATGCAGGGCATTTAATATCCCAGGTCTTGCATTATCTGCAGGCTTGGACGGATCAGATTTCATCGAACACTCAGAAACCCTCCCACCCCCGCCCCCGCAAACATATTTCCTTCCACCAGCATTGAAATGTACAAATGCTCAAATAAAATAATGCTGAAAACACACAATTCGGTGCAACTATATAACAATCAAAAATGGTTTCAAATAGTCATTAATATTGGCTGTCAAATCTACTTAAAAAAAATTCTGCGGAGCCTAATTATCTCCAAACTCCGCTTGGCTACAGGCCGGTAATGTTCACAGGATCCAGGCTAGGTCCTTACATAGGTCAAAGACAGCCACTGCGTCAGCTCTCTGTAGGTGGAGCCGCTCTGGCAGCTAAGGAAGGACGAGTCTCAAAGGGCAGGAGGGACGGGAATTATCCAAGAGCTCGAAGCACCAACAATCTGGTTTGAAGGGGCACCCACAAACAGAGGCACCGGAAGTCATGTTCATCCTCCTGGCCCAAAATCCCACCTCCCGAGGAATTTCAACAAGGCAGAGCGAGCTGTGCAGGGGCCGAATTGGTGATTCCTGGGTGCCCGCAGCCACTTATCCCCAATAAAGAAACACTCGGGATGGATGGAACCGTCTTGGGGTTTCTCTTCCCTCTCCTGGCTGCCTTTAGGTGAGAAGTTAGGGGAGACCCAGAGAGAGAGAGACAGAGAGGGCGGAATAATATATCTTATGTGTTAAGAGAAAGGGATTGGGGATGTTTTCGGCTGGGTTAAAGAATGAGGCAGGGTTGGGGTCAGGGGATAAATGCAGGTTCCTGCTTAAGGCGAGGGTCAGGGTTACTGCGCCAGGAGGGACAGTGACACAATGCAGAGCAGGGACTGGCAGGCGAAGGGGGGAGGTGGTTTCTAAGCAGCCCAGGGAGGCCGGGGTTACAGGGACAGCGGAGCCCCGCAGAGGCAGAGACCGAGCCCAGTGGAGAGAAGAGGACACGCACACGTACAAACAAGTGTTTCTAAAAATGCCCCCAGAAGACACCCAGTTTCTCTGGACACGATTTACCTCCGAGCTGCCACAGGAATCAAGTCAGCCTCACCGACAACCAACATGCAGATCCCGGTCCCTGCGGGGTCTCCTGTGTCCCAGGCCAGTGCCCTGCCCCCTGGGCCCTCCTCCCTCCTCTCCTGTCGTTGCATGTGCGCTGAGCTGAGCGCAGGGTCTCCCTGGGGTGTAAAGGGGACCCCTGTCCCCGAGGGGACATCGCCATGCGCTGAGCGCTCACCCCCCTCATCTCTTACACCCGCCCTGGGGAACCCGCATGCAAATCCCTGCCCTGGGGGGCTCCTGTTTAAATACAAACCCCTGGTTCTAGGAGCCAGTTACAGAACTGCCAGATCCCAGCCCCTGGGGAATTTCCCTCATTCTATGAAAACGAGACTGAAAGCCGTGTTGCTTTTCCTTTCGCTGTTCTCAGCCCACACCCGTGAGTGTCTCTGGGTCAGTGGGGGAGCTAGGGACACAGACATTCAGTGGCTAATTCCTTCCTTGCTTCATTTAGCTTTGCCCAGGTGTCGTCTCCCAGGTGCGGCTGGTCCAGTCCCGTCCGGGGCCAGCGAAGCCCGGAGAGACCCTCACCCTGCCCTGCGCTGTCTCCGGGTTCTCCATCACTAGCGGCGGTTATGGTCGGGACTGGGTCCCGCAGCCTCCCGGCAAAGGGCTGGAGTGGCCGGCAAGGGTTAATCCCAGCAGTGGGGGCACAAGCAACGCCCCGTCTCTCCAGAGCCGCTTGACCATCTCCAGGGACACGGCTACACATGCGCTCTCCCTGCCGCTCCCCTCGCTGACAGCCGCCGACACCGCCGCCTGGTCCTGCGCCGGACACACAGTGACCCAGAGCAGAGCGGGGCTGGTACAAAACGGGGAAGCGGGTGATGAACAGCAAGGTCAGGCCAGAGGGACAAAGCCATTTTGACCCCCCACACACACACACACACACACGCTGCCCACACACACCCAGTGGCTAGAACAGGACAAACAGCCCCAGGGATATTATGAAAAGTGCCCCCAGAAGCAGCCCAGTCTCTCTGCACCCGAATGACCTGCCAGCTGCCCCAGGGATCCCGGCCAGCTACCGCCGAAACACGCGAGTTGTTTGTATTTCAGTGGCTCTAGGAACAGGCGGGACCGACTCACTGAGGTGCAGAGTCCGGCGCGGGCAGGGACCGGGGGAGGTGTCGATCCGTTTGCCTGCGAGTGTCTCAGCATGTCTGTGTAGACTAAGGTCTATTTCCAGCACGAACCCCCAGCACACAGGTCCCCCCAATCCTCCTTCCTTCCTTAGGGGCCGCAGTCTCGCTCTCTCGCACACACTCCGGCTTTTCTATGTGGAAAGCACCCAACAAGAAGCAGCTGCATTTCTCTCCCGGGCTTGGTTCAGACTCTCCCCGTATCCCAGACAGCGCAGCCCCTGTTCTGACAACGGCCAGACCCTGCAGCGTCTCTCCCTGCCCAGTCCCCTCACACTCAGCGCAGGGCAGGGAACCTGGGGCAAATCCACAGATCCTGGTGCCTCAGTCTCCCCCCAGAACCCGAACTGCTCCTTGTTGGCTGGACGTTTCCCTGCCTGCTTCAACCCCCAACGGGAATTCTCTGTGGCTGTGCCTTTCCCTGGAGCCCCAAACATCACCCAGGCCTCATCCCACCCTGCCAGGAGCAACGCACCCACCCCACTTGCTGTTACATAGGAACATATGAATGGCCAGACTGGGTCAGACCCAAGGTCCATCTAGTCCAGTGTCCTGTCTTCCAACAGTGGTCAGTGCCAGGTGCCCCAGAGGGAATGAACAGAACAGGGAATCATCAAGTGATTCATCCCCTGTCACCCATTCCCAGCTTCTGGCAAACAGAGGCCAGGGACACCATCCCTACCCATCCTGACTAATAGTCATTGATGGACCTGTCCTCCATGAACTTACCTAGTTCTTTTTTCAACCCTGTTATAGTCTTGGCCTTCACAGCATCCTCTGGCAAGGAGTTCCATAGGTTGACTGTGCAGTTCTGTGTTTAAAAAGCCCCTACAGAAAACGTCCCTTTTCCAAGGCATCCCTCATTCTTATCACTGCAAAACCAGACCAGAACCTGAGTCTTCTTCTCAGGGCCTGGTTCCCTCCCCTTTCCCCCAAGTGCGTGTCAGTCCAAGCTCCTAAAACTGGCCTTTGCTCCCCATTAGATACCCCTAGGAGAGTCTCAGCGTCGGGGCATCCTTTCTCCTTATTGCCTCTGCCCACCGAAGTTTTAAGTATCCACTGCTGCGAAGTTTATTTTACAATCCTAGATAGGAAGCGGGGGTCTTACTGTCCCATCCCCCACACAGCGCTCCAGCCTCCTGGAAAATTTATCCACAGTCGGAGATACCCACATGCCTTGGAATGGTAGGGGTGATGCTCACAATTCCCTTGTGTCCTGTCCCGTCATTTCCAGGTTTCTTGGGGGTTTAAAGGGACTTTTAATTGTGAGCTCTGGGCAAAGAGGGCAAAGCCCTCCTTGCTCAAACAAACCCTCTGTCATTGCCTTGATTGAAGCTCAAAGGAACCCCACTTTATACTCGCGAACACACAGTACCAAGATGCCACGGTGATGGGCGCCAGTCTCAGCACCCGGACAGATGGAACCAGAGGAGTGATTATGAGGCGCCAACAATCAACACCAACAGCCTGGGAGAGACACCCAAAAAAAGGAGGCACTGGAAATCATATTTATCTTCATATTTATCCTGGAACAAAATCCCATCTGCCTAGGAATTGCAGCAACCCAGAGCGAGCTGTGCAGGGGCCGAATTCATGATTCCTGGTGCGGGGGGCCATTTATTCTTAATAAAAAACCACTCCTGATGGAACAGTCTTGGGGTTTCTTTTCCCTCTCCAGCCTGCCTTTAGGTGAGAATTTAGAGGAGACCCAGACAGAGAGACGGAAATTATGTATTTTAGGTGTTAAGTGACAGAGATTAGGGGTATGTTTTCGGTTAGGTCAAAGAATAATTGAGGACTGGAGTTAGGGGATAAATATCGGCTCTCGTTGTGGCAAGGGTTCAGTAGGCAAATTAAAATTAGGATCGGAACCAGAGCTCGAGATAGAGGACAGAGTTAGGATTAGGGGTAAGGTTAGAAATCAGTGTGTGATTATGGTTATGATTAAATTTAGGGGAAGGGTAAAATGAAAAAAATTAAAAGAGGGTGTTGAATAGCAGAGTTAAAGTGATTCTTTATCTTGATAGGAATAAAGTCCACAAAACAGAATCAAAATAAGGAGAACACTAATACCCTTCGGACCAGATTTTTAATCTTATCTAATTGCCTAACGCGCACTGAAATCAAGGGGAGGGAGGAGCTTCAACCCCTTTACAAACCCTCTGGCCAATTCAAATTTAGAAACCTCCTTGCCCATGTTCCCATATCGCCCACCCCCTTCCCCAGCCACGCAGGATGTTCCCTGGTACCCACAGGGACACACTAATAGAAATTCTCTCCAGGTAGATGGCGTTGGGGTGAACTCGGGACATTTTATGACACTTTCCATGAGTCAATCGGTTCAAAGGCTTCCTCAGAGCGCGAACCCACCGGTAACTCAGGGGTAACTCAGGGGCAAACTTCCCCTCTCAGCGGGATATTCCACAATATCCCACTAGGGGGCAGCCTGGCGCCACCCGCTGCAGCTTCTGTCCCTGGCCGCGGACACAGACAGCCGGACTCCGGGTCAGCCCAGCCCCGGCAATTCCCCGTCTCCTTCCGTGCTGGGAGGGGAAATACGCAGAGATCCGGGGGAGAGGGGAGATGGGCTCCCGCCCTGCTTTATACTCCGGGGCGCTGTGACTCCCAACCCAGTTTTCACTCTAGAAGAGAAACATTTAGGGCCAGCTCCGAGCCCCTTGGCAGTGAAGGCAGCGATGGTCTCTGGTGAGGCCCTGGGAACCCTGCCCGGTCTCACTGACTCTCCCCGGGGGAACGTGCAGAGAGCTGGAGGCTCCCTCTCGCCCTGGCAAATGCAGCCACGGCCCCTTTCCATCCAACCAGAGCCCGCCCCGCCGGCCCCTTTCATTTCCATCCCTGCTGGGTGAAACCCACATGCAAATCCCTGCCCCGGGGGGAGGGGGGGCACCTGTTTAAATACAGACCCCTGGTTATAGCAGCCTCAGTCTCTCCCCAGACACCAAGCCGCTCGCTTCTGCCTGTTGGGAAGTTTCCCTCATTGCATGAAAACGAGAATGAAATCTCTGTTGCTTTTCCTTGTCCTGCTCTCTGCCCCCACCAGTGAGTGTCTATGGGGCAGTGGGGGGTATTGGTGACAGATCTGTGGGGTGTCTCTGTGGCTAATGCCTTTCTTGCTTTCTTTCTCTTTCCCCAGGTGTCCTCTCCCAGGTGCAGCTGGTCCAGTCTGGCCCGGGAACGGTGAAGCCCGGAGAGACCCTCACCCTGACCTGCGCTGTCTCCGGGTTCTCCATCTCTACTCAGTATTACACCTGGAACTGGATCCGGCAGCCCCCCGGGAAAGGGCTGGAGTGGATGGGGTATGTTTACCCGTATAGTAGCGGGAGCACAGGCTACGCCCCTTCTCTCCAAGGCCGAGTCACCATCTCTGGAGACACCGCCAAGAACCAGGTCTCCCTGCAGCTCCGCTCGCTGACAGCCGCGGACACCGCCACCTATTACTGCGCCCGGAGAGACACGGTGACACGGGGCAGAGCGGGGCTGGTACAAAAAGGGGAAGCGGTTTCTACACAGCCCGGGGAGGCCAGAGTTACAGAGTGGAGCCCCGCAGAGAAAGAGGCACACAGGGTGAACTCACTGTGAAAAACATCCAAATAGCCGGGGGCGGGGTTGGTTGGTTGGTTGGTTTAAACCATGAAGAAAGTACCCGGTTCCTCCGGACACGCCTCGCCTTTGAGCTGCCAGAGAAATCATGGCAAACGCACGGACAAAACACAGGTGTTTCCTCCCTTTCCAACGGCTGTCGGAGCGGGCAGGGGAAAGATTCACGGAATTCAGAGCCACAGAATAATCGCACCGCGTGTCCGTTCCCCGTGTGTGTGTCACGGTGCGTGCCAGGTGTGCACCGGGAAGGCCACGGTCTTTGCCTTGGGAAGAGAGTGACGGGCGCGCGCACAGACACACACAGGGAGGGAGGGAAGGAGGGAGAACAAGTCCGATTTTCTCCAGTAGGCGGCAGCGGTCGGACACACCCATACAGGGGGCGACAGAGAGAGCGCAAATCCCAGGCTGCCCAGTAGGTGGCAGCGGTCCGACACACCCACACAGGGGGCGACAGAGAGAGCGCAAATCCCAGGCTGCCCAGTAGGTGGCAGCGGTCCGACACACCCACACAGGGGGCGACAGAGAGAGCGCAAATCCCAGGCTGCCCAGTAGGTGGCAGCAGTCCGACACACCCACACAGGGGGCGACAGAGAGCGCAAATCCCAGGCTGCCCAGTAGGTGGCAGCGGTCCGACACACCCACACAGGGGGCGACAGAGAGCGCAAATCCCAGGCTGCCCAGTAGGTGGCAGCGGTCCGACACACCCACACAGGGGGCGACAGAGAGGGCGCAAATCCCAGGCTGCCCAGTAGGTGGCAGCGGTCCGACACACCCACACAGGGGGCGACAGAGAGAGCGCAAATCCCAGGCTGCCCAGTAGGTGGCAGCGGTCCGACACACCCACACAGGGGGCGACAGAGAGCGCAAATCCCAGGCTGCCCAGTAGGTGGCAGCGGTCCGACACACCCACACAGGGAGCGACAGAGAGCGCAAATCCCAGGCTGCCCAGTAGGTGGCAGCGGTCCGACACACCCATACAGGGGGCGACAGAGAGGGCGCAAATCCCAGGCTGCCCAGTAGGTGGCAGCGGTCCGACACACCCACACAGGGGGCGACAGAGAGAGCGCAAATCCCAGGCTGCCCAGTAGGTGGCAGCGGTCCGACACACCCACACAGGGGGCGACAGAGAGCGCAAATCCCAGGCTGCCCAGTAGGTGGCAGCGGTCCGACACACCCACACAGGGGGCGACAGAGAGAGCGCAAATCCCAGGCTGCCCAGTAGGCGGCAGCGGTCCGACACACCCACACAGGGGGCGACAGAGAGAGCGCAAATCCCAGGCTGCCCAGTAGGTGGCAGCGGTCCGACACACCCACACAGGGGGCGACAGAGAGAGCGCAAATCCCAGGCTGCCCAGTAGGCGGCAGCGGTCCGACACACCCACACAGGGGGCGACAGAGAGGGCGCAAATCCCAGGCTGCCCAGTAGGTGGCAGCGGTCCGACACACCCACACAGGGGGCGACAGAGAGGGCGCAAATCCCAGGCTGCCCAGTAGGTGGCAGCGGTCCGACACACCCACACAGGGGGCGACAGAGAGAGCGCAAATCCCAGGCTGCCCAGTAGGTGGCAGCGGTCCGACACACCCACACAGGGGGCGACAGAGAGCGCAAATCCCAGGCTGCCCAGTAGGTGGCAGCGGTCCGACACACCCACACAGGGGGCGACAGAGAGCGCAAATCCCAGGCTGCCCAGTAGGTGGCAGCGGTCCGACACACCCACACAGGGGGCGACAGAGAGCGCGCAAATCCCAGGCTGCCCAGTAGGTGGCAGCGGTCCGACACACCCACACAGGGGGCGACAGAGAGGGCGCAAATCCCAGGCTGCCCAGGAGGCGGCAGCAGTCCGACACACCCACACAGGGGGCGACAGAGAGCGCGCAAATCCCAGGCTGCCCAGTAGGTGGCAGCGGTCCGACACACCCATACAGGGGGCGACAGAGAGAGCGCAAATCCCAGGCTGCCCAGTAGGCGGCAGCGGTCCGACACACCCACACAGGGGGCGACAGAGAGCGCAAATCCCAGGCTGCCCAGTAGGTGGCAGCGGTCCGACACACCCACACAGGGGGCGACAGAGAGCGCAAATCCCAGGCTGCCCAGTAGGTGGCAGCGGTCCGACACACCCACACAGGGGGCGACAGAGAGAGCGCAAATCCCAGGCTGCCCAGTAGGTGGCAGCGGTCCGACACACCCATACAGGGGGCGACAGAGAGCGCAAATCCCAGGCTGCCCAGTAGGTGGCAGCGGTCCGACACACCCACACAGGGGGCGACAGAGAGAGCGCAAATCCCAGACTGCCCAGTAGGTGGCAGCAGTCCGACACACCCACACAGGGGGCGACAGAGAGAGCGCAAATCCCAGGCTGCCCAGTAGGTGGCAGCGGTCCGACACACCCACACAGGGGGCGACAGAGAGCGCAAATCCCAGGCTGCCCAGTAGGTGGCAGCGGTCCGACACACCCACACAGGGGGCCACAGAGAGCGCAAATCCCAGGCTGCCCAGTAGGTGGCAGCGGTCCGACACACCCATACAGGGGGCGACAGAGAGCGCGCAAATCCCAGGCTGCCCAGTAGGCGGCAGCAGTCCGACACACCCACACAGGAGGCGACAGAGAGGGCGCAAATCCCAGGCTGCCCAGTAGGTGGCAGCGGTCCGACACACCCATACAGGGGGCGACACAGAGGGCGCAAATCCCAGGCTGCCCAGTAGGTGGCAGCAGTCCGACCCCACCCCCCCTCCCCCGGCGGGGCTGCCCCGTGTGAAAGGCGCCGCAGACGAAGGTGCAGCGTCCTCCCCAGCGTGGGCAGCAGCCGCTGCCCCGAGTCCCGCCAGCACCGCCCTTGGTGTGCACAGCCCGGAAGCTGCTCCGGCTCCCCACACCCCATTCCCGCCCCTTCCCTACAGCCGTCGGTCAGTCTCCTGGGCTGAACCAGCCTTCCTCTCCCTGCAGCGGCGGTTCCGTCCTCATCCGGCTCTCCCGGGAGAGACCCACAGCTCGGGACATCTCCTGGGCATGGTCTGGATCCATGGCAGGTGCCCGGCGCGTGCTGGAGTAGCCCGTGCTCCAAGGGAGAGACAGGCACTGATTTCCCTGGGCTTTCACCCTCACACGTCGCGGGGGAGAGTCTGACTCTCCGATCCATCACACAGCGCTCCCTGCCTAGCATCCCTCCCCCTGGTAGTTTATCTCCGTCGGAATAACCCGCATGCAAATCCCTGCCCTGGAGGGATCCTGTTAAATACAAACTGTGAGGGGTTGGATCACAGAAGCCCCTTTGGGGCGGCCAACTGACGTGCCAAGGCTACTTCTGCTTTCCTGCCCTGGCAGCTTGGGACTTCAGCGCCCTGCCTGGTTTGAGCCAGACCCGCTAGCCGGCTGCAAACCCAGACCAGGTCCACGTCCCCTGGCAGCTGTAGGCTCAATTGAAAGTAGTTTAAGAAGTGTTCCTGTCTTTAACAGTTGCCCAACTCCCAATGGGGTCCAAACCCCAAATAAATCTGTTTTACCCAGTATAAAGCTTATACAGGGTAAACTCATAAATTGTTCTCCCTCTACAACACTGATAGAGAGATATACACAGCTGTCCCTGTGTCGTCCCCCCACCATTAATGCTTATTCTGGGTTAAATAATCAGTAAAAAGTGATTTTATTAAATACAGAAAGTAGGATTTAAGTGGTTCCAAGTAGTAACAGACAGAACAAAGTGAATTACCAAGTAAAATAAAATAAAACCTGCAAGTCTATGCCTAATACAGTAAGAAAACTGAATACAGATAGAACCTCGCCCTCAGAGGAGTTCCAGTAAGCTTCCTTTTACAGACTAAGCTCCTTCTGGTCTGGGCCCAGCAATCACTCACACCCCCTGTAGTTACTGTCCTTTCTTCCAGTTTCCTTCAGGTATCCTTGGGGGTGGAGAGGATACCACTTGAGCCAGCTGAAGACCAAATGGAGGGGTCTCCCAGGGGTTTAAATAGACTTTCTCTTATGGGTGGAGACCCCTCCCTTCCCCTGTGTAGAATTCCAGCTACAAGATGGAGTTTTGGAGTCACATGGGCAAGTCACATGCCCATGCATAACTCAGAACTTACAGGTAGCAGCCATGGTTCACATGCTACCTTGAACGTCCTCATATAGACTTCTTATGTGGATTGGAGCCTTCCAAGATCCATTGTCCATTAAGTGCTTCTTGACTGGGCACTTAACTTGCAAATTCCTTTCTAAAGAAGCTGACCAAATGCCTTATTAAGGTTATTTAAAATCAAACAAGTATAGAGCCAATATTCATAACTTCGAATACAACAATGACACGTGCATATAAATAGGATGAATATATTCAGTAAATCATAACCTTTACATAGATATGTTGCATGGCATATGTAGCATAAAAAATATTCCAGTTAAGTCATATATACATTCATAAGCATATTTCCATAAAGCCTTACACAAACCTCTGGTTCTAGGAGCCACAGTCTCTCCCCAGACACAGAACTACCGGGTCCTGTCCACTGGTGAGTTTCCCTCCTTGAATAAAAACGAGAATGAAATCTCTACTGCTTTTCCTTTCCCTGTTCTTCTCCCCCAGGAGTGAGTGTCTATGGGGCAGTGGGGAAATTAGGGGGACACACACACACAGAGACACGCCAGTATTCAGTGGCTAATTCTCTCCTTGCTTTATTTTTTTTCCCCAGGTGTCCTGTGTCAAGTGCAGTGGGTCCACTCCAGCCTGGGAGCGGCGAAGCCCGGAGAGACCCTCATCCTGACCTGCGCTGACTCTGGGGTCTCCATCACTGACAGCAGTTACATCTGAGACTGGGTCTGGCAGCCTCTCAGGAAAGGGCTGGGGCGGACGGGATGGGTGTATCCATATATCAGCAGCAACACACACCGCACCCCGTCTCTCCAGGGCCGAATCACCATCCCTGGAGACACCACCAAGAACCAGGTCTCCCTGCAGCTCCGCCCACTGACACTGTGCCAGGAGAGCACCGCAGTGACACGGAGCAGAGCAGGGACTGGTAGAAAAAGGGGAAGCAGTTTCCATGCAGGGCGTTTAACATCTCACAACTTCCATTACCTGTAGGCTTGGACGGATTGGATTTTTACTGATAAAAGCTGGTAAACGTAAATTTCAGCAAATACACACACAGCCCCTGCCCTGCCTCCAAAGACTTATTTCCATCCATTATCACTGAAATCTACAAATTTTCAAAGTAAAGAAAAGCTTAAAACTCATAATTTGGTGCAACTATGTAACCCTTAAAAATGTTTTCAAATAAACCTCAATATTGGCTGTCACAACAATGATTTTTAAGAACCCAAATTCTGCCATCCCAAATTTTCTCCCATTTCGCTAGGCTACAGGCCAGTAATTTTCACAGGATCCAGAATATTACTTCCAGCCCAGACACATGTCAGAGACAGTCCTTCCATCAACTCGCTGTGGGTGGAGCTGATCTGGCTGCTAACCCAAGGGGAGAGTCTCAATGAGAAACGTGGGACTGGAATTATCAAAGAGCTCAAAGCACCAACAATCTCGGTGAGACACCCACAAAAACGGAGGCAATGGAAGTCATATTTATCCTCCTGGCACAAAATCGCACAGGTCTCAGAATTGCAGCAACCCAGTGAGTTGTGCAGGGGCCGAATTGGTGATTCCTGGGTGCCAGGGGCCATTTGTCCCTAATAAACAAACACTTGGGATGGAATAGACTTGGGGTTTCTCTTCCCTCTCCTGGCTGTCTGTTAGCTGAGAATTTAGAGAAGACCCAGAGAGAGGGCAATAATATATTTTAGGTCTTAAGTGAAAGGGATTATGAGTACAGTTAAGGTTAGTTTAAAGAAAAATGTCGGTCTGGGGTTAGGGGATAAATACAGGCTTATGGTTAGGGCGAGGGCTCAGGATTCCAATTTGAATTAGAACAGGGAGTAGAGTTTGAGATAGAGGACAGAGTTAGGATTAGAAGGTTAGAAATAAATGTAGGCTTAGGTTATGGTTAGAGGAAGGGTATGATGACAATATGGAGTCAAAATAAGTAGAACTCTAAAGCAACAAGGACGAGATTTTTAACATTATTCAATGGCCTAACACACTAAATCAACCGGAGGTAGGAGCTTCAAGAACTTTAAATGCGAACAAACATGGCTGTGGCATCATACTTTCTATTTAAGCAAGAGATCATAGAACATCAGGGTTGGAAGGGACCTCAGGAGGTCATCTAGTCCAACCCCCTGCTCAAAGCAGGACCAATCCCCAATTTTTGGCCCAGATCCCTAAATGGCCCCCTCAAGGATTGAACTCACAACCCTGGGTTTAGCAAGCCAATGCTCAAACCACCGAGCTATCCCTCCCCCCATGCCATACATTGCAAACTGGAGGCCAATGTTAAGTGCATTGTTACTTGTTCATCCTGAAGTTGAACACTGGTTCTGAACAAGACCAGCAAATGCTCACTGACTTTCTGCAAGAAACTCAACTGACTGGCTAGAAGCATGCGGTGCAACAGTGAAAGACTCAACAGTTGAAAAAGTGAAGAAATCTCTCTGTACATTCAAAAAAAATTGCATACATGGCTGATGAATGCACCGATGCAAATAGGAATCAAGTATTAAGTCATTGTGTACGTTATCTTGATGTCAGTAGTAGACCAGTAGATGCATTTCTAGATGTTCAAGTTATAGAAGACACATCGGCTGCATCTGTGACAACCCACATCTTAGAAGAGTTAAATGCTTGTCAATTGGACCCCAGAGACATGGCTGCTTGTGCATTTGATGGAGTTGCAAACTTTTCTGGAAGACATGGTGGAGCACAAGCTTTGCTCAAAGAAAAGTGTAACCCTAGTCTCTCCTATACACACTGCAGATCCCATCTACTCCAGCTAGCACTAGTACAAGCTGCAGACTCTTTAAAAGACATTAAAAAAGCTATAAATTTAATGTCTTCTTTATATTCTTTTTTCAGCAAGTGTCCAAAAAGACTGAATATCTTGGAAAATATAGAAGATACACTGGGACTGAAGTTCATATTCATCCAACCTGGGAAAACCCGCTGGCTTTCTCATGAGCGATCCTTGGCTGTTGTCTTAAAATTACTCCAGCCATTATTACTGGCTTTGGAAAGTATCTACCAAGATGGGATGGATCTAAGTAGTGAGGCTGATGGATACTTTTGCTACTATGTTCGGAGAAGACTATTGCCATTCTCTCTCTTGTAAGTCTACTGTTGAAACCACTTGGGTCATTAAACAATGCCATCCAGGCATCTGCTAGGACAGTAGTAGATCTTTCTCCAGCAGTAGAAGCTACATTTGGATCAATCAGAGAGCTATCCATTGAAAAAGTACTGGAAGAAGAAAAGACTTCAGTCCAGAAGTTGACTAATGAAGGCATTTATATTGAATCCTTAAGTGAAGAGGACAAGAAGTGTTTGTTAAGACAACTGAAAAAGTACACAGACTTGATTCTTAAAAATCTACAACAGCGACTTCTGGATTCTACTGAACCTCTACTTAGCTTTTACAGATCCCTGTCCTATAAAACACTGATGGTTGAGTGGAGTGAGGCACGACCAGCAATGGGGCTGCCCTGTGCTCAGGACAGAATAGAGAATTTGAACACAGAGTGGAATACCATACGACGAATGAATGAAGATTTGACCTCATTTTCTTTTTTATCATCGCTAGTGGCTCGACCAGATCTTTGTGCTCTGTTTCCTGGGCTGAAAGAAGTAGGAATTAATCTCTTGCCACCCCCAGTCACAACAGCTCCGGGTGAGCGTTGTTTTTCATCACTGAATAGAATCTTGTGTTCTGAAAGAAGTCGACTTCTGCCTGATCATGTGAATGAACTACTGAGCATATCCATGGAAGGAATGGAAATACCGGACACACAAGAAGCCACCAAAGATGAACACATGGCATTCAAGAAGTTCATTAACAGAGTTGTGGAAAATTATAACAAGAAACCAAGAAGGATGTAGACGTAGTGCTTCATAGAAGGCTTGAGTAGCCAACTCTAATTTGTGTGATGATTTTAAAACATGAGTTAAATCTAATAAAATGGTCATGAAACATTTTTCAGTTTTTACTATGGTGCCATAGAGCCACCTTCACCCTCATGGTCTCACCCCCATCGGCCCTGACCCCTCCCTCCCATAAATTCGAACCCCGCTCCCCCATTTCAATTCCCAGGGGGGAAACTGTGAGTCACCATCTCTGAGGAGTCCTCCAAGAACCAGGTCTCCCTGCATCTCCGCTCACTGAAATCCGCAGGCACCACCGCGTGTTACTGTGCCTGGAGACACAGGGCACAGAGCAAAGCGAGGACTGGTAGAAATACCCATCCTGTGGTTCAGATTCTGCCCTGTGTCCTCCATCACAGCCTGTGTTCTGGCAAAGCCCAGGAGCTGCATCTTCTCTCCATTCCCTTTTCCTTCCCTCTCACCAGAGCTGATTTTCAGGCTCTGCGGCCTAAATCAGCCCTTCCCCCGCATTCAGCTGCTGCTCCTTCCCCATCTGGCATTCCCACGAGAGTGTCATTTACCCGAGGACACTGTTTATATCTATTTCGTATGCCCAACACATTTTCCGAATAGCCACCGCTCCAATACAGGGACACCTTTTCCTCAAATGTGGAGAAAGAAAGAAAGAAAGAAAGAAAGAAAGAAAGAAAGAAAGAAAGAAAGAAAGAAAGAAAGAAAGAAAGAAAGAAGGGGTCAGATCACCCAGCATTCGCTAATAGCTGGCTCATTGCCTTGCCCTGTTACACAGCTCTGAGAGAGCCACTGAACAAAGGAGCTCTGGTGGTTTCAGCTCCTTTTCAACCGTGATGCCGGAGTGTCCGATCTTTATGCAAATCTCCCAGCCAGGTTCCCCATTTAAATAACAGCTCCCGGGTTCTCAGGGGACCCGCCTGCTCAGGGGCTGAAGTGAATTTCATTATTTATCTTTTTTTTCCATCTTTTCAAGAAGATGGAAAAGGCGTTGTCACTTCTGGTTTTACTCGCTCTCTCGCCCTGTAAGTCAGGAGGAGAAATCCGGGGGGAAATGATCAAACCCTGAGGAAGAGCGGTCAGGATTTAACTGTAACGTTTCCTGTCTTTGCAGGTGCCCGGTCCCAAATCCAGCTGGTCCAGTCCGGGCCGGGCGTGGTGAAGCCTGGAGAGCCCCTCACACTGACCTGAGCCGTGTCTGGTTACAACATTTCTTCTGGCTGCTGCTGGGCTTGGATCAGGCAGGTTCCTGGGAAAGGCTTGGAATACATGGGGTATGTATATGCAGCTAGTGAGAGCACAAACTACGCACCGTCTCTCCAAGGCCGAGTCACCATCTCTGCAGACACTGCCAAGAACCAGGTCCCCCTGAAGCTCCGCCCGCTGACAGCCACAGACAGCGGCACCTGTTACTGCGCCAGGAGAGACACTATGAAATTAGGTCGAATTTACAGAAGTCGGTTTTGTAGAAAACGGTTTTATACAGTTGATTGTGTGTGGCCCCACACAAGTGCTCTAAGTGCATGTAGTCGGCGGAGTGTGTCCACAGTACCGAGGAAACCGTCGACTTCCGGAGCGTTGCACTGTGGGTGGCTATCCCACAGTTCCCGCAGTCTCCGCCGCCCATCTGAATTCTGGGTAGAAATTCCAGTGCCTGATGGGGCTAAAACATTGTCAAGGGTGGTTCTGGGTACATATCGTCAGGCCCCTGTTCCCTCCCTCCCTCCGTGAAAGCAAGGGCAGACAATCGTTTTGCGCCTTTTTTCTTGAGTTACCTGTGCAGATGCCATACCACGGCAAGCATGGAGCCCGCTCAGCTCACCGTCACCGTGTGTCTCCTGGGTGCTGGCAGACATGGTACTGCATTGCTACACAGCAGCAGTTTATTGCCTTTTGGCAGCAGACAGTGCAGTGTGACTGTTAGCCGTCATTGACGTAGTCCTGGGTGCTCTTTCAATCGGGCTCCTGGGCAAACATGGGAGTGACTCAGCCAGGTCATTTCCCTTTTAAGTTTTGTCTCATGGCGATTGAGTCCTACCGGCAGTGCACTGTCTTTTAACCTCCAGCCAGCAGAAGATGACGGCTAGTCGTCATACTGCACCGTCTTCTGCCAAGCACCCAGGAGATGATGACGGCTAGTGGTCGTACTGCACAGTCTGCTGCCAGCAAAATGTATAAAGATAGATGAAGTGGCTCAAAACAAGAAATAGACCAGATTTGTTTTGTATTCATTTTCTCCTCTCTCCCACCTTCCCTCTGTGAAATCAACGGCCTGCCAAACCCAGTTTTGAGTTCTATCCTTGAGGTTTTGAGTTCTATCCTTGAGGGGGCCATTCAGTTTCTCGCAAAGCCACCCCCTTTGTTGATTTTAATTCCCTGTAAGCCATGTCATCAGTTGCCCCTCCCTCCATCAGGGCAATGGCAGACAATCGTTCCGCACCTTTTTTCTGTGCAGAAGCCATACCACGGCAAGCATGGAGCCCACTCAGATCACTTTGGCAATTAGGAGCACATTAAACACCACGCACATTATCCAGCAGTATATGCAGCACCGGAACCTGGCAAAGCGATACCGGGTGAATAGCCGATGTCAGCGCGGTCACGTGAGTGATGAGGACATGGACACAGACTTCTCTCAAAGCAGAGGCCCTGGCAATGTGGGCATTATGGTGCTAATGGGCCAGGTTCATGCTGTGGAATGCCGATTCTGGGCTCGGGAAACAAGCACAGACTGGTGGGACCACATAGTGTTGCAGGTCTAGGACGATTCCCAGTGGTTGCGAAACTTTCACATGCGTAAGGGCACTTTCATGGAACTTTGTGACTTGCTTTCCCCTGCCCTGAGGCACAAGAATACCAAGATGAGAGCAGCCCTCACAGTTGAGAAGCGAGTGGTGATAGCCCTGTGGAAGCTTGCAACGCCAGACAGCTACCGGTCAGTTGGGAATCAATTTGGAGTGAGCAAATCTACTGTGGGGGCTGCTGTGATGCAAGTAGCCAACGCAATCAAAGATCTGCTGATATCGAGGGTAGTGACCCTGGGAAATGTGCAGGTCATAGTGGATGGCTTCGCTGCAATGGGATTCCCTAACTGTGGTGGCCATAGACAGAACGCATATCCCTATCTTGGCACCGGAGCACCAAGCCAGCGAGTACATAAACCGCAAGGGGTACTTTTCAATAGTGCTGCAAGCACTGGTGGATCACAAGGGACGTTTCACCAACATCAACGTGGGATGGCCAGGAAAGGTACATGAAGCTCGCAACTTCAGGAACTCTGGTCTGTTTCAAAAGCTGCAAGAAGGGACTTTATTCCCAGACCAGAAAATAACCGTTGGGGACGTTGAAATGCCTATATGTATCCTTGGGGACCCAGCCTACCCCTTAATGCCAAGGCTCATGAAGCCGTACACAGGCAGCCTGGACAGTAGTCAGGAGCTGTTCAACTACAGGCTGAACAAGTGCAGAATGGTGGTAGAATGTGCATTTGGACGTTTAAAAGCACGCTGGCGCAGTTTACTGACTCAGTTAGACCTCAGCGAAGCCAATATTCCCACTGTTATTACTGCTTGCTGTGCGCTCTGTAATATCTGTGAGAGTAAGGGGGAGACGTTTATGGCGGGGTGGGAGGTTGAGGCAAATTGCCCGGCTGCTGGTTTCGCACAGCCAGACACCAGGACAGTTAGAAGAGCACAGGAGGGCACGGTGCGCATCAGAGAAGCTTTGAAAACCAGTTTCATGACTGGACAGGCTACGGTGTGAAAGTTCTGTTTGTTTCTCCATGATGAAACCCACCGCCCCTTGGTTCACTCTACTTTCCTGTAAGCTAACCACCCTCCCCTCCTCCCTTCAATCACCGCTGTCAGAGGCAATAAAGTCATTGTTGCTTCACATTCATGCATTCTTTATTCATTCATCACACAAATAGGGGGATAACTACCAAGGTAGCCCAGGAGGGGTGGTGGAGGAGAGAAGTACCAGGAGGGGTGGTGAAGGAGGGAAGGACAAGGCCATACAGCACTTTAAAAGTTTAAAACTTTAAAACTTATTGAATGCCAGCCTTCTGTTGCTTGGGCAATCCCCTGGGGTGGAGTGGCTGGGTGGCCAGAGGCCCTCCCACCGTGTTCTTGGGCATCTGGGTGTGGAGGCTATGGAACTTGGGGAGGAGGGTGGTTGGTTACTCAGGGGCTGTAGTGGCAGTCTGTGCTCCTGCTGCCTTTCCTGAAGCTCAACCATATGCTGGAGCAGCCTCAGCATTGAATCCTGCCTCCTCTCATCACGCTGCCACCACATTTGAGCTTCAGCCCTGTCTTCAGCCCGCCACTTACTCTCTTCAGCCCACCACCTCTCCTCCCAGTCATATTGTGCTTTCCCGCACTCTGACATTGTCTGCCTCCACGCATTCATCTGTGCTCTGTCAGTGTGGGAGGACACCATGAGCTCAGAGAACATTTCATCACGACTGCGTTTTTTTCGCCTTCTAATCTTCGCCAGTCTCTGGGAAGGAGAAGATCCTGTGATAATTGAAACACATGCAGCTGGTGGAGAAAAAAAAAGAGACAGAGGTATTTAAAAAGACATTTTTTCTAGAACAATGGCTACACTCTTTCACGGTAAACCTTGCTGTTAATATTACATACACAGCACATGTGCTTTCGTTCCAAGGTCGCATTTTGCCTCCCGCCACCACTTGGCTAGCCCCTCACCCCTGCCCCCGGCTAACAGCAGGGAACATTTCTGTTCAGCCACAGGCAAACAGCCCAGTAGGAACGGGCACCTCTGCATGTCCCCTTAAGAAAAGCACCCTATTTCAACCAGGTGACCATGAATGATATCACTCTCCTGAGGATAACACAAAGAGATAAAGAACGGATGTTGTTTGAATGCCAGCAAACATACACTGCAATGCTTTGTTCTACAATGATTCCCGAGTATGTGCTACTGGCCTGGTGTGGTAAAGTGTCCTACCATGGTGGGTGGAATAAGGCTGCCCTCCCCGAAACCTTTTGCAAAGGCTTTGGGAGTACATCCGGGAGAGCTGCAAATGCCAGAGCAAATTAATCATTAAACATGCTTGCTTTTAAACCATGTATAGTATTTTAAAAGGTACACTCACCAGAGGTCCCTTCTTTGCCTGGCGGGTCCGGGAGGCAGCCTTGGGTGGGTCCGGGGGGGACTGCCTCCAGGTCCAGGGTGAGAAACAGTTCCAGGCTGTCAGGAAAACCGGTTTCTCCACTTGCTTGCAGTGAGCTATCTACAACTCCATCATCATCATCTTCCTCGTCCCCAAAACCTGCTTCTGTGTTGCCTCCATCTCTGTTGAAGGAGTCAAACAATACGGCTGGGGTAGTGGTGGCTGAACCCCCTAAAATGGCATGCAGCTCATCATAGAAGCGGCATGTTTGGGGCTCTGACCCAGAGCGGCCGTTTGCCTCTCTGGTTTTCTGGTAGGCTTGCCTCAGCTCCTTAAGTTTCACGCGGCACTGCTTCAGGTCCCTGTTATGGCCTCTGTCCTTCATGCCCTGGGAGATTTTGACAAATGTTTTGGCATTTCGAAAACTGGAACGGAGTTCTGATAGCACGGATTCCTCTCCCCATACAGCGATCAGATCCCGTACCTCCCATTCGGTCCATGCTGGAGCTCTTTTGCGATTCTGGGACTCCATCATGGTCACTTCTGCTGATGAGCTCTGGCCAGCGTGGCAAGCTGCAGGTGACCATGCAAACAGGAAATTGAAATTCAAAAGTTCAAGGGCCTTTTCTTGTCTACCTGGCTAGTGCATCTAAGTTGAGAGTGCTGTCCAGAGCGGTCACAATAGAGCACTCTGGGATAGCTCCCGGAGGCCAATACCATATAGTTGCGTCCACAGTACCCCAAATTTGACCGGCAAGGCCGATTTAAGCGCTAATCCACTTGTCAGAGGTGGATTAAGGAAATTGATTTTAAGAGCCCTTTAAGTCGAAAAAAAAGGCTTCATCGTGTGGACGGGTGCAGGTTTACATTGATTTAATGCTGCTAAATTCGACCTAAACTCCTAGTGTAGACCAGGGCTAAGGGTTAAACAAGGAAATCACACACAGGCAAACCCCAACTCTCACCATGTTCTCTCATCCCCAGCTGCTTCCCTCCCACTCACCTGCCATTCACACCTCAGGATTCACTGCTGAGCCTCGATCTTGCTTAGGCACAGCAGAAAGCCATTATCTTGAAAGCCATTATCTGCAGATAGGCATCTCTCACGGGCTGTCATGAGTTCAGTGTCCTTTTGAGTGGCAACCAATTTGAATGGTCCCTCCAAGATATGCTGGCTAACTACCTTGTGGGCGTTACTCCAGGAGCAAACATTTGAAATCCAGACATAAAGCCAATATTCGTAACTTCGAAAACAAAAATGATACATGCATGCGGAGAGTATAATCATAACCAGCAGATCATAACCTTTCCATAGACATCTTACATGCCACATTTTGTACAAGATTTGTTGCAAATATATAACAGTGGTTGCAAGAATGATCTATATGGCCATATTTTAATTGCATAATGTCACACCTTGTCTAGAGATTTGAGGTCGAAGAAGGCAACTGGTAATTGTTTTCCTTTCGGCAAAGGTTTATTCAAGACCGCAGCACACTTTGTTAGGCGCTGCACAAACACACAGACGGAGTCCCCTCTGAGCCTTAGTTACCGTCATTCTGGTGATCAATGAAAGATGTTTGTACCACTTATAAAGGGGGAAATATGTAAATTATGGTGATAGCTTCCTGCTTAAATCTGTGTCCCTCTCTGCCCAGGCTGCACCTGAAAACACAATCCCCAGCCTCCTGTGTCTGTGCGGTTACCAGCTATTCGCCCTGAGAATTTCCCCCTCCAACACCAGCAACAATTAGATTCTTGCTTCTTTTAATTTTCACTGTAGCAGCTCAGGAAGAAGTGGCAGAGCTAAACAAATAGTATATTGTGGTTGGTTTTATACCAGTATTTGTAACGTGTCTTTATTCCGAGACAGAGATCCACTTTTACAGGTACACTCGGTGCCTCAGTTACACCGTCACTTCCAAACACAAAGCAGAGTTCACCCAGAGGAATTGCTCAATCCCACGCAGATGCTTAGAGATGAACAATCCGGATTCTCCCCTGCTCTGCACCTTGTGATCCGTTTTTAACCTCTGCAAAGTGGATGGGCTGTGGGCCTCTTCTGATGTACAGCGCATCCTACATTTTCAGAGCAGGGGCAGTCTGTCTCAGCCTGAAGTTGTGGCTGCTTCCCCACCAGGCAACCTGTGGAACTCCTTGCCAGAGGATGTTGTGAAGGGCAAGACTACAACTGGGTTCAAAAAGGAGTTAGAAAAGTCCATGGAGGATAGGTCCATCAATGGCTATTAGCAGGGATGGTGTCCCTAGTCTCTGTTTCCCAGAAGCTGGGAATGGGTGACAGGGGATGGACCACTTAGAATCATAGAATATCATGGTTGGAAGGGACCTCAGGAGGTATCTAGTCAAACCCCCTGCTCAAAGCAGGACCAATCCCCAACTAAATCATCCCAGACAGGGCTTTGTCAAGCCTGACCTTAAAAATATCTAAGGAAGGAGATTCCACCACCTCCCTAGGTAACACATTCCAGTGCTTCACCACCCTCCTAGTGAAAAAGTTTTTGCTAATATCCAACCTAAACCTCCCCCACTGCAACTTCAGACCATTGAGAACAGTCTAGAGCCATCCTCTATGGAACCACCTCTCAGGTAGTTGAAAGCAGCTATCAAATCCCCCCTCATTCTTCTCTTCCGCAGACTAAACAATCCCAGTTCCCTCAGCCTCGCCTCATATGTCATGTGTTCCAGTCCCCTAATCATCTTTGTTGCCCTCCGCTGGACGTTTTCCAATTTTTCCACATCCTTCTTGTAAGTGTGGGGCCCAAAACTGGCCACAGTACTCCAGATGAGGCCTCATTAATGTTGAATAGAGGGGAACGATCACGTCCCTCAATCTGCTGGCAATGCCCCTACATATACATCCCAAAATGCCATTGGCCTTCTTGGCAACAAGGGCACACTGTTGACTCATATCCAGCTTCTCATCCACTGTAACCCCTAGGTCCTTTTCTGCAGAACTGCTGCCGAGCACTCAGTCCCTAGTTTGTAGCCATGCATGGGATTCTTCCGTCCTAAGTGCAGGACTCTGCACTTGTCCTTGTTGAACCTCATCAGATTTCTTTTGGCCCAATCCTCCAATTTGTCTAGGGCCCTCTGTATCCTATCCCTACCCTCCAGCGTATCTACCTGTCTTCCCAGTTTAGTGTCATCTGCAAACTTGCTGAGGGTGCAATCCACACCATCCTCCAGATCATTAATGAAGATATTGAACAAAACCGGCCCCAGGACCGACCCTTGGGGCACTCCGCTTGATACCATCTGCCAACTAGATATGGAGCTATTGATTACTACCCGTTGAGCCCAACAATCTAGCCAACTTTCTATCCACCTTATAGTCCATTCATCCAGCCCATACTTCTTTAACTTGCTGGCAAGAATACTGTGGGAGACCGTGTCAAAAGCTTTGCTAAAGTCAAGGAACAACATGTCCACCACTTTCCCCTCATCCACAGAGACAGTTATCTCGTCATAGAAGGCAATTAGATTAGTCAGGCATGACTTGCCCTTGGTGAATCCATGCTGACTGTTCCTGATCACTTTCCTCTCCTCTAAGTGCTTCAGAATTGATTCCTTGAGGACCTGCTCCATGATTTTTCCAGGGACTGAGGTGAGGCTGACTGGCCTGTAGTTCCCAGGATCCTCCTTCTTCCCTTTTTTAAAGACGGGCACTACATTAGCCTTTTTCCAGTCGTCCAGGACTTCCCCTGATCGCCAGGAGTTTTCAAAGATAATGGCCAATGGCTCTGCAATCACATCCGCCAACTCCTTTAGCACTCTCGGATGCAGCGCATCCGGCCCCATGGACTTGTGCTCGTCCAGTTTTTCTAAATAGTCCCGAACCACTTCTTTCTCCTCAGAGGGCTGGTCACCTCCTCCCCATGCTGTGCTGCCCAGTGCAGTAGTCTGGGAGCTGACCTTGTTCGTGAAGACAGAGGCAAAAAAAGCATTGAGTACATTAGCTTTTTCCACATCCTCTGTCACTAGGTTGCCTCCCTCATTCAGTAAGGGGCCCACACTTTGCTTGACTTTCTTCTTGTTGCTAACATACCTGAAGAAACCCTTCTTGTTACTCTTAACATCTCTTGCTAGCTGCAACTCCAGGTGTGATTTGGCCTTCCTCATTTCACTCCTGCATGCCCGAGCAATATTTTTATACTCTTCCCTGGTCATTTGTCCAATCTTCCACTTCCTGTAAGCTTCTTTTTTGTGTTTAAGATCAGCAAGGATTTCACTGTTAAGCCAAGCTGCTCGCCTGCCATATTTACTATTCTTTCTACACATCGGGATGGTTTGTCCCTGTAACTTCAATAAGCATTCTTTAAAATACAGCCAGCTCTCCTGGACTCCTTTCACCTTCATGTTATTCTCCCAGGGGATCTTGCCCATCAGTTCCCTGAGGGAGTCAAAGTCTGCTTTTCTGAAGTCCAGGGTCTGTATTCTGCTGCTCTCCTTTCTTCCTGTGTCAGGATCCTGAACTCAATTAAACTCTTGATGATTACCTGTTCTGTTCATTCCCTCTAGGGCACCTGGCACTGGCCACTGTGGGCAGACAGGATACTGGGCTAGATGGACCTTTGGTCTGACCCAGTATGGCCGTTCTTATGTTCTTATGTTTTTATGTTCACACATTCCCAGGAGAGTCTCATTTCTATTGACACTGTCTGTTCATTGTTTGTATTTTAGCCCATTATTTGCCCAGCTCATTTTGCAGTAGCCACTGCTCCAGTGCACAGACAACCATTGACTTCATTGGACTTTGGATCACAACTTAAGACATGAAGAACATGTAACACTCTCTAACTCAACAGATAGGTCTGCCTAGCCGGAGGTATCTCTGCCAGCTTATCCCAATTGGGTGAAACCTCCATGCAAATCCCTTTTCCAGTGCGTTGTTCAGAGTCTCAGTCCGGGCCCTGTGGTCCCGCCATCCTACCCTCACACGGTGCCACAGACTGACATAGAATCACAGAAGATTAAGATTGGAAGGGACCTTAGGAGGTCATCTAGTCCAATCCCCTGCTCCAAGCATGGGAACAGCAAGGGCAGCACATGGAGCCCTGTGCCCCCACCCCCCAGGGGCTGTAGGGACATGGTTCCGGCCGCCTCCCGGAGCAGCACAGTGCGGGGCCAGGGCAGGCAGGCAGGGAGCCTGCCCTGGCCCTGGTGCGTACCACTGCCACCCCGGAGCTGCTCTAGGTAAGTGGCACCAGGCTGGAGCCCGCACCTCAAACCCCTTCTGCACGCCGCACCCCAACTCCCTGCCCTGAGCCCCCGCCACACGCTGCACCCCTCCTGCACCCCAACCCCTTGCCCCAGCCCTGCGTACAATTTTCCCACCCAGATGTGGCCCTCGGGCCAAAAAGTTTGCCCATCCCTGGCCTAGGTCCATCCTCTTTGGAACCCCCCTTCAGATAGTTGAAGGCTGCTATCAAATCCCCCCTCACTCTTCTCTTGTGCAGACTAAATAAGCCCAGTTCCTGCAGCTTCTCCTCATAAATCACATGCCCCACCTTCCTAATCATTTTCATTGCCCTCCGCTGGACTGTCTCCAATTTATCCCCATTCCTTTTGCAATAAAACTGGATGTAATACTCCAGATGTGGCCACACCAGTGCCAAATAGGGGGGGATAATCACTTCCCTCAATCTGCTGGCAACGCTCCTACTAATGCAGCCCAATATGCCATTGGCCTTCTTGGCAACAAGGGCACCCTGCTGACTCATATCCAGCTTCTCATCCACTGTAATCCCCAGGTCCTTTTCTGAAGAACTGCTGCTGAGCCAGTCGGTCCCCAGCCTGTAGCAGTGCCTAGGATTCTTTCTAAGTGCAGGACTCTGCACTTCTCCTTGTTGAACCTCATCAGATTTCTTTTGGCCCAATTCTCCAATTTGTCTAGGTCACTCTGGACCCTATCCCTACCTTCCAGCGTACCTACCTAGCTCGGGCTAAATGGTCCTCCTGCCCCCTTCCCCCCGATTGGCCCTGCATCCAGTAGCCCACCCCCACCCCCTCGGGAAAGGGCTGGAGTGGGATATGTATATCCTCATGGCAGGATGATATATGTATATCCTCTGCCCTGTCTCTCCAGTGTTGAATCACCATCTCTGCAGACACCTCCAAGAACCAGGTCTCCCTGCAGCTCCACTCCCTGACAGCTGCAGATACTGCCCGGTATTACTGTGCCAGAAACACAGAAAACAGGGGACAGAGAGAGCTCAGTGGTTTGAGCATTGGCCTGCTAAGCCCAGGGTTGTGAGTTCAATCCTTGATGGGGCCATTTGGGATCTGGGGCAAAAAAAAATTGGGGATTCATCCTGCTTTGAGCAGGGGGTTGGACTAGATGACCTCCTGAGGTCCCTTCCAATCATGTGATTCTGTGATACCATGATACAGAGCAAAGCAGTGACTAGTACAAAAAGGGGAAGCAGTTTCCATGCAGACACGCAGGGCATTTAACGCCTCACAACTTCCATTAAGTAAATATGGATTTCATCAAACAATCCCCCCAGATAAGATAGTTCCATCCTTAGTAATAGAAATTGACAAAGTAAATAAAATCTTAACATTCATAATTCTGTGTAACTATATACAAATCAAAAAATGTTTAAAAATCCATAAATATTGGCTGTTAATTTATTTTTAAGAATGTTAATTTAATTTTATTTTTACCAAGCCTAATTATCTCCCAACACAGTTTGGCTACAGGCTGTTACTTCCAGCCCTTACACATATCACAAACAGTCCTTTCATCGTTTGGGTGAAGCGTTCTGGCTGCTAATCCAAAGGGAGAGTCTCAAAGGGACACGTGGGACTGGAATTATCAAAGAGCTCAAATCACTAACAATCTGGGTGAGACACTCACAAAACGCAGGCACCGGAAGTCATATTTATCCTCCTGGCAAAAAATCCCACCTGCTTGGGGTTTGTAACAACCTAGAGTGAGCTGTGCAGGGGCCGAATTGGTGATTCCTGGGTGCCCGCAGCCACTTATCCCCAATAAACAAACACTCGGGATGGATGGAACAGTCTTGGGGTTTCTCTTCCCTCTCCTGGCTGCCTTTAGGTGAGAATTTAGAGGCAACCCAGAGAGAGAGAGAAATAATACATTTTAGGTGTCAAGTGAATGGGATTAAGGGCATGAACGGGGATTAAGGTGCAAGTGAACGGGGAGGGATAGCTCAGTGGTTTGAGCATTGGCCTACCCAGGGTTGTGAGTTCAATCCTTGAGGGGGCCATTTAGGGATCTGGGGCAAAAATTGGGGATTGGTCCTGCTTTGAGCAGGGGGTTGGACTAGATGACCTCCTGAGGTCCTCCGAACCCTGGTGTTCTATGTTTTCTGCAAGGTGAAAGAATAATTTAGGGTTAGGAAATAATTTAGGGTTAAGTTTCTGCTTGGGATGGGGGTTCAGTTTTCAAATTAAAATTAGGATCCAGACTAGAGCTCGAGATAGAGGACAGAGTTAGGGATAGGGGTAAGGTTACAAATAATGGCCTAACAGACTAAATCAATGGGACATAGGAGCTTTCAACACCTTTACAAACCCTCTGGCCCATTCAAACCTCCTTTTCCATGTTCCCATATTGCCCACCACCTTCCCCAGCTGTACAGGATGATCCCTGGTACCAACAGGGACACACCAATAGAAATTCTTTCCATGTAGATGACTTTGCGGTGAACTCAGGGCTTTTATGACACTTTCCATGAGTCAATCGGTTCAAAGGCCTCCTCAGAGCGCAAACTCACTGGTAATTCAGGGGTTTGGGAAGAAACTTCCCCTCTGAGCAGGATATTCCACAATATCGCCACCTTGTGACGCTTCTGTCCCTGGCCGCGGACACAGACAGCCGGGCTCTGGGTCAGACCAGCCTCAGACGTTCTTGTCAACTGCTGGAATGGCCTCAGACGTTCTTGTCATCTTGATTATCACTACAAAAGGTTTTTGGTTTTGCTTTCCCTCCCGCCCGTCTCCTGCTGGTAATAGCTCACCCTACCTGATCACTCTCGTTACAAAGTGCATGGTAACACCCATTGTTTCATGTTCTCTATGTATATAAAACCTCCCTGTTGTATTTTCCACTGCATGCATCCCATGAAGTGAGCTGTAGCTCATGAAAGTTATGCTCTAATAAATGGGTTAGTCTCTAAGGTGCCACAAGTCCTCCTTTCCTGTTTGCAGATATGGACTAACATGGCTGCTACTCTGAAAACAGATCAGCCCCAGCAATTCCAGTGTCACCTTTCGTGCTGGGAGGGGAAATACCCAGTGATCCGGGGAAGGGGAAAGATGGGCTCCCACCCTGCTTTATACCCCCGGGCGCTGTGGCTCCCATGCTGGGTTTCACTACATGAGAGAAGCATTTAGGGCCAGCTCCGAACCCCATGGCAGTGAAGGCAGCGATGGTCTCTGGGTGAGGCCCTCAGAGCACTGCCCTGTCTCACTGACTCTCCCTGGGGAAACGTGCAGAGAGCTGGATTCTGCCTCTCTCCATGTAAAATGCAGCCATGGCCCAGTGGGGTGTCTCCATCCAACCAGAGGCAGCCCCTTTCATCTCACAACTTCCATTAGTATTCTCCCTCACTCATCAGGGACCAATCACCCCGCTCTGGAATGCCTTCTGTCTGGGCAGGGCAGTTGTACTTGGTGGGGTTTAAGGGTCCTAAACACCGTTTGACCCTTTTTCTCTCCATGGTACAATAAAAGAGGTAATTTAGACTCCATTCAGAATCTTGTTACATTCTGCAGAGCTACAGTCACTGATGTCTAGGTCTTAGACCTACTTTGGGACAGTGTCTCTATTGCAAGAGACTGCCCATTATGCACCAGCAGTGAGGGTCCCCATTAACAGCTGAAATCACTGAGAGATGTGTTAAGTGTGGGAGAGGGCCCTGAAGACATCTTGGTGAGTGAGCCGCTGGTGGTGAGCTGTGGCAAGTGGCCAGCAGGGCAGCTGGCGGAGAGGCACGACCAGCAGGGCGACTGGCGGAGAGGTGTGGCAAGTGGCTAGCAGGGTGGCTGGCAGAGATGGCCAGAGCAGAGCCCCGCAGAGGCGTGGGAGGCAGCCGTTGGGGTGATGAGTGAACATCTGAGCAGTGTAGTGTGTAAGGTGCCTCCTTACCCCCACCCCTGCCTTCCACACAGAGTGGGAGGTGAACTCTGCAGATGAACCTCTGAACTCCAGGGCTGCACTGGCCAAGAACAGCAACAGTGAGTGCAGTACAGAGAAGGGTCGGGCACGTTAAAGGGACTCTTGGGTTGCTGGACTTAAGACCCTGAGGGGAAAAGGACACTGCCCAACTTACTTGGGGTGGGTCTTTTGCTCAAGGTTTGTGTTTATGAACCCTAGTTGCAGTGTTTTCCCAAATTAATACTGAGCCCTCCTTTTATTAAAAGTTTTTGCTACACTCAGACTTTGTGCTTGCGAGAAGGGAAGTATTGCCTCTTAGAGGTGCCCAGGGGATGTTGTGTAATTGTTCCTGGTCACTGCGTCCGATTCCTCCAGGTCTACAGTCCTTAGTGGGTGTTGCCATTGGTCATGGATCCAGCAGGGTTGGAGGGGTGGGACAGGCTGCCAAAAAACAGACATCCCTAACTCTAGAAGATAGAGTTAGGAATAGGGCCAGGGTTAGAGATAAATGCAGGGTTAGTGTTAGGGTTGTGACGTTGCACTCCATATGCTTTATGGAAATATGCTAATGAGTGTGAATATGTTGTAATTGGAATATGCTTCATGCAAAAGGTCTCTTGTAAGGTGTCATTACAAAGCTTATAATCTACTGTGTGTTTTCATCCTATTTGTATGCATGTATCATTCTTGTCTCTGAAGCTAGAAATATGAAGTATAACTCTGAGGTCCTCTTGTAACTATGCAAAGTGTGGGCCATTAATGGTGGTTTAGAATCTTCATGGCTCCCATTCACTAGGACAATTGGTTGTAGATGGTTTATTTACCTGCAAGCCTTCCTGTGGACCTGTAGGCCAGCCTATGGGTAATGAAGAATGAGGTCTTACAGTGATATGTGACCATGTCACATGATACTGGAATCCATCTTAAATCTGGTACTCTTCCATTTAGAAAGAGGGTGGAGACCCAGAGAGTCAAAATATTCCCACCTTGTGCCAAAGCTATAAAAGGGTGTGGAACAGAACAAAGGAGGCAGCCAGTCATAAGAAAGCCCCTGCTTTCCATCTAAGATGTCTGCTGGAACTAACAAGGACTGTACCAGGGGAAAGGATTGGGCCCACACTATGAAGGAGTCTAGTCTGTGAAAGGTTTCAGAGTAGCAGCTGTGTTCGTCTGTATCTGCAAAAAGAAAAGAAGGACTTGTGGCACCTTAGAGACTAATAAATTTATTTGAGCATGAGCTTTCGTGAGCTACAGCTCACTTCATCGGATGCATTCATCGGAATGCATCTGATGAAGTGAGCTGTAGCTCACGAAAGCTTATTGCTCAAATAAATTTGTTAGTCTCTAAGGTGCCACAAGTCCTCCTTTTCTTTTTGTAGTCTGTAAAAGAAACTTGCGACATCTCTGAGGGTGAGATTTTACCTGTAAACAGTTTCTTAATGTATTAGGCTTAGACTGGCATGTTTTTGCTTTCTTTTGCTTGGTATCTTACTTTCTTCTGTCTGTTTTTACTTGGAACCACTTGAATCCTACTTTTTATACTTAATAAAATCACTTTTGTTTATTAGTGAACCCAGAGTAAGTGATTAATACCTGGGGGAGCAAACAGCTGTGTATATCTCTCTATCAGCGTTATAGAGGGCAGACAATTTATGAGTTTACCCTGTATAAGCTTTATACAGAGTAAAACGGATTTATTTGGGGTTTGGATTCCATTGGGAACTCGGTGCCTGGGTGCTGCAGATAGGTGACCTGCTGAGCAGTTTTTGGTTAAAGCCTGTGGCTTTGGGGGTGTGGACCAGACCCAGGTCTGTGTTTGCAGCAGGCTAGTGTGTCTGGGTCAACAAGGCAGGGTTCTGGAGTCCCAAGCTGGCAGGGAAAACAGGCTCAGAGATAACTTCAGCACATTAGGTGACAGTCCCAAGGGGGTCTCTGTGACTGAACCAGTCACAAGGGTTATGGCTATGGTTAGGGTTATGGTTAGGGGAAAGGTATAATGGAAAAAAAAATAAAATGATGGTTTTGGACAGCTGAAGTAAAGTGATTCTTTATCTTGGCAGGAAGAACGTTGACAATATAGAATCAAAATAAGTGGAACTGTAATGTTCTTAGGACCAGATTTTTAACATTATTAAATTATCTAACTCCTTAAAAGGGGGGACCAGATTCTATGCAGTGCAGTGAGACCCCTTTTAGATGGATATCGTATCCTGGCTGTGACACGCACGTTCACATGAACACGAACTCATGCACAGCGATCCCCCTGCACACACACACACATACAGACTGACGCAGTAAATCGAATTTGAACACCAGATACCAAAAATAAAATCTTCTCTCTCTCTCTTTCTGACACTCACACACACACTTATAGACTAACCCAAAGTGAATCGAATATGAACACAATACATAAACGGTTGTATTAAACAAAAGAAGCTTTAGGTAATTTCTTTCTAGGCGTGCCCCATCCAGAGCAACGTCTGCCTGATGTCCCACAAAACACTGTCCCAAAGTTCTGTTGTGAGACACAAATTCAGTGAAAATGTGGATCGGTATAACCCGACGTGCCAGGAGAACTATGTGAAACAGAAATAAAATAATGTAAGGGCACAGACAGGGAAAGATGGAAAGTTTAGCGCCCTCTCCATCCCAGCCAAGACAGGATGAAGACGTGTTTCCCTTGATTGTACCAGACAATACTCCTCACCTAGACGGCTCCCTGTCGCCTTATATCCACTGGGTGCAACTCGCATGCAAATCCCTCCCCACGGGGTTGCTGTTTAAATACAAACCACTGACTCTATGAGCTTCAGTCTCTCCCCAGACACAGAACTGCCCGGTCCTGCCCGCTGGGGAGTTTCCCTCATTGCGTGAAAACTAGAATGAAGTCTCTGTTGCTTTTCCTTTCCCTGTTCTCTGCCCCCACATGTAAGTGTCTATGGGGCAGTGGGGGAATTAGGGGCAGAACCATAGATTTGTTCGGTGCTAAGACTTTCCGCACTTTGTTTCCTTTTCCCAGGTGTCCTCTCTCAGGTGCAGCTGGTCCAGTGGGGCCCGGGAACGGTGAAGCCCGGAGAGACCCTCACCCTGACCTGCGCAGTCTCCGGGTTCTCCATCTCCACTCGGTATTACGGCTGGAACTGGATCCGGCAGCCCCCCGGGAAAGGGCTGGAGTGGATGGGGTATGTGTATCCATACAATAGCGGGGAGACAGGCTACGCCCCGTCTCTCCAAGGCCGAGTCACCATCTCTGGGGACACCTCCAAGAACCAGTTCTCCCTGCAGCTCCGCTCGCTGACAGCCGCGGACACCGCCAAGTATTACTGCGCCAGAGACACGGTGACACGGGGCAGAGCGGGGCTGGTACAAAAAGGGGAAGCGGCTCTAAGCGGCCGCCTGAGGCCCGAGAAGCAGGGCTCGCTGAGCCCCTCGGAGATGAAGACACACACAGCGGACTGAGTATGAACAAGCCGCACGCTAAGAGACGTCTTGTAAAAATGCCTCCAGCGGCCACCCTGTTTCTCCAGACCCCGTTTACCTTTCCGCTGCCACAGGAAGCGTTGCAGACTTCCCGGGAAATGGGTCATTTGTTACATTACATTTATTAGAGTAACAAGCAGAGAGAGATTCATGGCAATACAGTTAGTTACACAAACATCAGGCAGGAGCCCTGTGTCGGTCGGTTTGCCTGTGTGTGAGTCTCACTCTGTCCACTAGGGGGCAGCAGTTCTCCCCCTAGCGGTACTTCTGGACTAGGAAAGCCCCGAAGCGAAGGGGCCGCGTCCCCGCCGTGTGGGGTCCCAGACCAGGTCTCCCCGCAGCTCCGCTCCCAGGTAGGGCCAGAGAGCAGAGCGGGGACGGGGGAGGCTAATACAACCATTCCTGTTCACCGCCGCGGCTCATGAAATACTGCGTGATCAGCCCCCTGCGCCCCCGGCCCTTACGCCCAGACTGGAGAGCGGGCTGGGGCCATGACTCCAGGCAGAGACGGCGGGTCCCCACTTCACAGCGGCACAAGACACGGTGGGAAGCCCAGGGCATGATGGGAGAGAGAAAATGCACCAGGTGAGAGTGAGCCAGCGCCCATGATGCACTGCGATGCATTCCCCATTCCCACAATTCCTAGCAGCGGCTGGTGGTGGGTTGCGCCGTGGGATATACCCAGGGTGCACTGCTCTCTCTGTCCCGGCCGGAGAGCCAAGTGTGGACCTGCAGGAGCGATGCAACTGTAGCAGGGAGCAAGACGCTGGCCACGTCTCTCTCGAGTGGGTGGCGCCTGCAAACAAAACCGTTCCGCCCCCTCGATTGTGCGTCTCCCTTCAGGGCTCCTGCAGTCCCAGCTCTCAGGATGGGACGCCCCAGAAGATGCATCTTCTCTCCATGCCCAGTTCCTCCCTTTCAGCTACAGCTGTTTGTCAGCCTCTGGAGCCTGAAACCAGCCTTTCGCTCCCCCTGCGGCCGCCACTCCGTCCCCCTCAGATGTTCCCAGGAGCTTCGTTTCCGTTGGCAGAGTCTGGACATGCCTTGTATTTGTTCCGTTTGCCCAGCACATTCTGCAGTAGCCACGGCTCCAATGGAGAGAAACCCATTGACTTCCCTGGCCTGTGGGTCACACCCTAAGAGATGAAGGGGGCTGTGTCTCTCCTACCCAGCAGACAGACTGGCCTACCCAGAGGTCTCCCTGCTAGTTTATTCTCGCTGGATGAAATCTGCATGGAAATGCCTGGCCTAGGGGGTTCTCCTGAGTCCCAGCCCTGGCGACTGTCCTCTGGACCCACTTTCCTACCCTCAAACAGGCATCACTTGTCCTTATTTGCGTGCTGAGCTGAGTGCATGGTCTCTCTGGGGTGTAAAGGGGACACCTATCCCCGAGGGGACATCGCCATGTACTGAGCGAGTGCCCTGGGGGGTTCTGTTTAAATACAACCCCCTGGTTCTAGGAGCCTAGTCTCTCCCCAGACACAGAACTGCCCATTCCTCCCTGCTGGGGAGTTTCCCTCCTTGCATGAAAATGAGAATGAAATTTCTGTGGCTTTTCCTTTCCCTGTTCTCTGCCCCCACTTTTGAGTGTCTATGGGGCAGTGGGGGAATTAGGGACAAATTCATAGATACATTCCGTGGCTAATTCTCTCCTTGCTTTGCTTTTCCCAGGTCTCCTCTCTCAGGTGCACCTGGTCCAGTCCGGCCCGGGAGCGGTGAAGCCCAGAGAGACCCTCACCCTGACCTGCGCTGTCTTCAGGGTCTCCATCCCTGACAGCAGCTAGGTCTGGGCCTGGATCCGGCAGCCTCTTGGAAAAGGGCTGCAGTGGGCGGGAGGGATTTTTCCACATGGCGGGAGCACAGCCTGCACCCCGTCCCTCCAAGGCCGACCCACGGTGTCTGCAGACACCGCCAAGAACCGGGTCTCCCTGCAGCGCCGCTCCCGGACAGCTGTGGAAACCACCACGTCTTCCTGTGCTAGGAGCTACCCAGTGACATGGAGCAAAGCAGAGACTGGTACAAAGGGGGGAGCATTTTCCAGGGCCCTTTGAAAGCTATTTTTCCAACAGTGGCTGGACACTGAATATATTTACAGGGCTGGGGGTGGGGGGGGGTGAATACAGTCCTGTCCCTGTGCCCTGCTACGACAAACACAGATCAGGATTCATTCCCTGCAGCTGGGACAGGAGTGACACAGACACACATGTGCACCATGTCTCCTTCCCTCTGCAACGAAGCAGGAATCACCCACCCCTCTATTCTGCATGAAAAGGGGCTACATTTCTCCAGGGTCCATCTCACTCCTGTGGCCCTGCCCTCACTGGCCTTGCTCTCACCAGGCCCAGAAGTTGTCTCTTCTCTCCACGGCCCGTTCCCTCCCTTTTCACCAAGCCTGTGCCACTCGCTGGTGCCTAAAACCAGCCTTTCCCTCCCAGCAGCTGCGGCTGCTTCTCCGTCCCACGTTCCCAGGAGAGTCTCTTTGGTGCTGACAGTGGCTGTACCTGGATTATGTTTATTATTTTCTTTGCCAAGCACATTCTGTAGCAGCCCCTGGTCCAGGGGAGGGAAGGCCCGTGGTTGGGTCACGCCCTAAGACATGAAGGGGGGTGTGACTCTGTCACCTATCAGACAGCCCTGCCTGGCTAGGGGGTCTCCCTGCTACTTCATCCCCACTGGGCAAAACCAGCAGTCAAATCCCTGTCCTAGCGAGTTCTCCTGGGTCCCAGCCCACAGCTCTGTCCTTGGCACCCTCTTTCCTCCCCTCCCAGCCATCTCCTGCCATTCCATGTGGGCTGAGCTGAGCGCACAGTCTGTCTAGGGTGGAAAGGGGACCCCTGTCCCCTAGGGGACATTGCCATGTCCTGAGCGCTCACCCCCTGGAATCTCTTATAGCCACCCTGGAGAACCCGCATGCAAATCCCAGCCAGGGGGAGTTCCTGTATAAACACAACCCCCTGGCTCTGGGAGCCCCAGTCCCTCCGCAGACACAGAACTGCCCAGTCCTGCCCTCTGGGGAATATCCCTTATAGGAAAACAAGAATGAAATCTCTGTTGCTTTTCCTTTCCCTGCTCTCTGCCCTCTCCTGTGAGTGTCTATGGGACAATGGGGGAATCAGGGACAGATGTGTAGATTTGTTTGGTTGCTAATTCTCTCTTTGCTCTGCTTTGCTTTCCCCAGGTGTCCTCTCTCAGGTGCAGCTGGTCCAGTCCGGCCCGGGAGCGGCGAAGCCTAGAGAGACCCTCACCCTGACCTGCGCTGTCTCCGGGATCTCCATCTCTGCTCAGAATTCCCTTTGGCACTGGATCCGGCAGCCCCCCAGAAAGGAGCTGGAGTGGATGGGATATGTGTATCCATATAAGGGGCTACCGGCTACACCTCGTCTCTCCAAGGCCAGGCCACCATCTCTGGAGACACCGCCAAGAACCAGGTCTCCCTGCAGCTCCGCTCGCTGACAGCTGCAGACCCCGCCACCTATTACTGCACCAGAGAGCCCCACAGTGACACAGAGCAAAGCAGGGACTGGTACAAAAAGGGGGAACGGTTTCTAAGCAGCCTAGTGAGGCCAGGGTTACAGGGAGAGTTGAGCCCCTCACAGAGAGAGAGAGATGCAGTGAGGAGACTGTGAAAAACCCAGGTACAAACATCTATTTCTGAAAATGAAGCCACCCAGTTCCTCTGTACACGATTTACCTGGGAGCTGCCATGGGAATCATGTCAAAGTCACCAACCAAACTCAGTGATTTGTTCACATTGACATCATGCTCATAGGAACGGGGGGAGGGGGGGGGGAAGTTGTGGAAGTACAGAGTGAAACAAAGTCACTTGGGACCTAGTATCAGTGCCGGCATGGGGCTGTTTGCCTGGGGCCGTGGGAGTGAGTGTGCTTGGTTTGTGTACGCTAAGATATCTCCTTGCCTTAAGCACACAACAGGAACACCACCCATGCAAAGAGGAACAAGCAACTTTCAAGTCTTCCAGCAGGGGGCAGTATCTCTCACTCGCTCACTCACACGCCCCCCTACTGGCAGGGCTTCCCTTCACCAGACCGAAAGCAGAAGGCCAGAGTCCAGAGTGCCGGCAATGCCATGTTTATTGAGGTTACCAAGCAAGCATAATCCACAGCTCTGTACACCAGCCGAGCTGTTCCCCACAGCTGTCCCCCTCCACTTTCTTAGCAGGCTTATTTACACCTGTAGTGCACGCCCCTGCTCCCACCCCTTACAGTTTAGGGTCATGTTCCCTTCTGGACGGTCCTGCGTCTGGGGGCTTCGGCACCACCTCTGTTGTACCCCATGGGAGGGGTAGGGAGTGAGGTTGTGTTTCCGCCAGGGTCACCGTTTCTTTGGCTTTTAGTGTTTCTTATACCTGCCCCCATCCCCCTCGCCCCTCCCCACTGGTTGCTTGACCTTGGCTTGGGAGAGGAGTGGGGCAGCCTTCAGTGTAGCTCGGATATTAAATTCCCACCATGGCCAGCAACACTAACTCTATTCCTTATCTGTTCTCATTGTGCGATAAACCCCACCTGGCCGTGGGCAGACGCAACGCACAATGTCTTTGGTCTTTGTTCCCACCTGTTCCTAAGGATCTACGAATATCAAAAGTCAAACAAAAAGGAGGACTTGTGGCACCTGAGAGACTAACAAATTTATCTGAGCATAAGCTTTCGTGAGCTACAGCTCAATTCACCGGATGCACCCAAAGTTCTAGCCCAGGCTAATAAACAGGCCCAAATACTATATTACCATCACTAAACCGACCTCTTCTCCTTCCAGCCACCCTCAGTCAGATGCTGAGTTTTGTCCCCTGCATGTGGCTGAGCCTCTCCCCGGTGCCCCTGTCATCACAGCCTTTGTTCTGACAAAACCCAGGAGCTGCATCTTCTCGCCAGGCCCCAATTCACTGAAGCTGTCTCTCATGCTCTGGTGTCCCAGCCAAGCCTTTCTCTCCCCGCAGCTCTGGCGCCTTCCCCCTCTGATGCTCCCAGGAGAGTGTCACTCATCTGGGCATCTCCTCTCTGTTGTTCTTATTTCTCAGCTATGCCCAGGACTTTCTGCAGACGGCCCTGCTGGAAGGTCCCGCAAACCCCACTTGGGTGCCCGATCCAAAGCCCATTGATTCCCTATGAAAGACTCCTGTGACTTCAATACGGTTTGTGTTACATCCTAAAACATGGGGGGGGGTGTGATTCCCCCATCCGCCAGCTACCACTGCCTAGCTAGAGATCTCCCTTTTAATTTATAGCCTCTGTCTGAAACCCGCATGCAAATCCCTGCCCCGGGGGTTCCTGTTAAATACAAACCCTGATTCTAGGAGCCTCAGTCTCCCCCCTCCCTCCCCCCCAGAACTGCCCGGTCCTGCCCGCTGGGGAGTTTCCCTCATTGCATGAAAACAAGACTGCAATCTCTCTTGCTTTTCCTTTCCCTGTTCTGCGCCCCCAGCTGTGAGTTTCTCTGGGTCGGGGGGTGTGTGTGTCGGGGGAGGGGGATTACGGGCAGCTCCACAGAGGTGTTCAGTGGCTGATTCTGTGCTCGCTTTCTTTCCCTTTCCACAGGTGTCCTCGCTCAGGTGCAGCTGGTCCAGTCGGGCCTGGGAACGGTGAAGCCCAGACCTCACCCTGACCTGCGCTGTCTCGGGTGTAGACATCACTGACAGCAGCTACGGCTGGGACTGGATCCGGCAGCCCCCTAGAACAGGGCTGGAGTGGGTGGGAGGGATTTATCCACATGGTGGGAGCACAAGCTAGGCCCCATCCCTCCAAAGCCGAGTCACCAGCTCTGGAGACACCGCCAAGAACCAGGTCTCCCTGCAGCTCCGCTCGCTGACAGCTGCAGACCCCGCTGCCTCTCCCCGCGCCAGAGACCCCGGGACACGGAGCAGAGAAGGGACTGGCACAGAAACGGGAAGCGGGTTCTCAACAGCCTCGTGAGGCCTGAGATGCGCAGAGGGGAGAATGCGGCGAACAGATTCTTCTAAAAATGCCTCCAGCTGCCACCAAGTTTCTCTGGTTACCTCGGAGCTGCCACAGGAATCACGTCAACCTCACCGACAACCAACATGCAGATCCCGGTCCCTGCGGGGTCTCCTGAGTCCCAGTCTAGTGCCCTGCCCCCTGGGCCCTCCTCCCAACCTCCTCCCTGCATAGGCCTAAAGGAAGGGAAGCGAGTCAAGTCCTGAACCCTGCCCCATGCAAAGATACACAGGGACCAAGACGCATGCCATGCACCAGGGCAGTGGTTCTCAACCAAGGGGACGTGTATTCCTGGGGTACGCAGAGCTCTTCCAGGGGCTACATCAGCTCATCTAGATACTTGCCTAGTTTTAGGACAGGCTGCATAAAAGGCACTAGTCAAGTCAATACCAGCTTAACTTCCAACTACCGTGCTCCGTAGTTCTTTGGGGAAGTCTCATTCCGGCATGGCTGCCATGACCGCCCTTGTTCAGGCAAAGCCCAGAATTTGCTTCTCCTCTCTCTGCCCCATCCCCTCCCTTTCCATTAAAGTTGGTTCTCAGACTGAGAACTCGGGTCCCAATTCTCTGATCCCACAAAGGAAGTTTCTGTCCCTGCAGCTCTGGCTCCTTCCACATCGGACATTCCCAGGAGAGCGTCGCTCCACTTCCTGGCCCCTGGGCGTTGTTTATATTTTTTGATATTCGGCAGCAGGTACTTCTCCAGTGGAGAGACAAGCATGGCCTGCACTGGGCTTTGCCTCCCACCCTGGCTCTCCTGCCCACCAGACAGCACAGCCTAGCCAGAGCTCTCCCTGTTAGAGTATCTCCACCGGGTGAAACCAAGAGTCAAATCCTGGTCCCAGTGGGTTCCCCTGGGTCCCAGCCCTGGCGACTGTCCTCTGGACCCTCCAACCCACCCTTCCGCAGCCACCTCCTCCCACATGTGGGCTGAGCTGAGCGCCCGGGCTCTCGGGGGGGTAGAGGGGACCCCTGTCCCCGAGGGGACAGCGCCGTGTGCTGAGCGCTCACCCCTGTCATCTCTTACACCCACCCTGGGGAACCCGCATGCAAATCCCTGCCCCCAGGGTTCCTGGTTAAATACCAACCCCTGGTTCTAGGAGCCTCTGTCTCTCCCCGGACACAGAACTGCCCGGTCCTGCCTGGTCCTGCCTGCTGGGGAGTTTCCCTCGTTGCATGACAATGAGAATGACATGTCTGCTGCTTTTCCTTTCCCTGCTCTCTGCCCCCAACCTGTGAGTCTCTCTGGGGCAGTGGGGGAACTAGGGACACACACACAGTCAGTGGCTAATTCCTTCCTTGCTTCGTTTTGCTTTCCCCAAGTGTCCTCTCCCAGCTGCGGCTGGTCCAGTTCAGCCCGGGGGCAGCGAAGCCTGGAGAGACCCTCACCCTGACCTGCGCTGTCTCCGGGTTCTCCATCGCTAGCAGCGGTTATGGTTGGGACTGGTCCAGCAGCCCCCCACGCAAAGGGCTGGAGTGGCTCGGGTGTATAAACTCTGCTGGGGGCACAGGCTACATCCCATCTCTCCAGAGCTGCCTGAGCTTCTCCAGGGACACGGCTAAACATGCGTTCTCCCTGGCCTTCACAGTATCCTCTGGCAAGGAGTTCCACAGATTGACTGTGCCTTGTGTGTCTGTTTAAAAAGGCCCCCAGGGAAAGCTTTCCATTTCCCGTGTTCCTCATTCCTGTCACTACAACCCCTGGCCAAAGACTGCATCTATTCTCAGGGCCCAGTTCCCTCCCCTTTCCCCAGAGCTATTCCTCAGTCTATGTTCCTAACCTGGACCTTTCCTCGCCCATTAGCTACTCCGAGGAGAGTCTCAGCATCGGGACATCCATTCCCCTTATTGTCTCTGCCCACCCACGGGTGCAGCACTAGCTGCTGAGATGTTTATTTTACAATCCCAGACGCGGGGGGGGCGGGTCTGACTCTTCCATCCCCCACACAACACTCCAGCCTCCCGGGAAGCTTATCCCCACTCGGGGATACCCACATGCTAGTCCCTGGCGGGTGGGGGGGATGCTCGCGGTGATGGGCGCCAGCCTCAGATCCCGGACAGATGGAACCGGGCCGTGCTGATGAGCTGGTCGCTAATGCTTGGTTCACCCGCCGCCCTGTCGCACAGCTAATGAGGGGAGACTGGCCAATGGGCGCCGGAGATCGCTCCTTCTTCCGGCTCCTTTTCAAGAGGGAAGGGGGAGGTTGGGGTGTTTTATGCAAATCTCAGGCCTGTGTTCCCTGTGTAACACACACACACACACATTTTCCCCGTTCCCCATGTAACACACACACACAGATTTTCCCCGTTCCCCGTGTAAAGAGCAGCTCCTGGGTTCTCACCAGGACCTGCCTGCTCAGGGCCTGACCCACATCTTCATTGGTTTGCGTCTCACTTGAAGACCAACATGAAATCTTTGCTCCCCCTCGTGCTGTCACTGGCCACTGCCCCGGGTGCGTGTCCAGGGGAGATTTGGGAGACAGGATCGACGCCTTGAAGCAGAATTGGGGCCTTAACGATCTGTTTTCCTTTCCCCAGGTGTCTTGTCCCAGGTGCAGCTGGTCCAGTCCGGCCCGAGCGTGGTGAAGAGACCCTCACCCTGACCTGCGCTGTCTCGGGTGTCTCCACCACTGACCGCAGCTGTGCCTGGCTCTAGGACCGGCAGCCCCCGGCGAAGGGCTGGACTGGCTCGGGTGCATAGGCTCTGCCGGGGGCACAGGCTACGCCCCATCTCTCCAGAGCCGCCTGAGCTTCTCCAGGGACACGGCTAAACATGCGCTCTCCCTGCCGCTCCCCTCGCTGACAGCCGCCGACAGGTCCTGCGCCGGACACACAGAGCAATGCAGGGACCGGTACAAAAACCGGGGCGGCCTCCACTCAGCCCGGCGAGGCGAGGTTAGCAGGGATCGCTCAGCCCCAGACAGAGCCACACACCGCGAGCGGAGTAGGAAAAACCAGGCAGATCCCCAGCTCTTTCCAAAATGCACCCAGCCGCTGCCCGGTTCTCCACCCACGATTCACCTTCGAGAGCTCGAGCGGAACTTAGCCGGGAAATAAAATTCTTTGCTCGTAGCCAAATGGGTCCAGGCACAGACACGGGGAGACACCGGGAAATACAGAGTTACACCAAGCAGCAAAGGCAGCTTGGGGTGATGTGGGGGGCACTGTACAAAGGTCTCCCTGCAGAAGACGTGATTAACGACACACATTTCTATAGTAATACCCCCCCAACTCACCGCCTCCCTGAGGGGACGGCAGTCGGTCCCTCTCCCTGGCTCAGAGAGCACCTGCCCTGCTGTACTCAGCACCCTAACACACTGAGCAGCCCATCCCCCTCTAGTGTCTCTTTCTGTCTGGGTCCCTGCACTCACAGCCCTTGCTCTGACCACGCCCGGGGCTGCCCCGTCCCCTCCCCATTCATTGCAGGGGTATGTTGGGTTCTGCTACCTAAAACCACCCTTTTCCTGCAGCTCCGTCTCCTCCCGATCTCACATTCCTAGGAGCGTCTCATTTGCCTTGGCCTTTCCCAGGGACTATTTGTATTTATTTTATTTAACCAGCACATTTGGCAATAGCCACTTCTGTGTGGGCGAGTCACCTATTGACTTGAGACAGTCACTTGCTCAGAGACGAAAGCGATGTAGGACTCTCCTACCCAGCACTGCCTTGTCTCCCTGGGAGTTTATCCTCCCTGGGTGACATCCACATGCCAATCTTTAGCCTATGGAGTTCTCTTCGGTCCCAGTCCAGGGCCCTGGACCCTCCTTCCTACCCTCCCAGCCACCTTCTGTCACTACAGGTGGGCTGAGCTGAGCGCCTGGTCTCTCTGGGGTGTAAAGGGGACCCTTGTCCCTGGGGGGACAGCGCCATGTGCTGAGCGCTCACCCCCCTCATCTCTTAGACCCACTCTAAGAAATACACATGCAAATCTCTGCCGGCGGGGGGTCCTCTTTAAACACAACCCTCTCGTTGTAGGCGCCTCAGTCTCCCCCCAGACACAGACCTGCTCGTTCCTGCCCGCTGGGGAGTTTCCCTCTTTCCATGGAAACGAGACTGCAATCTCTGTTGCTTTTCGTTTCCCTGTTCTCTGCCTTCAACTGTGAGTGTCTATGGGACAGTGGGGAAACTAGGGACAGACCCACGGATTTGTTCACTGGCTAATATTATCTTTGCCTTTTTCTCCTTTTCCCAGGTGTCCTCTCTCGGGTGCAGCTGGTCCAGTCCGGCCCGAGGGCGGTGAAGCCTGGAGAGACCCTCACCCTGACCTGCGTTGTCTCTGGGGTCTCCAGCTCTGCTCAGTATTGTTTCTGGCACTGGATCTGGCAGTCCACAAGGGCAGGAGTGGACGGGACGGGCATATCCATAGAGCAGGGGGGCAAACTACGCCCCGTCTCTCCCGGGCCGAGTCACCATCTCTGCAGACCCCGCCAAGAACCAGGTCCCCCTGCAGCTCCGCTCGCTGACAGCCGGGGACCCCGCCGCCTGTTCCTGCGCCCGGAGAGACATGGCATCGCAGAGCAAGGAGCGGCAGAAAAAGGGGAAGCTGCTTCTCAGGGGCTTTAATGCCTCTTGCCTCCCATCCGCTCCTCGCTCTGTAGGATGGTGAGACAGGATTTCATCCCAGCTCGCCAGGGCATGACCTTCAGCTCTGACACATTTCACACGGAGGCCCCGGTCCAGTCTCAGGCTATGGAACCGCTCGGAGAGGGCCGCTTTGGCGAGTGACGGGTATTTCCCATGTACTGCCACAAAACTCTTCTTTAAAAGTCATTTAAGTTTTCCGTAAGTGCCGCACCCAACCACGCGAACCTTAAAGGGAAGTCGACACACAACTGCATAGGCACTTGGCTTCCAACTCACTTCCAACTCAGGCTTCTTTGAAATTCAACAGTCTGGAAACAAAGACATGAAAAGTAAGGCACTCCTCCCTCCTGGAGCGTCACACCCACTCCCCGCACTAACTTCTCTTTGTGGCAGACTCCAAACTCTCACACGGAACACCCTTTCTATCTCCAACAGACCGTGACACACGGCGCACTCCCCACTTTCATCAAGCTCTTCCGGTAACGCCAACGCTTGGCTGATAATGTCAACCACAGTCAACGAAGTTTCCGCACACACACACACATAAAAACACAAACGTGCACTCATGTACAAACACACAAATACACATATAAGCAAACACACACATATGCATAAACACACACACACACACAGCACATACAAACACAGATTTTCTCCTTCACCATTTAGAAAGCTATCTAGCACTAATTTAAAGACTGAAAGTGACGGAAAATCCACTGTGTTCCCAGGAAAATTATTTCCCATGGTTAATTCGCCTCATTGTTAAAAATTTTCACCGTATGTCTCGTCTCCATTTGTCTAGCTTCATCCTCTAGCCTTTGAATGGTGTCCTGCCTTTGTCCGCTGGATAAAAATGCCATGGACGATCAGAAATCTTTGAAATGGGAAGGAAGAACTGAGTAGAAACAGGAAGGTGAATTTCCCTTATATTTTTATTTATTTTCATACATTTATTTTTATATATTTTTATATATTTTTATATATTTTTATTTATTTTTTAAATAAAGTCACTATTTTAAGGTCAATATAATTTACTCTGAACGGTTTATCAAGCTGAAAGCTCAGAGATGAAACATTTGAGACACTCAGATACCGGAACAGAAGACAATCACTGTGTCTTGCTGAATACAAAGATCACCGAGGAGACATCATATAATAATTATACTGATGCGTAGGGACAAAGGAGCTACCGGGCCAGTCTTGCCTAGTAATTCATCACCAGCAACAGCTAGCGCCAGCTGCTTCTGAGAGGTGCAAGAGTGACCTCCAGTGGACAACTATGGAATGACGCCCCCATGGAGGCTATTTCTCCCTAAAGTTTTCAGGGTTGTGGGCTCAGAAATAGTGGAGAAAGAAAGAAAGAAAGAAAGAAAGAAAGAAAGAAAGAAAGAAAGAAAGAAAGAAAGAAAGAAAGAAAGAAAGAAAGAAAGAAAGAAAGAAAGAAAGACGGATTCTATCTATAGCTTGAATTCTTTGCATCCGTCTCTAAAAAGTAGAGACGTTGCAGTGCCCAGCTAGAGATGAGGTAAAGGACATTTGGTACGGTTGTGTATCAGTGTGTTACTGGATATCTGGGGCTCCACAATGACACACCTCCTATCAAAAACCTAAGCACACTGGCACTCCTGTGAGAAAAGACAGACTCAGGACAACTTCTCATTAGGCTCAACATTTGATTGAAATGCATTGGGCCTCAGCTGGTCATTCCATGCACTTCCATGAAGTTATATCATTTTATACCCCTGGGGGACCATTTTCTTGATATTATTAAAGCAGAGCCTAGTTATTATTATACTGGTGGCACCCATAGGTCCCAACCTAGATCATGGTCCTATAGTACTTGGCACTGTATATAAACATAGGAAGAGATAGTCCCTGCCCCAAAATTCATTGCAATCTAAACCCAGGTTTTCAAAGGAGCCTGAAATTCCAGAGCCATCTGGGCTTTTCACTCCACTCTATGTTCCGTTGAAAACTCCAGTCTAAATATGCAAGGGGAATGGAGGCACGGAAGGTGAAGTGATTTGCCCAAGCTCATACAGGGTCAATGACAGATTGGGAAAGGAACCCAGGTGTCGCAAATCCAAATCCAGTGCTCTACCCAATCATTCCACTCCTCTCCAAAGAGTTAGAGATTTTAAGCAGACATACCTTCTGAAGTGCTGGTCTCACGTTGGTCCTAGTGTTCTAAAAGATCTCAGTTGAATTCAAATATAGGAATTGGCCTCACGGCTCCTACCACTGTTCTGTCTCCAGTCGCGGTGTAAATCTCCTGTCTCGGAGAGAGATTTAGTATGGGCATGCGTCACTGTGTAGTACAGTGACTATCACAGTGACAAAAGCCATTATAAAAACCTCGTTCTGCCGGCAGCTGTGCAAAGCAACCCGATTTCAGGTGGCTGCTAGGTTAGTATTCCATCAGATGGAGCTGAAGACTGAAATTTACAAATCCATCTAAGGCATTTTGATGCCAGGTTCTCAATGAAATGAACAGGAGCATCCAATGGGAGTCGGGCACCTAACCTCCTTATGCACTTTTGCAAATCCCACTAGATACCTCTCTGCACCTTTTGGTGCCTAAAAATCTTTGTAAATGTGACCTCGAATCCTGCAGAGGGCTTTGAAAAATCTCAGACTATATTTCTAAGTAGAGTTGGTCCAGAAAAAAGGAAGGAAAAAAAGTTTTCAGAAAAAGTTTTGGGAAAAATATGTCCCTTTTTTATCAGAAATTTCAGATCTCTGTTTCAGGCAGGTCTTCACTACCCACGGAATCATGATAAATCGATCCCCGAACGCGCTCCCCGTCGACTCCGGCACTTGTGAGAGGTGGAAGCGGAGTCAACGGGGCAGCAGCAGCGGTCGACTGGCTGCCGTCCTCATGGCCAGGTAAGTTGACCTAAGATACTTCAGAATGATCTTATTCCCCTTCTAATCTTCTTCCATGGAAATGAGAAATAAAGCTTCTCTCTCCTACTGAGATTTCCCTGTCCCAGACAAGAAATTTCTCCAATGATGTCTGGAAAATTGACCAGAATGTCACTCTTTATCCATACCAGTACTTCCCAGTTTACTACTTCTAGCTCCTGAGTAACTCAGCCATTCCAGAAATGGGTAGGACACATTCTAGACTGGATTGATTCTCATTAAGAATATCGGAACTGTGTTTTCCCAATTTTCACAATTTTGTAGATATTAAGGCCAGAAAATATAAATTAGATCACCGAGTCTGACCTGCATAAACATAGGCCATAGAATTTCAGCCAGCTACTTCTGTACTGAGGCCAATTACATGTGTTTCACTGAAGCATATTCTCTAGAAAGGCATTCAGGCTTGATCCGAAGACTTCAAGAGACAGAGAGTCTGTCACTTCCCTTGATAGTTTGTTCCAATGGTTAGTAAACTTGACTTTAAAAATCCCAGTGCCTTATTCCCAGCTTGAATTTGTCTGGGTTTAACCTTGAGCCATTGACTTTTCTTCTGCCTTTCTGTGTTAGATTAAAGAGCCCTTCATACCTGGTATCCTTTTTTATAAGGTAAATATATTGGGCTCCTTAACAGCCTCCCTTTTGTCCTGAGAACAACAAACATGGGGGATGGGGATGCAGCATTTTTCACTCTCCAGTGGATTAAATCTACCTGTTTCGTCATGTTTCTAGCTTTGTATATCTTCCACCCGTCACTGTAGAATGTTAAGGCTCGTTGTGAAAATCCAAAAGAAAAGAAAATGATACAAACTCAAAGAAATTCTCCATTCACGTCTCCGACACCAGCAGCTCTTCACAGCTAGGTGGCTGAACAATCCAAAACTGCATTGGCCAAGTTAGATGAGATAGAAGAGATTTTTGTATGGCTCTGTACCATTGTGTCCTATGGAGTAGCAGCTACCATAGTGAAAAGTCCTCTATCAAAAACATGATAATCTTAAAAGCTGTGCAACAGAGCCCAACAGAGGGCGCACTCCTACATTTTCATATTCACTGCCATTGGATGGCCGAGGATTTTGTCTGACCGGATATCGCTGTGATGGGTGGATGGCTACCAGAGTGACAACTCCCGCCATAAAAAGCCTAGATCCTGTTAGAAGCAGCCCAAAGAATTCAGGCAAGGAAAGTTCTCATAGACTTTCCATCACAGCAAAAAAGGGAGGTGGGAAAGCTCCCAGGGGAGGAAATAAATGTTCAGGTGTGCACCTGTAACAATGAGCTGTGCTTCTTCCACACTGGGATTTTCCAAGGGGAGTCAGGCACAAACTTTGGGAGTTAGGTGCCGAACCCGATCACCTATCTGCACCTTTAGCTTCCTCCTTACCTTTGTGGATCTTGCCCTTCGAAATTCCCAGACCATATGGCTAGCGAGAACACTACATATTACTTTAAAGAGGACTGTGGCTGAAACTCACCCCTGTCATTCTGGGCCCTAAGACTTAGAATGCTAAGCTACCCAGGCATGAACTTTAGCTCTGTGAAATTCCTTAAATTCCCTTGAAAATCCCACCCAGACTCAAGGTAACTTCGGTACCTTCCCTGTGAGTTCCCATCCCATCAAAGGTTTGGGTTCTTTTAAGTTTCATCTTAACTCTGGATTTCTTGTGGGAGTTTCAGCAGTGTTTTTCTTGTCAGAATATTTACATATAAGTCAGTTTCCCCTATCCACATCCCCCTTGGATTGAATCTCTGTCTTTCTCTCTCTGTCTCTATATCTTCCCCCCTCCCCATCCTCCACCCCTGGGTCTTATATCAACACCCATTGCTGCAATATCTACTTCTCATGGGGAATATCCACCAGAAAAGAAAACAATCTGATCTTGGGGACATTACTAATTGACTCCTCTCCCAGGTACAACTCTTTGGAACTCAGTGGAAGAGCTCTGCAAAAAGGCATTGACGGGGTTGAATGGTTCCGCTTCCAGTGGAGGAGGTTTTTGTACAGTTCTGTATCACTGTGATGATTGGGGTACCTCCCACAGTGACAAAACCCCAAACAAAAACCCATGTCCAGCAGCAACGACCGAAAGAAATCTCTCTAGCAAGGGTCCTGTCATCACAGAGTCTGGGCATCTGACAAACATGAATAGATTTAGACTCTCAGCACAGCTGCGAAGTAAGGACAGAAAGACACAGAGGAGAACATTGACCCCCCACTTCACAGGGAGATGCAGTTACATATCTATCTAAGCCACTTACATGGCCCTACTACCATAGTACCTATGGACCTCACAATCTTTAATGTGTTGATCTACATTATCCCCTTGTGAGACAGCTGGAGACCCAAGGAAGAGAGACTAAATGCCAAATATGTAAAGGAATTGGATGCCTACCTCTTTAGAAATCTAAATACCTTTAAAGGTCTGGCCGTAGGTGAACTTGCCCAAGGTCAGATATGCAGTCTGTGTGAGGACAGGGAATCAGACTGGGATCTCCCAAAGTCACAGGCTCAGGTCATAAGCACTGGACCATCCTTTCTGCAGATGGAGAAGCAGAGTCATAGAAAGATTGAGGATCAAATCTCAAAGCTCAGTGAAACTTCTCTGATGGATGGAATCTCTCTATTTATCCATCTTTCGGCCACCCTTCGCTGCAAAATGTAAGGCTCGCTGTGAATGTCCGACAGAGAAGAAAATGATTTAAGCTTGAAGAAATTCTCCATTCACCTTTCTGACATATGTAGCTCTTCACAACTAGAGGGATGAATGACCCAAAGCTGTATTTTCCACGTGGATTCACTGACAAGACCAAAAAGATTTTTGTATGGCTCCGTAACACTGTGTCCTACTGGGCAGTGGCTACCACAGTGAAAAGTCCTCTATCAAAAACACAGTCATTTTAGCAGCTATGTGGAGCCCAACAAAGGGCATGCCCCAAAAATATTTGGTCACACCAACATTCATTGCTATTGGATGGCCAAGGATTTTGTACAGCTGAGTAACACGGTGCTAGATGGAGTAGCTACCACAGTGACAAATCACCTAGCAAAAATCTAGACCCTATTAGAAGCTGCACAAAAATACCAGGCAAGGAAAGTTCTCACACAAGTTTCCATCACCGCAACAATAGCTCCCAAGTGAGAAAATAAATATGTAAGCATACACCTCTGACTTCTTCTGAAATATCTCTATCCCCAGGATTTTTTGAGGGGACCTATGGGAATCAGGTACTAACCCTAAATCAATGGGAGTTGGGCACCCAACTTGCTTAGGTGCCTTTGTAATTCCCACTGCACCAGTAGGCATCTACAAAACTTTTGTCAATCTGGCCTAAGGGATTAAGGACCTGAGCCAAAACCCATTGAAATCCAGCGGAGTGTTTCTATTAACTCCAGCTGGCTGGAGGTCAGGTCCTAGATGACTTATCTACAATCATGCAAGAAGTATGTAACAGAGCCACGACTTCAGCCCAGCTCACCTGGCTCCCACTCCAGTGCACAGGCAAGGAAGCTGCCTTTGAAACTTTTTTCCATCACACCAACATCTGTTCCCATGAGACCAGGGTGGATTTTGTACGACTGTGTACCACAGTGATAGCTGGTGGTACAGCTACCACAATGAAAAATCCCCTATCAAAAACCTGGAGTGCATCAGTGATGGTGATGAGCAGTCAGATGAAATGGAATCTGCTCAGATCTTCACCCCAGTTCCCATGAGGGGGACAGGGATTTCATACTGCTCGGTATCACAGTGCTAGGTGGAGCAGTAGCTCCCACAGTGTCTCCTGTCAAAAACCCAGACACACTCGCGACTCTGAAAACACAGTACGTAATTCTGGACCCCAGAGCCTTAAACTTCCCCAACTTTGATCTCTTGACCATGCCTCACGGAGTCCTGGAAACAGCTGGGTGGTAGATCTAGTCATCTGGTTAGAAGGTCCTGTCCCAGAGCCATTAGCTCATTTACTTTACACACAAGTTCCTCCGTTCTACGCCCAGTAAAACCAGGAGAGCCTCATCTTAAAGCCACGAGAATGATTCAAGGATTGGAAAACATGTCTGACAGTGAAAGACTCAAGGAGCTTAATTTATTTAGCTTAATGAAGAGAAGGTGAAGGGGTGACTTGATCGCCATCTATAAGTACCTACACAGTGAACAGAAATGCCCAAATATAGAGTTTTTCAATGTAGCAGACAAAGGTGGCTAGAAGTTGAAGCTGGGCAAGTTTTTCAGACTAGAAATCAGGTACAAACTTTTAACATGGAGGGTAATTAAACTTTGGAACAATTTACGATACTCCATCACTGGCCATTTTAAAATCCCCCTGAAACATCTGCTCTAGTTCAAATAGGAATTAATTCAGGGAAGTCCTATGGCCTGTGTTATGCAAGAGGTCAGATTAGATAATCACATGGGTCTGATACTCTATGAATCTCTGACCTATTCCAACATACAAAGAGCCACAATTTCATCCAGGTTACGTGGAAAGAGAAAAATGCTTCACGTCTCTCTCCTTCAACTGCATCTTCGCCTCTCCCGCCTCCCCCCCCCAAAAAAATCTCACATGGGAAAACCTTGATCCATTTCATACAAAGGGGATTTTGTACATCTCCATACCACTGTGCTGATTGGAGTAGCTACCACAGTGAGACACTCCTGCATCTCTTAGCAATGACTGTGCGAAAGAAATCTGGCACCTGTGCATTTACGTGGCCCCATCACTGCAGCATCTGAGTGCTTCCCGGTGCAGAGGGGAAACAGATTGTCGAAGGAGATTTAGACACACAATCATAATTGAAATTAATGGGAGATGTGCTTCTAAATCCCCTAGCCCAAATCCCCATTTTACAGCTAGGGAAACTGAGGTATGGAGTGATATAAGGACCTGAATCAAAGGAATGCCGTGGATCCGGTCCTAAGTGACTTACCAGAAAACACACCAGGAATCGAGGAGATGAACCCAAGAGTCCGAAGTCCCATCCAGCCCCTCTTCTTCCACATTATTGCAGCAGGAGAGCTTTCCAGAGACTTTCTCATCACCCCAATGTTCATTCGCAAGAGATGGGCAAGGATCTTGTATGAGTCTGTATCACTGTGATGGGTGGGTAGCTGGTACCACAGTGATACGGCCCCTATCAAAAACATAGACCCTGGAGCTGGCTGGAATTTTACTTGGTGGTTTGCCTAGCAGAAGAACGTGAAGGATCTCCAACAATTTCTTAAATGTTAAGGCCAGAGGGACCATTGGAAAGATCATCTAATCTGACCTCCTGTGTGTCACACGTTGTGGAATTTCACCCAGTTACCCTGTATTGAGCCCGATAACTTGTGTTTGACTGAAGCAGAAAGGCATCCAGTCATGATCTAAGACATCAAGTTGGAGAATCCACTACTTTCCTTGGGACTGGTTAATTGCTTTCACTGTTAAAAAAAAGTGTGTCTTATTTCTAAGTTTAATTTGTTCGGGTTTAAATTCCAGCCATTGGTTCTCATTCTACCTTTCGCTGGTAGATTCAAGACCCCTTTAGTACCCCGGATGTTTACTTTATTCCAAAACATTCAGCTTTGGTTTGGGGAACTGGTTGGGGGAAGCTTGATGGGGGAAAAAAACATTGAAACAAGCATTTTGTTTCACTTTGAAAGTGACATTCTTTCCTTCTTCCTCTCACTTTTCATTTCCCTCTTTTTCCCCACTGATAATTCAGAGAACTTAAGAGTTTCTCTCTATTTTGAAAGGAGACATTTTGAAAATTAAAAAAAAATCAGATTTTTTAAAATTAGAATGTCAACATTTTACTGGAAAAAATCCATTTTTGACCCAAAAAACCTCATTTTTTGCCCACAACTTTCCCAATGAGAAATTTTTTACTACCCCTGCCATGCCCGATGAAGAACTCTGACCAAGAAGCAACTCCAAAATCTCCCCACCACACCAATACTCACGTACTCATGAGAGAATTGTTATTCATGATCCCCTGAGGATAAGAAAGGACAGATGGCCCAGTGGTTACGGTAATAGCTGGGCACTTGGGAGACCTCTGTTTGATTCCTTGCGCTTCCGCAGACTTCCATGAGCAAGTCATTCATGGCCAGATTTTCAAAGCCATTTAGGTACCAAATGGGATTTTCAAAAGCACGTAGGACCCAAAACTCATTGCTTTTAATGGGATTTGGGCACCTAGATGCTTTTGAAAATCCCACTGGGTGCCTAAAGACCTTTACCAATCTGTCCCTTAGCATCGCTATGCTTCACTTCCCCCTCTCTGAAATGGGGGATAAATAGCAATCCCCCACCTCACAGGGGAGTCACAAGGGTAAATAAGGACTGTGAGATAGGTTGATATTGTCCTAATGGGAGGGTGATCATATCAGTACCTAAAATAGATAGATATCTTCTGCAATGTTACTTATGGATATTGGAACTAGTCTCTCTTTCCCCACCACACACCCCAGCCTTCTCAGACAAGAAGATACTCTCCTCTAGTCAGGTTATTCCATCATCGGAAGCTAGCGGTCATCTGCACCTTTCTCTGAACATACAAAACGACCAGGCCGGGTCAGACCACAGGTACATCTAGCCGAGTATCCTGTCTTCCAACAGTGGCCAGTGCCAGGTGCTCCAGAGGGAATGAACAGAACTGGTGATCGTCAAGTGATCCACCCCCTGTCGCCCATTCCCAGCTTCTGGCAAACAGAGGCTAGGGAGACCATCCCTGCCCATCCTGGCTAGTACCCATTGATGGACCTGTCCGCCATGAATTTATGAAGAAGCTGGCACTGGCCACTGAGCGGGCTAGAAGTCTGATCCTGGACCCTTTATGTAAATGCCCTATACAGGCTCACTATTAAAATAGCACCCCCATTATCTGCCCCCTTACATTCCCCCCCCCGACCCCCAGGCTCCATGGGCAACTCCGTATCTCTGCAGCACCACAAAATCTTTGCTGTTTCTGCACCGGGCACTGGCTCTCACGCAAGGTGGATGCTTCTGGGGGAGAGCGCTGGGCTCCGTCTGAGGTTATTCCCTTTTATAACCCTCATTCTCCCTCTTTCCAAGTGGTCTGTCCCAAACTCAACCGGTTCCATCCACCCCTGGAGCAGTGAAGTCTGGAGACACTCAACTGGGCTACGATAGCAAACCCCACTGACACTCAGATTCCGCCTCTGGCTTCTGCCATTGGACAGCCCTGGCCAGGGACCCTCCCAGACACCGCCACATAATACTACCCGGGGGGAAGGGAGTAGCCACCACCATGACAGATCCCACAGCAAAGTTCTGGATGTCCTAGCCCTCACCTCAGTAAGCCAGACCCAAGGGGCTGAGGAAGACATTTTTCTGTCTCACCAATATTCATTCCAAAGGGCCAGATATTGAGAATTTCAAAGCCTCCCAAGGCAGTCAGAGATACAGTCCTCACTGAAGGTGAAGACAACAAATTTCAATGGAATTTAACCACCAAACTGCTTTGCAAATCCCTTAAATCCTCTGAAAGACTGAAATCCTTTGGACACCTTACAGTCAACTGACTTGACTTCTCTACCCAGTTCCTACTCTGTGTTCCTTTCCCCCTAAAATCTATCTACTTGTCTGTCTGTTCTTAGACTCAGATAACACTGAAGGGCATGAAGACTTGAAGAGGTTAGAGTAGACAACTCTAGACTCAACTAGAATACAACCGACTAGATTAGAATATGTTAGAATAAACTAGAATATACTAGACTTATAATTCAGTAGAACCTTGATTTTACAAAAAAAGTCTCACAAATGATCAGTTATATGAGCTATTTTTTCTGATGTGTGTGGGTGGGGGGGGATCACACAATGAAAGAAGTTGATGACAAACAAGTCGACATCCCTTCACATTCAGATGCCTTCGATTCACTGGAAATCGCTTCACAGTGGCTTGAAGAAGAAGAAAGCAATGCAGTGCACCATACTGCAACTGATGCACCGTACCTACCGTCATTTTGAGATGTTCAATGTTATGAAGTCCTCAGTCCCTAATTAGTTAAAAAAAATAGGGACTCTACTGTAGGCTGGACTAGAGTAGACTAGGCTACAATAAAATTGACTATATTAAAGCAGACTATAATAGATTAGAGTAGAATATAATACCCTACACTAAGGTAAACCATAACAGACTAGGCTAGAATAAAATAGACAAGACTAGAATACACTGGACAAGACCACAATAGAATAGCATTTGAGATCCTTCCTGAATGTCTGGAAAGATCCTAGCATGGTTTGGCTGCTCCCTAAGAGTAATAATATTCATCACCCTGAATTTTAGCATTAACACCCCAAAATAGGGGGCGTACTTTAGAGAAGCTGTTAAGAGTTTCCACCTTTTTGAACATTTGCCCAAGCTGCTAAGACCGCTATGGAAGAATCTTGGCCCTAGGCGATTTTGTGCGGGAGTGTATCACAGTGTAACTACTACGGGAGCTACCACAGTGACGCACTTCATGCCAAAAACCACACACGGCCAATGCAAATGCAACAGAAAACCACAGAACCAAGGAAAGCCGTGTTAACCGGCATATCTATTTAGGGATATCTAGTTTCTGAAGGGGACCTAAGAGACTCTTCATGACACCTGGACGTTAAAACCTGGCTGGAAACTAGGATTAGGAGTTTCAAAGGAAAAACACCTTCATGCTCCTTTGAAAATACCAGCCCAGAGAACTGAGTACCTTGACTCAACCAGGATTTGAATTCACGCCTTTGAACACTAGATCTCTGAGATCCAATCTTTGGCTATAGCCAGGGGAAGAGGAAGAATATAGGAATGTCATCCATTTCAGGACCGATTTTGATGTGACTAAATCTATCCACAATTTTCTAAAAAAAAAAAGAAAAGATTAGAAAAAGAAAAACAGACTGGGATTTTCAAAGTTCTTACAGGAGTGAGGTGTTCAACTCCCATTGGAAATTGGGTGCCTAAATACCTTAGGCTCTTTTAAAAATCCCAGCTGATAAAGATTAGGGGTGTGACTTTCAAAAATTGCGACATGACGTGCAGCACAAGTTTCCTAGAAAATCAGTGGGACTTACGATCCTAAGCAACTTTTCCCAGTGCTCCCTGGGGCTGTTTCCATTACAGAGAAGTTGAATCAGAATGGACTTCAGAGGGCTACAAACCAATAAACTCTAGAGAAAAGGCAGATGAAGCCCTTCTGTTCACACTGCCTCAAAGCACGAACACGGGGATTTTCAAATCCAACTGAAATTCAGCAATTTTAAAACTGATTAAACAAGATGCCTTCTTCTGCACATTTGATCCGTGGAACTCATTGTCACAGAGTATCAGTGAGGACAAGAGCTCATCAGGATTCGATAAGAGAAGGGATATTTGTAATGATAAGGAAAACACACAGAATTACAACAGTAAGTATGGAGGGGGAACGAATTTTGCAGAGGACGTAAACCCGTCTCTGTCAGGGCATGAGCCAACTTCTAACTGATGCAAGCCCATCTAAAGGTTATTCCATATTGCCCACTAGGGGGCAGTTCTTGCACCTCCCTCTGCATTGTCTGGAACTGGCCACAAGACAGGAGATTGTATGACAACAGAGTTTCTCAAACTGGAGATCCCAACCCAAAAGAGATCACAAGACTATTGTGGGGGGAGGGGGTCATGAGAGCAGTGGCTGCTGGCAGGGCACCCAGCTCTGAAGGCAGCACTGCCGCCAGCAGCAACGCAGAATTAAGGCTGGCATGGCATGGGGGGGTTGTCACTTGTTGGGGGGGTCATCGCAGCCTGAAATATTTTCAGAGGGTTACTAGATGGACCACTGGTCTGACCCATGCTAGCAATTCCTATATTCCTGTGTCTAAACATTCTAGACTAGTCCATTCTCCTTTCCAATACTTTATTCTATCCCACTCTGCTTTATTCTATTCCACTCTACTTTCCTCTATTCTGTTCTAGTTTTAAACATCCCATCATCCTGTATTCCTAATTCAATGTTTTTTAAAGGGATTGGCAATTTGTCTCCTGCCTATTACACTGTTTTCAGGACTGGAAGGATGAGTTATCCTAATAAGTATCTGATTGCGGTTATTGAAAGAGATGAGGAAGATTTTGCAGGGCCGTATATCACTGTGTATACTACTATAGCTGGAGTGGTAGTTACTATCACAGTGATATACCCCCTAACAAAAACCATGGACGTATGAGTAACGATTAAAAGACACATACTTTCCATCATGGGGACAGGAGGATGAGAGTTTGAAAGCCGCTCAAGGAATCTTGACGTACAATTCCCGTTAGATGTGATCGCCTCCTACGTACCAGCGGTAACGAACATTTGGTACTGGCACACATCACTGTGTTAAGCGGTAGCTGGAGTTATCACGATGACAAACACCATATCAAAAACCTCCGTACGGTCACGGCTATGCCAGCAAGTCAGACCTAGAGAAACGGCATTTTGGAAACGTTTCGATCAGAAGCAACTTCTTTAAAAAAAAACAAACTTTCTCCATTGGGTAAAAAAATATATCTTCTGAAATGCTCTTGTCAAATAACACATAAGTGGATCCCTGGAAAACACAGAAACTGGGGAAGATAAATCAGAGATGCAAAGAATTCCAGAGAACCATGAGGACTGAGGGGCATTTATTGAGCTCAATGAGAATTAGGTGCCTAACCCTGCTTAGGTCTTTTTGTGAATTCTCCTGGGCACCTCTTCACATCTTTGGGTGCCGAAAGACCTTGGCAATCTGGCCCCCAGTTTCCTGAGTGCGAAACAAAAACAAAAAGTGACCTCGTTTAAAAAAAATAACTAATTCATGTTTCTTACCTGTTGGGCCACTTAGTACACTAATTACTCTCGAGCTCATTAGCTTGGGCAAACATTCCAATTCACTGGAGGTTTTGGCATCGGCTTGGATCACTGTGTTGCAGCTGCTGTAGTAATAGGTGGTAGACGTATACCGATGAGACCGCAGGGAAAGGTACCCTGACGATAACCCGTACGCGCTGGCAACTCTGCAAAAAGCACAGACGCACTCAGACTTTTCGAAAGGCCGCCAGCGCCCACGAAAGAAACTCCCGGCCCAAGGCACCATTCAACACAAGGAAAGGCCTCGGAATCTAAACTCTGGTCTTCAGATGGTAGAAACTGAGCTTGATGGAGCTCAGCAATCACACATCATTATTTGTATCCCACGGGGATGCGCTGTGCTAGGCAGAGATTGTGCCTACCCATAGTGAGGGGGGAGGGGCGAGTGAGGGCAGTCGGTTTCAGCGGTGTTATTGAGCATGGCCGTGTGAGCATGCTCAGTACAAGCCAAGCAGCAAATCTGCGGGGGGGGGGGGGAGGGACATGTGACCCACATGCCCTGATGCTAGGTGCTGTACAAACAGGCAGCAAGACACAGTCTCTGTCCTGACACGCTTGCAGTTTTACAAGACAAGACAGACTAGAGCAGGGAGGGGAAAGAGAAGTGAAGTGATTTGCTCAAGGTCACAAGGAAAGATCACTTGCAGAGTTGGACCTGGCTACAACCCAAGTCCCAGAGCAGTAAGAACATAAGAACGGCCAGACTGGGTCAGACCAAAGGTCTACCTAGGCCAGTGTCCTGTCTTCGGACAGTGGCCAAAGCCAGGTGCTCTGGAGGGAATGAACAGAGCAGGGAAACATCCAGTGATCCAGACCAGTGCTCTGTCCACTACACCAGCTCTAGTGTAGGCTCCAAGGTCTTGCTTATGCCTCCGGGTATCAGAATCTGGCCCTGAGGGGCAGTAGAATATTGTGGGGCTGTCTTCGTATCCTGGTCATCTTGGAATTAATCTCCTCGGACAGAACATGAATTTTGAATAAAATCATACAGAACCAGGACCAACCCCCCCGCAAAAACAACCCAGGCTCAAGGCAAATATTAAAGATCAACATCTCTTAGGACACCTTGACCAGGCTTCCCTGAGGAGCTGATGAGATTTGGTGCGGGGTTGTATCACCGTGAGCTGGTAGCGGCTGGGGTTCCCACAGTAATTAATTCAATAGCAGAAACCTCCCTGAAGTGACGATTATGCACAGAGAATGTGGATCTAGCTATTTCTCTTTGTCTGCTTATCCTGTTCATACTTAGCCATCTACCTCCTTCTCTACCCGTTCACGTGGAATCTGTTCCTGACCTGCTAGGGACATCCTGAATATTTTCACCGCCTTTGGAGAGCAAGGGAGATCCAGTGATAAGGGCGGTTGGCTGGGCCTTGGGAGACCAGGATTCCCTTTCCTGCTTATCTACAAATACCCTCGGTGACCTGAGACATGTCATTTAATCTCTCAGTGACTCGGTTCCCAGTCTATAAAATGGGGATAATACATGGTCCTACCTCATTGGGGTCCTGTGAGTGGGAGATGCTCAAATACTGTGGTGGGGTGGAGAGGTCAGATATAAACATAAGATATCATTACAGATACAAGCAGACTCAAGTGAACCTCACTTCCAACAGCTTCAATGGAAGAAGATAACTATGAATAACTCTCAAGTCTCTTCCTCCAAAGGTATAACCCATGTAGTGGATATTTTAAGGTTTTCCTCTTAAGGCTGTTTCCATTACAGAGAAGTTGAATCAGAATGGACTTCAGAGGACTACAAACCAATAATCTCTAGAGAAAAGAGTCACTTAAGCTCACTGCAGCAAAAATGCACCTGAATTGGTAATGGGATTTTTCAATATACCAATTCTATTGTCTCTCTATCCCAATTCATGTCCATCCATCTTCACACACATATCCATCCATCCATCCATCCCTATGCACGCACCTATCTATTCATCCGTCTACAGATGTAGATAAAAACACAATTATGATATATTATCTCACACACTTATATTTATCTATCTTCTTTTCATACCCCCTTCATCTATCCATCCACCTGGAGTACGTACCTTATCTATCTAGCCGTTCTTCCACAACATAGTTCTGTTTATCTGTCCTCAAAAACATCTATCAATCCATCTGCACACACACCCCTCTGTCTATCCATCCATCCATCCATCCATCCATCCATCCATCCATCCATCCCCATCCACACCCATCCATCCATCTATCCATCCATCCATCCATCCATCCCCATACTCACCGCTCTGTCAATCCAGCCAGCCAGCCAGCCAGCCCCATACTCACCCCTCTGTCTATCCATCCATCCATCCCCATCCACACCCCTCTGTCCATCCATCCATCCATCCATCCATCCATCCATCCATCCATCCATCCATCCATCCATCCCCATACGCATCCCTCTGTCGATCCAGCCAGCCAGCCAGCCAGCCAGCCCCATGCTCACCCCCCTGTCTATCCATCCATTCATCCCCATACACACCCTCTGTCTATCTATCCATCCATCCATCCATTCATCCATCCATTCCCATACTCACCCCCCGTCTATCCATCCATCCATCCCCATCCACACCCCTCTGTCCATCCAACCATCCATCCATCCATCCATCCCCATACGCACCCCTCTGTCGATCCAGCCAGCCAGCCAGCCAGCCCCATACTCACCCCCCTGTCTATCCATCCATTCATCCCCATACACACCCTCTGTCTATCCATCCATCCATTCATCCATCCATTCCCATACTCACCCCTGTCTATCCATCCATCCATCCATCCCCATACATACCCCTCTATCTATCCATCCATCCATCTACTCACCCCTCTGTCTATCCATCCGTCTGTGCCCATCCACCACCACATCTCTCTCTTCCTTATCTATCCACTCAAGGATGACAAATATTGCAATAACATTTAACTGTTACCCTTGCACCCATTTTCCCAATGAGTTTCTGTGTCCCCTCCCCCACTCTAGCCACCTCTCAACAGTTTCCAACGACCCCCCCCCCCCCGCCCCCGAGGTTTGCGTAGAGGCATGTAACACTGTGACAACCTGGGATCCCACTGTGACTAAGGCTGGTACAAAATCTCACTGTCCTTAGTCTCCGTCAAAAGCGGGTGGAGTTAAAACCCTAAAGGTCTGGTTTGCCTGGGGAAGATGGAGCCATTAAAGGAGGAAGATGATAGGATTGCTACCAGACACTGAAAGAATAATGCTTTGAACACAAGCTCCAGGTAGGCGAGCTCTGAGCGGAGATCATTCTATCCACTGGACGTTTCTAGATGCACCTTAATGGCACAAGCACTTTGTATTTTATCGTTATATTGCAATCAAGTCGTACATGGCAGACCCTGCATGATCTATCCATCCATCCATCCTCATACACACCCCTCTGTCTCTCCATCCATCCATCCCTCTACCTCTGTACGAACCTACCTCCCTTTGAATTTTGTAAAGAACACTTCAGGTGCCTCGCAAAGACAATGGAAGGTTGAAACATTCGAAGCTGTCTCTGTCCCTTTGTCCACAGTTCTTACTTTCCCTCTGGGGTGCAGGTTTGTGGTATGAAACTGAAGCAGACGTTCTGGTCTGGGGATGTACCACTGTGGGCACTACGGGGGCACAGTGATTTACATCCATTCAAATACCAGCGGGGGGAGGGACACCTTAACTAATTAGGTTGCTGCTGACATTGGGAATCAGAGGTCTGAGATCCCAAAGCTTGGCTGTTTCTTGCCAAGGGATTGAGGAGATCTTCAGTGTTATTGGAAATGTCACACTGACGCATCTCACCCAGTCTCATTTCTTTTCACAGTCACTGGCACAGCTAGGACGCTGATTCTCCTTCAAGATCACTTAACTAATCAAAAAATATGCACATGTCCTCATTAGCATCCTCTGCAACAAAAATAATCAGTGGGATTTTCAAAGCTGTCTAGGGGATTGCAACACCCAGCTCCCATGGGAACATAGTTCATTATTCATGTTGAAAAGAATTTTCCTTGCGGGTAGAGTTTCTCTTTCCAGAGGCCACATTATTATTATATTTCTACCAACCAAACCATTTCAAAGTCTGTTTCTGAAAAATCTATGACAATGCACCTTTCCTTGCTGGTATAATTTCTGTTTAGAGAAGACTAATTGGGAGTTATTTCAAGGAACCAGAGGCAGTTAGAAGACCAACTTCAATTGAATTTCAATGGGGTTTAGGTACCTAAGGTTCTTTATCTACTTTTGGAATCCCCAGACCACTAGGAGGGTGCTTTATCTAAGCTACAAAAACATGGGGTAGCAACTTCTAGCAAAGTTATGGTTGGAGTCAACAATTAAGGCTGAGGTTTCCCATTAGTCTCTTACAACAATCCCCACTTAAGCCCTCCCAGTGTTGGCTTCAGAAGGGAAATACAGAAGGGAGAGACACAGCGAATTCCATGTTGTGAAGTACTTAATGTAACAGGGACTGATTGGGAATGGGGCATGGAATCTGATTTATTCCACTTATTTAGGGCACTTTTACTAACGTTTACTCTAGTACCTTATTCCTCAAGTGAGGGAGGAAGAAGGAGTATAGAGAGAGACAGATTTATGGGAGGATGGATGGAGAGAAAGACAGACAAGTGTTTGTGGAGACAGACAGATCTACCTTGTAAGAGTTGTAGACTCAGACCTCAGGTGTCTATTAATACAATCCAGAAAGGCACCCACCTAACACCCTACCTACTTCTGACATATGTTTTCAGCATGCTTATAAAGCTCCGTTGACTAGCCCAGCCTTATTCATAGTAAAACCACCACTGCAGCTAGTCCAGCATACAAACAACTGGAACAAGCACTAGGTGGCCATTACAGGGCTAGTTAAATGTCTTTTGCTGCCTATTACACTGCTCAAAAAATCTACAGTCATCCCCACACAGAGGAGAGCAAAGCGACAGAACCACCCACAGCTGGGAGCCACCAGATCCATGAGGAGAGGACACGGTTGTCTCTGGGATTCACTCTAGATGCCCACGTAGCTGGGAATACAGACCTGAAATCCATGAGCCATAAGCAGCAACCGGTGGCATCGTCTCCCAGCCAAAAGGGCTTTAAATCCAAAATGTTGGTCCTCAGTGAGCAAGTCCACAGGGAGAAGCTGTTTGTAAAATCACCTAGTGTGAAAACTTCTGCTGGTATCTCCTCCATTCATTAAGTCTATCAACCTATCTATATCTAGCCATCCATCCATCCCCATCCACCCTCTGCATCCATCTATCTACCCCCACACACATCCTCTATCATCTATCTATCTGTCTATTACATCCCTAAACACTCCCACTATCTATCTGTCTCCATCCACTCCCTCTATCTATATATCGATCCCCTTACACCCCTGCATCTATCTACCTATCCGCATACACCCCCTCTATCTATCTATCTATCTATCTATCTATCTATCTATCTATCTATCTATCTATCTATCTATCCAACCCCATCTACCCCTCTATTTATCTATCTACATTCACCCCCTCTATCTATCTATCCATCCCCATATACCCCCTCTATCTATCCCCATCTACCCCCTCTATCTATCTATCTACATCCACCCCCTCTATCTATCCATCCCCATATACCCCCTCTATCTATCTATCTATCTATCTATCTATCTATCTATCTATCTATCTATCTATCTATCCCCATACACCCCCTCTATCTATCTAATCTATCTATTCATCCCTGTTCACCCCCTCTATCTAATCTATCCATCCCCATACAGTCCCTCTATCTATATATCCCCATACATCACCTCTATCTATCCATCCATCCATCCCCATACACCCCTCTATCTATCTATCTATCTATCTATCTATCTATCTATCCCCGTACACCCCCTCTATCTGTCTATCCATCCCATACACAAAGCCTCTCAATATTTTTCTATGCATCTATCCCCATACACTCACCCCTGTCACTCACTCGCTATCTATCCTTCCCCAAACACATACTGCTCTCACTGTCCATCCATCCACACGCTGCTCTGTATCACTGTACTTTGAGGAGCTCAGCTTCTGGAGTTATTGAGCACCATGCAGCCAGTTAAGCATCACAAATGCCATTTCCGGGCAGCAAGAGGAGTTGGAACCGGTGTCTTTGTTTCTTGGTGTGTAAATTCTCTAAGACAGGAAGTCTGTTCCCCTTCTGTTTCCCGCAGCGTGCAAAGGATGCTGACAAGTGGATTTGTGGCTGGGGGTAAGTTTCCAGGAAGCAGCCTAGAGAGAAATGACAAAGGGTTTGAAAAACATGTTCCACGCTTACCCCACCTTTTCCAAACGGAGGTGAATTCACACCAGGCCCCGAGAGGTTTCAAAGGAGCCCTATGGCAATTATGCAGCCATATCCCATGGACTTTCTGTGGGAGGTGAACCCCTGGCACCCTTGGGCATGTTTGCAAACCCCAACCTAAGGGTGACATCTTGGCCCCTTCAAAGTGAATGGGAGTCTTGCCATTGACTTCAGAGGTTCCCAGATTTCACCCTGTGTGTGTGTTGTGTGTACTATGGCAAACCCTACAGAGCAGAGCCCCATTGTGCTGGGCACGTCAGAGACGCACAGTGAGAGACAGTCCCCGCCCCACAGACCTTACGGACACAGGGCAGGAGAGGGGTCAGATTGTAAGGCCAGAAAGATCATGTGTCATATGCAGTAGGTTAGATAGGAAACAGAGCATAGCTGAGCCATAAGATCATAAGAATGGCCATACTGGGTCAGACCAAAGGTCCATCCAGCCCAGTATCCTGTCTACCGACAGTGGCCAATGACAGGTGCCACAGAGGGAGTGAACCTAACAGGTAATGATCTAGTGATCTCTCTCCTGCCATCCATCTCCACCTTCTGACAAACAGGGGCTAGAGACACCATCTCTTACCCATCCTGGCTAATAGCTATGAATGGACTTAACCTCCATGAATGTATCCAGTTCTCTTTTAAACCCTGTTATAGTCCTAGCCTTCACAACCTCCTCAGGCAAGGAGTTCCACAGGTTGATTGTGCGCTGCGTGGAGAAGAAGAAGACCTGATGTGATCTGAGTAATTAACACATGAAGGGAAGCCTCATGGTTTGGAAGATAGAATTAAGGAGGTAGATGAATCATCAGATTGAAAACAGCAGGTTTGTGCTAAATAAGAGACATCAGTAGGTCAGTAGGCTAAGACAGACTGTCTGAGCCAGCTAATTTCCTATTTCCCCATTTCCTATTAACTAGATAACCAGGACAAAATAACTTCGGAATAAAGAGGAACTGGAAACATGGACAGCGCGGGGACAGTGCATGCTGCACAGGGATGGCTCCGGCAAAGTAACCGAGCCATCCGAACGCGTGATGCACCATATAGTGAATGCAATGAGATGTGTCAAGTGTATAAGGGAGAGGGTTTAGATGAACCTTTTGAGCTGTGATACACCCAGCATCCACCCCCCCACCCCCCCGCGTCTGAGTCGGATCAATGGTGTGTGGCACTGTTGTATGCCAAGCAAAGAAACCTGAGTGACCAAGGCTGGAGTCAAACTGAGTTATTGGGATGCCGAGTGGAAAGAGGTCTCGGAGGAATCCCAACACCAAGACAAGGAGAGACTGAAGGTGGGATTTTTATTGAAGGAACAATGCATCAAAACCCTGTAGGCTTTCAAAGATACAAGCCTATGTAACTTTCCCAAGGGCTCAAGTGGAGTCTATGGAGCAGTCAGGAATTGTACCCCCATCTCTCGAGACAGTGCTGAGCCCACTGCTTGTCACGCTGACCAATATTGTCTCAGGGTTTAAGGCCAGAAGGAACCATCACATCCCATTACATTTCACCCACATGTCCCTAGATTAGACATTAGTTAAACCAAAGCATTTCAGTTCTCAGGAGACTTAACTAGGAGTCATAGGCAGAGAACACAAGACCCCCAGCTGCCACAGTGCCCGAGTCTCCTCCAGCCGCAGGAAATTCATGATGATGTGACCAGGTGAGCTAAGCAGGCAAATCATCCCCCACACTGCAGAGGAAAGCGAAAACCTTGTGCTCCTGTCTGTTTGCATCTATTGTCTCTTGCCTCGGACTTCTGTTTAAACTTGGCAGAAAAAGATTTGTGTTTATAATTTCAACGGATGCTTAGTTTTATGCAATTTTCCAGATTTTTATTGATTTCCATTTTGACGGTTGTGCAAAATTATGGGGTTGAAGCCCTGTTATTTTTATCCTTGAAATGTTCACACAGGGCCAGGAAATTGTGGGGCTGGTCAGACAAAGGGGGGAACCAGAAATCATTTAATGACAGTAGATGCTTAGATTCAAAAAGTGAGAGCTCTGTTGTTGTTCAAACACAAATTGTCAGCATCGCATGTCAAACTGTGCAAAGGAAATACCCTTCAATCATAGAATATCAGAGTTGGAAGGGACCTCTACTAAATTCTCAAGCAGCCTTTTTCCTACTTGGCCTGTCTGTAAATTCCAATGATCATTGATGGAGATTTTTTTCCTCAGTTTTTGGGCCCGGATTTTTTTACCAACAAAAATCAAACCCTTCCAAACCTATTTACATTGTGACCTCTTTGGGGAGGGGGCTGTCTGTGATCTGTGTTTGTACAGTACCTTGCACAATGGAGTCCTGTCTCATGAGTGGGGCTCTGAGGCACGATGGTAACAGGAATAATAAACTAAGGCTGTCTTTTTTTCACTCCTACCTTCTCCTCAATCTGCTGCTATTTTTAGAGACAGATGGACCAGTGCAGCGGTCCCTGTCTGCGAACATTGCACTAGATGTCACTGTATCTAGCAGAAAGCCCACCTCGGTGCTGAGTTAAGTTTTAGCTCTGGTGTTTAGCACTGTGGGGACAATATAGCAGCACAGTGATGCACTCCCGTACAAAAACTTCCTGCAGGGTCTGAGCACAACCCACGTAGCGAGACAGCATGCTGCCCGGTTTATCAAAGTCCGACGAAAGCAGGCCAGATGCCCTGGGATAGAAATCAATGGTTTAACACCCTTATTTAAGGGCTACCACAAACACCACTGCTTACCACCAATGCTTAGTTCCTGCCTCAGCCAATCACAAAGCAGTTTTTAAAGTGGGTCGCCATCATTACTCTTATTTCACAGGTAGGGAAACCGAGGCATGAAGAAAAGAAGTGACTTGGCCAAGGTCATCCAGAGCTGGGAACAGAACCCTAGTCGCCTACTGCAATGATCTACCCACTAGGCTAAACTGTCTCCTTTCAATAGGAGCTGTACATGGGTGTCTTTCATTAACCCACCACTTGTTCATTTTGGCTGGGCTTGGCAAGAGGACCTAAGACAATGCGGCTTTGTTTGTATGGGGAAATTGACCAGAATAGCTATTCCAATATAATTTAGTTATTCATAATAGCTCCCCGCTCTATTTCAGAATATTTCCTCTTCTCACACAGTCACTTTTACTCCAGACTAGAGTACCCCCATGGAAGAGTTTTTCCAGAATAACTAAATTACACCTGGATAGCTATTTCCAGGCCATTTCACCAGTAAAGACAAGCCCCTGGGCACCCAACCCCCATGGAAATTTGAGCATCAAGCCGTGGGAAATCCCCACTGAGTACACTCACCTCATTGTTACATATATTCTAGCAACATCTAGAAACTAGAAGCAAAATTAAGGCTACCCCCGGTACTAGATATAGCAGACCTCCTAAAAAATAGACCTTTCCCTCTTCTCCCCATGCCAAAAAAGCTTACAGATTGCAATGGGCCTGCAACCCTGATACAACCAGGAGTGCGGGAAAGAGAGCAGATTGGCTAGACAAACTGTCAATCACCCAGAGAGAACAGGAGGGACTTCACTTCTCTGCAAAGGAGTCTGGGTAGGGAAGCCCTCAATAGACCCCCTGGCTCCTGCCCAGCTAGGGGTCAGATGGAAGAACCATCACCTGGGGCCTGGAGTTCTTTAGCTGGGTAACTAGAGCAAAGTTGTTGTTTGCAAAGATTGTCTGTCTGTCCCTCCATCTCCTTCCTTGTGGTTTCAAGTAAATCTTTGGTGCTCTTATTTTTACAGACGGAGAAGCTGAAAGGCAGCCAGGATGAAGAGACCTGTCTCTTGAACCCGTATCTCTGGAGCCCTCGCCCAATTTCCTAACCAAAAGACCATCTTCTCTCACCTTCGCCGCTCGTTCCTTCAGCAATGGAGAGCAGCCACTGCTGGCAACAGGCTACTGAGCTCAGATGGGCCCTGGCAGCCATTCCTGTGCCTGGTATGAAGAGGGCAGCAGGTGCTGGCCTTTCCAGAGCAGACTCGCCTCTTGTCCCCGAGCGAAGTTTTTGCTGTGGTGTTTATGACTGTGGGGGATACTTTAGCAGCAGAGTGATACGCTCCCGTGCAAAAACTCTCTTCACAGCGTGAAACAGAGCACCAGCAGCCTCCCCCTCCCCGCCCTCTCGATGGCTTAGCAAGGTCTGACCGAGGCAGTCCGGCCGACAGCAGGCATGGTTTTATGGCTGTAGGAAATGTGCTTTATTTGCCGGGTTCTCACATTAATCCACTGCTTGACCATTTGGGAGGCGGGTTTCCAAAGAGATTGTTTCAGAGCAGCGGCCATGTTAGTCTGTATCCGCAAAAAGAACAGGAGGACTTATGGCACTTTAGAGACTAACCAATTTATCTGAGCATAAGCTTTCGTGAGCTACAGCTCACTTCATCGGATGCATGCAGTGGAAAATACAGTGGGGAGATTTATATACACAGAGAACATGAAACAATGGGTGTTCCCATACACACTGTAACCAGAGCGATCAGGTAAGGTGAGCTACTACCAGCAGGAGAGAAAAAAAACCTTTTGTAGTGATAATCAAGGTGGGCCATTTCCAGCAGTTGACAAGAACGTCTGAGGGAACAGTCGGGGGGGGGGGGGGTGTGGGGAAATAAACATGGGGAAATAGTTTTACTTTGTGTAATGACCCATCCACTCCCAGTCTCCATTCAAGCCTAAATTAATTGTATCCAGTTTGCAAATTAATTCCAATTCAGCAGTCTCTGGTTGGAGTCTGTTCTTGAAGGTTTTTTGTTGAAGAATTGCCACTTTTAGGTCTATGCTTGGTGAAATGTGAGTGCCTAATTCCCTTGGGATCCTTGAAAATATACACACAATAGTTATTTGTATTCCAGAAATCCTGCCAGGGGCTGTCTGAGAGTGAGACTAGACAGAAAAATCAAAGGGTGGGAGAAAGGAGGGATTACCCTCTCTGATTTACAGATGTGTATGTAGGGGGGAAATGGCAGAGTGACAGAGGCCCTGATTTTTCAAGAAATTCTATAAAATACTTAAGAATTCAGCAGAGCAGAAACTGGATTCCTGGGTGACTTCACTAACCACTAGGCTACACAGCCTCTCTCTCAGTCTTAATGACAATTTAAGCATTTCATACAAAGTGGGACAACTTCTGCAGAGGAAGATACACCCTCCACCCCCAGAATACCCCATAACCTGGTGGGTAGGGCGCTGCCCTGGGAGGTGGGAGACCTGGCTGCAAGTCCCTGCTTTCCATCAGGCAGAATGGGGATTTGAACCCAGGTCTCTCACATTCTGGGCGAACGCTCTAACTAAGGGGTTTGGAGATAAAGGGGAGGGGTGGCATCTGGCCGCTGTGTTTTGTGAGGGCCTGTTGTGGCATTCTCTGAGTACGTCTCCCAGACGAGGCCCCACAGGCTGGATGGGCAGGAGAAGGCCCAGTTTGAATATCTTCCCCAGGCCTTTGGCGTAACTGGGGTGTCAGGACAGAGGCAGGTTTCTCCAGGCGTCCCAGAAGCTCAGTAGGTGTCTACGGATACGTCCATACTGCTCTGTTAACCTGGGTTGTGGACTCGAGTGGCCCCCCTGCATTGTAAACCTGGCCTTACCCAACGGCTGGACCCAGCTCTTCCAGGCTGAGTAGCCACGTCCAGACAGTGCTACGCAGCCCTTGATTCGGGCCTGCGGCACGAGCTACATCTCAGCTGCAACGTGATGGTGTACGCCGACTCCTGTTTGCTTCCCTCTGCGTTCGCCTCCCTGGCAGCCAGCCACGGAAATGCCCGCTTGAATTACGACCTCAGTTCCACGTCTCCTGAAAGGAAGTGACTAGGAGGGAACAGGGCAGATGTTTCCTGCCAAGGCTAGAGGGATGTAATGGACACTGATTTATCAATGGTGAAAGGAAACAAGAACTGGCTGATCCATAGTTAGTAGCAGTTAATAACCACAGAGCCGGCAGAACCCTTCATATTTCACTTGTCTTATGTGGCTAACAACTCCTCCAAATAAATGTCCATGCTGGGTGTATTTAACTGTGGGCTTCCACAAAGGATTTCTGCCTTAAATTTGACATCTACAGAAGGAGTATATTACAAAATCCTCCTGCAGGAAGGTTAATTTGATTGTAAGTCTATATTAGACTGTTTTTTAAACCTATCATTCCAGCAAGTGCAAGTACCCCCCAGTGCAAGACTGTGTCTCGCCCCCACATGTTACTTGGCCAGTTAAACCCAATCCTGAGCAGGTTTAGGACTAGAGTCCTGACTCCTAGCCCCAACTGCCCTAACCACTAGACCCTACTCCCCTCCCAGAACCCAGGAGTCCTGACTTTCAGCCCCAACTGCTTTAACCACTGGACCATACTCCCCTCCCAGAGCCATGGACAGAACCCAGGCATCCTGGCTCCCAGCCCCCAACTTGACCCCACTCCCCTCCCAGAGCCTGGGGTAGAACCCAGGAGTCCTGACTCCCAGTCCTCTAGACCCCACTCCTTTCCCAGAGCCACAAATAGAATGCAAGAGTCCTGACTCCCAGCAACTCCCGCACTAACCCACTAGACCCACTCCCCACCCTGAGCCAGGGATAGAACCCAGGCGTCCTGGCTCCTGCCCCCCTTCCCCAACCACTAGCTCCCCACTTCCCTCAGTTGGCAAGAAATGGAGCCTAGGGTTCCTTTACTAGACAATAGAAAATGCTCCCTTCTCATCTGATGCGGTCTGTACTCAACATTACCGGGCATTACTTAAAGCCTAATACAAGATTCATAAGTGTGGAAGGGCCCATTATAATCAGATGGTTTCACCAAATACCTGCTGCTCTCACGGAGACAGGGATGAGCAGCGGCGCACAGAAGGAAATGTTTATTACTATTTGTATTGCACTAGACCACGGGCCCGCTGTGGTAGGCGCTGTACATTCAAGTCACAAGAAACTCTCCTCGCCATGAGGAGTTTGCAATCTAAATAGACACAACAGACAAAGGAAAGGCCATTCCTGTTTTGCACGTGCAGAGCTGAGGTGCAGGGAGATGAAATGGGTTGTCTGCCACCAGCCAAGGAATCTCTGCCGGTGGCAGGCTGGTGCTGACCACAAGGCCAACCTTGTGCTACAGATGTGGTGCTTTGTGCTCAAGCAGGTGGTGCACCGATTGCAGCCTAGACCACAGCACGGTTCCATCTCTTCTGAAGTGGTCGACCGAGCAGAAACGTTGGAGATCCACCATCCCAAACCGCTTCCTTCAGCACTGGCGTTCGCTCTGTTTCATCCGTCTGGCCTGACGCCCAGGTGGCATGTTAAACACCCGCCCTGATTGCGCGGCCGGCGTGCTGAATGTGGAGAAAAAGAAGAACAGAGGCAATACTGGAGAAACGACCACCCAGGTAAGAAAAAAATTAAAGTCAGCCTAGATGTTAGGGGATGGGCCGCCATGTAAAACACCGTAGGAACACAGAAGTAAAGTATTGGGGTTGGGGGAAGAAATGACCAAACTGCGTCAGAAGAGGGGTGGAGGAGCCATTCTCCAAGACGGTTGGGCACCAGGTGCTTGAGAAGAGCCTCTGTCGCTTTGTTTTTGTGGTTTAATCGTGTTGAACTCCGAGCCTGGAAAAGAAAATGTAGCTGTGAGATCCACACAGACTATTGTGTTTTGCACACAAATTGTTTCCTCTGAACCCTTTCAAACTGGCTGCCTTTCAGTTCAGTATGAGATACATCACCTACCACTGGTACAGAGACCCTTTCAGGCAAAACCTTAGCTCCGTAGATTCCTTGCCAGGAGGAACCGTTGTGATGTGGTTTGAGCGTTGGCCTGCTAAACCCAGGGTTGTGAGTTCAATCCTTGAGGGGGCTATTTAGGGATCTGGGGCAAAAATTGGGGATTGGTCCTGCTTTGAGCAGGGAGTCGGACTAGATGACCTCCTGAGGTCCCTTCCAACCCTGAGATTCTAGGATTCTATGATCATCGAGTGGGACCTTCAGCACAATGCAGGCCAGAACTTCCCTGAATTAATTCCAATCTTTAGTTGACCCCAAAAGAAATGTTTTGGGTTTTTTTTCATTTTGGTGAGGAAAGTCAAAACGGCGCCACTGCAGGTCAACCCCCAAACAGATTTTTCCATTCAGCCGCTGAACCAAACAAATCAGTTATTTCCCCAGCTCTCTTCCGATGTTTGTGGCCCTGGGAGATGAACTGAGTTGTCTGCAGCACACAAGGAATCTCTGCCTAGGGGAGGAATTGAATCTACAACTTAGGTGGAAATTCAATATTTCGTGCAGGCGATTTAGTGTGGGTGGAGGAGGTGCATTTCCAGCCTTGGAGCTAGATTTGATGCTCATATTTATAACAAGGAAGGCAGAGAGGCGGCTGGAGTTTTTGTCATGGTGTTCATCACGGTGTGGGCTGGGGGGCTCACAGTGATGCAGCGCTGTATTAAAACCCTGTGCACAGGGACTGGGAAATCTTCAGAGCCTGAACGAGAACACAAGCCATGCTTATGAACAGCAATCAAGTGCCTACTGAGCCTGCTGCAGACTGCAGGGAGAGGAGGATTCCCCTTCTGAATGCATGCTGCAAATAGCACTACATTGTCATTTCCCTGCCAGACAAAGCTTGCGAAGAGCAAAGATGATCCAGAGCCTAAGGCAGTGGGTTAGGACTGAAGATCTGAGTCTATTCCCAGCTTTGCTTCAGAGTCCCTGGGTGACAGGCAAATCACTTCCCTTCCCCATGCCTCAGTTCATCATTAGAATAAGAAATTATCATCATCTATGGTGGTAGCACTCAGGGACCCCAGTCAGAACCCCATAGTGCTACCCACTGTATCCACATAAAACAAAGCTTGTTCCCCGACCGTCAGCGCTTACCCTGTAAGTATGGAACTGATCCAAGAGATGAAGGAAGCACAAACTATCCCTGAGTTGATGGTTGATGGACAATAAATAAAGATGGACATAACAGAAGCTTTGTTCAATGACTTCGTTCAATGACACACCCCTCTGTCTAGCCACCCTTCCTCCCACAGTCCCTGCCTACCTTACCGAGCAATGGTGACCAATAACACATGGTTGATACATGAAGATTGATAATGTATTATATCTAAATAATGATCAGTGATGATAACTGCATATTGATAAGTGATGATAGGTTGATAAATGACAGGAAATAATTGCACTTTGGTGATAGGTTGATGATTGATGGTTGATAGTTTGAAACTGATAAGCAATTATTGACTGTTCATTCGAGATTGCTGCTTAATAGTTAATTGGGGATTAGTTGATTGGTCAATAATTGATGTTTGAGGCTTTAAACCTGATTATTGCTAACTGGAGGCTTTAAATTGATTATTGATAATTGAGGGATAATTGATACTTGATTTGTGGATGATTCATCATCGATAGCTTGGGATAACAGTACAGGCAACTTAATGTGGCTGGGTGGATACTCTGTATTTCCATCTATAAACTTGTTTTTATTTTCCTTCTTAGAACAAGGCGGTTTGGCAAGCTGGAAGGGGCTGAAGTTTTTGATGTGGTTTCAATCATTGTGGGTGGGGGGAGCACAGTGACTCATTCTTATACAAAAACCTGCTGCAGGCAAGAGGGAAACCCTCATCGCCTGAGCGATAAATGTCAGCCACAGCAGTGAGTGGAGCCCGAGCCTGCTTGACACAGAGCCAGGGACTGTGGGATTGGGGTGAATCCCTCCACCCAGCTGGTGACCCGGTCCAAGAGATTTGGCTGGAATTTTCAGCAAGGTCTAAGAGAGTTAGGCGGAGCCCCTCAGATGTATCTAGTACCCAACTTCCATTGATTTAGTAGAATCTGAGCCTTAGTGAATTTCATCAACAGGAATGAAATTTAATGGGCGTTCGATGGCTCACTCTCCGAACTTCCTTTGAAAAGCTCAGCCTAAAACCTATGAGCTCAGAGGGCCAGATTGATCACAGTACTCTAAATTTTCAAAAGCACATAGGCACCATTGAAATTAATCCCTTGGCCAGATCCCCCACTGGTGTAAATTGGCCTTGCTTAAAAATTTGGGCTGGAGAGTCTAGATACTCCAGTTATAACAAAGCTGTCTCTATCTACCTATCTATCTATCTATCGATGCCCTATACACCCCCATCTATCCATATCCATTGACCACCATCTATCCCCATCCATCTATCCCCGTACACACCCATCTATCTATATCTGTCAATCCCCATCTACTCCAATACACACCCATCCCTCCCTCCATCCATCCATCCCCATACACATCCATCCATCAATCCAGCCCCATAAACACCCTTCCATCCATCTATCCCCATACAACCCATCCCTCCTGTCATAAATATAAAGGGAAGGGTAAACCCCTTTAAAATCCCTCCTGGCCAGAGGAAAAATCCTCTTACCTGTAAAGGGTTAAGAAGCTAAAGGTAACCTCGCTGGCACCTGACCAAAATGACCAATGAGGAGACAAGATACTTTCAAAAGCTGAGAGGAGGGAGAAAAACAAAGGGTCTGTGTCTGTCTGTATGCTGCTTTTGCCGGGGACAGAACAGGAATGGAGTCTTAGAACTTCTAGTAAGTAATCTAGCTATATATGTGTTAGATTATGATTTCTTTAAATGGCTGAGAAATTAACTGTGCTGAATAGAATAACTATTCCTGTCTATGTGTCTTTTTTGAAACTTAAGGTTTTGCCTAGAGGGATTCTCTATGTTTTGAATCTAATTATCCTGTAAGGTATCTACCATCCTGATTTTACAGAGGTGATTCCTTTACTTCTATTAAAAGTCTTCTGGTAAGAAAACTGAAGGCTTTTTCATTGTTCTAAGATCCAAGGGTTTGGGTCTGTGGTCACCTATGCAAATTGGTGAGGATTTTTACCAAACCTTCCCCAGGAAGTGGGGTGCAAGGGTTGGGAGGATTTTTGGAGGAAAGACATGTCCAAACTACGTTTCCCAGTAAACCCAGATAAAGTTTGGTGGTGGCAGTGGAAATCCAAGGGTAAAATAATTTTGTACCTTGGGGAAGTTTTAACCTAAGCTGGTGAAAGTAAGCTTAGGAGGTTTTCATGCAGGTCCCCACATCTGTACCTTAGAGTTCAGAGTGGGGAAGGAACCTTGACACCTCCCCATACACACCCATCATCCCCCCATCCATTCCCATACACCCTATCCCTCCATCCATCTCCATACACACCCATCCCTCCATCCATCCCCATACACACCCTTCTGTCCATCCAGCCCCATACACACCCATTCCTCCCCAATACACACCCATCCCTATATCCAGCACCACACACCTCTCCCTCCATACAGTCCCATCCCTTCATCCATCCACATACACATGCATCATCCCTCCATCCATCCCCATACATACCCATCCCTCCATCCAGACCATCCACCCCATCCACCATCCATCCACTGATCTCTCCATCCAGGACCATACACCCCATACACCATCCAGTCCCATACACACCCATCATCCCTCTATCCAACCCCATAGACACCCATCCCTCCATCCATGCAGCCCCATACACACCCATCCCTATATCCCTCCATCCATCCCCCATACACACCCTGTGATGTTGCCCTCCATATGATGTTATGAAAATATGCTAATGAGTGTGAATATAATGTAACTGGAATATGCTTTATGCAAAAGGTCCCTTGTAAGGTATCATTACAAAGCTTATAATCTACTGAGTGTGGTCATCCTATTTGTATGAAAGTATCATTCTTGTATTTGAAACTAGGAATATAAAATATACTTCTGAGGTCCTATTGTAGTTATGCAAAGTGTGGGCCATTAATGGTGGTTTAGAATCTTGATGGCTCCCATCAACTAGGACAACTGACTGTGAATGGTTCTGTTTACTTGCAAGCCTTCCTGTGAGTTGGACCAGGAAGAACGAAGGCTTGGGGTCTCAGAGGACATGTGACCATGTCACCTGGTACTGGAATCCATCTTAAACCTGGTGCTTTTCCATTTAGAAGGAGGGGTGGAAACCCAGAGAAACAAAGGATTCCTGCCTTGTGCCAAAGCTATTAAAAGGGGTGAAACAGAACAAAGCGGGCTACTGCCAAGAGAAATCCCCTAGCTACCACCTGAGCTGGAACAAGGACTGTACCAGGGAAAAGGATTGGGCCCAGACTAGAAAGGAGTCTAGTCTATGAAAGAAGCTTATTGGAACATCTCTGAGGGTGAGATTTTTCCTGTAACCTGATGTGCTGAGACTACCTCTGAGCCCATTTTCCCTGCCAGCTTGGGACTTCAGTACCCTGTCTTGTTCAGCCAGACATGCCAGCCTGCTGCAAACACAGACCCAGGTCTGAACCATGTCCCCAAAAAGCTGCAGACTTAACTGAAAACAGCTTAACAAGTGCTCCTGTCTCCAGCACCCAGATACCCGGTTCCCAATGGGGTCCAAATCCCAAATAAAGCTGTTTTACTCTGTGTAAAGCTTATACAGGGTAAGATCATAAATTGTCCACCCTTTATAACACTGATATAGAGATATCCCCAGCTGTTTGCTCCCCCAGGTATCAATTACTTACTCTGGGTTCAATAATAAGCAAAAGTGATTTTATTAACTATAAAAAGTAGAATGTAAGTGGTTCCAAGTAATAACAAACACAACAAAGTAAGTTACCAAGTAAAATGAAACAAAACAAGCAAGTCTAAGCCTAATACATTTAAAAACTAATTACACATAAAATCTCACCCTCATAGATGTTCCAATAAGCTTCTTTCGCAGACTAGACTCCTTTCTAGTCTGGGCCCAATCCTTTCCCCTGGTACTGTCCTTTTTCCAGCTCAGGTGGTAGCTAGGGGATTTCTCTTGGCAGTAGCCCCCTTTGTTCTGTTCCATCCCCTTTTAATAGCTTTGGCACAAGGCGGGAATCCTTTGTTTCTCTCTGGGTTTCCACCACACCTTCTAAATGGAAAAGCACCAGGTTTAAGATAGATTCCAGTACCAGGTGACATGGTCACATGTCTTCTGAGACCCCAAGCTTTCGTTCTTCCTGGCCTGACTCACAGGAAGGCTTGAAAATAAACAGAGCCATCTACAGTCAATTGTCCTGGTTGATGGGAGCCATCAAGATTCTAAACCACCATTAATGGCCCACACTTTGCATAATTATAATAGGACCTCAGAGTTATATTTTATGTTCCTAGTTTCAGATACAAGAATGATACATTCATACAAATAGGATGAACATACTCAGTAGCTTATAAGCTTTGTAATAATACTTTACAAGAGACTTTTTGAATAAAAGCATATTCCAGTTACATTATATTCACACTCATTAGCATATTTTCATAACATCATATGGAGTGCAACGTCACACACCCATCCCTCTATCCATCCCCATACACCCCCATCCCTCTATCCAGCCCTATGAACACCCCTCCCTCATCCAGCCCCATACACCCCCATCCCTCCATCCAACCCCGTACATCCCCATCCCTCCATACAGTCCCATACACACCCATCCCTCCAATCAGCCCCATACGACCCTTCCCTCCATCCATCCAGCCCTATACACACCCATCATCCCTCTATCCACTCCATCCACCCCATTCACCATCCTGCCCCACACACCCCCATCTCTCTATCCAGCCCCATACACACCCATCCATCCATCCATCCCCATACACACCCATCCCTCCATTCAACACCATACAAACCCATTCCTCCATCTATCCCCTTACACACTGTGACGTTCTGTACCTCGGGGAAATACCCTGCACCCCCATATTCATCCTTATAAAATGATTGTGTGGTATCCAATGCAAAGTTTGTCATGTCGGGTGTCTTTGGAAGGCTCATGATGCACACTGAGAATTGTTGTTCTAGTGATGTTATAGTAATTGTTGTTACAGTAAAGTTATAGGAATGTTATAGGTTATAATTTCATGTATATAGTTATGAGGCTGAAAATGTGTCCTCCTGGCTTAAAACAAGCCCAGACAAAAACTCTCCAAGAGCAGAGAGGCAGTTCACATCTCATCAGGGCATGTATGGGACAAACCCAGCCCAGCCTCACAGGAACAAAGGACGCTGGCCTAGGCAGCAACAAAGGATCTGTTGGACTCTTGAGTGAGTCACCCCCCTTCCCTTGGTCAGTTTGGGACTGCGATGGAGTAATGCTCACCTGACACTGAAGGGGAGGGGGCAAAGCCAAGAGGGAAGAAAGAACATGACAAAGGGAGAGACGTTTGCCATGCTCCTCCTCTCTCTTCTACCTCCATCTACAGACACCACCACCACCAAGCGACTGAAGCACTGATCAAAGGGGAGAGCCTGGCTAAAGGGCAACCAGCCAGCCTGTGGTGAGAAGTTTGTAAGGGCACTGAAAGTGTTAAGATCAGCTTAGAATGCGTTTTGCTTTTATTTCATTTGACCAAATCTGACTTGTTGTGCTTTGTCTTATAATCACTTAAAATCTATCTTTTGTAGTAAATAAATCTGTTTGTTTATTCTACCTGAAGCAGTGTGTTTGGTTTGAAGCATGTCAGAGACTCCCTTTGGGATAACAAGCCTGGTACATATCAATATCTTTGTTAAATTGACAAACTCATAAGCTTGCAGCGTCCAGCGGGCATAACTGGACACTGCAAGAGGGAGGTTTCTAGGGTTGTGTCTGGGACCGGAGATATTGACTAGTGTCATTCAGTTCCACAATCCAAGCAGCGGCTGGCCAAAAGTGCTCACTCATGAGCTGGGAGCAGCTGACATGCCAGAGGCTGTGAATGAACAGCCCAGGAGTGGGGGTTCTCACAGCAGAGCGGGGTAAGGATGGCTTCCAGAGTCAAGGATTGTAGTGACCTAGGAGATCACTGGTCCAGATAACACCAGGGGAACATCAAACGTACCCATTCCTCCATTCATCCCCATACACTCCCATCCCTCCAACCATCCAGCCCCATAGACACCTATCCCTCCATCCATCTATCCCCATACATCCCCATCCCTCCATCCAGCCCCATACACACCCATCCCTCCATCCATCCCCCATAAACAACCATCCCAACACATCCAGGCCCATAAACCCGCGACTATCCATCCGTCCCCCATACACACCCATCTCTCTATCCAGCCCCGTACACCCCATCCCTCTATCCATCCCTCATACACACCCATACCTCCATCCAGCCCCCATACACACCATCATCCCTCTATCCAGCCCCATACACCTATCTATTTTGAAAGGAACCCCTGGGAGTGACTATCTCAAATTCAATTTCAATAAAAGTTGGATTAGTAAGTAATTTGGGCCCATTAGTGTGGTCTAGCAGAGGGGGCACCAGTCCAGGAGACCTGGTTTCTATTCCCCTCTGCCCATGAGCAGGATAATTTCCCTCTCTGTCTCTCACTTCCCTCAGCTGAAATCAGGATCCTTATAGCACCTGCCTCTCACAAAGGGAGCAGAGCAGTGGGTTTCAGTAGAACGGGTGCTGAGCTGAGAACCTGCAGAATTGGTTTCTCTTCCCATATCCACCCATGGCTCCCTCTTTGTGCCTCAGTTTCTCCATCCACAAAATAGATGTCATGCTATTGGTCTTTTCTTTTCTTAAAGCACTTTGGCCCAGACTGTTAAAGGCATTTGGGCACCTAAAGGAGCAGATGGGTGCCTAGTGGGATTGAAATCATCAGAATTTAATCTCTTAGATATTTCTCAACATTCCACTAGGCAATTATCTGCACCCTTAGGCACATAAATATCTTTATACCTGTACTTTACATCCAGAGGTCTCAGAAGGCCAGATTTCCAAGAGATATTGCTGATTTCTTTCCAAATCCTTTAGCTGGTGTGTCTCGATTTAGGACCAGGTTTACATGAAGTCAATGGGAGTTAGGCGCTTTGCTGAGATGTGTTTGTAAACCCCATTATGTGCCTATCTGCATCTTTTGATATCTTAATATCTTTGTAAATCTAGCTGGACTTCTCTCTAGAGAAAGTAAATAAGTGTTATTTACTCCTTCTCATAACACAAAAACTAGGGGTCACCAAATGAAATTGATAGGCAGCATGTTTAAAACAAACAAAAGGAAGTATTTCTTCATATGATGCACAATCAACCTGTGGAACTCTTTGCCAGAGGATGTTGTGAAGGCCAAGACTATAACAGGGTTCAAAAAAGAACTAGATAAATTCATGGAGACAGGTCCATCAATGGCTATTAGCCGGGCAGGGATGGTGTCCCTAGTAGCCTCCATTTGCTAGAAGCTGGGAATGGGTGACAGGGGATGGATCATTTGATGATTCCCTGGTCTGTTCATTCCCTCTGGGGCACCTGGCACTGGCCACTATCGGAAGACAGGAGAGTGGGCTAGATGGACCTTTGGTCTGACCCAGTATGGCCGTCCTTATGTTTGTTTGTTTGGGTTTTTTTTTTTCCAAATCACAACCCAAAATATTTCAAAGCAATCCGGAGGAGTTAGGCACCTGGGGCCAGATTTTGAAAGAGAGGGCCTCAGGGCCCAGATCTTCAAAGTTACTTAGGCACCTAACTCCCACTGATTTCAACAGTCTATGGAGCGATGCTGCTATATACCCACTGAACATTTAAAACATCCCGCAGAACGGTTTGTGTTTCTGTCTATCTGGAGGCCCGTGGGTCGCTCTTGGAGTGTGTATCTGGCCCTACAGACCTTGCAGGGCACAAATAAGGACAGGACAGGATTGGATTCCTCTCCTCAGTCACAGCGACAATTCCAGCCAGCACTAGATTCTAAAACCAGGATGTGGGTTTTTCTAGCCAACTGTAATGAACCGTGTATGTTGCCAGGGCACAAACCCCCGGGCCCCTCATCTCAGGAAGTCTCAGGAGGGAAATGTTGACTGTTGCTTTAAAAAATAAAATCCCTCGACTTCCGGATGTGGCCTCTGCTTCAGATAATCTGCAGCTGTGCTGAGAAGCTGGAACCACTGTATCCTCGATCCTTAACGGCTGGGGATTTTAATGGAGTGTTTGTGTTCATGGAAAGTATTGTTATTGGATTCATCCATGTTCTTTCAGAGACCAGACAAAGGATCGGTCTGTCAGTCTGTCTGTCTATCCCCATGCATCCCTTGTATCTATCCCTCACTGCCACGGTATCGAACACATCTTACTTGGAACTTTTTATTAACTCATTATCTGTGGAGCTTGGTTCACCCAGAGGGTCATTTTCATACATACCTCCATGAATTGGCTTTCCCCAGAGATGCATGCACATGAGTTGCAATATGTTAGTGGGATGCAACTGAGTACCAAGGACCAGGGACAGCAGTTGCAGAGCCAGCAGGTAAATTCAGGCTAATTTTCCTCTGATTCTGGTCATTACCATTGCTTACTTCAAAGTGCTTTGGTTGCTTCTTTATTCTCACTCAGGACCTATCACCCCGATTGACTAAACTGGGAAATTGTCCAACATCCTGGCAGATTTTGAGGCCTCTTGTTGTTGCTGGGGAGGAAAGACTTTATCTAAAATGTCTGAAGTTGAACAAAAGCACAGACGACGTAACGGCTCTGGACAGATTCCTGAGGACAATGGGATAACTGCTGTGGGCTGGCCTTCAACGAGCATCTTGCCATGGTTCTGAGTTCACTCGGCACGCCGCAAGAGAGCTGTCATTCTGGGGAGAATACGCTGCGTCACATGTCACGGTGGTGTTGAGATCTTGGTTTAAGGATGAAGCAAAGCCCAGCCAGGGACTCTTGCGCTGAACTTTCATGTTCTCAGTGCCAAAGCCCTCAAACGGGTATAAACTGGCCATGAATCAATTTAGGTTGGAAATTAGAAGCAGATTTCTAAGCCTCAGAGCTGGGAGGTCTGGAACCACCTCTCCATAGAAGTAGTGGGGGGAAAACAACCTGGCTCATTTTAAGATGGAGCTTGATAAGTGTCACTGGGGTTCCGTGCTGTCTGCAGTAGCAGAAGACTGGTTCAATGACCCAGAGTTCCCTTTCTGTCTTCGGCTCCTAAAGAATGACTGGGTTTATTTGGAGGGGGAGCGAGGGAATGGGTAGGCAATTCACTTCTGAATGATACTGTCAACTAGATAGACAGAGGAACACACAGAGAGACTAACTCCTCCTAGCTAATAAATCTAAACATAAGAGCAGCCATACTGGGTCAGACCCAAGGTCCATCTAGCCCAGTATCCTGTCTTCTGACAGTGTCCGATGCCAGGTGCCCCAGAGGGAATGAACAGAACAGGGAATCATCAAGTGATCCATCCCCTGTCCCCCATTCCCAGCTTCTGGCAAAATCCTGTCCCCATTGGAGTCACTGGAAACTTTTCCATTGACCTTCACTGGTGCCAGGATTCCGCTCTCTAATAGCAGGAACGTCACCTGAAAATAGAGTGGGAACGGGAGTTAGAACAGGTTTTTGTTTGGCATGGCTAGGAAGACATACAAATGTGCTGGTACGAGCTGGACTACTGGGGCCAAGGCACCATGGTGACTGTAACAACAGGTACGTTATGTGGATTCTTCTGTCCTTCCTATAGATTTTTATTTCCCAAGAATTTTCTGTAGGAAGCCAAGAAGGTATTCTGAGTTTATCCACACCCAGGCAGTTGTGATAAGAGTTGTTGGGGCAGAGGAAGTGTGGCCAAAAAAGCCATAAATATATAACTGAGGATAGACGCTGTTTGGGGGAAACTGATGAACGATGAGATTATGAAAACTTCTTAAGAGCGATGAAATTCACTGGGAGCGAGGCACCCGACTCCTTCAGCCACCTTGGAAAATCCCAGCTGCATTAATGCAGATGTTAATTATATTACTCCCAGCCACAGTAATTAATGAGGGCCAAATCCAATACAAGGGGAAAGACTGCCATTGACTTCAAAGGGGACTGGATCAGGCCCCTAAAAGAGTATTTTTGTAAGGGTTGAATAGGGAGTAGAAGGACTGTGATAACTGGGGTATGGATTACTGGGGACAAGGGACGTCGGTCACAGTCAGCTCAGGTAAGAAGAGACTCATTCCTTTACTGTCTTTTCTTTTCTAATCTCTAAACTCAAGGACTATATTTCCCCCTCTAGTAAATGCTAAGCCCGATCTCTCTCTGCTGGGGTGTGACTTATAACCAGACCTTATTCTGTAGTGAACTGCTCAGGGGATAGGAATCCTGCAGTTCCCTCTGACCACAGCAAACTGTAGACTCTCTGCTCCCAAATTCCCTTGTAAACCAGAAAAGAGGGAAGGTAACAAATGGCAGCTTTCTGTACAGAGATAAGGGGCAGACACATCAGTGTGAGGGCTATGGTGAATTTGATTATTGGGGGCAAGGAACCTTGGTCACCGTCACTTCTGGTAAGTAATAAATTGTAGAGACCTCAGTATTGAGATGCGTATAAAGAACGCCACAATGGTTGTACGAATATCTCAGCCGAACAGAGACCAGCTAGATTTTTAACTGGTTACTATAATCTCCGGTAGGCAGAGTTTAAGGTAGGGAAGGGGATATTTGGTCCCCATAAATGGAGTTCTCCTTGAAAGGATAAGTGGGTTTTACACACCTAGTGGAAGGGAATTGGTCAATGTGATTACTATGACTACTTCGACTACTGGGGACAAGGGACCCTGGTCACGGTCACATCAGGTAAATTACTAACGTTTTCCTGTCCTGATTTAAATTAGATCCATTGTTGGGACTAGATCCACAGCTAGAGTTAATCGGTGTAACTCCATTCAAATCAATGGAGCTATGCCGGTTTACACCAGCCTTGGAAGGGCACTGGTGGTATCAGATTTTGATGGGCTTAAGGGTACATTTCACCCCGCAGTAGGTCTATGCACCATCAAATTCTCTAATTTGAAGGCTAAAGTGAGGTGAATAGAGCGGTGTGGTATTTGTAGAGACTCATTAAGGCATTATATTGCTGTGTTACTATGGCTATGCTTTCGACTACTGGGGACAAGGGACCCTGGTCACGGTCACTTCAGGTAAATTTCTAAACGTTTTTCTCTTGGTCTTGCTGTAACTCATTGCAGCAGAGTAAATTTCGTACAGAGAATCTTTTAGTGTATAGACTTGACCCGACGCCCATTGGAGTCTTTCCCTTGACTTCAAAGGGCATTGGGTCCCATCCTACATGCTTACTGTGCTCTAACTGGGGTACTTGCAGCCACTGGGGATAAGGGAGGTGGTTACAGTCACATTGGGTGAATTTCTAACCTTTAGTCCAGTCCTGGCTCAACCCTAAGAAGTGTGGTAAATTTTGCACGATCAGAATTTTGCTATGCCCCAACTGAGTATATTTGTATAGAGACCATAGGACAACACTTTACTGTGCTACTGGGGTGCTTTTGAGTACTGGGGACAAGGGACGCTGGTGACCGTCACATCAGGTAAATCTCTAACCTTTATTCCAGTCCTCACAGTAGCAGGTTCAATTTTGCGGAGACAGATTTTTGCCTTGGCCTTGACCAAGCATATCTGTGCAGAGTTCTTAGGGCAATAGATTACTGTGCTCTGGCTGGGCTTTCGACTACTGGGGACAAGGGACTCTTGTCACGGTCAGCTCAGGTAACCAAAATTTTGCCTTATTTTGGAATCGTGTATTTTTTTTTGTTCCTAACCTTTTACCCTGTCTTGCCAGTCTTGCGTACATTGACTATTCCTAAAGAGACAATGAAAGACTGTCCCTGGCTTGCATTATGTAGCTCAAACTATCTGGTGCCTTCTTGCCTTGAAATCTATCAATAGCTGACTTTAGCGAGAGTTGGATCAAGGCACAAATCTTTAAAAGAAGTCTTGCTAATGTTTTGCCACTTTGGGAGAGTAATTTTTGTACAGTGGAAAATAGGGAAGAGAAATGATGTGTTACCCACTCGACTACTGGGGCCAGGGGACCATGGTGACCGTCACATCAGGTAAAGATAGAAACCTCTAAAAATTCTTCTTTCCTCCAAGTAACCTGTAAGTGTCTAAAGATAATTGGGATGTGGGAAATTTAGTTGTCGGAAACTATTTTTAAGGTTAGTTCAAACTTGATTAAAGAAGCAATGTCAAGATGGCATTGGTCATAACGGCAGGAAAAATTAGAGGTAGACAAATTGGTATTTGTACAAGGGAAGGGGCAGACTTATCTCTGTGTAACTGGTATTACGATCACTGGGGTCAAGGAACTATGGTCACTGTCACTTCAGGTAAATATTGTCAATCCTAAATTGCCTTACCTGTTTAAATTAATCTCTTAAAGCTGATCATGAATGTCCCCTCTTCCAAATGTGCAAAATTATGTCTTTGTGTGAGAAGGTTCCTGTGAAATTCCAAGAGTTAGAATAATTGGATGGGTGGGTAGGTTATTTTAGAGTTTCAAAGATAAATAGCACTTTAATTCCCTTTTAGCGGGTTGTACAGTTCAGTCTAGTGGTTGGGAAACTGTCAATTTGACAGGTCCTCTTCCAGGGCAAGAATATGGTAGCAAAAAAGTATGACAGATTTTCAAAGCTGCATAAGTGATTAAAGTTGGGAAATGGATGTCCTAATTGCCTCTGTGACATTGAAAATCTTACCCTAAATTTTGTAGTGAAAAATGGCAGTACAAAAATCTAGAAGGAAAACCTTAAAGTATCCTCAGGTTTGGCATCCAAAAATCACCTGTCACTTTTGAAAATCTCCCTGAAATATGAGGGTAGGTTCTTGTGCACATGGAATATCATCCTGTCTCATTGTGATTACTATGCTTACTTCAATTACTGGGGACAAGGTACCATGGTGACCATCAGTTCAGGTAAATACAATTTCTAAATATCCTATAGTATGAAATCTAGAAACCTGAAATGATCTTGAATAACTTCTGGAAATAGATCACCAGGATTTTTTTTCTTTAGAGTAGAGCAATTCAGATGAAATCAACCCACAGGTTAAAGAATATGGAGGTATTAAAATAGTATCTAGTATCATGTAGAAATAGTTAAAATGTGATAAAATTGGAATTAAATACAAAGGGGTGACTAGAGGCCAAGTGCAGTCAATTGGAGTCTTTCTGCTGGCTTTGAACATGCCCCAGAAGAGAGAAGGCTTTTAGTGCTAGAGAACTCAACAAAAATCTCTTTGTGTAACGAGTACTTTGATTACTGGGGCCAAGGAATGGTGGTCACTGTCACATCAGGTACTTGTAACTTTTAATCTTTTCTTTCCTCTCTTCCAAACTTAACGAGGCAAAAGGACTGAATTTAGAGTGACTCAATTTTCGTAAATTTGAAAGGTGGATTTTGTTCCAAAGTGTGTCAGAGTTAGAATATTATAGAGTGAAGACTAGAATAGTTATGGGGTGAGGATAAAAATGATTAGTGGTGTGATTAAAATGACCATTAGAAAAAATAACTATTTGAAATCATTCGAAAATGGGAATGGGTTTTTGTGCGACCCTGATAAGAGATTTGAGCAATGTGATTACTATGGCTTTGACTACTGGGGTCAAGGAACCATGGTCACTGTAACAGCAGGTAAAAATTTCTAATCATTTCGAACTCCAAAATGTGTGCATGAATGTTCTAGTGACTTAACAAATATTGAGTTTGATCGAAAGCCGACTCTAATCAAGGGAAAGATTGCCATTGACTTCCCACTGAGCTGGCTCTGGATCAGACCCAAGAAAAAAAGAAATAGCACTTTATTTGAGTCTGTAGATTGATTCGGTATTAGACGAGATGAAATTTCATAGATTCCAGTGACTATAATTCACTATTAGGTAAAATTAGACTGAAGGCAGTGATCATAAATAAGAATAAATGGTCAAACATTTATAGTCACTAAAAAAAATCTACGTTCTTTGTAGACTATTAAGAATCTGGAGGTAATTATAAGGGAAACTGAGAGAAAATCCAAGATAAATAGTTATAATCAGAAAACTGAGATGAAAGACAACTTGTCAGACTAGAAATGTTGGTATATCGGGGTTGGCCCATTAAGTGTAGAAGTCTGTCTAAATTAACATCTCTGTGGCTAAAACTAAAATGAAATTAGTAGGAGGTTTTTGTGCAAACAGCACAATCAATTTTATCAGTGTGACTATTATGATGCCTTGGAGTACTGGGGACAAGGGACTATGGTCACCGTCACTTCAGGTAAAAATTTCCTCCTCTTTTCCAATCCCTATTACCACTAACTGGTTAAACTGATTAATCTTATAGAATGATCGAGTTTTGAGACTCACGAGTAACTCCTCATCCCCAAGTCCTTGAGGGTTTTTTCATAGGGGACAACGCAATGGGGGCAGAAACAAACCTGAAATGATAGCTAGTATAAAAGGGAATTAAATAAATAACGTCAATAAATGAAGGGGTCTGGACTGGGAAAGTCAGCGAGTTTTAGCCACCTAGGCCATGAGTTAGAACCACTGTGACTACAATGCTTTTTACTACTGGGGACAAGGAACAACGGTGACCGTTTCCAGCGGTAAGTTAGCTCCTCATTTTTATGTGTAGTATTAAGTCATTGGTGAGCAAGTTAAACCAGTATTCTCCTTAGGAGGCTGCATTTTTTCAAACCCAGAGGTTAGGTGCTGCAGAGTTTCTTAAACATCTGTTTAAATTCCGCATCGACCTGTCCCTCCCTTAGCAAAGTGGCTTAATTATAAAACAGAATAAACCTTCAAAAATTCTATCAGAAGGTAGAGCCAGACCCTAGAGCCTTTGAAGTAACTGGCAAAACGTCCACTGATTTCAACCAAACCAGGACTTGTCTTTTAACCAAGATTCTAATGAACTCTGAGGTTATTGCTTAGGTTAACAGAATAACTGTCTTTCCGTCTACGACCAATTCGATTACCGGGGTCAAGGGACCCCGGTGACAGTAACAACAGGTAAATTCCAAACTCTACTATTTCTCTTCTGTCTTGTGGTCTAGGCTGTAGTGAACAGTGTTTTTGATTTATGAGGGTCTTTTATTTTTCATTTTAAAAACAACTCTTTAAAATGTGGTTAGAGCCACAATCGGGGATAGAAATTTCTCTAGCTCCAAATTTACAAGGGCACTTCTAAAAGTCTTGAAGAGTTTGGGTTTTTTTAACTAATGCCAGGGTTGGGTGAGAGGTCCTGGTCAGAATCAGTTTAGGTTTTTGTACGCTGTCTAATGGAGACTCTAGCAATGTGATTACTTTGACTACTGGGGCCAAGGGACCATGGTCACCGTCACTACAGGTATGATTTTTATTCCTATTGAAACGGTTATTTTTTAATTCTGAGATTTTTTTAAAAATTAAGTTGGAGGGGGGTAGCTTTTCCAGTTTTCCGTTCCTTTGGGTGGGCTATTCTCAGTGATATGGAGGGACAAAGTACTAATTCAATCCTCGCTAAAGAATGCCTTGCTCCTTAAAAATGGGTTTAATTTTTTGGTTCTGGTCTTAAAATCATTGTATGGGGGAAGTTTATGTACAGCCAGAGTCCAATATTTTATTTCTGTGGGCTTCGCTTACTGGGGACAAGGGACTCTGGTGACTGTGACAACAGGTAAGGAGTTTTTTTATAGTGTTTTATTACTTAGATATCAATTGGAGATCTCGAAAACATGCAGTCTGAGGCAGCATAGAAAATGCATTGGTTCTGTTTTGTTGGCCAGGGGAACAGAGTCTAAACTTTAACTCTGAATTACATTAAAAAGAATTTGGGTTTGGGGGACGATTGGGCAAGTAGAAAATCATTTGAGAGAGAAAACTTGATAGAATTGAGAGAGAGACCTGAAATTCATTGCATCTGAATCTTTAAGTGGCTAAATATCTCTGTGAAGCTGGCCCTTGATCAAGCTATTTATCTGTCTGATGAGGACAGGAGGATAAAATTATAACGAGAAGGTGTTTTTAAAAAAATAACAGATTACAATTTTTTAGACCGAATCAAAAATGCTTCTAATTTGGTATTTCAGGCAGATTTAGATGTTTCTCCAGTTCAGTAAATCATAAACTAATTTTAAAAAACAGGTCCCTAATCCTATTAATCTCAGTTAGTTAATTAATTGTCTGGGCAAGGTTATTGTAAAACTCCAGCATAGACTTGTCCCAGTGTGATAACTGGTTTGAGTACTGGGGACAAGGAACTATGGTCACCGTCACATCAGGTAAAAAATAATCTTTCTTTTGTAACAATTCAGTCATTTGAGATGGTTGTTGCCTTTGCCAAGAATCCGACTCAACTCCTGTTGAAGTCAATGGGACCCTTTCCATTGGCTTTACTGGGACTTGGATCAAAACTCTAACCTGTCTTCCATACAGCCGATGCTCTGATATTAGACCAAAGACCATTTGCTCTGTTCCCTAGCAAATCAGATATCTTTTATCCCTTTGAAATTCTGTTCACTTTTTAATTTTGTGTTTTAATGTCTTGGTAAAATCTCTTTGGAGAGTGATTGGGTGGCAGCCTTTTAGAGAGAGGTTTGAATTAGGTCTACATCCAGAAATGGATTATTCTGATCATAGTCTCTTTGGCTGGGGCTTTGAAAGAGTCTTAAGATAGTTCTGCACCCATTGAATTTCAATGGGAGTTGGGCTCCTAAGTCCATTAGGCTCCTTTGAAATCCTTTGGAAGCCCAGATTCTTAGGGTCTGATCCAGAGCCAATGGGAAGATTCCAGCTGAGCTGGATCAGACCCTTCAAACTAGATTCTCAGTCTGTCTCTATAGTCTACTGACTTCAATAGAGGTTTGCTGATTTACACCACTTGGGGATCTGGCCCTAGTTCCTTATGATGGCAGGGCAATAAAACTCTCCCATGTTTGTTTTATATTAAAAAAAATTCTAAAGAAAAGGGTCAGGCATGTAGGTTCTTGTGAACCATTGTCCAATCAATGTGTCATTGTGATAACATCTTCGATTACTGGGGACAAGGTACCATGGTCACCGTAACGTCAGGTAAAAGATTTTAACCCTACGTTTTCTATATTTGTAAGTGTTTAGAAGGGCATAAATGGGAAGATAATCTAGTTCCTCTGGATAATGCAGGATTATCTCTTCTAGGGTATGGTCTAGGGTCTTGTCCTGTTTATATTTAACTATCTCAGTCACCTTCTTATTCTATTCTTTTAGTCATAAATGACAAAAAAAAAATAGGACAGGCTATTGATTGATTGACAAGGGTTTTAACTCATTGCCAGATTGCTGTTTTAATACATCAATTAATTAACAGTTGATTTTATTAATCCAAATAAAGACATGAATGAATAACTAAATAAGGATTTTCTCTGTGCATAATAATGAGGAAAGGCAGTAAAAAGTCTGACCTTCTAAAATAAAAATATTTCCCTGCTAGGGTATTTAATTGTAGTCTTAAATTAATACCAATTAGATAAATGATATGAGTTTTAATGGCATCTTGTATTTTAATGCTTAACTTGAATTTAAACATGATCATGTCTTTCTAGGATAAATTTTAAAAGTATTTTAGATCTTCTAAGCCCACCAAATACATAGTAAAAATAGTGACTCATTGCATAGATAAGGTATTTGTGCAGACTCCCAAAAGAGGCTGATGTGGGGGATAACTATGCTTTCTACAACTGGGGACAAGGAACCCAGGTCACCGTTACCTCAGGTAAATCAATATTATTATTGCTTGTATGTCTAATAGTGAGGGAAGGCGGTTCTCTGTGTGAAAAGGGCCCCATTCTGCAGTCTGTGGTCTCCCAAAGTCCAAATGAGTTTGGGGGTATTGTTATGTCTGCCGATCATAAATCAAACCTCTCTCTATTCCTATACACTCCTACCTCTCTTTCTCACTATCTATCTTTCTTGCTATATATCTCATTTTATCTAATCTGTCTATTCAACCTCTGTCTCTAATCTCTCACTCTATTTTTTGCTATCTAATTTATCGATCAATGTATATAGTCTATCTGTCTCTGCGAGCTCCCTGGGTTTCATATCTATCTATTTATCTTACATTTCTGAGGATAAACTACCCTCCTCACAATAACACATGTAAAAACTTTAAATTTTGCCTTCCCCTGACCCAACCTTCCGGCATTAGAGACTGCAAATCTGATTTAAACTTTTTAACATGACAGGACTGAGTTTAGAAATAATTGCCCAATTGATTTCTCTGTTAATATTCATTTATTGGTCCACAGGCCAGGGTTATTTAATTTTTTTTTCTTCACGTTATTGCTGCTGAAAAAAATAAATAATCAGAAGCAATAAGATTAGGAGGGAAATTTCACTCAATTGAAATTTCAGGCTCAGATGAAAAATACTTAGCAATAGTTAAAACTAAATAATGACTTTCATTAAGATTTAAATTCTTAAATGCCTACGTCGCTGTTGAAAATTGAGTTTAGGTTTATAGATCACTTTGTTGCTTTTGAAAATTGTACCTATTTGTCTAATGGACCACTCTAATAGAATTCAGTAAGCATTTTTAAAGACAGAGACAAATATTTCATGTTTTGTTACCACGGGGGAAATGATTAGAAAGCTTTTTTGATAATTATTAAGCTAATAAATGTTATGGGGAAGATTATTTCCTGACTGTCATATTTGCCCTGGAAAATCTCCCCCATAACTTTGATTACATGCTTCATTTTAAAGATTAATCTAACAAAAGATCTATTTTCCTCTGATGGTGCAAACCACGTAATTATTCTCTATACGGACCTGGGGGCTTTCAATGCACTTTAGATCAAACTGGGATTATGAAAGAGGTTTAAGGGGTTAGATGTGGAACTTCCAATGCCTTTCATGTCCAATTCAGCCTCAGTCCATTATAAAATGGGTGCTGACAATTATTAATACTTTTAAAAAAGAAAGAGATTTTTGACACTCTGACTCCCATTAAGTAGTACTTTACTCCTGGAGCAGTCATGTTCAAATCAGCAAGACCACTGCTGGATTAAAGTGCTACTCAGTGTGTCTCCGAATCTGAATTCACAATAATGAATAAAATAAAATAAAAGTGTTCCTTGAGTGTAGAACCAAGATGGCCGATTCTAGCCTACAGGGGCCTTGGGTGGTTTAGCCTCCAGCTGGCAGAGGTTTGTTTTTCAGTTCCGTTTATTTTTAGACCAATGTTTCCTTAAATAACCTTTCTGGTTTCAAAAACATCACCCCCTTGGAGTCAGTTTTGCATGATAGGCCAGAAGGTTTCAAACAACAAAGTCACATCTGTTGGGTGTGAAAATAAAATCTTAGCAGGTGGCAGAGATCAACATGTTGATAAAAGTCTTGAGCTAAATTAAGCTATTGTTGTTTTCACTAGACAATATTGGCTACATCTCCCTGCAAATGACTTTCAATGATTATTATTTTGCACAAATCTACTGCTTTGTGTTAAACAAGAATAATTTCATTCTACTTTCCTCGATGATCTTTTATTAAAAGAGAAAAATAGATTAGCAATTTCTTAGTTAATCTTCCTTTTCAGAGAATAATTTATTTGTGATTTCCTAGTCTATCTTATAATGAACAAGAGGAATAATAAAATCATAGAAATGGAGGGCTGGAAGAGAAATCAAGGCGTCTATTCCCCACCCAGCCACCCCCAATGCTGAAACAAGATTGATGGTTTCACAATCTGTGTAGTAGTTTGTTCATTTAGTTATTTAAAGTTTTCTAACAGGAAACCTGAGGGAAGTTTTGCTAGGAATTTGTGAGCATGTGAAGTTGAAAAATAGATATTACTATTTAGCCAGATTTATAATTAATGCAATTAGATAAATGTACACACTTTAATGCAGTCTAATTTTAACCGATAGTATCGGATCTATCTATAAATTTGAATGAAATAAAAGTAATTAGATTGATCAAAAACTTTAATCTAAAATAGAATCTTAAATCAATAAAAATAGCCTAACTGTATTTTTAGTCATAGAATTAATTAGATTCATTAACAAACTTTAATCCAATAGAATTCAATCTATAAAATTAATTAGATTGATAAAAAAGCTTTAATCCAATAGAATTTTTTATGAGTAGAAACCAAAAACCATCAACAAACATTTAATAAATTACTTGATTTTAAATTTGATATCGAAGACCCACCGCTGAAAGAAAATAAACCTGCATTTGCTTTAAATGAAGTTCAGTGGCAGAAATTTTATCATTTTCCAAATCAAAACTTTATGTGATGTTAAATCATATACAAGTTATGTCAAGGAAAATTATTTTAAATGAGAATTTTTTAAATAACTTTGTGTTTCATGAAAATATTTGAACATGTATTCAAACCCCAATTCAATTTTAAAGAGAATATTATCAGCCATGCACTTCCATTTGAGATATTTTTACCAAGCCATAAAAATTACTTGGAAGACAAGAGATATTTAAGAAAAAATATCTACGAGGCAATTAATTAATCCATCATTGGAAATGGAATGTCAAGAAAGACATAAAATGGCATCTCAACAGAGACTCAGTTGGTAAGAAACCTAATTATCTTTTTGAATATTTATCTAATGATGTTAAATGGATGCAAAAGTCCTTTTATTTCCCCACTAAGACTTGTGCTCATTTATTTGCATTCCAACAATTTAGAAAATAACGTTAGATTTTCTTTGAAAGACAAGTATACCCTGCATATCTGTAAATCCATATTGATGAATACTTTGTTAGAAATAATTTCAGGGTGGCTGTAGATATCACTTTATTAATAGACAGTTTGTCAGTTAATACTTATATAGGGATCAAAAGAAAATATTGTTCATTAATAAGAAATGGACAGTTAATTATTTATACATCATTTTGGAATTTTGATTTGTTAATATGATTTAGGAACTAATCTTGATTTATTGGTAAAACACTTAGTTTATTGAATTACTAATAGTATATTTTAGAAATTACTATTGATTTCGTTAATAAGATAGAGCCTGACAGATGATGTTCATTTTAATGCTATATAGTTCAGCAGTTAATTTTCTCTAAGAATTATTTTTTATAATACTTGTGTGCAAAAATGAGAAGGGTGGTTCTGAATTTAGCTGAAGTTAGTCTCAATGTTTATTTGAGTATATTTTCCAAGTCAATATCTTTGTGTTTGTCTTTCTGTGGTGGCGTAAAATCAGAGCGAGAGACCAGTGAACTGAGCTGATTTTAAAGAGTCAGGATTTATTTTCAATTATTTTGGCAGTCCGTAGGGATTTCAGACTCATTTCCCTGAGGAAAAGGAGGGAGCTAGAGCTGTTGACTTGGATGAAATTAGAAATGCAGTTTTTACTTTAATTTAGGGAGTAATTTGCTTTTTCTTGAGGGGGGAAAAAGGCAGATTATTGGGAATTTAAATGAAATGAACGTGCCTGCCTCTGTTTTACATGCTTTTCCTCCCTCTCATTGACCTGTTTTAGCACCGTGTAAAGCTTAGAGAATCTATCCCTTAACTTAATTAAAATTCACTCCTGGAGTGATTCATAGGTTAGCCGGATATTCTAAATACTAAGTAACCTTATTAATCGAATATTTCTTAGGCACCGGGTACAATGGAAATACGTAATTAATTAGAAAGATTTCTTATTTAACTAATAGATTTTTTTAAATTCACAATTTAATTGAATAATTGACTAAATAGAAGGCTACTGATAGATAGAGGTCGGAATGGTCCCCCGGTGTGGCTCGCTTCTGTTGGGCCTCTATCAGCACCGGGCTGGGTGAACAGGGTCCCGGACCCCGGTGGTACCGGATCCCCCCTAGCTGGGTCTGTAACAGCACCGGGCTGGGTGAGCAGGGTCCTGGTCCCTGGTGGTACTGGATCCCCCCTAGCTGGGTCTGTAACAGCACCGGGCTGGATGAGCAGGGTCCCGGTCCCCGGTGGTACTGGATCCCCCCTAGCTGGGTCTGTATCAGCACCGGGCTGGGTGAGCAGGGTCCTGGTCCCCGGTGGTACTGGATCCCCCTTAGCTGGGTCTGTATCAGCACCGAGCAGGGTCCTGGTCCCTGGTGGTACTGGATCCCCCCTAGCTGGGTCTGTAACAGCACCGGCCTGGGTGAGCAGGGTCCTGGTCCCCAGTGGTACCGGATCCCCCCTAGCTGGGTCTGTATCAGCACCAGGCTGGGTGAGCAGGGTCCTGGTCACTGCTGGTACTGGATCCCCCCTAGCTGGGTCTGTAACAGCACCGGGCTGGATGAGCAGGGTCCCGGTCCCCGGTGGTACTGGATCCCCCCTAGCTGGGTCTGTATCAGCACCGGGATGGATGAGCAGGGTCCCGGTCCCCGGTGGTACTGGATCCCCCCTAGCTGGGTCTGTATCAGCACCGAGCAGGGTCCTGGTCCCTGGTGGTACTGGATCCCCCCTAGCTGGGTCTGTATCAGCACCGGGCTGGGTGAGCATGGTCCTGGTCCCTGGTGGTACTGGATCCCCCCTAGCTGGGTCTGTAACAGCACCGGGCTGGGTGAGCAGGGTCCTGGTCCCTGGTGGTACTGGATCCCCTCTAGCTGGGTCTGTAACAGCACCGGGCTGGGTGAGCAGGGTCCTGGTCCCCAGTGGTACCGGATCCCCCCTAGCTGGGTCCGTATCAGCACCAGGCTGGGTGAGCAGGGTCCTGGTCACTGCTGGTACTGGATCCCCCCTAGCTGGTCTGTATCAGCACCAGACTGGGTGAGCAGGGTCCCGGTCCCCGGTGGTACCGGATCCCCCCTAGCTGGGTCTCTATGAGCACCGGGCTGGATGAGCAGGGTCCTGGTCCCCGGTGGTACCGGATCCCCCCTAGCTGGGTCTCTATGAGCACTGGGCTGGGTGAGCAGGGTCCTGGGCCCTGTTGGTACAGGATCCCCCTTGCTTGGTCTGTATCAGCACCAGGCTGGGTGAGCAGGGTCCTGGTCCCCGGTGGTACCGGATCCCCCCTAGCTGGGTCTGTATCAGCACCGGGCTGGGTGAGCAGGGTCCTGGTCTCTGGTGGTACTGGATCCCCCCTAGCTGGGTCTGTAACAGCACCGGGCTGGGTGAGCAGGGTCCTGATCCCTGGTGGTACTGGATCCCCTCTAGCTGGGTCTGTAACAGCACCGGGCTGGGTGAGCAGGGTCCTGGTCCCCAGTGGTACCGGATCCCCCCTAGCTGGGTCTGTATCAGCACCAGGCTGGGTGAGCAGGGTCCTGGTCGCTGCTGGTACTGGATCTCCCCTAGCTGGGTCTGTAAACAGCACCAGGCTCGGTGAGCAGGGTCCCTGTCCCTGGTGGTACCGGATCCCCCCTAGCTGGTCTGTATCAGCACCAGACTGGGTGAGCAGGGTCCCGGTCCCCGGTGGTACCAGATCCCCCCTAGCTGGTCTGTATCAGCACCAGGCTGGGTGAGCAGGGTCCCGGTCCCTGGTGGTACCAGATCCCCCCTAGCTGGGTCTCTATGAGCACTGGGCTGGGTGAGCAGGGTCCCGGGCCCTGTTGGTACAGGATCCCCCTTGCTTAGTCTGTATCAGCACCAGGCTGGGTGAGCAGGGTCCTGGTCCCCGGTGGTACCGGATCCCCCCTAGCTGGGTCTGTATCAGCACCAGGCTGGATGAGCAGGGTCCTGGTCCCCGGTGGTACCGGATCCCCTCTAGCTGGGTCTGTCACAGCACCAGGCTGGGTGAGCAGGGTCCCGGTCCCCGGTGGTACCGGATCCCCCCTAGCTGGGTCTGTATCAGCACCAGGCTGGGTGAGCAGGGTCCTGGTCCCCAGTGGTACCGGATCCCCCCTAGCTGGGTCTGTATCAGCACTGGGCTGGGTGAGCAGGGTCCCGGTCCCCGGTGGTACCGGATCCCCCTGCCTAGGTCTGTATCAGCACGGGGCTGGGTGAGCAGCATACCGGTCCCTGGTGCTACCGGATCCCCCCTAGCTGGGTCTGTATCAGCACTGGGCTGGGTGAGCAGGGTCCCGGTCCCCGGTGGTACCGGATCCCCCTGCCTAGGTCTGTATCAGCACGGGGCTGGGTGAGCAGCATACCGGTCCCTGGTGCTACCGGATCCCCCCTAGCTGGGTCTGTATCAGCACTGGGCTGGGTGAGCAGGGTTCTAGTCCCCGGTGGTACCAGATCCCCCTAGATGGGTCTGTAACAGCACCGGGCTGGGTGAGCAGGGTCCTGGTCCCTGGTGGTACCAGATCCCCCCTAGCTGGGTCTGTATGAGCACTGGACTGGGTGAGCAGGGTCCCAGGCCCTGGTGGTACAGGATCCCCCCTAGCTGGGTCTCTATGAGCACTGGACTGGGTGAGCAGGGTCCCAGGCCCTGGTGGTACAGGATCCCCCTAGCTTGGTCTGTATCAGCATCGGGCTGGGTGAGCAGGGTCCTGGTCCCCGGTGGTACTGGATCCCCCCTAGCTGGCTCCGTGTCAGCACCGGGCTGGGTGAGTAGGGTCCTGCTCGCCGCTGGTACCGGATCCCCCCGCTAGCTGGGTCTGTATCAGCACTGAGCAGGGTTCTGGTCCCTGGTGGTACTGGATCCCCCCTAGCTGGGTCTGTATCAGCACCGGGCTGGGTGAGCAGGGTCCTGGTCCCCGGTGGTACTGGATCCCCCCTAGCTCGGTCTGTAACAGCACTGGGCTGGGTGAGCAGGGTCCTGGTCCCTGGTGGTACTGGATCCCCCCTAGCTGGGTATGTAACAGCACCGGGCTGGGTGAGCAGGGTCCTGGTCCCCAGTGGTACCGGATCCCCCCTAGCTGGGTCTGTATCAGCACCAGGCTGGGTGAGCAGGGTCCCGGTCCCCGGTGGTACTAGATCCCCCCTAGCTGGGTATGTAACAGCACTGGGCTGGGTAAGCAGGGTCCTGGTCCCCAGTGGTACCGGATCCCCCCTAGCTGGGTCCGTATCAGCACCAGGCTGGGTGAGCAGGGTCCCGGTCCCCGGTGGTACTAGATCCCCCCTAGCTGGGTATGTAACAGCACTGGGCTGGGTAAGCAGGGTCCTGGTCCCCAGTGGTACTGGATCCCCCCTAGCTGGTCTGTATCAGCACCAGGCTGGGTGAGCAGGGTCCCGGTCCCTGGTGGTACTAGATCCCCCCTAGCTGGGTCTGTATCAGCACCAGGCTGGGTGAGCAGGGTCCTGGTCCCCGGTGGTACCGGATCCCCCCTAGCTGGGTCTGTATCAGCACCGGGCTGGGTGAGCAGGGTCCTGGTCCCCGGTGGTACCGGATCCCCCCTAGCTGGGTCCATATCAGCACCAGGCTGGGTGAGCAGGGTCCTGCTCGCCGCTGGTACCAGATCCTCCCGCAAGCTGGGTCTGTATCAGCACCGAGCAGGGTCCTGGTCCCCGGTGGGACCGGATCCCCCTGCCTAGGTCTGTATCAGCGCCAGGCTGGGTGAACAGGATCCCGGTCCCCAGTGGTACCAGATCCCCCCTAGCTGGGTCTGTATGAGCACCAGGCTGGATGAGCAGGGTTCTAGTCCCCGGTGGTACCGGATCCCCCTAGATGGGTCTGTAACAGCACTGGGCTGGGTGAGCAGGGTCCTGGTCCCTGGTGGTACTGGATCCCCCCTAGCTGGGTCTGTATCAGCACCGGGCTGGGTGAGCAGGGTCCTGGTCCCTGGTGGTACCGGATCCCCCTACCTAGGTCTGTATCAACAATAGGCTGGGTGATCTGGGTCCTGGTCCCCGGTGGTACCGGATCCCCCATAGCTGGGTCTGTATGAGCACCGGGCTGGATAAGCAGGGTTCTAGTCCCCGGTGGTACCGGATCCCCCTAGATGGGTCTGTAACAGCACCGGGGTGAGTGAATAGGGTCCTGGTCCCTGGTGGTACTGGATCCCCCCTAGCTGGGTCTGTATCAGCACCAGGCTGGATGAGCAGGGTCCCGGTCCCTGGTGGTACCAGATCCTCCCTAGCTGGGTCTCTATGAGCACTGGGCTGGGTGAGCAGGGTCCCAGGCCCTGGTGGTACAGGATCCCCCTAGCTTGGTCTGTGTCAGCACCAGGCTGGGTGAGCAGGGTCCTGGTCCCTGGTGGTACCGGATCCCCCTACCTAGGTCTGTATCAACAATAGGCTGGGTGAGCTGGGTCCCGGTCCCCGGTGGTACCGGATCCCCCCTAGCTGGGTCTATATCAGCACCGAGCAGGGTCCTGGTCCCCAGTGGTACCGTATCCCCCCTAGCCAGGTCTGTATCAGCACTGGGCTAGGTGAGCAGGATCCCGGTCCCCGGTATTATGGGATCCCCCCTAGCTGGGTCTGTATCAGCACCAGGCTGGGTGAGCAGGGTCCTGGTCCCCAGTGGTACCGGATCCCCCCTAGCTGGGTCTGTATCAGCACTGGGCTGGGTGAGCAGGGTCCCGGTCCCCGGTTTCATGGGATCCCCCCTAGCTGGGTCTGTATCAGCACCAGGCTGGGTGAGCAGGGTCCTGGTCCCCAGTGGTACCGGATCCCCCCTAGCTGGGTCTGTATCAGCACCAGGCTGGGTGAGCAGGGTCCTGGTCCCCAGTGGTACCGGATCCCCCCTAGCTGGGTCTGTATCAGCACTGGGCTGGGTGAGCAGGGTCCCGGTCCCCGGTGTTATGGGATCCCCCCTAGCTGGGTCTGTATTAGCACCAGGCTGGGTGAGCAGGGTCCTAGTTCCCGGTGGTACTGGATCCCCCTAGCTTGGTCTGTATCAGCACCGGGCTGGGTGAGCAGAATCCTGGTTCCTGGTGGTACCTGATCCCCCCTAGCTGGGTCTGTATCAGCACCAGCTGTATCAGAGGATTCCTAGCGGTTCCAGCCGTCCTAGCCCATACTGGTATGAAGGTTGCCAGGTACTGTTTTGTTCTGTATAAGACTCTGTCTTTGCGGGGCTCGATCTGAAGGGTTTGTCCTTCTCTGGTTCCAGTTCCCATCCTTAGTAATTCTGGGCCAGCCCCTGGCAGGACACGATCTGTTCACATCCTGTGTGTACCAACTCTCCCAGTGAGATCTGTCCCATTTGGGGCTGGGACAGTGCATCCCTTCTTCAACCCATTCCTGGTCTTTGTAGCAGGCTGCTTTTGGACATATATAGGGGGTCCCTTGTTACCTGCGGCCCCCTTGTCGTACTGATAAAAGTCTCCTGGTTTCGGAGGTCTGGGGGCTGGTTTGGGTCAGAATTTGGCCAGATATTGGTCTCCTCCAATCTGAGCTTTTGTTCTGGGTTTGCCAGAATTTGGTGATAGAAAGAAGGTGAAGGAGACAAGAAACGAGTTTCTGGGCCATGTCCCCAGTTGCTGTAAACAAGGTGTCCCTTCATTCAAATCAGTGGGGCCAGATTCCCAGGTAATGTAAACTGGCTGAGGTTTCTGCTTTGTGAGAATAACAAGAGTGAAGGAAAACTGGTGGGGAAGGGGAAAAATAGTGAGATGGAGAAGGAAGGAAAGAGGCGAGGAAAGCTCTGCAGAGACATTGCTCAGTGTAGAGGATACACTCATATGTTTGTGTTTCTCCAAAGAGCTCAGGTTCTCCAAAGGCTTTGGGCTCTTGGAAGCAATGGGGACTCAGTGGGAATTTGTACCATCCAAACATGCTGGACTGACCATCTTTTACTGCACATTTTAAAGCAAGCATGGGGCAGCAAATCTTTAGCTCTTTCCACGGGGTTGCCTGGCTCACGCCTCAGCTCTGCGTTGTGCCCGGTGCTATTCATAATGGGAGGTGGCTTCCAGCCAGGCTGACCCTTTGGGCAATGCAGAAAGATGCCACTTTTTCAGCAGTGGTGCACCATGGGAAAGTGGTGGGGACAGAGGTTTGCACTGGCTGGGTTGGCAGCGTAATGACGTCGCTGATCAGGGCTCTGCTGGGGTCGAGTGACTAATTCAGGAAAGGGGGACTCAACCACCAATGGACAACTGATCACGGACTTTCAGCATATGGCTGTTGGGAACCATCCATTGATCTGAGGGGGAGAAGTTGGTGTAGAATCTCACTCCATTCCTACAGGGCCAGAGAGGCCTTGGAGTCTCCTCACAAGCAAAGGGGTATTGAGGCATGTCAAGGGAACTGGGGCCATACACACAAGAGGACTGGGCCATAGATGCATAAGAGGAACTGGGGCCATATGCAAGTATACAAGAGGACTGGACCATATATATAAGGAGCTTGGGGCCCTATTTCTGTATACAAGAGGGGGGCTGTGCCATATATACAAGGGAGCTGGGTTCCTATGTCTGTGTATATGGAGTGATGGGCCATATGTCTGTAAACAATATGAACCTGGGGCCATAGATGACAACTTTTAAATCAAGCTTGGATGTTCTTCTGAAAGATCTGCTCTAGGAATTATTGTGGGGCAGTTCTCTGGCCCGTGTGAAACTAGATGATCACAGGGGTCCCTTCTGGCCTTGGAGTCTATGGATGTTCAAGTACATCAGGGTTATACGTGCACGCAATGGAAGCTAGGACCTTCAACGTGGGGACGTCACCCCCAGGAGGTTGCCCTTTCCTAGTGATTCATCCCAGGGCGATGCATATCTGAATGTGGGATAACACTTGCTTTTTTCTCCCCCTAACCAATCAGCAATTCTCTTTCTCAAGTTCAGCAGCTTCCCTACATGCCCCATGGTGGTGCTTTAATGTCTCTTCTCTGCCCTTCTCCCACCCCCAACCTTTCATTGTTTTGATCCTCAGCGTCCCCAGCTGCCCCGTCTCTTTTCCCGCTCTACCCTTCCTGCGGGACCGACACGAGTCAAGATCCTGTCGCACTGGGCTGCTTGGCAAAGGACTTCCTTCCGGACTCAATCACTTTCTCCTGGAGTGATAACAAAAGCCCCATCACCAGTGGCATCAAGGAATTCCCCTCGGTCCTGAATACAGCTGGGACCTACACTGCCACCAGTCAGCTATCGCTCCCTGCCTCCACAGCACAAGGGGTTTTCTACTGCTCAGCCAAACACCCAAATGGGAATACGAACATCACAATAATTCCACCTCCCCAGTGTTGTAAGTAGTTTCATTCTCTTCTTCTGGACAATATACACAATTACTTACAACCCAGCATGGAGTCACTGGATAATTGCAGGCCTTTCGGCTATTACATCTAGCTACTTTGGGGAGAGGCTCATTAGAAAAGCACCAACAGAGCTACACATAAGAAAGAGTGGGTCCCTATGTTTCCTAGGGACAGGACTCCTGGGTTCCATCCCCAACTCTGGGATTGGAGCAGGGTCTAGTGGGTTAGAGCAGGGAGGCACTGTGAGCCAGAACACCTGTGTTCTGTCTCTAGCTCTGGGAGGTGAGAGGGGTCTAGTAGGTCAGAATAGGCTCAGGACTCCTGGGTGACTCTGGGAGGGGAGTGGGGTCCAGTCGGTCAGACTGGGACATGGGAGAGAGGACTCTTGAATTCTCTTCTCAGTTCTGGAGTTTAATGTTGACCACATAAATGGGAACATGTTAGCTCCTTCGTGGCTGGCCATTCTACCAGAAACTCCATGCTCAGGGTCTGTGGGGGTGGAGCTTGTGATTGTGGGTGGAGCTTATGAAGGGGACACCCCTTTGCAGTCTAAGCACTGTTCTGTAGTGGAAGGTGGTTTAGGTTGCAGGCCATTCAGCTACTGGCTGATAGCAGAGCCCATCAGATGTAAAGAAAGAGACACAGGCCCTGCAGCCCCCATACACACACTGTCAGCTTTGCATATTCTGCATTCTGGTGCCAAGTTCACATGTGATAACTGTCATTCCCACCCCTTGCTTTTGTCTTTCATGTTAGCACCTGACGGAGCCATTATGACCATCCGTCCCCCATCCAGAAACCAATTCCTAGAGCCCTATAAAAATTCCACAATCATCTGCCGCGTTACAAACCTCTGCAGCCAGACTGCTACCTTCACATGGCTGAAGGATGGGGCACCGGTCACCTCTGGAGTCACCACTCATAGCCCTGTCTCCAACGGCCCCACTGGTTATTATACCCACATCAGCCAGCTGTCTATCTTGGAGAAAGATTGGGATGCCGACCGCAAATATAGCTGCAAGGTGGACGCCACGAATTTCAGCGAGATGATTAACACTAGCAAGTCTTTCGAGTGTGCAAGTAAGTTGTGACCTTCAGGGGTTCCATCCCTCTCTGAAACGATCATGACCCATCCCCCAGCTCCACTCAGGGTGTGTCCATGTAACCCGAGGGCCAAGTGCTTTCCAAGGGCTCATAACCCATATTTAGGGCCAGGTTTTGAAAATAACTCCTCTCCCAGGGAGCCCTTCTGAAAACTCTGTCCTTAACTCTCCCCTAGCGCACCCCTAAACATCCTTGATTATTCTGAACAGCGTAGATCCCCAGGAGAGACTGTGGTTAGGGCACATCTTAGCCTCTCTGGGCCTCTGTTCCCCATCAGTACAACCAGGATAAACGCATCTCCCTCTCACTGGGATGTTGTGAGGTGCTCAGATACTAGGTAATAGGAGCTATATGTATATACCATAGATAGATCAATAGATTATTGCTTTCAAACTCTTCTGTGTTCTACCAAACCAAAAAACAGCCCTGTGTGAATTAGCCGCTGGACCTAGCACAAGAAGAATTGAAGTTAAGTAAGCAATGGGCCACCGGGGCATGGGATGAGACCTCTAAAATTAATACAGGGATCCCTCCTCTAGTGCTGAGATGCAACCACAGGGGAGAGGCAGCTGCTTATACAGGGATCCATCGTCCAGCAATGAGATACAGCCACCTCTGCGGGGGGTGCAGGGGGTCTAACAGCCGTACAGCGAAGTTGTAGAACAGCTTAGGGCAGGAGGTGAGGAACACCTCATCCCACATTAATATTCCCTCCTTCCCTAGAAAAATTAATATTAAGGGAAGCTTCTGGCTCACTGAGTTGATGCCCAAGTGTACTGGGTAGGGGCATCTTCTGGACATGAAGAACAACACAATTCTTTTAAAAATTACACAGCCCACGGGTAATCGAATGAGAATTCTCACCCATCTCTCTTTGCCTCCCAGTATCTGACGACTGTTCCCCTGACATCGAAGTCCAGGTGATCCCACCTACTTTTGCTGATATTTACATCCGCAAATCAGCCATACTGACCTGCAGGGTCATTAACATGCAATCCACGGAGGGGCTCAACGTGACCTGGAGGAGAAAGGATGGCAAGGAGCTGAAGACCAGCCTCGGAGAACGTAAGGTGCAGAGCAACGGCCGTTTCAGCGTGGATGCCACAGCCTCCGTGTGCGCAGACGAGTGGGAGAGAGGAGACTCGTACATCTGCAAAGTGGTTCATCCAGAGCTCATCTTCCCCCCTGAAAAGACTTTGACCAAACAGCCTGGTAGGTGACCCTCTTCCGTCAGCTTGGTTGTGCTCACAGCTGGTCATTACTGACCTGGGGCCACATATTTCGTGGGGTGGGGGTTAAAATACCCATCAGAAGGGAAAAGAACTCTCCTTCCTCTAACAGTTTTAGGCTGAGCTTTGCAATGCTATCAAAGGGCTCTGGGTGTCCAACTCCCATTAGAAATTAGTAAGAGTTTGACGTCCAATTCCTTCGGGTGACTTTAGAAAATCCCACCCTTGGTCTGTATCTCTAGCTAAGAACTCACCCCCATCACCTCCCAGGCCGTGTAACCTTCAAGCATTCCCACCTAAGAGCAGGCCAGTGGTCTATGCAACCCACCATGGCAGAGAAACCCATGCAAGTTCATTAATGCATGTCCATTGTATTGGACCAGGGCCAGGAGCCATGAGTCCAAGGACCCCTCGGTCAAGCGAGGTCACTTGTTCATTCTTTCTCCAACTCTCTCTCTTTGTACAGTAACCAACAGCCACGCTCCATCCATCTACATCTTCCCTCCTCCCTCTGAGCAGCTGGCCCTCCGCGAAGCTGCCACCGTCACCTGCCTGGTGAAAGGTTTCAACCCCCCTGACCTCTTCATCAAGTGGCTGAGCAACGGCGAGGAGCTGAACGCCTCCAAGTACATCAACACCGAGCCCATCCAGGAGTCCAGCCAGCCACCACTGTACTTCGCCTACAGCACCCTGAACATCAATGAGCAGGAGTGGAACGCCGGAAACACCTACACCTGCTTAGTCGGACATGAGAAGCTGCCCCTGCAGGTGACCCAGAGGACCGTGGACAAGTCCACCGGTAAACCAACCTTGGTCAATGTCTCGCTGGTGCTGTCCGATACCGCCAATACCTGCTACTAACCGTCGCGCCCTCCCCTGCCATCCCATCCCCCATTGTGCCTCTCACTCCTCCGACTGCTGTTTGGAAGGGGAGAGGTTACATGCCCCCTCCTATATGTGTGTAAAATAATGGTGTTTCTGGAATGGAAAATCGTTGGCTGCATATTTTAAAAAAAAATTAGAAATAAAGTCAATTTTGGGAAAAAAATGGAAAATATTTAAGTCATTTTCTGGGGAAAATACCATGTGATGTGTCCCCAGAGATGGGGAAGGGGTTTCCAAGAGTTCATTGCCCAAATGAAATGGGAACTGGGCACTCATGTTTGCACTGCAGTCATGATTCTCATATCTCTTCCTGTCTGTCTGTCTTTCTCTCTCCAGTCCTCGCTCCCTCTCACAACCTTCTCCTTGCTAATCTCATCTTTTCCACCTCCCTCTCATGCCCCTGAACACAATTAGCTTGAGCCTCAGTTACTTAATTCCTGCTGATTCTCAGTGACTTTGGAAGAGAGAGTGGAGCCAAAGTAGCTTGAAATTCCCTTTCCATTCCCTATATTCTCCTGGTCTCTGAGCACCCTCGGGGCTGCTCTAACATACTCACTGCTTTCCTATAGGCCCTGGGAAGCAGACAATAGACACATCTGATAGCAGCAAGCACCAGCCAGACTGGACTGGACTAGTACTTCTGCAGAACCTTTACACCAATTCTCCATCCACCTGGGAGACCCTTTGCCCAGGAAGTTCTCTCAGGGGGTTCTTTCTGCCCACTTTAAGGTAACTTTGCAGTGCCAAAGTGGGGCAATTGAGAATCAGGCACAGTCTCTGGTATCCAATTCTTTCATGATTATCACACAAGGTGACAAGAAATACTCAGTCTCATACGCAATCTCTGGTGTCATTCAGTACACTCACAATCCAACGCATAGGCTCACATGAAGTATTCAGGTCTCACATATGGTTCTTGTGGCATTCGATGTATTCATGGTCAACCCACAGGGTAATCTTGGCACCTAAAGGTTCTTCTGGCTCATGGTTTCTCTTGAATGTCTGGTCTCCCAAGAAAATAAAAGATCAGAGACATAAAAACACATAACCACAATGATGTTGAATATATCACAATATTCTTCCATGCCCACTGGGATTTCCCTTTGAGGTGTTTTGCTGATGCACACAAATACCTGCACAATTTACTGTCAGAAGACAGGATACTGGGCTAGCTGGACCGTTGGTCTGACCCAATCTGGCCGTTCTGATGTAACAGTCAGCGTTTGTTTATCCATGCCTGGTAGACCTTTCCCTTCAAGTTGCTTTATAAAAACTTCGTGCATATGTGGCAATGATTCCATGCTTTGGGGCATTGCCTCTGTTCGTGATGAACCCTAAGGAGCATTGCACATACCCAGTAATCGTTTTATTCACCACTGAAAAACAGTACAATTCACAGCATCTATCACTTCATGACTCCAAAGTGTTCCACCAGTTTGCCAGCCAGGCATCATGTCCTCCACCTACTGCCTTTTGTACACTGGGGCCTTAGTCTATTTCTTAATAGGACAGGAACCCAGATCACCCCAAAAAAGACAATCACTCTCAAAGCTGGCCCTGATCAGCCACCAAGTTGGGGGAAAATACCCTGCTCACACAACTTAACAACCCAATGGTGGGCAGCGTTATGAGACTGGCATCCAGGGAGGGGTTTGCAGATACAGCTTACGATACTCTTATTAATCTCAAAATACATAATTATTTAGTAAAGGAGAGAATAAAGGTGCTAAGGAAAGGTATATGGGTTCTTCGGGCTCTGGGGTACTGGTTCTGATCCAACCCCACTTCAGAGGGATTAGCTGGTTCAGGAGTGTCAGAGAATGGCAGGGCATTTCCCCTCTAGGGGGCACCAGCTTTGATTCAGTCCCCAGGGGGCAGAGGGCTGGCTGGCTCAGGGCTGCAGGATATGGGATATGGGGCCTTTCCCCTTTCATGGGCACCAGCTTTAATCCAGCCACACATTTGCTAGATCAACAGGGTCGGGGTATGAGCTATGAGGTCTTTTCCTCCTTCGTGCACTGGTTCCAATCCCACCCCGGATTAGTAGTGACCCAAAATATTTCCTGTTACGTAGTGAGTGTCAGACCAGTTCTTAGTGCGATAGGTACCATCATTGCATCATTGCATCATTTCATATATAAGAATTTAGATAGGTGGCTAGTGGGGTTTGTATGGAGACAGATTCTGCAATGAGTTAATGGATAGGTAGATAAATAGATACACACAAGGGAAGGAAAGATAGATAGAAAAGTACTGCAGAAGGAAGGAAGGAAGGAAGCCAAACCTGCCAGGCTTACATGAACTGAAGGCCTTATCCAAGGAAGTTCTCTCTGCTAGCGACAGAGCGTTCTTGTTGAGTGTCTTAATTATCTACTTCCTGTCAATACAAATTTAAAAATTAGCGATGGTTGAAAAATATCTGTCTAAAATGCTTTAGATGGAAATTTAGGGTTTCGGGTCAAATTATATTTTTCACAAAGTTTCTGCTTTCCACAGCAAACTTTGATTTAATTTTTTGTCAAAAATGGAAGGTTCTAAATCCAAAATATTTCAACTCTGAATTGCTTTTTTGGTGCCTCATGGAAGCTGTAGTTCGAGTGCTCCCATTCTCCTCTCTGGGCCAGGCTCCCCAGCTGGATTTCATGTCCCATAATGCACTGTAAGCATGCCTCTCCTGTGATGCATTGCCTCTCCTTGAGAAAAGGCAAGACTGTGGTGCATCCTGGGAGATGTGGTCTGACCAGGGAGCCTGGGCTTTAGAATAGGATGGGCAAATAAGACTCCAGAACTACAACTCCCATGAGGCACCATGGTGCCATTTCCAAATTGAAATTGTTCCATTTTTGCATGCAACTTTTCAGTTTTCAAGCCAAACAAATTAAAAATTTTCCAATGAATTTAAAAAAAAATAATTCTGACCAACTCAAATAAAAAATGCCATGAACCCAACAGCATCTCTCACAGATGAAAATCCAATCTTTTCAGAAAACTCACTTTGCAATAAAGCTCCATTCCCCCCGCCCCCAACTCTGGGCTCAGCAGAATCTTTTAAAAAAAAGAGTTGTCCCACAACTACCCATGCTGAAGCCACAGTAAGACACCTCACTGCAACTTGGATACAACTTATATTCACACAAGTCCCTTCTTTGGCATGAAACGTAAAACTCGATCTTGACCATTAATGGTCATTCAAGATCTCATTGTCATTTCCCCCTTATCCAATTTCTATAGTAGGAAAGAGCGGAATATGAGATTTCCCACTCACCCAAGAGATTCAGAGAAGCTTTTGATCTGAATCATCAAAACTTTTGAAGTCTATTCATTGTCATTTTCCATGGTTCTCAGTTCATGAATCAAAAACCTTCATGACTTGGTCTTCTCCAGTCACTACCACAAACTATTCCTCTTCTCTGTTGTTCATTCTCCCATATGCGCCCTTGCAATACTAGCATGCATCCTTTAAAGTAGAAGTGTTGGCCAGAATAATGACCTTGCGGTGGAAGGGTGACCGGCACAAGGTCGATGAAACATTTGAGTCCCTCTTAATAGTCCCTCAGAATAGAATTTAGAGGTTGCACAAGCCCCTCTGCATAGAAATTAACATCACCCATTTTCAGTTTGCAACCAAGAACACCCAGAGACGTGCCTGCAGGGAGCAGAAATATATTCATTTATAGGCAGAATATATTCATACGTAACATTCTGTGGTCAGAGGAGAACATGCCTACAGACATACAGGTCTGCCAATATCCCCTTCTCTCTCTTCTCCACCCTTCAAAGCTTCAATCTGTATTTTTTATGGAATAATTTAGCCAAACATTTCCAAAGAAGCCAAAGGGGCTTGGATGCCCAATTCCCAATTAAAAATAAAAGATTCCCAGGAAATTGGCATCCAAATCCCTTGGGTTGTTTTGAAAAGTCCAGTCTTAAGTATTTCTATCTATTGCCATACACTCCCATCTGCTGTCGGTCTGTCTATCCATTCCCCAACTCCAATTCCTCACCCATGAATGCAGTGCAAACAAAACTCTCTACCTCTTAAAATATTAGCCATTAAAGGCACTTCAGAAACAGCCTCTTAAAAGCATGGAGAGAAATGAGCAATGTAGGAAATCCCACCCTTAGTCTCTTTTTTCATCCTTGCTATTGACGGTGGGACTATGGAGTTGCTTCATTGGATTAGGCCGTTGAGCTGCCAAATCCAACCTCCCAACTCCCATTGAATCAGATCAGGAGCTACCCAAGTGGAGACAATGGGCCCGGTCCCCAGCTGATGTAAACTGGCTGTATCTCCACTGCCTACAATGGAGCAATGCCAATTTACACCAGCTGAGAATCCAACTCTACGTCTTCCACAGGGAGGGGAAAGCCCTCCATTGAACCTGGCAGATAACTTGATCTGGGAGGGAATGGAAATGGCTTGACCTCCTCTGTTACCAACACCTCCAACCTACCTACTGGAAACTCCACCTAACCCAATTCCCCTCCCAACATGCTGCCCGTAGCAGTACTCAGAGATTCCTCCATATGATGCCACCCGACCGGTCCTTATCTTGTGTATGTGTGTGTTGTCCAAAGTTTATCTAGATGCGTTCGTGGATGCTGAAGAGGAAGACTTCTACAACCTCTGGACAACAGCTTCCACTTTTATCATCCTCTTCCTCCTGAGTCTTTTCTACAGCACCACAGTGACACTTATCAAGGTAAAGAGGCAATTTGTTGCTGCAGGAGGGGGAGGAGAGGAGAATGCCCTAGTCTAGACTGTGATGCATCAAGGGGAATGCGCTTGGAAATTGGGGTTGGAGCCTAAGGGAGTTAGACACCCAATTCCTATTGTTTTTTTAATGGGAGTCAGGCGCCAAACTCCCAGCCTGGCAGATGCACTGGGTATGCCAACTGGACCCAAATGAGATCGCAATAGTAGATTAGAGAGGAGGTTGGTTGCAATTGGTGGAGAATCCAGCAGGCAGGCAAAGTGAAGAGAGGGGTCCAAAATTCTAGCTTCTATGACAACACCGTCAACTGTTGTTCTTATTTAGGTCCCTGTAGCCCCATTGTGACAGGCACTGCACGCACGCATGGGATGCCACAGCCCTTGCCCCAAAGAGCTTGCCGTCTATTACTAGAGAAGGCAAAATTGTTTCCCCCAATTTACAGATGGAGAACTGAGCAATGAAGTGACTTCCTCAAAGTCTCACAGAGAGTCTGTGGCATGGGCAGGACTCTTGCGTCCAACCCAGTGTCCTAAACATGGGGCCAGCTGACTTCTCTGCTAAGCACTGCCAAAGTCAAACTCTAGATGCACCACCATGTAACTGAGGGATTAACCAAGGCTAGAGAGAGAGAGGTGGTTGGTTTTGGCCAAGGATGGTCTTTTCAAGGGAGCCTAAAGTCAATGGAATAAAAAATTGGCCTTTAAATTGGCACCTGTTGTTTAGTGCAAGCACATGTAAGCAAATGGTGTGAATAGATGGCATTGTGCCAACACCCATGTTCATCTTCTCAGTTGCAAATTTGCAGCTCCCATCAAAGCCAAGAAGGAAGGTCTTGCTCTGTCACTCATGGAGCTCTCATCCTGATCTCTAATAGTTAGAGACTAACTTAAAGCTAGAAGCATGTGGTTTAATATCCTCCCAAAATTATTATCAACATTGACTGTAACTCTGCATATTTTTGGTATCCACTTAAATATCCAGTCCAACCTAATCTTTGTGAAGTGCTTAGATACCACAACTAGGCTAGGACGGCAGCATGGCATAGTGGCTTGGGGCCAGATTTTCAAAGATATTTTGGTGCCTAAATCCCTTTAAAAATCTGGCCTTTGGTCACTGGGCTAGAACCCTAGAATCCTTGGATCTATTCTGACCCTGGGCAAATCACATCCACTCTCTGCTACTCTTCCCTCTCCATCTGGTGTCTGTCTTGTCTGTTTAGACTGTAGGCTCTTCAGGGCGGAGATGGCTCTTATTATATGTTTGTATAGTGCCCAGCATAATGGGATTCTGATCTCAGTTGAGGCCTTTTAATGCTACTATAACCGAAATCATTAATAATAATAATACAGGTGACATATAAATTGATATATTAATATGTATTATATGTATTAATTAATATTAATTAAGTATTAATATGTATATTATCTATGATCCCATCAGTTGCCTGGATGCCTGTAATCCAGGCAACTGATGGGATCATAGATCTCCAGAGGTTAGAAATAGGGTGTTCAAAGGTGCTCAAGTGGAATTTTGAAAGAAAACCTTTGTTCAACAACTCAGTATGCAAGGTCAAGTCCCATCTGACATGGGCAAATTCAGGAGTTTGTGCAGAGGTGGAAATTTGGAGGCCGAGATGAAACAGTGGCCTTAAAACATCCACCTGAGATTTTCAAATCTGCCTAAGGGTATTTAGACTTGGAACTGTGTATCCATATCCCTTAGCCACCTAGAAAAAAATCTCAACATCTGTTTTTCTGTCTCTTCTTCTCGCAAGTGTCCTAGGACCAGATTCTGGACCTCCTTACTCAGGCTGAGTTGTATAAGTACCTGAACAGAATAGAGTAGAATAAAACAGAATAAAATGGCACTGTGATGAAATTAATGGGATGGCAAGAAAAATAAGAAATTATTCAACATGAATAGGCTGGCAGACTTTGGAATTCAATGAATGAGACTTGTGTCCTACATAATGGTAATTTTACCATTGCAGGTGAAATAAACCCAACAGCCCAAGATCGTTCCAACCAAAGGAGCCCACAGAAAGCGATTTTCCTGAAGAACAGTTCCAAACTTTGCTCCACTCTGTCACCTGTGCAATTGTTGTGTTCACCTGCCTGTGGAATGTTCTCAGACTTCAGTTGAATGTAACTGGACTTTCTGTCTATTGTTTATGCTCTTTTATCTCCATTTTTAATGCACATTTGGGCAGTTTTTTATTTCTTTCTGTCCTGGTAATCTCTGCTTTATGCAAAATGCAATCTCTGCTGGCATAAGAAGTTGCACGTTAATGGAAATATGTAATCGAATTGCACAACTTGTCATTTCCCCGGACATTTGTATTTCTCACCCTGTACATATTTTTCATGTTGAAATAAAGAAATTTATTATGTTGACATATCAAGAGCTTTCTTGTGGATCCTTACTGTTACTTGGTACTCACTGTTACGTGTAAGCATTTCACAGTAACAAATAATTGTTTTCTTTGGCCTTACAACTCATAGAGTTTAAAGCCAGAAAGGACCAGTAGATTATTTAACTTGACCTTTTACACAGCACAGCCCAGAGAACTTCACCCAGTAATTCATGCAGTGGAAGAAATTATTCTACTCTGCTACTGTAAAAAACCCCATGTGCCCAATACCTTGTGGCTGGACTGAAACCTACCTTTAGGAAGAGACATCCTGTCTTGATTAAAAGACTCTAAGTGAAGGAGAATCCATTACCTCCCTTGGGAAGCAGTTCCAATGATTAATTCCTCTCACTGCTAAAAAGTTGCCTTTTATTTCTCATTTAAATTTTTGCCGCCCCTGGAGCTTGATACACCTTTGTCTGCTGGATTAAAGAGTCCTTGACTATCAGAGATCTTCACCCAGCACAGGTACTTATAGACTAAGATCCAGTTGCCTCTGAACTTTCTCTAAGGGTCCGCTAAATAGACTGAACTCTCTACGTCTCTCTGCGTAAGGCATGTTTTCCAGCCCATATACCTGCACCCAGCACATTTGGGGCTTATCTCAGTTTGGTCTGCTAGGTATAATAATACTAGAAGAGCGGTGAACAACATCAAACCAGTTGGTAAATACTTGTAAAATTGCTGTCATGTGAAATGGGCAAAATTAAAATTACAATGTGATTACAGGAAATTATACTTCCAAAGGCACTACAGCGTTCTGCAACGGTGGTTTAAAACACTGGAGTAAGCCTAACGTGTTGACGCAGTATGGTGGGTTGACATTGCAGGGTGCCATGCTGTTCCACTCTGTCTCAGGTTCTTAGCTGACGCCAACACCACGATATCTTAATCTGGTCTGATCTTTTGCGTCACTCAGTCTCACACGTGATAAACCCAGTCACCATTCAAAATTAAACAAGGTTTGGGGTTTGGTACGCAGAGACCTCAGCTTGCTTAGCACCACGGTAAATACACCATTAAAAACCCTTTCAATCGTTAATTAAAAATATAGAAAAGAAGAAAACCAGGTAAAGCCTGTGAAATGTAACGTGTTAAATACAGCTTTCATTTTAACAACATTCCTGGTTCCCTTCCCCTTAGCCAGACAGAGATTTTAGGAGGAAAAAAGCCCTTGTTTGATGGTTCTTTTAGATGGTATCAAAGATGGTAACAACTGTCCTTTCGGGGAAAAGAGAAGAAGTTAGTTGAGATGGGCTGGGGCTGTCACTGACGCTGTTGTTGTTAAAATCTGATCCTGTTTCCTAGAAGACAAAGCAAACGCACATAAAATGGGGAGGGAAAAGACCAGCAAAGAGAGAAAATGCAACTTCTGTCTCTGGTGTTGACTTTCACTTGCAACCTCACTGATGGTGAAACACAGGCATAGCACCCGGTTTTACCAGCCACTCCGAGATATGGCAAACTCGGACCAGCATCAGGGTGTTTAGAGCCTTGCTTTTGTTTGGCCCCTCTCTGGTCACAGGCTGACAACGGTGTTGCAGAATGTTTAGTCTTGGCTGGCTAAGCCAGACTATTATCAGACAGAAGGAGAAAGAGAGAGAGAAAAGAAATACGGTAGAAAAGGAAATGGACACATTGTGGGGGTGGGGGGAGACAAAGTCTCGCATCCCAGGTAGTGTTTGGAATTCAGCCGGAGCCGGTGGAGGTGGTGGTATCAACTGGGTTCCTCTCTCTGGTCCGTCTGGTCAGGACATCTCTCAGGATTAGGGTTAGGGACTCCAAAAGAAAGCGTCAGGCAGAATAGCCCAGCCCCTCATTGTGTTGCCCGCCAATTAGGCCTAATTCTCAACACACCCATTTTGGTTCACTGATTTTTGTCTCTCATTGTTCTTGTTTACCAGGCATGATCTTAACACAGTTCTTGAGTTACATCAGTGGGTGTTTTTGCTTGGATTAATTCAGTCTGTCTCCCTTTCATGCCTTTTCCCATCAACATTTGTTGTGATAGGTTATTGTGACCTCTTACAAACATACGCTCGCTTTTTACAGTCGAGCGCACAATGCGGGTAACTTTGTAGGCCAATTATCGCAACAACACCCTGCCCAAGAAAACTGTGGATGCTTCTCCAAATGTTTTCTTGTTTCCTCAAGTCTTTCTCCCTGAAGAGAGTTCTGGGTCTCCTGACCAAACATGCCATGAGGGCAGCAATTCCCATTCTCTTCTCCTCTGGATTTCAGAAGTACAAAGGCAGCCATGAAATCATTTCCAAGCACCTCATAGCAGTCCCTGGTTGGAATTCAAGGGGAATGGTTCTTATATTGTTACTTTTCCAGGTCAGTTCACCCCAGAAGGTGAATAACTCACCTTAACTTGAGCAACAGAAGCAAGAAAGATTGAGGAGCGATATTCTCCTGTCTTCTGACTAACAAGCTTAGCCATTGGCCAGTCCCCTCATGGACAGGCTTAGCCATTGGCCAATGAACCCAGGCTGCAATTTCAACTCTGCTCAATAGCAAGAAAATGGAGACTGCTATAATTATCACATGGGTGTGCCAGTGATGAAGCACCATTGAAAGAGATTGGTGTGACATGCAAATCTGCCTTTGCAAGGTAAGACCAGCTCTTTGGTGCAACTGGATACAGTCACCGCACTCAGTAGAGATTTACTCGTGTTTGGATTTCACCAGGTAAGACGTAGCTGAGATGCACGTATTTTAATGGTCCACTGGGTCTGCTGGTAAGTAACAGAGCTGGGAGACTGTAACGAGTGAGAGGCAGAAAAAGGATTATTTTATATTAAGACCCTGAGTGTTCGGATTCTTCTCCAAAAATATGCCCTTACGTTTTTTGCAAAAATAGGCCAGGGAGAGCTCACAGAAACAGGATGGGCAGGGAAAGCCCTGGTATGGAAGGGTGATCCAATGGTTAGTGACTTGGATTCAATTCCATCATTTCCTGCGTGACCTTGGGCACATCACTTAGCCTGCCTATGCCTCAGTTCCCCATCTGTAAATCGGGATGATGGTATTCCTCCTACCTCAATGGGGCGTGTGAGAGGATAAAGATATTAAAGTTTGTGAGGTGCCCAGGTACAATGGTAACGGCTGCCAGAGAAGTACTCAAAATCGAGACATGTTGCTGCAGAGTCGGAAGCAAATAAGTTCAGTGAGCATTTGAGAAGGTTCATGATGATCTGTTTTGGTTCAAGAAATGTCTGAGGTTTGGGGAGGTGGATGTACTGGAATAAGCAGCTGTGGTGGAAGGCTAATGTACCAAGGTTGCCTGGGCCCCCAGGGGGTGGGGGCAGGGCAGGTGAACTACCAATTCCTATTACTTCAATGGAAACCGAAGGGCAGAGCCTGTAAATTGTCACAGCTTCATTGACAAGGGCATCAGTTCAACTTCTCATTGATTCTCCTGACTAATGACTCCCTGACTTCTTCCAAACATTTCAGGAGCTTGCAGTAAGGGGTCTGGCGGGAATGTTAAAAATATTGTGCTTGGAAGGGAGGATGATATTCTGAATGTATTTATAGGGTATCCAGATACAGGAGAGATATGAGAGAGATGTTTTGTAGATATGAGAGAGAGAGAGAGAGAGAGAGAGAGAGAGAGGATGTATATACTTGTAGACAGCTATCTTTTCTCCCTTTAGCCACCTTTTCTTTCTTTTAACGTCTCCTGGCAGTTTGTCTTCATTATACAAAGGGTCTCTTCTGGTCCTTGCTCCTGTGAAGGTGGTGAGAAGTAGTTGGGTGGTTCCTTGCACCATGACTGGTGGTGGAATGTCCACTGCAATTTGACCTGTTTAGAACTCATCAATTCGTGGAGTTTTAGGGCAGAAGAAGGGATCACCGTGATCGGCACGTCCCCCGGCGATCCCTGGCCCAAGCCCCCACCTTCTGGTCGAGCAGAGCAGTTAGAAAGAGAGGCCAAAGCTGGCTTTAAGGACTCCGTGTCATGGAGAGTCCACCAGAATCCGGAAATAAGAACTGCAACCCCCAAAATACTGTAAAATTGGGAAAACCACCTGGGAGTGAATATTTCATCCTCAGTGAATTGCCCCTGTACCTGTCAGTGTCCCGGAGAGGCAGATTGAAGAGCCCAGAATCCGAGGTGTATGGTTTGAAAGATCTGTTTGCACAGAAGGGCAGGGACCGGAGGAGAAAGGGCACTTGTTGAGTTATCTCTTCCATCCGTGACTTGTGGAGGGCTTTTCTCTAGCTTTAACAAACGGTGTTGTCACCAATAGGGCCCTACCAAATTCACAGCCGTGAAAACCATGTCACAGACCATGAAATCTGGTCTCTCCCCATGAAAACTAGTCTTTTGTGTGCTTTCACCCTATACTATACACACTTCACAGGTGAGACAAGTGTTTCTCAAATTGGGGGTCCTGACCCAAAAGATAGTTGCAGGGGGGGTCACAAAGTTATTTTAGGGGGTTGCAGTCAGGCCTGCTGATGGGGGGGCAAAGGGGGCAATTGCCCAAGGGCCCGGATGATTTAAAAGGGCCCGGGGCCTCTGGCCACTGTCACGGTAGCAGCGGCCAGAAGCCCCGGCTCCAGTCGGTACCGAAGGAGCCAGGAAGGAGCCGGAGGGAGCAGTGGGAGGGTCCGGGGGGGATTACTGGCAGGAAGGAAGGAAGTAGGAAAAACAATGAACAGAGACACGGGGCGGAGCTCTGTAGCCTCCAAGGGAAGCTGGGAGCCCAGGCTGAACCGCTGGTGCTTCCCCAGCTGGGCCTGCGCCAGGGACAGACTTTCATTGAAAGTCTTTGTGTGCCCAGCCCGGGGGGACTTTCTCCAGCTGGACCCAGCCCTGGGCTCTGCCACCCCCGGCCCAGAGCTGGAGAGACCTGGGGCCAGTGCTGGGCAAGCAGGAAAGAGGAGCTGCACAAGGGCCCCAGGAGCTGCAGGTCTCGCAGCTCCTGGGGATCTGCTCCCAGGCGGGGCACATGCCTGGGTGGGGCCTGGACAGTGATGGAGCCACTGCCCTCCTGCGGCCCCTGGCTCGGGCTGGCTGTGCTCCGGGGCAGTGCTGGGGCGACAAAGAGCAGGCGGGGCCCAGGGGGCTTTCCCCTTGTGTGTCTGGGAGGGAGGGGTCAGGCAGGGACGGGATGGAAAATCACCCAGAGATGGGGGGAGAGGAAAGATGGTGTGAAATGTGGGGGGGGGGGGAGGTTAGGGGGGTTGAACTATCTCTGTGCAGCCAGGAACCCCCAGAGGCAGCCGAGCTGGTGTTAGGGGGAGGGGGACGAATGAAATCCCCTCTGATTTGGCCATTTCTCTCCCCCATTTCTCCCTGATTATCACTGATGGGTATAAAATCCAGGCAGGTTTCTCTCCTTTTCTCTCACGTTAGTGACCCTTTCTCTCATCTCCCCCTCCAATTTTGCCCCATTTTCTCTCTAATTCATCAATGTCAATGTAAAATCTCCTCTGATTTGGGATATTTTCCCATGCGTTTGACCTGCAGCGAAGTGTCCTTTGTCAGGTGGGAAACTGTTACCCTGAGTCATTCCCCAAATGGGAAGGGGCTTAGTGGGTGCAGCTTGCAGAGCCCTGAGACGCGGCTGCCCATTCTCTGCCAGCAACAAGGCATGGGACAGCCCAGGAAGGAGAAACTTCTGCAAATGGAGATTGCCCTGCCCCAGGTTACCCCCTCCTAGCTCCTGCCCCCCACAGTTGCCCAGTGCAGCTCCCTGCAGCCGCTAGCTGCTAGTCACCTACCCCTGCTCCTGCCCCCTCCCCACTGCTGGGGAGTTTTCCTGCTCCATACCCCCTCACTCACCCTCTTAAAATACCTCCCCAAATGGCTCCCTGCTGCCCACGTAGACTGGTGGTGGTGGGGAACTATCACTTTTGCTTTATTAGTTGAACTTTCATATGCAGTCCCGTCCCCCCTCCTCCCCACCCCCCGGGCCCTTTTAAATCACCCGGGCGGGCCGCAGGGCTCCTAGGCACATGTGGGGTGGTACTGGCAGCAGCAAAGGCAGCCAGGCGGGCATGTGAAAGGCAAAGACAGACCACGTCCACGCGGGCGCAGCTTGTGAGTAAGTGGCGTAAACCTCAGCCATCCTTTTCTAGGGGGCCCATGGACTGTTCTGCCCTGGGGTCCGGAATTGCTGTTGGTGGGTCTGGTCGCGGTATGGCCACCCTTACTTCTGCCCTGCCTTCAGAGCTGGGCGGCCGGAGCACGGCGACTGTTGGCCAGGCGCCCAGCTCTGAAGGCAGCGCCCTGCCAGCAGCAGCCCAGAAGTAAGGGTGGTAATACCAAACCAGGCCACCCTTCCGTCTGGGCTGCTGCTGGCCGCGGCTCTGCCTTCAGAGCTGGGATCCCAGCCAACAGTCATAGACTCATAGAATATCAGGGTTGGAAGGGACCTCAGGAGGTCATCTAGTCCAACCCCCTGCTCAAAGCAGGACCAATCCCCAATTTTTGCCCAGCTTCCTAAATGGCCCCCTCAAGGATTGAACTCACAACCCTGGGGTTAGCAGACCAATGCTCAAACCACTGAGCTATCCCTCATATAGCCAGTTGCTGCTTTCCAGCCACCCAGCTCTGAAGGCAGGGCCACTGCCAGCAACCGCACAGAAGTAAGGGTAGCAGTACCACAAACTCCCCCTGCAATAACCTCGTGACCCGCCCCGCCAGCTCCTTTTTGAGTCAGGACCCCGACAATTACAACACTATGAAATTTCAGATTTAAATAGCTGAAATCATAAAACTGACAATTTTTAAAATCCTATGCATGTGAAATTGAATAAAATGGACTGTGAATTTGGTAAGGCCCTAGTAATCAAACAGAGGAAGGGATTTAGGGAACTGGCTTCTATTCCCAGATCTACCACAGACTCCCTCTGTCACCTTGGGGAAGCCACGTCATCTCTCCAGGCCTCAGTTTCCCCATCTGTTCAAGAACAGTACTGACTTCACACTGGAGAGCTGAGGAGGGCTGGACTCACATTGTGAGGCGTATGGGGAATATTTCTGCCTTATAAAGGACCAGTCTCCTTTCAGCATCACTTGCACAAAACCAGAGCTAGTCCTCTGGAGTTGCTCCAGGTTTACACTGGAGCAGCCGAGATCAGAATCCCATTTCTCGTGTTTTTCGTCCATCGCTCCGACACCACTTCACAATGGAAAGTTAAAGGGCGAGAGAAGGTCTGCAACAGGCCCACGGTCCCACAGCAGCTGGGAATAGAACCTCAGAGTCCTGACTCCTTTCCCAGTGAATTGGCCACTGGGCCAGGCAGCCATCAGGCCACAGAGGGAGGTGGATGGACGGATGTACATAGATCAGTGGCCGGTTTTCAGAGTTTCCCCTTTTGATGGTTTCTCTCATATTCTCTTTCTTTTTCCAGCGACCCGCACAGCCCCCTCCGTCTTCCCCCTGGTTCCCTGCTGCAGCAAGACCGGCAATGTGCCCCCGGACACCAGCTTGGCCTGCCTCGTAACTGGCTATTTGCCATCACCAGTGGACATCAAGTGGAATTCTGGCCAAGTGACCAAGGGGGTCAAAACTTTCCCAGAGGTGACGATGAGCAATGGGCTCCACACCCAGAGCAGCCTGCTGATCCCCTCCGACAGTTCCCGGCAGGGCGACCCCTACCAGTGCGACGTGACGCATCAAGGCACAGGGAAGACAGTGTCTGGGAAGTTCCCTCAGGAATGTAAGACATGCGGCGGGGGGAGGAAGGGGCAGCCAGGCTGAGATTTTCAAAGCGCCTAGAGGGTCTGGGAGCCAGTTAATCTTAATCCACATCCCGTAGGTGCCTTTGGAAAAATCTCACCCTGCAAGAGTGGGGAAAGTTTGGCCCCATGTTGAAACACACTGAGCCCTGGTGCTTTGTCATTGCAGAACTCCCGCCCCCAGCGCCCCTCTCCGTGGGCCCCTGAATGAGGCAAACCTCAGGGTGAAACGCACCCCTGGGCAGAGACCTATGTTCCACTAAAGGGGAGGTTTTTCAGCCCTGCCTAAAGGATTTAGGCACCCATTTCCCATGGGAACGTGGCATGTAAATCCCTCAGGCACCTTGGGAAATCTTAGACACGCAGCTGGTCTGAAATGGCACCTAAGCCTCATGCTGCCCTTCTGTACAGGGGAAATCTTCGGCTCACTGCCTTACTCCCTCACCCTCACCCAAACCCAAACCCAAACCCAAACCCAGACTCCTCCCCCTGGGGGGGTAGAACAAAGCCCATTCGCTCCTTCAGTCCAAAGGCCAGGTTTGTTCACACACAAGGACTCAAAGCAAAACCAGTGGAACTCAGAGCACAGGCTCCCAGCCACCCGGGCCCCCCCCAGCGTTCAGCCGGCTGGATGGGGAGCACACCCCCCCCTTTCCCACTAGGTCCTCTTTCCTGCATGGTTCCTAGCCCTCCTGCCTGGTCCGCATCTAGAGATTTCCCCCTCAGGTGCTTTCCTCAGCACTGAGCCAGAAGCTTTCCCTTATATAGACTGCAGCAAGCAGCCCCATGAAACTCCAATTCCCAGCAACCACTGGCCCTAACGGGGCTACACCCCCTTACAAGCTAGCACTCGCTTACACCTCTTTGTCATGGAGCTGTGTGTGTTTCTTGCACTCCGGCTGTTCTCGGGCATCTTTTGAAATGGATACAACCCCAGAGCAGCAAACCTAGGCATTCTGGGGTCAGAACTTGAACGGGTGTAAATCGACTGATCTCCACGGAAGTCAGTGGCCCTGTGCCAACTTACATCAGCTGAGCATTTGACCCTTTTTCTGTAGTCAGACAAGTCAGTCCTCTCTCAGGTTTTCTTCTGATGCCATGTCATGCTCTACAGCGCCACAGTCCCCCTTAAACAGGACATTAATTAAGGAAAAGAAGTTCAAAGAAACACAGCTCAAGTTCCAGCTTTGTCCCTGCTGTTTACCAAGAAGAACACACTCCATGCAGCATGTGCAGAAAGAATGCACGGAAGCATTTAATATTTGCCTAAATGATTTAAAGGCCCTGTTCCCATTTGTTTTAATCCCTTACATGGCTGTGAAGTTAATCCCTAGAGGCTGAATAAAGTATGCAGTGTAAACACAGCGCAACAAGGTGGGGTTTTTGCCAGTGCTGGGAGGACTGTAGAGTTACCACTCTCTCGGGAAGGGGAGTGGGGATCTACAGAGAGTGACGCTGGACTGTGTTTTCCCCTCTCTCTGCTCTCAGTGTGTGGTTCGGCAATGCCACCCCAGGTTCACCTCCTGGTCCCCACCTGCGAGGACAGCGCCACAGAGAGCCAGCTGGAGCTGGTTTGCCTCCTCCTGAGCTTCAGACCCGGGAAAGCCGACGTGAAATGGCTGGTGAATGGAAAGGAGAGGAGCCCCCCCACCCCGGCCTTTTCCTCTGCAATGGGCACAGATGGCTCCTACATGGGGCAGAGCCGCATGACCGTCACCAGGCAGAGCTGGGAGAGGGGGGACGTCTACAGCTGTCAAGTGACCCACCCAGCAGTGGGAACAGAGCTCTCCATGTACAACACCAGCAAGTGCTTGGGTGAGGGGCTACGCCTGTGCATGGTGGGGAGGTGGGGTGGAGAGTTACTCAGAAACCAGCCCTGCCTAAGGGTAGGTGGGACTGCACCTAGACCCCAGTGTGATGGGAGACATAGGAGTACCATAGAGAAATTGATACTGTAGGTGGATGGGAAGAGAAAGAGATATAATGGGGGGATGGACGGATGGGATGGATACTACCAGTGTTCTGATGGAGGTGGATGGATGGATAGATTAGACTAGATTTCGATAGTCTTTTTCTGCCTTTCCACATTATTTATGCTGGTCAATGACATCTCTTTGCATTTCTCAGCCTGTCTCAGAAGTTCACTTGACCCAACCGTCTACTTAACCAAACCCTCCTATGAAGACATCATCAAAAATTCTGGTCATGTTACCTGTCTAGTTTTGGGTTATGACTTAGCAGCCAGCAGAATCACATGGAAAGTGGATGGGCAAGTCAGTTCTGCGGCGAAGACAGAAACTCTCAAGAAGAACAGCAATGGGACCACCAGCCTGGTCAGTTCTCACCCTGTGTCACTGGCCCAATGGGGACAAGGCACCATATTTACCTGCAAAGTGACCACACTCTGTTCTGGAGAACTAACCCAGGACATAACCGTGAGCAATACAGGTGAGTAGCCTTGGCATCTCAAAGGGAAAGGCAAACTCCAGTCATTGTTAATTGGGATTAGAGGGTGAAACTCACCCCGCACAAGTCCTAGGCAGCCTCTAAGTCCCAGTTAAGCCCCCGACAGGTAGGACTTTAGCGGAGCCTAGGCCCTCAGCACAGGGGTGTATTTCAGCCATAATTAATATTTCCCATGTCAAGGTTCCTCCCCCACTCTGAACTCTAGGGTACAGATGTGGGGACCTGCATGAAAAACCTCCTAAGCTTATCTTTACCAGCTTAGGTCAAAACTTCCCCAAGGTACAAAGTATTCCACCCGTTGTCCTTGGAATGGCCGCTACCACCACCAAACTAATACTGGTTACTGGGGAAGAGCTGTTTGGACGCGTCCTTCCCCCCAGAATACTTCCCAAAACCCTGCACCCCACTTCCTGGACAAGGTTTGGTAAAAAGCCTCACCAATTTGCATAGGTGACCACAGACCCAAACCCTTGGATCTGAGAACAATGAAAAAGCATTCAGTTTTTTACAAGAAGACTTTTAATAGAAAATAGAAGTAAATAGAAATAAAGAAATCCCCCCTGTAAAATCAGGATGGTAGATATCTTACAGGGTAATTAGATTCAAAAACATAGAGAACCCCTCTAGGCAAAACCTTAAGTTACAAAAAAGATACACAGACAGAAATAGTTATTCTATTCAGCACAATTCTTTTCTCAGCCATTTAAAGAAATCAGCTGTAGCTCACGAAAGCTCATGCTCAAATAAATTCGTTAGTCTCTAAGGTGCCACAAGTACTCCTTTTCTTTTTGTGAATACAGACTAACACGGCTGTTACTCTGAAACCTATTTCCCCTGTGAATCTCTCATTCAGGGGATCACCATTAATATTCAGTTGAGATGTTTTCCCAGTACTCACTGTCTTCTTATCATTGAATGCCAGCTCCTCCAAGAATTTCACTCCCCTGGCTCCCTGGGATCTGGGGATGTGGCCTGTGAGGGACTTAGTGTCCTATTTGTGACTCTGATCTGATGTGCGTAAGTACTTCTTACCTCTGGAAATCAGGCTGGTGCTTGTTGCCCAGCATTTGGCCTTTCAGGGATATTTCTGATGAGAATCTCTAATGGAGTCCAGTGGAGTTAGGTTCCCAAATCCCATTGAAATACCCAAGGTGTCCAAATCCCTTGGCTAGCCTTTGAAAATCTCAATTGTATTGAATTTTGCTGTGAGCATTTGAAAGAGGGAAGAGGCTCCATCTGAGTGAGCAAATGGGTTGGTGACCCAATGTCATGATGATGCATGGTGGAGACTTGGGGTGAAGAGGAGATAGTGTGGTTCAAGGTTTGGGGTGAGGGTTCAGGTTTGGAACGCAGGAATAGCTCAAAGACCCATGTCCATCTGCATTACTGTAAAACCAAGCTGAGGATAAAGATCAGGAGGAGGATGAAGACTGAGATGAAGATGATGTCAATGACAATGAAGAAGGAAATGAAGATGCTGAAGGAGAAAAAAAGAAAGAACGTTAGAATGCTGGAGAAGATGAAGATAAGGAGGAAGGAAGTGATTATGAAGACAAGGGAGGTGAAGAAGATGAATATGATGATGGTGATGAAGACGAAGATGAAGGTGATGATGTTAAGTTGCCATTTAAGGGTGAGGGGAAGGCTCAGGACTTCATTTGAATCTTTGGGTGAAGGTCATGGGCCTTTGAGTTTCAAGGGAGATGATGCTCAAGGGTTGAGTTTTTATTTTGCCTAGTCTAGCTTCACATCTATCCTGAACAACTGCCCTCCCTGGCCCCTTCACACAGTGATAGCTGCTGAATCTAAGTCCTTAACTTAGACATGCAAACCAAGTCTTATTCTTCTCTTGCCCCTTTTCCTTTTCATTTAGACATCAGTAACAAGGAGCCCTCAGTCACCATCTCCCGAGCCTACCATGAAGACATTTCTGGGAACAGAGTCTCCTTGACTCTCATCTGCGAAGCTAGTGGCTTTCACCCTGAAGAGATCAGCATGTCATGGTTAAAGAACAACTCCCCGGAACTCAAGTCCAGTTACAACAATGGCCCTGTGTCAGGAAGTGGCACTTTCTCTGCCTACAGCGTCCTGAAGGTTGACAAAAGTAGAGAAGCAGTAAATTACACCTGTGTGGTGCATCACCCGGCCATGGAAGAGCCCAAGAGAGTTGTGGAAAAGGTGTCCCTCGGTAAGTGGATTCTCAGAGGCAGGTGTTAATTTGGGGATGTCCACATGCTTTCTTATCCCAGCCAATGGCATGAACAACTGCATGACTCCATTTGAGCCCTGGTGGGAGGGGTGCAATGAAGGATTTATCTCTCCATTATGATGCCATATTTGGTGAAACGAAGAACTGCAAGATTTATTGCAACCTGAGCTGGGTAGGGAATGTCCCCTCTACTCCAGTGCAGGAAATTTACCTTTTCCCCCAAGGCATTATCCAGTCTGAAATGCCCCAAGCAATGGGGATCCCAACCCACCCCTTGAGGAGATGATTCCACAGCCTTACGGACCCCATCACAACTAAAGGAAGTGCAGGAAAACTGTCCTAATTGCAAGAGGGAATTTCAGGGTGGGAGCAGAATGTAATCTCACTGGGCTGTGATTTGGCCAAGACATTGGGATGGACACTCTTGCTCTTGGGGAAAGTTCACAGAGGTCTTTCATGGTTGGGAGGTGGTTCCCTGAAAAATTTCTTTCCTTCTTAACCATGGATCCCTCTGGGAGTTGTTTGCTTCACACTTAGACATGGATTCTCATGGTGGAAGATTCACAATTTTGTCCTTCTGGTCCCTTCTTATTTCTCAAATTTGTTGTCAGCACATTGGAAATGCCTTCGTGGATCTGCAGCCATGACAGGCACTCAATTAAAATCTGTTCTCAAGGGAAACGTGAGCTGGGGTGGGGCAGATTCCATATCTGATTCAGAAGCTGATGAGTGCATACAAGCACAGGAAAGAAACCCCTCAGCTCCATTGCCCCACAGTGTGGCTTGGGCATCCATATGAATGTGGAGTCCCAACTCCAACAGCATGTACTTTACAAGGCTAATCTCATGAGCGACACCAGGCATATCCTTCATACAATGTTCGATAGAGCAGACATCAGACTCTAGGGTGCACTTCAAAGGCAACAACTCCAAACACCCCACACAACTGAACGGCGATGCTCCCGTTCCGCTCGGTAGGTGCACACACCCATTGCACATTTTGGATTTGTTGGTGACTGTGGCACTCTAGGATACAGCATGAGGCTCTTTCTTGCCCACCTTCCTTGATGCTCCTGCATGTTGCCTCATGAAGACTACCCCTTCCTTTCTTTCGCTAACCCTCCTGAGGGATTGCTATCGCTCCACGCAGGTGAGTCAGCCCTTTCCTAACCTGTTTATACATATCTACTCTATTTTCCCTTTTGCTCAGCCTGGCTGCTATCAGATTAAGCTCTGGGTTTTTTTGCAGCCCCAACCAATCCACAAACACCCACAGTTGAACTCCTGCAGTCCATAGACTTGGAGAAGAAAACTGTGACATTGAAGTGTATTGCATATGACTACAGGCCCAAAGGAGTGACAATCAAGTGGCAAGGAAAGCTACACCCTGCAAGCGAGCAAAGGATGGAGGATGGTACATACAGAGCCAGCTTTGAAACAACTATGGACAAATGGGACGAAGAGGCAAATTACACGTGTGAGGTGGAGCATAAAGAGACAGGGGGAAAGGTGACCAAGAAGACCATCGGCAAAGGTGAACTAGAGAATGATCTACTGTAACACCAATATTTATATTCCTGGTGATGTGATAAAGGCCTAAATGTGCCAGTTGGCTGATTCAGAGCGTCAGGGAGAGAAGATACAGGAATGGATGGACCAGTCATGGATGGGATGTGGGGATGTTGAGCTACATTGCCACATAGTCTTAGTATGGTAGCAAGGCTAGGTTACCAAACTAAACAGGCTAATGGGTGCATTCCAGCATGGCAATTCTTATCTCTTCTGGAGTAAAAGGTGATAGGGGTCATTGAATGGATGGATTTGGATGGAGAGAGAGAGATGAGCTGTATGGGGATAGATAGCTAGACAGATGGACAGACAGACAGAAGGATGATTCTGGAGGGTTTCTGTCAGCACCCCACCGTGACTCTGTTTCTCCAAGCAGACTGGATGCTCCCCAGTGCCCCCACAGTGACACTCCACATCCTGCCTGCCTGCCCGAGCCCAGGAGCCAGTGACACTGTTGCCTTGCTCTGTTCCGCCAGTGGCTACTACCCCCAGGGCCTGCAGCTGACCTGGCAGGCGGGTGGGAAGGAGAGAGAGGGCACCCAGGCTGGACTCCTCCAGGGGAAAGATGGAAGATTCAGCTCCTCCAGCAACCTGACCATGTCCCAGGCAGAGTGGGATGAGCTGGGGGAGTACAGCTGCCATGTGACCCATCCTGGGACTGGTAGCACCCAGCTCAGCACTACCAGCAAGTGTGCAGGTGAGTCAGGTCCCCTAATGCCCCCTGGATCCCTCCCCTTCCCCCCACCTGCTCCCCCTCCACTCCCTGACCCCCTCTCCCCTCCCTACTCCCCCACCCCCTCACCTTCTGCAGCCCCCTCTGCTCTCCACCCTGATCCCCCCATCCCTTCCCACTTTGCACCCCCTACCCCATCTGGATCAGGCCTGGTCTACTCCTCCCTGCTCCCCAAACTCCTCATTGTTCCCCCTGGCATCCCTGTCCCCCGACCCTTCTCTGCTTCTGCTCTGCACCCCTCACCCTACCCCAAGCAGCTCCCTCAACCTCTCCCCCATCCCTTCCCTCCCTGCAGCCTCTCCCCACCACCACACCATGTGAAGGACATGTCTACCTTTCTTCTCCACTCCAGCCTGTCAGGGGAGCATCCCCCTGCCAAACCTGTACCTCCTCAAGCCATCCCTGGAAGCCTTGCTCACTCGAGACGAAGCCCTCCTGACTTGCCTGGCAGTGGGCTATGAGCTGGGCCAGGCAAAACTCACCTGGGAGCTGGACGGTGCCAACTGGACTGCCAATGCCACCGTGGGAGAAGCCAAGAAATACAGCAACCAGACCCAGAGTCTCCTGAGCCACCTAGCCATCCCCAGGGGAGTCTGGGACTCCGGGAGAAGCATCCTCTGTAGAGTGACTCATCCCTGCTCGCTGTTCAAAGGCATGGAGGAGACCATCCAGAAGTTCAGGGGTGAGAGAAGGAGAAGGGACTCAAACAATAATCAGTGACTTTGCCCTAATGCTTTATAGGGGGTAGGGACAGGGACCCCTCCCACTCCTTACTGAAATACAGCCACCCACGGGAAGGGGTCAGGTACTATAAGCCCCAGAGAGAGAGAGATGCAGTCATATGATGGATAGATGGATGTATGCAGGGATGAATGTCATTGGATGGATGGATGGATGGATGGATGGATGGATGGATGGATGGATGGATGGATGGGGCATTGCATGGATGGATGGATGGATATTTATGGGGATAAATAGTTAGAGAAGAGGAAGAATAGATAGGTAGATGACAACCAATCGGAAAGGATAGAGAGAGAGAGTCCAACACCCCAAATTCTGTAGCACAGCTCCCCCTAGTACAGAGCTGGCAAATGAGCCATTTAATGTCCCCTACTTGGATCTGGATCAGAGATGGGACCCACAAGAGGGGAAAGACCCCATTTCCCATTCCCCACCCCCTGAGCCAGCCAATCCCCTGCCCTGGAGCCGGGTCAGAGCCGCTGCCCCCAAGAGGGGAGAGGCTCCATATCCAATTCCCCAACTCCATTGACTTCAGGGTTTCAAGTCAGTCTTGATGAACTCACATTGCACTTCCCCTCCATACAGATGCCAGCATAGCCAAGGCTCCTTCAGTATCCCTCGTTATCCCATCGCCAGCACAACCCAGCCCCAATGCTGAGGTGTGGCTCACCTGTGAGGTCTCTGATTTCTTCCCATCTGAATTGCTCATTGAATGGAAAAGGGACAACCACAGCATCGAGCCCTCTGGATACATTACTCTTCCCCCAGTGGCTAAAGAGAGGAATTCAACCTTCTCTACCCAAAGCTACCTGAAAATCCCAGTGTCTCAGTGGGAAAGTGGGGCTGTATATACTTGCTTGGTAGGCCATGAGTCCTTGCCGTCTATGCACTACACCAGCAGGACTGTGTTAGGTGAGTCTAGATGCCAGAAAGAATTCCCTAGCAGTGGGAAGAAGTGGTGGGCTCTGTAAGTCTGGGGAACCATTTTCCCTAAGGGAAGGGAGAATCCATTTCTCGGGATTTTTAAAACTAGGACTGGGTGGCCCTCCCTGGGGAAATCGACTCAAAGGAACAATTCAGTAATGACTTTTCATCTCAGTATGATGATACTGTGGAGGGATATGAGGGTGCAGATTGTGAGCTCGTGATATCTCATCATGATATGGTGATGTCTAGCTTCACACCCCTGCACTGTGGTGTTGCTGTGGGATGTAGCTGCATTGCGACATGGTGGCTTTATGGCACAGAGTAATTTCACACCAGCATGGCACGATTTATGCTGCATAGAAACGGGACACACTATCAGGACATACTTTGTCATGATGTGCTGTTATTATGTCACAGCAAGATCTCACTTTGTCACATCATCATATTTTGTCATGACATTGCTATTTTTTCATTATGTGGTGATACATAGACATGAGTTGTGATGTCTTGTCATCACGGGATGGTGTCTCATCATGACTTGGTGATGATTTCTGGTGGTTTATTGTATACTGCACTGTAGTGATATACTTATTTTTTTTTTGTTGTATGATGTCTTGTCATGAGATGCTGATATTTTGGCCTGCTAGGATTATACTTTTGTTAATGTTTTGCTGTAACCTGGCAGTGTTCTGTCATGACTGTGATTATTCCTGATGCCATGACCTGTCGCCTTGATGCTGTGTTGTGAAATGTTGACGTCTGGCTGTGGCAAAATAAAGATGCCCCAGGATGCACTGATGCTGCATCTCAACATGACGCGGTAGTATCATGGAACAGTGTTTGTACCGCATCTCAGCATGGCGTGAATGCAGCATGATTCAGCATTTGCACTGCCCCTTGATACAAAATGATGGAAAAATTGTGTCACAGTTTAGTTATGTGTGTTTGCGCGGCAGCTCAACACTATGCAGTCGTTTCATGACATAGTGTTTGCATGACACCTTGACATGACCTGGTTGCATAGCAGCATCTGCACTGTAGCATGACATGAGACAGTTCTCTTGCCACGGGCCCACGGTTTGCATTGCATCATAGTATCATACGATTGTGTCATGACTCAGCATTTGCATCACAACATGACATGATGCGATCAGGTGTCACTATGGAGCATTGGCATTGCAACCTAAGGATCACCACATTATGATGATAATCCCCCAGAGCCATAGGGAGGCATGGTCTGCACTTTCAGAGTTTGCATCTGAAGAGCTTGGTGGTTAGAGATTTCCACTGAAAGCTAAATCCTTCACCATCCTTGCCTTTTCCTTCTACACAACACTCACATTTCTAGGTGTAATTAGAGTTCACCTTCTCTTCAGCTTCCTAGCTTCCCCACCTTCGGCATCCTCCCCCCATCCTTCTGCATAAATTAAATTGCAACAAAAAGCCAACCCTTTGTTTCAGATTTCCTGGAGCCATCTCCCCCAACAGTCACAGTCTTCCACGCACCAGACATAGGTGGGCATGAGAATCTGACGTGCTTTGCCACCGGCTTCTACCCAAAGCACCTAGACATGCAATGGACTTTCAACAAGCAGCACCTCAACTGCAGCTCTCCCTCCTCTCCAACAACCCTGGGAGATGGGAGGTTCCAGCAGAGCTGTCAGCTGGTGCTCAGGGCAGCCGAATATAGCACGCTGAAGGCCTACACCTGCACTGTGATCCATAGCTCCACTAACACGACCCTGGAGAAGGCACTGCACTCTACTGGTAAGCACTGAGCAGGACTTAGCTCCGCAGGCTGAGATATTCCATGCTTCCTAGGGGATTTAGGTGACATTTATGGAAGTTGTGTGTCCAAAATCTCTTCCTCCTTCTTGAGTATCTTTTCTCTGGCCACAGCTTCCTGTCATTGTCCCCTTCTCAACAGTGCCCAAATTCACATTCATGAAGGTTGCCCCCTTTTTGCAACTTTCATCTCATTTCTCTCCATTTAGATCTAGGAATATTCCCCTAATTTCTCTGTATGCATGTCATCAGCAAAGATTGTTTGTCAATTCTCAGTCATGAATTGTCCAGCATCAGTAGTCATCTTGCAATTATCATCCGTCAGTATTCATATGTCAGTTCTCACTTACCAAAAGTCGATTCTCGATTATCAATCATTAAGTATTGAAAATCAATTCTCAGTCATCATTTGTCAATTCTTAGTTATGAATTGCCAAGTATTAAAAGTCCATTCTCAGTTATCATCTATCAATTCTTAGCTATTAGTTGTTGGACATTGAAAGTCAATTCTCAATGATCAGCTTTCAGTTCTCAGTTTCAGAGAAGACTACAAGAATGATTAAAGAATTACAGTGATGTTTATTCTACTTATCTTGACAAAGAGAAGGTTAATGGGTAGGGCCCTACCAAATTCACAGTCCATTTTTGTAAATTTCACAGTCATCGAATTTTTAAAATCTTGAATTTCATGGTTTCAAATATTTAAATCTTAAATTTCATGCTGTTGTAACAAAGGATGAATATGTATTTAAATCCAGTAAAATATAAACAGGTAAAGCCCTTAAGTGAGCATTTCTCAAACTCGGGGTCCCGGCCCAAGAGGGGTTTGCAGTATTGCTTCTGTGCTGCCTTCAGAGCTGGGCAGCCAGAAAGCAGCTGTCCAGACACCCAGCTCTGAAAGCAGGGCAGAAGTAAGAGCGGCAATCCCTCAATCCCCCTACAATAGCTTTGCAGTCCCTTTTGTGTCAGGATCCCCAATTTGAGAAACATTATGTACATCTGTATACTTTTACCCTATAGTATAGTATAGGTAAAAGTATACAAAAGACCAGGGGAGACCAGATTTCATGGTCTGTGATGTATTTTTCATGGCCATGAATTTGGTAGGGCCCTATTAATGGGTGATTTAATCACCGTTTACAAATAGCTACATATGGAAAAAATTGATAATAGAGGGCTCTAAATTTAGTAGACAAAGGTATAACAAAATGAAAATGTCTGGAAGTTGAAGTTAGACAAATTCAGACTGGAAATAATGTATACATTGTGGGTAATTAACCACTGGAAAAAGTTGCCATAGGCTATGGATTCTCCATAACTGGCAATTTTTAGATCAAAACAGGATGTTTTTCTAAACGATCTACTCTAGTTCATGCAGTAAGTAACTCAGGGAAGTTCTCTGGCATGTGTTATGCTGGAGGTCAGACTGGATGATCACAATGGTCTCTTCTGGCCTTAGATCTATGAATCTATGAATGTGTGACACAGAAACCCAGTAGGAGCTGAGCAGCTCAGAAAAAACATACCCTACACTCTAAACTTTAAGGACCCATAATCTGAAAATCCCCCACTGATTGGGCAGATAGCATTATGTGTGATCACTTCCTTGATGGTTGGCTCTACAGGCTGCTGGGAACCAGAATTGCTGTCCACCTACATACAGCCGCCATCTTTGAAAGAGCTTTTCATGAACAAGATGGCTGCTGTGACATGCAAGACCTCCCTGGCCAATGCCAGCATCAACTGGACGATGGACGGTGAGCTGGCGGACCTGGGAGCTGTGAGGATGGAGCAACTCAACGGCAGCATCTGGCTGCAAAGTTGGCTGCAGGTCAACCTGAGTGAATGGAACTCCACTGAGACCGTCAGATGCCAGATCAAGAGTGACCTGTCGGAGCATGTGCTGGGCATCAGCCCAAAGAATGGTGAGGACTTAGGGGAAAGGTCAGAGACTGGCCTCCCAGAAGGACCCTGGATTCACTGGAGCTATCCACAGTCACACAGGAAAATAGCCCATGGGAATGTTCAATTAGCTGGAAATGGATCACTGGGGACTGGCTGGATGATAGACTGTAGGGTTATGGTTAAGGTTACGTGATTAGCTGGGGATGGACTCTAGGGTTAGGGTTAAAGTTAGGGCACTAGCTAAGAATAGATTTTAGAGTTAAGCATAAGTGAGCAGCTAGGGATGAATTATAGGGTTAGGGTTAATTTTAGAGTGCAAGATGGGGATGGACTGTCAGGGAGAACCCTGCATTGGCTGGGGAATGGACTGTAGGTTTAGGGTTGGTGATAAGGAACTAAATGGGGATAGACTGTAGGGTTAAGCATTGCAATTTCTAAGTCCCTTTGTGCATCCAGGCCTCAGATCCAGGCCTGCAGTGATGGATGACAGTATTAGATAGATAGATAGATAGATAGATAGATAGATAGATAGATAGATAGATAGATAGATAGATAGATAGATAGATAGATAGATAGATATGGGTGAGGGGGAGAGAGAGGGAGTGAAGGAGTGCTATCATCTAATAATGAATGGTAAATTAGCCTTGAATTGACCACCTTATCTGGTAAGCACTTTCTTAGTGCCTTGGAATCAAAGCCACCTTGAATGACTTTGTTGACCCATGATACTTTATATTCAATTATGCCATTCTTGTGCTCTCTCTCCCCACCGCGCTCCTCCAATGCTGCAGGTTCCCTGAAGGCTCCAGCTGTCTACCTTCTGCCCCCATCCTCAGAGGAAATCTGCAGCAACCAAAACCTCACTCTTCACTGCATCGTCAAAGACTTCTACCCCAGTGAGATCTCCATCTGGTGGCAAGAGAAGACAGCCCAGACTGAGGTCGACATCCCGGCTGATAACGAGAACCACGACTGTGACCATAACAGCCATCAGTGCTCAGTGATCAGCAAGCTTGAGGTGTCCAGGAGCAAATGGATTCTGGGGACTTCCTACAGCTGTCTAGTCGCCCACCTCTCCTCTGAAGGGATTATAGCAAGAAGTGCCAATGTCCATACTGGTAAAACACATCTTAGTTGCTTCATTAGTGCCCCATAATCCACTCTGCACCTCAACCTAAAGATTCCTCTGTTGGCTGTCCCCCACTCCTTCCAATTTGGCCTCTGGCTATTCCCTATGTGTGTTTCCTTTGATTCAGTCTCAATGAAGACATCATTCGCCTGCCTTCTTTCTGTACATTTCACAAGCCTATTAAAACGATAACCCAACTGCACCCATGGGAAATTTTGCTCTTATTTATGGTCTCCTACCTCTTCTCCTGCAAGTATCTGGATGATATGACGCAAAAGGATGGAGAAAAATTTATTATTATGTTATTATTAATTATTAATTATTATTAATATTATTATTATTGAAA